>NC_059118.1:62809031-63409031 GCF_020740685.1 Jaculus jaculus
TACAGCCCATTGCCAGAAAGAATCCTTCTAATGTTTTTCATTACAGAAGAAGCGGTGACATGAATACTGCTCTCACAGTTAGCCTGAAAACCAGTTCCAGGGAGATGGTGACAGACACTGTGGTCACTCTCTCCTCAGCAAGACAGCGATCCCAGGCTGGAGACATGGCTGAGAGTAAGGTGCTTGCCTACGAAGTGCAGCAGTGCAGATCTGATTCCCCAGGGCCCATGTGAAGCCGAATGCACAAAGTGGCACCTGCACCTGGAGCCCGTTTGCAGTAGTTGAAGGCCCTGGCACGCTCATATTCATTCTCTCTCTCTCTCTCTGCTTGCAAATAAGTAAATAAAAATGTAACAAGATAAAAAATAAAGACATGAAAATGGAAAGACAGAAATAAAACAAGAGATCCAGAGGCTACAGAGAAAGCAACACTAAATCAGCTCTCTATCTTGACGCACAAAGGCACAGAAAGAGCAAAGCAGAAGAGGAGCAGGAGGATGCTGGTTAAGAGGCTCCGCGTGGCTGGTCATAGCCTGAGGCACCACGCACGACCCCCACCCCCAGACTCACTGACTCTGCATGGTCCCCACAATGAACACCAATAACCCTACTGAGGAAGAGCCTCTGCAGAATTGGGGCGAGGAGGAGGAGATAAAAGAGTACAACCTTCTTATCAAAAATTAATTTAAAAAAAAGCTTTCCAGAATAAAGTAAAAGTTACCTCAGTATATGACTTCTTGGTTATGTGAACATTCTTAGCTCTGTAGGACTGGCGTCTCCTTTTATAATCTCTCACTTCTGCAAGGATTTCTAGATATGATTTTGGACTTTTTCGGCTATTATCTAATGAAAGAATAAAATTATTATATCCTTAGAAGCTGTTAAATTGTCAAAAATTAGCAGGTAACGAGGAGCAATTGTGACTAAAATATATTACATATGCATAATACTGTCCCAAAACAAATTTGAAAAGAAGAATTAGCACAAAGGAATCACCCTGTATTTCAATGTTTCAAAGCAGCACATCAAACATACAAAAAATTCTACATTGTATATGCATGCAGAGAGAGACTGGTTTTGTTGTTGTGTTGTTTTGTTTTTGTTTTTTGGTTTTTTTTTGGTTTTTCAAGGCAGAGTCTTGCTCTAGCTCAGGCTGACCTGCAATTCACTCTAGCCTCAGGGTGGCCTCGAACTCATGGCGATCCTTTGGGACTTATCTGTTGACCCATTCTGGGACACAGACAGATGGGTGTTGGACACCACTACTGTGATGCAGCCATTAAAAATGATAAAAATATTGGTTCTTCCCAGGGATAATTCTCTTTTTGTTGTTTGTTTGTTTTGTTTTTCGAGGTAGAGTCTCGCTCTAGTCCAGGCTGACCTGGAATTCACTGTGTATTCTCAGGGTGGCCTCAAACTCACGGTGATCCTCCTACTCTGCCTCCTGAGTGCTGGGATTAAAGGCGTGCGCCACCACACCCATTTTATATGGACTGTTTCACATCATCCCTTTTCTCTAGTCATTGGATGAACACTGGTGTGTTTGGGTCTATAGTCTAAAGTCAAGTAGTGTTCTTACAAAAGGAAGCTACACTTAATGCAGAAGCCAGAGAGTAAAGGCTTGTCTATGCCAATACTGGGGGCTGCAAAAGCGCCCTGCGCAACTCCAGGGACATGAGAACCATCACTGCTAACGCTCAGGAGAAGAGATGGCAACAGGGAGCAGTGGAAGTGCGGCGCTTGCCTCCCACCTTTGTTGACTTTGGCAGCCAAGTCTACAAAGAGATCACTGTCATTTTCAATGACCTGGGAACCAGAGCGCCTTTTCTTCGTCTCCTCAATGACAAAATCATAAAGGGCAAGACGATCCGCTTGGGTGAGGTCACAGACACACTGTTTGTGATTCAGAGGAACCTCGACAGGCACTGAAGAATACATTCCTATTTCAGAAATAAAACCACAAGAACAAATAATGAATGGCACTCTGACTTATAATCTACTACTTATCATTAAACATGTACTTAACCATGCACAGCCTATTGTCTACACAGTAACCCCTAAACATGCACACACACCTGAGTGGGAAATGGTCAACAACGACGCTTCAGTGCATCATGGGAGTCTGCTAGTCTAACAGTAAGCCAGATTCCAAGAAGGCAGACAAGAATCGTGGTAAGAAACAAATTCCTCCTAAGAAAAACTCTTTTCTTCTTTTGTGATGAGGTCTTGCTACATTGCCAGGTTTGGCTCAGACTCCTGGACTCCAGGGAGCCTCTCTGGTACCAGAATTACAGGAACACACCTCAGCACCAGGCTGAAAAGGCCTCTGTGCAGTCAGTTGTTTTGGGCTTCTACTCTAGTGCAGGCTGACCTGACACTTACCCCAAAGTGCCTCGAGCTCATGACAAGCTCCTCACTTGTCCTTCCCTGTGCTGGGGTAAAGGAATACACCACCACACCTAGCTCTGTACTTTTTCTTTTTTGAAGACTATCCATAAAAGCTGAAAAGAAATTTTGATAGGTAATATATACTATAGTCCTTCTGAAAACAAATTATGGGAATATGAAAAATAAGTTAAAAATATTTTTATTTTGAGACATAGCACTAGATGTTCAATAATTAAAATCAATTGTGCAATGACCTAGAACAAAGGAGCAAAAAATTAATTCAAGCAGGCATGGTGGGGCACACGAGCAAGCCCAGCATGGGAGACAGAAGGCCCCCCACAAGCCCCACCTGGGCTTCACAGTGGACTCTCAAAAAGTGATGACATCAATTATTAAAAATTAAAAATTTTAAAGCCGGGCGTGGTGGCGCACGCCTTTAATCCCAGCACTCGGGAGGCAGAGGTAGGAGGATCGCCATGAGTTCGAGGCCACCCTGAGACTACAGAGTTAATTCCAGGTCAGCCTGGACCAGAGTGAGACCCTACCTTGAAAAACCAAAAAAAAAAAAAAAAATTTTGCTGGGCGTGGTGGTGCACGCCTTTAATCCCAGCACTCGGGGCTGCAGAGGTAGGGGGACTGCAGTGAGTTCAAGGCCACCCTGAGATTGCATAGTGAATTCCAGGTCAGCCTGAGCTCATGAGACTCTACCTCGAAAAACAAAAAAAAAAAAAAAAAAAAAAAATTAAAAATTTTAGAAGAAATCTCAAAATTAAAAATTCTAGTAGGAGAAATCTCAAATAGCCTCAAACTAGAGGAAGACAGATTACATTAAATCTAAATTTATCTTAATTTTCTAAAAAGGAAGCATACTGGCTTAACCAAATGAACTACAAAAAAGATAATGGCATGGCCCCTAGTAGTCACAGAACTTTCTAAATCCTGCTCACTAATGAAACAAAGCAAATACATACAATACCTTGATAGGATGTACTAAAACAATGAAGAAAATTTTTGTTTTGAGATTCAAATGTTCGCAAAGAAATATAATGACTGTAACTGTAAATAAAGCAATTTTAAACAATTCCTTCTAGTGCAAACACAAAACATGAATTACAGAAAGAATCCTTCTAATGGTTACTACGTTAGCAACTCTGGTTCAAAGAAAAGTGAACAATCATTAGCTTTCCCAGTCAAAGGGCTCCGAGAGTGGGCTGAACGCGCTCCCCTGTCAGTTTCACTCGAACGCTAGGAGGCACAATGGAAAGGTCTTTTATGTAGCCAAGGGTTAAGACATTTAATTTTACAACATAAAATTAGCTTTGATAGGCTCTCATGAACATAGGCTATAAAAATCTGGGGAAAAATATAAAACGTAGGAAGCAGTAATAAATCAAACTCCTTATAAACCTTTGCCTGTTATCTTTAAACAAAGACATGTTTCCTCCTCAAAAGTATTTTGGGGTTTTCTTGATTAATTTATCTTAAAGTTGAAGAGTAATATTTAGAACTTCTTAAAACTCAACTGAAACTCCAAATCAAGACTTGAATATTTCGACAGCTATTACAATGAAAAAGTTGAGAGGCTTGAAAGATACTTTTAAAAGGATATCATTTACAAAAAAAGGATACCGCTTATCTTTAAATAAGGAGAACATTCAGGTTCCTAATTCCTCTTTATACTCACCCCAATTACTGAAAAAGAAAAAGTACAGAAAAAGTTAACCAACAAACTGCAACAGATATTTCATGACAGATTTTTGACAAAAGGATATTTACATAAGCTTACGTTTATATAAGAATAAAATTTCAAAATGCAAAGTTTCTATAATGGTTTACTGCTGTAATTCTGTGTCTTTCTTTTTTACATGTTTTCAAATTGTGGCACGACATAGTAACATGAGACTCATCCATTTTTAGAAACCACCTATAATTACATAGCTCCGAGGCATCACTGTGCAACGATCACCTCTGTCCAGGCCAGAACATTCAGAATGGTGAGCCCAAACTCCACTTCCAGTCCTCATGCTTCCCTGCCGCTCACCTGCACCACCACCAAGTACCTCACACAGGAAACACAGTTTGTACGTGTAAAGGAACACACTCAGGAATTTATAGAAAATCTAAACAGACACAATCCCTAACATTATCGGTAAAGAAATGAAGGCTCATGAAGTAATAAGACTTGCTCAGAGTCTCACAAGTAGAGCTAGTCTAAAGCCATTCTGACCTGGCTCTGTAAAGCTCTTTTGGTTTTGTTTTGTTTTTCTGAGGTAGGGTCTCACTCAAGCCCAGGCTGACCTAGAACTCACTATATATTCTCAGCATGGCCTCGAACTCACGGGGATCCTCCTACCTCTGCCTCCCGAATGCTGGGATTAAAGGCGTGTGCTAACACGTCCAGCTTAAAGCTCTTTTTATAACATACTGATATGCCAAATCATGGCCATATCTCAGATATACTTAATAAAATTTAAGTTCACAACTTTAACTACTGATTAAGACTGAAATTGACAACTAGTTTATAAAATTAGCCACAATAAGTGCTAGAGAGATGGCTCAGTGATTAAAGGCATTTGCATGCAAAGCTCAATGGCTTGGGTTCAACTTCCCAGTATACATGTAAAACCAGATACACAAAGTGGTTCATATTGGCTAGAGTTCATATGCAGTGGCAGGAGGCCCTGGCATGCCCATTCATTCGTTTTCTCCCTCTCTCCTCTCTCTTTTTCTCAAATAAATATTTTTTTTTAAATAGACAAAATGGGCTGGAGAGATGGCTTAGCATAAGGCATTTGCCTGCAAAGCCTAAGGACCCAAGTTCTATTCCCCAGTATCCATGTAAGCCAAATGCACAAGGTGTGCATGTGTCTGGAATTCATTTGCAGGGGATACAGACCCTGGTGTGCCCATATTCTCTCCCTCTCTCTCTAAAATAAGTAAATAAAATATTTTTAAATAGATAAAATATAATTAGCCACAATAACTATCAGAGCAAATTATCTACATTTAATAGCTATTCCAGCTTGCATAAGAGATTCAAGATTCAGTACAGAGTTTAGTCCTGATATAAATGACAAAATGAAAATATAAATTCAACCTTGTCAACAAACTTCCAGTTTAGTGTACATTCGACTATGCATTAGAAGGGGAATTCATATTGTTTCATGTTAGTCTTTCTCCCTTCAAGGCAAATAAATCAGTAAGAAAATATTTAAAGAGGTTCCTGTCTTAAGGTCTCAGTCTTGAAAATATCTAAGATGTGGGCGACAAAAATAATTTCTATTGAGAACTTGCTAAGCTCTACATGGGATATAAAAGTTTCAAAAAGAGGGTTGCAGATCACATAAAAGTTATTCCAAACAATTAAAAAAGCCCAACTAATTCTTTGTTTTTGTAATAAAAAAACCCAATGCCTAAATTTTATATAGTCATATAAAGTTATAAGCTTGTAACATTTTAAATCACTTATGTATATGAAACTTTTGCAGCCAGGCGTGGGGGCGCCAGTCTTCAACTGCTGGGAGTTTCAGGCCAGCCTGAGACTACACAGTAAATTCCACGTCAGCCTGCGATAGAGCGAGCCCCCACTTCAAAAAACCAAAAGAAAAAAGGACTCTTGCCCATTTCATACTAATACTGCTTTCTGGGTTGTGATTTTTACTTAGATACCCACTCAGTTAAGCATCTGCCACTCTTGTTCTTCTAACTTCCTCAGGTAAGAAACAAACCCTGAGTCATCTTTCACACACGGACAGAGGTAGGCTCACTTCTCGGGCTCACAGCTATAGCAGTGAGCAGCACTGACAGGCAGCAGGAGGCCCCCCTGGCATAGCGAGGGCATGGGGACCTGTGGCACAGTGCATTTCTAACTAAACACAACTCGTTCAGAATTTGTACCACGATTCGGGAGTCAGACTTGGACCCAGCTTTGCTGTTATCTAGCACAGGTGAGTGAGTCACCTCCCTTTTGTGTGCTTGTTTCTTTACCTAATACAGAAGGAAACACTTCTCCAAATTATTTTAAGTTTGTTGTGAAAGAGAAATGAAAATCATGAAAGAGCACTGAAAAAAAGAACATTTAAAGAAATACTCTTGGGCTCAAGAGATAGCTTAATGGTTAAAGCACTTGCCTGCAAAGTCAAAGGACCCAGGTTCAATTCCCAAGGACCCATAAGCCAGATGCACAAGATGGTGCATGCATCTGGAGCTCATTTGAACTATCTGCCAGCTCCTCTCAAATAAGTAAACAAAATAAATATTTTATTTCATAGCTAGATGTGGCAGCTCACATCTGTAATCCTAGCACTCAGGAGACTGAGGCAGGAGGGTCACCAGTTTGAGAGCATCTTGCAGGCTATATAATGAGACCCTGTCTCAAAAGCAACCACAGTGAAGACTTTCAGAGCAGACACCAGAACAGAACCGCTTCCATCTGTGAAACGTAGACAATGGACTAAATGATCTCCAAGAACTTTCAACTCTGAAATTCCACAATCTACTGAACTAGCGAAGAGTCAAATAAAGTCTTTTAAGATAAGTTAATGCCTTCAGATAAACAAAACCTTGATTAAAAAAATTAGTTTAATGCCGGGCGTGGTGGCTCACGCCTTTAATCCCAGCACTCGGGAGGCAGAGGTAGGAGGATCGCCATGAGTTCAAGGCCACCCTGAGACTACAGAGTTAATTCCAGGTCAGCCTGGACCATAGAGAGACCCTACCTCGGAAAAAAAAAAAAAAAAAAAAAATTAACAGAACAGGGATGATGAGTAGAAACAATAACAGAGGACAAAATCTTAATAACCTGCACAAGTCACACATCTTCTGCCAAGGAAAAAAAAATTAAAAACTGAAATTAAGCTGATAAATACAAAACTGAAAACTCTGAAATGAGAAATGTAAATAAATTTATTTCTAGCTTTTGAAAGTAACAAATGTAATACATATAGGCCAAGGGCGAGATGCCCGTCCTTCTAACGCCAGGGCGCAGCTCAAGGCCGAGATGCCCGTCCTTCTAAAGCCAGAGCCAGGGCGCAGCTCAAGGCTGAGACGCCCGTCCTTCTAAAGCCAGGGCGCAGCTCAAGTATAAGATGTCCAGATACTGGCTTCTTAGAACACTGTTAGAAAAAAAAACCCTGAATATCAAAACAATGGAAAAACAATCCTAACTACAACTTGCAAAGGGTAAGAAAAGGTACACTGCCCACAGAAAGCTGCCTACAGCAGCCTCAAAACAGACAACTCAGAAACCCTGCTAAAAAAGAGCCAGTCAAGCTCTGGCTCAATGCCAATCCAGGTTCAGAACTCCAATCTTGATTAACTTACTTCCTTCTGTCTGATGGGCTTTCTTCTCACTGCCCAAAAGTCTAATGTTTAAAATTTATCCCAGTTTCTGTCAGAGTTGCAGGGAGAAACTCTTTAGACTACTCCTAGGCTAAGCATAAGAAGCCACAAATCCTCTAAAGTTACATGTCAAATACTGTGTTTTTAAAAAATATTTTATTTATTTATTTGAGAGATAGGAGGGGGAATGAGCATACCAGGGCTTCCAGCCAGTGCAAACAAACTCCAGACCCAAGTGCCATCTTCTGCATCTGGCTTTACATGGGTACTGGGTAATTAAAGCTGGGGCCTTTGGCTTTGCTGGTAAGTGCCTTAACTGCTAAGCCATCTCTCCATCCCAAATGCTGTGTTTTTTGCTCCCCCCCCACACCATGAGGCATTCATTATATCAAAGGAGTCAGACTAATCTCTTTTAGCCTTTTTCCCTCCACATTATATTTCAACATTAAATTCTCAAGAAAGGAACTCCTGGACTGAAGAGATGGCTTACTGATTCAGGCACTTGACTGCAAAGCCAAAGAATGCAGGTTTTGATTCTCTAGGACCCACATAAGCCAGATGCACAATGTGGTGCATGTATCTGGAGTTTGTTTGCAGCAGCTGAAGGCCCTGATGCACCCATTCTCTATCTGCCTCTCTCTCATATAAACAATTAACAAATAGAAAAGAAAAAAGAAAGAATCTCCCAGGGTAAGGCAGATTCAACTTCATCACCTCCCAAGACACTGTCACCAAATTCAGTTATTCATTTAAAAAAGTACATGTTATATACATTTATATACAGACATAACATTATCTACAAGGCAGTCTCATCTTTTAGATAATTCCAAAACCTGCACCCCTAGTTAAGACACTGTCTGAGTGAGACTCTCATTTACTTGAGTAGGAAATATCTAACAAATGAAGCTAAAACAAAGCAAAGTAGCCCAATGTTAAATGTAAATCTCATCCTTTCCCAGGTAACTGTCTTCATTAAGTGTTGTCTTAAAGAAAAAAAGTTACATTAGTAACATGTGCTTGCGAAAAAAAGACGTTTGTTCATCAGCTAGCTCAATCTACAGTGTTACTTACTTTGATTGTAACAATCACCATCTTTTCCAGCTGCAGTTCTAGCTTGCTGAATTATCTGGAATTGTAAATCCTTATCTGGTTAAAAAAAAAATTCAAAACAGATCTATTATGAACCATTAGTGTTCAAACTCAGATGATTAATGTTTTCCAAACCAAGCTCTCTCTGAGCACACTGACAGAGAGAGGATGCAACCACGACACTGTCTGTATAGTCTGGACAGAGAATTCTTCCACATCTAGCCACAGCCCAGACAGGGGTCAAGTTTCAAACAGTTCATATAGTAAGGCAAGCAGGATTAGAAGGTGCACATTTTAGTGACCAACAGCAGCTATCGTTTCTAGGTGTCAAGCCTCTTCTAAGTATATTAGATGCATCATTAAGTTCAAGGCCTCCTGAGCTACAAAGTGAATGAGTTCAAAGCCAGCCCAGGGAACTCAGCCAGACAGTTTCAACATAAGGGCTGAGGGTCCAGTGGTAGAAGATACAGCTTGCCTGGCATGTGAGAGGCTCTAGGTTCAGTCCCCAGTACCACAAAAGAAACACTAAGAAAGAAAGAAATGTAGGCAACAAATGGGTTAATGTCCTACTAAAAGTCACTCAGCGATTAGTGACAAGGCCAGGAGCTGTATCAGGGCCAGTGTTTCTAGAGTTCAAGACTCTGACCATGTGCTGCGAAGGCCTGGAGCACACTTCCACCCTTGCAATTATCTTCAGCCTGGTCTATGGTCTGATTTATTACAACCAAGAAGCCAGCCATTGTCCCACTGTACAAAGTTCTGCAGGGCTTTCACTCCCTGTTAACAAGCATGGCCCTGCCTTTATATAATGTGAACTAGTTTCTGTATATTAATTAATCCTATACCCTCTTATGGTCCCCTGTGATCATAAGTATGCTTATAAAATCCATTCTTTTGATAATCTAAAAATGAAAGGCCAGTATCTACACTATTTTTCAATTGTAATCTAATATACTTACCCAAAGTAATTGAAGGAACCTTCACATTCTCATAGAAAAACTCAGGATTACACATTTCATTCTAAACAGTAAAAATAAACAAAGATGGTCATTAGGGTTAGATAACTGGCTATTTCAAGACTTGACATTATCTTACAATAACTTGTGAAATTAGGTAACATGCTTTCTAATCTACAAGGGCTATTACTATTTGTCAGAAAAGCCCCAATGTACCTTCCAAATACTGTGACCTCATGAGTCATGTAACCTACATAATAATGGTACCTCTTCCTCTGCGGTACAGCCCAGTTTCCTCAGTCTACAAGACTCCATGTGCTTTGCTAAAGATGACTTAGGCATGTGATGGTGGGAGTCATAAGGGCATATGACAATTTCATCCTAAGAAAAGAGCAAACAAGAAAACACATACAATATTTAAGAAGAATTATACCATTAGGTGTTTACTAATTGGTTAAGAGGCTCTAACTGGTACCTCACCTTCCGCAGGCCTCCCTCAACTCCTCTGTGAGGTAAAGAATGACTCGATCCCCCTACAGCCTGTGTGCTTGTTGAGCAGTCTCACATCAAATGACCTGATGGCCTCACCCACAGCCGCTCCTCACTGACGCCAGTCATTACATCACTAGCAGCCTTCCTGCTACCAAAACCGAAGGACAGGTCATATGCAATACTTGAGCTTCTGAGGCCATAATCTACTTTCCATTCCTGGAATTCGGCCACACTGTTCTTTCCTGTTGTTGTGTTTTACTGAGACAGCCCGAGACACTTCTGTTCTCTCTCCCTTTGGCTTCCATTTGGTCTCCTGCAAAAACCTGCCTTCCCTCTCTACTTGCCCCCCCAAAATGCTGCCTTTCCTCTCTACTTGCCCCTCTAAAGTGCTGCAGGTCAGCAATCTCTTGCCATTTGATAGCAGATCTGTAGGTTCTCACTATACAGTGGCAACTCCCCAAAACTAACTTAGACCTTGCTTTTCTTGCAAATGCCTTATACTAAAAACACTAAAAAAGTAAACATAACTGAAAATGAATTCAAAATATTCATGGTCTCCTAATACCCAATGTGTTTCCCCTCCTTCCTATTTCAGGGAAAGGTCCCACCTGCTCGAGCAAGAAACTGCCTCTTCCCTGGTCACCCAGATTCACCGAGTCCTGCCAATTTTACTCCGGCCCATCTCTGAAATCCTCCACATCTCGATCCCCACCAGCACTTCTCCAGTTCAGGATCACCCTCTCTGTCCTGATTACAACCGCCATCTCCTAACTGCCCTCTAACTGTGCTCCAAAGTCTGTTGCGCACCATGCCCTTCCCAATGCAGCTACTTTGAATGCCCAGCCTTGCAACTTACTATGTGAAACTGGGCAAGATAATTAACCTTTCCTTGATTTTTCTCGTCTAGAAAATGAACACAGTAGATTCATCTCACAAAGATATTGTGGAGACTGTGTAAGCATAAATATGTAAGCTTATATACATTATTTGAGCAAGGCCTGCTAAAAAACAAGTGTTCAATGAACATAGGGCACTATTTATCAAAATACAAAAATGATGGCACACGCCTTTAATCCCAGCACTTGGGAGGCAGACGTAGGAGGAGCGCCATGAGTTCGAGGCCACCCTAAGACTACACTGTGAATTCCAGGTCAGCCTAAGCTAGAGAGAGACCCTACCTCAAAAAACAAGTGACTTTTGATAGGCCCTGGCTTAAAATATGTCTATGCTTCCCCTTGGTTAAAAAAAAAAAAAAGAAAAATCAAGGGCTAGAAAGATGGCTTAGCAGTTGCCTGCAAAACCAAAGGACTCAAAAGGATTCCCCAGTATCCATGTAAAGGCAGAGGCACAAGGTGGTACATGAATCTGGAGTTTATTTGCAGTGGCTGGAGGCCCTGGCTTGCCTATGCGCTCGCTCGCTCACGCTCGTGTGCTTCTCTCTCTCTCTCTCAAATAAATAAAAATAAATTTTAAAAATTATCTAAAATTCTGGATCTGGCCACCACTACCTCCCACCCTCACTCCCCTCTACGCCCCCACCTACACTCTAGCTAAGTGGACACTCAACTATTGAGGTCCTGACCTGGCCTGGATTCATGTGTGTGGTCATGCTTCTCCTAGCTACTTCTACCCATTTTATTAGCTTAGAATAATTTTCCAGGGGCTTAAATGTGTAATAACCTATACTACCACAATACCAGCACAACCACCTGGGCTTACACCAGCATACACAAATGTAAGAGTTGCAATTTCTCAGCATTCCCTGCTCACTACCAGCAGATGAAGACAGAAACTGTCACTAATGTTTGCTAACCAGCATTTTCAGTATTAAAAACACCACAGGAAATGGCAGATTCATTAACTCTCTGAACTCCTTTTATTCTAGAAACTTATGCATGTCTAAATGACAGGATTCTTAAACCAGTCACATTGTCGGGTATCAGATTCAGGACACAGTGTCAGGATATGGATTTCACAAAGGAGTTTTACACAGTGACTCAACTATCAGGAGCCAGAAGGCCTACGTTCAAATCCTTACTGCCATTTAGTAGGAGCAGTAGAATCTTGGGGAAATCACCACCTCCCCAAGTGTCTCCGCATCAGCAAAATGTTGCCATCAGCTCCTGCCTCACTGGACGATTTAAGTTTTAAATGAAGCTATGTTTACTAGGGGCGTACAAAGTGCTATTCAAGTACTGATATGAGGAATTTTACTGCCATGCACACTAAGTCTTGGTAAGCCCACTCAATGGCCTGGAAAATTCATAAAATAATCTAATATGTAGCTCAAATTCCCCCTAACTGTCCCCCAAATTCTTTTTAGCAGCAGTTTTATGATACTTTATTTATTTGCAAGCAGAGAGAGAAAACAAGAACGAATGGGCAACCCAGGGTCTCCTGACACTGCCATCAAACTCCACTTTGTGCATCTGGTGTTACATAGATGCAGGGGAACTGAACCTGAACCGTTAGGCTTTACAAGCAAGGCCCTTTAACCGCTGAGCCATCTCTCCAGACCCCAGTTTTATATTTTTGTAACTCAAAACCTATCACTGTTAATTCACTCTTCAAATACCCCTTTGAAAAAACTGAAGATTTAAAAAAAAAATACTGCGATTTTAATACAATGGCAAATAGCTTAAATATAAATCAAATATATTTTACAAGACTGGCGCCTTAGTACTTGGCCACCACGCTTGGGAAATCAAATATATTCTAAATATTTTCAGGGAATTTTAAACCTTGGTGAAGTTATTCCAGCAGAGTAAATACAAACTTAGGCCACAATGGAGTACACCCCTTCGTCCTACATGCATCATGCACGCGAATAACACGTGCGAATATATGTGTTATTTATTTATTTATTTGAGAGAGAAGCAGATAGAATGGGCGCCCAAGGCCTCCAGCCACAGCAAACGAACTCTGGACTCAGGCGCCACCCTGAGCATCTGGCTCTACGTGGGTCCTGGGGAGTCGAACCTGGGTCCTTTGGCTTCGCAGGCAAGCGCCTTAACTGCTAAGCCACCTCTCCAGCCCCAATATATTTTTGCCGGCAATGAATTCCATCGCCCAGCCGACTTGCCACAGACCATCGTCAGAAACGTGCAGGTTTAAGGGAGCGGGAGGAGAGCAGGCGGGCCCCGGGCTCTCCGGAAGTGGGATCCAAAGCAAATGAGGAGTCCCGGCGACAGGTGACCAGGAGGACCGCCCTCTGGCCGCAGCCTCCCCGCCCCTCGCTCACCTCGGCCGCCGCCTCTGGCCCGGGGTCCAGCTGGTCCAGGCTCCAGCCCAGGGACGCCGTCACCTCCTCCAGCGTGCGGCAGCAGCTCTCCACGAACTCGCCCAGCTCCGCCCGCAGCCGCCGCCGCTCCTCCACGGGCGGAGGCCCGGCTTCCATGGCCGCAGCGCTTGTTCCGGAAGCCGCCCGACTGCCGGCCGCGCGCACGCGCACGCGCGGGCCTCTGGGAGGCGGGGCGGGGCCACGCCGCCACGTGACCGCGACAGCCTATGGGAAGAGCCGCGGGGGGTGGCGGGAGTTGTAGTTTTGAAAGGTGTTTTCCAGCATCCGGCAAACCTTCGCAGGTCTGTGCGCTTCCCCTTGCTCTTTCCTGTGCGACCCTCCTTTTCCCTCCTTAGAAAAGACTTCTCAGTGACTGAGACATTTGGATAATAACACAAAAAGTGTTGGCATAGCTTTGTTCCAGCTCGTTAGCATTTTGCTACTTTTAATCATTGTTGTATTCACATATACAGCTCCCCACACGTTTGCTGAATTCTTTCAAAGTTACAGTCTTTTTTGTTGGCTTGCTTTTTGTTGTTGTTGTTGTTTTGAGGTAGGGTCTCACTCTAACCCAGGTGACCTGAAATTCACTACGTAGTCTCAGGGTGGCCTCGAACTCACAGCGATCCTTCTACCTCTGTCTCCCAAGTGCTGGGATGAAAGATGTGCACCACCAGGCCTGGCATAAAGTTACAGATTCTTTTCCCAAAATGTGTTCTCAGAACATTTGTCTACGTGATTGTACTAAATAGTCAAAGTTCATAAAATTATCTAATATATAGTTCAAATTTTCCCAGATTCTTTACAGCAGTAACTGGTAACTTTCCTTTGATTATTTTGTGCTTGCATGTGTGGGTGTGTGCGTGCGGGTGTGTGTGTGTGTGTGTGTGTGTGTGTGTGTGTGTGTGTGTTGCAGCACAGCTTGTGTGGCAGGTAAAGAGCATCCTTATAGTGTTTGTCCTCTTCTTCTGTCTTCTTCTTGAGACAAGGCCCTCCTGGTCGTTTTGGCCATCATGTGTGCTCCAGTCTAGCTGGCCCGTGAGCTTCTGGATTCTCCTGGCTACACCACCCATTGTAGTAGGCATCCTACAATCACAGAGGGTGTGCCACTCTGCACCAGGCATTGTGTGGGTGCTTGAAAAGTGAACTCAGGCCAACAAGTTTGCAAGCAAGCACCTCTAAGTGCTGAGCCGTCTCCCTGGCCTTTGTGACTTTGTCCTTAGTTAGGCGCGTGGTAGGAAGAACGTGAGACCAGGCTGGGACGTGTCGTGACGACTGCTGTGACAGGTGGGCGTAGCTCCCTCTTCCGTGGAAGCTCTGTGTGTGACCAGCCAAAACTCAGCCAGATACGGTGTGTGCTCGCTCCAAGACAGGCCTGTCCTGTCTCAAAGTTTGCTGACAATTTTGAAAGCAACGAGGAGGAGGTAGGAAGGATTTGTCAGTTGATTCTACTGTTCTAGCCATTATGCTTTGTGTGTCATCATCTCCATTTCCTTGCTTATCTCACCATCGAATCAAAGAGTTTAAACAAATTTAGGTATTTTAATTTAGTATCATACTTCATTACCATAATTCTTCTTGATACTCAAATCATCCTAGATCTGGCCAGTGGAAGCCATGTTAAGTCACCCAATAGTCTTTGACATATACCCATTAGGGTCTGAGTATTAGGCTACTATTATGGACTGAACTGGGTTCCCTGAAAACTTCCCATTTTGAAAAGCCATAATGTGGCTGTACTGGAAGACAGTGTATTATTTAAAAAGGTAAATGATGGGCTGGAGAGATGGCTTAGCGATTAAGCGCTTGCCTGTGAAGCCTAAGGACCGCGGTTCGAGCTCGATTCCCCAGGACCCACAGTAGCCAGATGCACAAGGGGGTACACACATCTGGTTTGCAGTGGCTGGAAGCCCTGGCGCACCCATTCTCTGTATCTCTCTCTGCCTCCTCCTCTCTGTCGCTTTCAAAACAATAAATAAAAATAAACAACAAAAAAATAAAAAGGTAAGTGAGATTAAACAAAGGTGTAGGAGTGGGGCTCTAATTTTATTTTTTAAGTTGTCTTCATTTGAAAAATGCCACTCCACGCTCACTTGGGCAGCATGTATTCTAAAATACGGCACTTCCATGTGTATGGCTCGTGATCCACAACAGCTGAGACAGAGAACCAGCCCAGGCATCAACCAACAGATAAAGGGGGAAAAAACCTGATACACATGCTCAATGGAATTTTGCTCAGCCACAGAGACTAATTGAAAGCATGTTATTTGCAGGAAAAATGGAACTGGAAATGTTAAGCAAAATAGACCAGACTCAGAAAGACAAATGTCACATTTTCTCTTATATGTGGGATCTAGATTAAGAGTACATGTGTGTGAGTGTGTGCGTGCGCATATATGTATGTGTAAAACATGAACGTTGAAAAGGATTATGAGAGGAAAGAGAGCTAAGGAGAAAAAGAAAGTAATGGCGTACTGGGATGCGTGTGCCATGAATGCTGAGGAGAGTTTTGGCGAGGGGGGAGGCAGGGAGGAGGCCAGCGAGAGAGAAAGATGGAGAGCAAGAGAGGAGGAAAGAATGAAAAAAGCAAAATATAATGACATGTTTGTATAAACATACCATGAGAACACCCATGACCGAGGCTGGGGAGATTGCTCAGTGGTTAGGTGCTTGCTTGTAAAGCTTGTCCGCCCAGGTTCAGTTCTCCACTACCTATGTAAAGCCTGATGGGAATTCCTTTGTAACTGCAAAAGACCCTGGCTTGCACACACACTTAAATAAAAAAAATTAAATATTATGTGAGTTCTTTAAAAAAAATGAGAAGGGGTGGGGAGAAGACACGATGCCTACTTTCCTTGCCCTTCCTCTGTTTACGTATAAAAAGCTGTGAGCCCGTATGAAGGAGGTGGCCAGTCACAGACAAAAGGTTTTATCAGAAATCAGCCCTGACGGCCCCTCAGTCTTGGACTTCCCTCTTCAAAAACCGTGGGAAAATACATTTTTGTAAGCTACTAGGTCTGTGGTGTGTGATGGAAGCCTGAGGTGATGAAGAGCCTACTATACCAGCTCTATCTAGCACAGGAACTTCCTGTGTAACACTCCTCCTAACTGCCTCCCCCTCCCCCCAGAGAGAGAGAAGAAAGCATTTGCTACGGTAGTTTCCTTTTAGATTGCATGGGTTATTTTCTTTTCTTTTCTTTTTTTTTTTTTTTTTTTCCTTTGCGAGGTAGTTTCACTCTGGCCCAGGCTGACCTGGAATTCACTATGTAGTCTCAGGGTGGCCTCAAACTCACAGCAATCCTCCTACCTCTGCCTCCCAAAGTGCTGGGATTAAAGGTAGGTGCCACCACACCCAGCTTACGTGGCTTATTTTTGTACCATGTATTTCTCAAAGTGTGAGATCTATAGTTTCTGGTACAACAACTGACACACAGAACTTAGTATTTAGTGAACAAAATTAAAGTCCTTAATACTAGGAGAAAGGGCAAAGGAGACCAGGAGAGATGAGTGCTATGATAGAAAAATGTTCCCCTTTCATTGAGGATGAAGGTCAATCTTACCTTAAATACCAAAGCTCATGATCTGGTCTTACATCTCCTGTTGTACATGTTTAACGCTTCATTTGCTTTTCCATTTTCTGTCTACCCTGTTTGAGTGTATTAGTATGCACTGCTGACATATGGGAGTTGCCCCACCGATTGCTTTATGGGCCTGTCACTCCCTTCCAGAGTACCTAGGTCTTGCAGTCAAGGGGCTTGTAAACTCTATTGAACCTTGTACGTCACCCAATACTAGACACAGTAGATGTGCGTCTGGAAAGATGGCTCAGTGGTACTCAAGTTCTTGCCTGCAAAGCCCAATGACCCAGTTTGATTCCCCAGTGCCCATGTAAAGCCAGATGCCCAAAATGGCACATGCGTCTGGAGTCCATCTTCAATGGCTAGAAGCCCTAGAGTAACCATTTCTCTCTCCTTGCAAATAAATAAATATAAGTAAATGAATATAAAACATCTTTCCCTGGCTCATTGAGTTCAGCTTGGTCCTTTAATGGTGGAACTATATGGGGAGATTCTTGGGAAAACTTCAGCAGGCAGGGCCTGGCTAGAGGAAGTAGGTCTCCAGGGCCATGTCATAGGGGGTGGAGGGCTCTATCCTGTCCTACCCCGCACCTCTCTCCTTCCTGTCCACCACCATGAGGTGCCCTCTACTATGTGTACCCACTGTTCCACCCCCCCCCAGAAGCCATGGAGCCAAGAACTATGGGCTGCAACCATGAGGCAGACAAGTGGTTCATCTCCTTAACTTTTTGTGGGTGAGGGGAAAAGTGATACGTAGTAGGTATTGCATCGAAGTTTTGTTTTGTTTTAAACTTTTTCGTTTATTTTTATTTTATTTATTCATTTGAGAGCAACACAGAGAGAGAGAAAGAGAGAGAATGGGCACGCCAGGGCTTCCAGCCACTGCAAACAAACTCCAGATTCATGCGCCCCCTTGTGTATCTGGCTACCATAGGTCCTGGGGAATCGAGCCTCGAACCAGGGTCATTAGGCTTCACAGGCAAGCGCTTAACCACTAAGCCATCTCTCCAGCCCTGCATCGAAGTTTTTAATGACAAATGTCTGAATTTTATTAGTTCTCTTGGGTCCGTTGGAATAAGCTCACAGTTTATTGTTCTTCATGAGAACCAAGAACCATTTCAATAAATTTCAAGGACAATTCTTTCCTTCTGGGGGACAATGAAACATGGAAAGGAATCATAGCCATTGGATGATTTTTTCAGTACCATAATGCTAATTCTGCTGATAATTGTTGGAATTCGCTATCCAGAATAAACCAGACCAGGGTTTTGACCTCTGGAATGGCTTATTAGCTCTTTCCAATGAGCTACGCTGAAAGAACAAACTTCAGAAAGCTTCCTTTTGTTTGATTTTCTTGTTTATTTTTGTTTTGTTGAGGTAGGGTCTCTCTCGAGCCCAGGTGGATCTACAACTAACTCTGAATCCAAGGCTGGCCTTGAACTCACAGTGATCCTCCCACCTCTGCCTCCCTAGTGCTAGTATTAAAGGCGTGCAGCATTGCATCTGGCAGAAAACTACTCTTTAACAAGAATTCCAAAGTAGATTTAATCATTTTTCTTATTAGGTTTGATAGCGAACAAATTATCTTAGTCCTATTTTATGATTTATAAAAGTCAGCTGCCAAATGCCTCGTGTGTATAAACATTATTAAATCAAAACACAACAACTTCCAAAGTCTAAAACTTTATTGCCAGAGCAGTAAACTCCACAGACACCTTTTAAAAGCACATTTGCAATAACAAGCAAAATAAACAGAAAACTTTGAAGAAAAAGATTCCTGGTATCACGGACATAGTCAAATGAATACCGAACCAAACAACAGCATTGAAGAATATATGAGTTATACAATCCATATTTTTAAACTAAAGAAAACGGGGCAAAAGCTTGGGTGGGGGGACAGTTTTCTCCTAATACAGAAAATGGAAATATTTAGACGAGACACAGAATGATGGCCAAAACACCAGGGATGAGTTTAATATCTATCTCCAAGAAAATAAATCTACCTTGTAGGTCAAAAACAGCTTCAGGAAGAACTGACCCAAAATCTAAACACACGAAGAACCAAATTCGAAATTCAATTTGTGCTATCCTTACAAGTGATTACCACCTCACATAAACTATACAGAAGTGTACTACATTCCTTATGCTAAGCGAAAAGTTTAGAAAGTCAGAACAGCCTTTACTATTTGATTTTGACCTTGGCTACGTTTTAAGCATAAAAAATTCTATCGCTACACTGCAAAGCACCAGGTTTTCTTTTGCTGGCATTCAAGAAAGTAGAAATTCCTGTCGACGACGCGAGAGCTGGGCGGCCTCGGCTCTCTCAGTGACTACGAGTGCCCGATGGAGCTGCTGCTGAACATATAGGAGTAGGAGTAGGAAGAACTCCCCGTGCCATCGAAGCTTCCTCTCCGAGACCCGCTGCGGGAGCCCGAGCGCGAGCCGGACCGGGAGCCTGACCGAGAGCCCGAGCGGGAGCCTGGGGCCGAGGACACGTTGTAGGGGCTGGGCAGGCCCTTGGAGGACACTGAGGCCGCCTCCAGAAGACGTAGCCCCGTGATGTCTTCCACCATGGAGCGATTCATGGCATCCTTGTAGGAGATCTTCAGTTTCGTCTTGGGACAGGTGAGGATCTTGGCATAGCTGCTGATGTCCTGCAGCCTCTGGGCCGCCCGGCCGTCAATGAAGCCCTTCCGGATGGCTTCTTCCGTGCTGATCCTGCCATGCACTTCTGGGTCCACGAGGCCCCCGGTGAGGAACTGGAACTCCAGGAAGCGCTGGCCGGCCTCATAGGGGAGCCACTTCTCCTTCACGGCCTCTGCCGCGGACATCTTCTTCTTTCCTTTCACACCTTCAAAGCCGATGAAGGCCTTCTGGGCAGGCTTCAGCCTGGTGGCCATGTCTTGGTCGATGAGACCCTGGGTGACTGCATCCTGAAGGGACAGCTTCTGGCCGGTGGTAGGGTGGATGATGCCTCCGGTGCAGGCCTGGGCCTCCAGAAGCCTCTGGCCCGTGATGCTGTCGACGATGCCCCGCTCTATCCCCTCGGTGATGGAGATCTTCTCCAGGTTTTCTGTGTCAAAGATGGCCGCGATGGGGCTCGACTCCTCCAGAGGGTCGGACAGAGAGCTGCTCCTGATGGTGAGGTTCCTGACGCTGGAAACGGTGGAGATCTTACTCACGGACTCGTGCCTGGAGCTGCTGAAGACGTCATCACTGACGCCGCTGCCGTTGTTCCCAAAGCCGTTTTTCAAGGAGACCATGTCAGCAAACTGAGTGAGGCTAAGGCTGCCGGAGCGGTACTGGTCAAAGAACTTCCGGTCAACCAGGCCCTTGTCGATGGACTCTTGAATGTCATACTGACTGCCTGTCTTCCTGTCCACCAGGACCACCCTGGTGGAGCCGTCTGACCCGGTGATGGTGATCTCTTCCCACTCACACTCCTGCTCGCACAGTTCTTTGAAGGTTTTGTAATCGATGAGGCCCTTCTTGTAGGCCTCCTGAACAGACATCTCCTTATTGGTTTCTGGGTCCACTATGACCACGCGACGCTTTCTGAGGGTGTTCTTTTGCGATGTCTGCACCTGTTTCTTCTTCTCTTTCAGGGGCAAAAGACAGAGCCCTGTTTCTTCGTCTTTGATGCATCTTTCTTTCAGCTGCAGGTAGGTGAGATTTTCTTCAGTGTTGGGGTCAAAAAACCCTTTGGTATCATCACTTGGATCTGACAGAATCTCACTCAGCTCCTCGTTAAAATAGCCCCGCTTATACGCCATGTCCACGGGCAAACGGTGGCTCTCTTTTGGATCAATGATCCCGCCAGTAGCGATCTGCGCTTCCAACAAGCGAATCCCATGGCCCTTCTCGATGAGTTCCTTGTTCATTGCTTGGAAGAGAGAGATGATGTTTCCGGTCTCTGGGTCGTTATAACCAGTGACAGCTCGTTCTGCAGACAGAAGCTTCTCTTTGAACTCGATGCCCACCAGGCCTCTTTTGTAGGCTTCCTCCACAGGCAGCCTCAAGTTGCTAACGGGATCCACTATAAAGCCAGTAGCGGCTTGGGCTTCCAGCAGCTCCAGGGCAGTACCGGGTCGAACTAAGCCAATCTTCATGGCTTCATAAATGCCAAGCTTTTGTTTCGTGGTCTCGTTGTAGATGCCTGCGATGCAGCTCGAGCCTTGGAGAAAGTCCTTAATTCTCTCACCAACTTCATCATAGGAAATCTGACCGGATTCCAGTTCATTCACAGTAGATGGTCTCAATATTCCAGAGTCGACCAGCTCAGTGACGGTCACAGGTTGCCGGATCCCCTGAAAGGACATGCTCCTCTTCTGCACCGACAGCAGGAGCAGGCCTGTGTGCGGCTCGATTCTGCATCGTTCCCTCAGCTGCGCGTAGCTGACTTTCTTCTTGGTGACCGGATCCACAAAGTTCTTTTGACTGTCTCGGGGATCATTCAGAGAGCGATACAGGTCTCTGTCGATCAGCCCGCGGGCCACAGCGACATCTTTTGGCAAAAAGACACTGTTGACAGGGTCGACGACACCCCCAGAGGCGAGCTGGGCTTCCAACAAGCGCATTCCGGTTTCTCGATCAATTAGATTCTTCTTGATGGCTTCCGAAACAGATACTGTCTTGCCCGAAAACGGGTCATCGAAACCGGTGACGGCTTTCTCCGCTGTGTAGATCTGCTGGCGGTCGTCGAAGTCGATGAGATCCCGAGCTATGGCACTGTCGACCGTGAGCTTCTCATTCCGATGGGGATCAATGATCCCACCTGTGGCTGCCTGGGCCTCCAGCAGCATGACTGTGGATTCTGGGGTGATAAATTTCTTTCTCTTGGCCTCTACCAAAGAGTATTTTTCCTTAGGAGAAGCCGAGGCGCCGGCGATAGCCCCTGCACCCCGCAAGAAAGGCTGGATTTCAGAAGCGACCTCTTCCACCGACTTCTTCCCTTGCAGCAGCCTGTCCAAGGTTGTCTTGTCAATCAGCTGGCACTCGTAGAGCTGCATGGCTGTCACCTTCTTCCGGAGCCCGTCAAACACCAGCTTGGACGAGTCCACAGTCCACTCGTACTCGGTCTGGGTCTCGCGGTGGGCCCCGTACGGGCGCTGCCGGAGCCTGTCGATCTCTCTCTGGAGCCGGCAGCGCTCTGTTTCCAGCTGCGACTGCGTCTCCCGGGAGGAATCCTCCAGCTTGCGCCGGCAGCGCTCCTCAATCCTCTTGATCTCGGCCTGGAGTCTCTCAATCTCACTCCTGAGGCTGTTCTTCTCCCTCTCGCTCTTCTCTCTCTCCGACTCGATCTTCCGGATGGCCTCCTCCTTGCGGGAGTACTGGGTCTTCCACTGGTCCAGGTCGTTCTGGATCTGCTGCTTCTCGCTCTCCAGGCGCTGCTTCACCCTGCACTCGGCCTCCAGCGTCGCCTTGGCCCGAGTCAGCTCTTCCTCCAGCCTCTGCAGTCTCGCCTTGTCTTGCTCCAGGACCTTGATCTTCACCAGAAGGCTCTCTCTCTCCTGAACCACCTGAGTGCACTGACTCTTTGATTCCTGAATCCTATTAGAAGCCTAGAATTTAAAAGAAAGAAATGGGAAAGAAAACACTTTTATCATATCACAGGGCCATCGTAATTTAACTTCCTTTCCTGCATCTTTAAAAAAATTCTTTACCTATTTTTTTCTTCCCGTGCTTTCCCTGGATATACTTTTAATTTGTTACCTTATAAATTCATGAAAAAAAATGAAAACGTATATTGCCACCTTGATAAATGGCTTAATACTTACTGTTTTGGGGGTGGGTCCCATAGAAGGAACTAGAAGTTGTAGACCTACCTTACTTTTAATAGTAATTACAGTTTGAAAATATATGGGGAATTTTCTTCCAAGTCAGCCTCCTTGCTATGCCTACATCTGTCACAGCTATACTAACATATTTAGTAAAGCAATATAAATATGCAAATATACACACACACATGCACACCCAGCCCCGCACAAATATTGTCTATATCAGAAGTTAAAAGAAATTGTTTTAAAATTAGGGTTTGTTAAAGAAGAAAATAAACAGAAACATTAGTATTGTGATCAAAACCATGCAGAAAAACCATCTAAGCAAGATGGAAATGGTAATTTAAAAATTGCATAGAGACATGCTTAATAGTTTTCACTGAGGAAAACGAGCTAAAAATTTACAGCCTGGCTCATGAAATAAGAATTCCCTTCTATTTCATTTATGTTAAATTTTGATTCTGGGACTTGAACTTGGCACCTTATACATGCTAAGCACATGCTAATCCCAGTCAACAATAGCCCCCGCTGAGAGCAGTCTTGTAGAAAGGAGCGTGGCACATCCCTAGGAAGTGATCTTAGATGTTTTTCTTATGCGGAAGTTCTTAAAAGCCGTGCTAGACACAGGTTCCGAACAGACTGGCATGTGATGCCATGGCAGGACAGAAAGATAAGGGCACTGACATTATTCTAAAGCGGTTGTCTAGATTTTGACAGGGAGTAAGTACTTGAGCAGTAAAACAGAAAAATTAGGCTTTATGAAAGCATCAAGAGAACAGTTCAGATCAGAGGTGGAGTGAATTATTTGAGAAACAGTGAAGCAGTGATCAAATATTTGTGAATACCTCTAAAGCCTGCTTTTGGAATTTCTCAATTTCCTGTCTCAAATTTTCCCTCTCTCTTTGTAAATCATTAATCAGGCCCTGCAGTTCCAGGGTCCGGTTGTTGCTGATCTGCAGTTGGCTCCGTAGCTCCGAGATGGTTGCGTTCTTGCCGCTGTCCGCCTCGCTCCGGCCCCTCCGCAGGTCGTCGTATTCCAGCCGCAGGTTCCGCAGCTCTTCCTCCAGCATCAGATGCTCCTTGGTCAAGTTCTCGGTGAGCGACTGCAGCCTCTCGATCTCGATTTTGCTCTCGTTGAGGCTTCTGCTCTTGTCTTCTATGGCCTTCTGGAAGTGTTCATTCCGCACGTGAGCCTGCTTCACGTTGTCTTGCTCCTGCAGCAGCTGCCTCCGC
Source organism: Jaculus jaculus (assembly GCF_020740685.1). Lineage (NCBI taxonomy): Eukaryota > Metazoa > Chordata > Mammalia > Rodentia > Dipodidae > Jaculus > Jaculus jaculus. The sequence goes on from NC_059118.1 coordinate 62,833,165, forward strand.
AGGGCCTCGACCTCCGCGGAGAGCCGCCGCAGCTCCTCCTGGGTCCTCTGCTTCTCCCGCACGTGGCCATCCAGCACGTCCCTCTGTTGCCGGAGGTCGTCCTCGCTCCTCTTCTTCACGATGGACGCCTGCTCCAGCTGCTGCGTCAGGCTGGTGATCTTGATGGCTTGCTCTTTCAGAGACCTCCGCATGGCCTCCAGCTCCTCCTCCAGCCTCTTCCTCTTGCAGGAGTCCTCGGACGCCGACCTCTTCAGCCAGCTCAGCTCCTCCTCCGCCTTCTGCTTCTGTAGCTGCAGCTCCTTCAGGGAGCCCTGGAGGCGGCCGAGGTCCTGCTCCTTCACTGTCCGCTCCTGGGACACCCGCTCGTAGTCGACGCGCAGCCGCGACAGCTCCTGCTCCTGCCCCCTCAGCTTGCTCACCGTCTCGGAGGCGCTGCTGTGAGCTTTCTGCAGCTCAAACTGGGCCCTCTGCAGTTTGGCATTTTCGTCCTCCAGGCATTTGCGTTCACTGCTCTCTTTCTCCACCAGCTGTTTCAACCTTTCGATTTCTTTGTTTTTGTCCTGGATCGTCTTGGCAGCGTCGTCCAGGGACTGCTTGTACCTCATGCTCTCTTCCGTTCGCATCTGAGTGACCTGCCGCAGTTCGATCTCCAGCTGCTGCTTCCTCTGGGACACCTCCGTGCCGGTGGCTTTTTGCTGCTGGACGTTCTCTTCGACCCTCCTGAGACTGTCGGTGGTCTGGGCCAGCGTGCTCTTCAGCCTCTTTATCTCCTCGGCCAAGCTCCGGTTCTCCCGGGTGAGACCGTCTATCTGGGCGCGGTAGCCGCTGGTGTCCTCTTCCTTCTGCATGGTGAGCTGGTGGATGGTGGTCTTGGTGATGTTGATCTCGGTCTCGAACTGGTTTCTTAAGCTAATGATCTCCTCATCGTAACTGTTTCTTACCTTGCTCAGTTCATTTTCGTATTCCCAGCGGCGCTTGGCCTCTTCCTGAAACTCGGCTTTGAGTCTTTCGATCTCCTTGTTTTTGTCCTGGATGGTCCTGGCGGCCTCCTCCAGCGACTGCTTGTGCCTGGCGCTGTCGTCCGCGCGCTGCTGGACGGCCTGCCGCAGCTCCGCCTCCAGCTGCTGCTTCTTCTGCAGGAGCTCCGAGCCGCAGGCCTTCTGCTGCAGCGCGCTCTCCTCGGCCCGCCGGCGCTGCTCCGAGGCCTGGAGGATGCTGTCGTTGAGCCGGACGATCTCGTCCTTTAGGTCCCGGTTCTCCCTGGAGAGCCGGTCCAGCTGGTTCCTGAGATTCTTGGAATCATCCTCCTTCTGCATGGAGATCTCCTTGATGGTGGTCTTTGTAATGTTAATCTCTGTTTCATACTTGTTTCTCAAATTACTCATCTCCTCATTATAGTGGGTTCTTACCTTTGCCAGCTCATTTTCATACTCTCTCTTCCGGGCGCCCTCCTCCTGCAGCAGAACCCTCAACCTCTCTATCTCGTACTCTTTCTCCTTGATGGCTTTCTCCGACTCCAGCTTCTGCCAGCCCAGGTTCTCCTTCTCGCTCTGCCTGGCCTTCTGCAGCTGGTCATAGTCGTTCTTCTGCTGGTCAAACCTGTCTTCCACGGTCTTCCTCCTTCGCTTCTCGTCTTCGATCTCGTACGTGAGCCGCGTGATCTTCTCGTTGAGCTCTTTGATCTGGGCGTAGCACTTGTCCAGGTTTTGCTTGGCCGACTTGCCGTCCAGCTCAGCTTGTCTCTTCAGCTCCTCCAGGCTCACGAGCTTCGCCTTGAACTGGGAACACTCGGCCTGGTATTTTTGCAGGTTCTGGTCCAGAAACTTGTTTTTGTTACAGTTTTCGGAGTTGGCATCACGGGCCAGTCTGAGCTCTTCTTCCAAAACTTCTATCTTGGTATTTTTCAGCTGGGGACATAAAAGCAGAAATAATGTTCAAGGAAACTACCTCACATTGCAAGAAAATATCAGCACCCCCACCTCCCTTGCCAACATACATTCTCCCTTCTCTTGATCCACACTTAGTCACACAAGCACATGCATAACGATAAAACTAAAGCTGCTAAAAATGCAAGAAATCTCCAAGAAATTTCAACGCCATTCTTCCATCTGCTGTTCGTCTGGCCTTAGGGAATGCTATAGCAACTTTAATTTCACTCTTCTCATTTGTGAACTAAGATAATTTCCTTCATGATCACCAGCTCCTATTGATCTGGGTGTGGTGCACAAACTTTGATCCTAGCTCACTGGAGGCTGAGACAGGAGAAGTACAAATTGGAGGGCAGCTGGACTACATAGTAAAACCCTGTTTCCAAAAGAAAACTTATGTTTTCATATGTGATGTTCCTTTTATTCAAAAGTTTCAAGTAAGCTTGCATATAAACTCAGTTCTAGTATTAGAAAGGAAAAATAAATTCAAAAAATAAATTGTAGCCCTTCCTCGTCACTCCAGGCTTTTCTCCCAATCGGCCTGACACTTGACATTCTCAGACATCTTCAGGGAGAACTGGTCTTTTAGCAATTTACTACATCATGTCTATTTTTTAGAGATCTCCCTCACCAAACCCAGAAAAATCAAGTCTAAATAATTATCAACGTGAAAGATTAAAAACCAACTAGTCTAGGATATACTTTTCCGAAATTTTACATAAAACGAATGCCCCAACCAAGCCCTAAATGAACTGCTGGGGCTTTGGTAAAGTGAGGCAGCAGCGAATGCAAATATTGTCTGTGGAGAGCGTACACACCAGAGTGTCACACTGGTCACACCGCGTGGTACTGGACACTCAGAGGAACTTCAGTCTGACCAGGGAGCTCCCAAATCCATGTTATAAGGACACAGTGATGACGCAGCTCTAGTCTGCCTTCTTTATTATTATTAGTTGTTTTGTTTTTGGTTTTTCGAGGTAGGGTCTCACTCTGGTCCAGGCTGACCTGGAATGAACTATGTAGTCTCAGGGTGGCCTCGAACTCACAATGATCCTCCTACCTCTGCCTCCCAAGTGCTGGGATTAAAGGCCACCACGCCCTGCTTTTTCTTTTTCTTTTTCTTTTTTTTATTGCTCTAAAGAAATGAGTAAATTACCTTCAGATCTTCCAAACTCTTCAGCATTTCACTCAAGAATCTGTAATAGTCTCCAGACCTCGTGAGCAGCTCTACATACCGAGCGTGAATATCAGCAGCCTTAGGGAAAGGCAGGAGAAAATAAATTTATGTGTGTGTAAGGATTATATTCAGAAACTGTAGCATGCAATGTAACCAACTGTGGTCCACAAAACAAGGAAATTGCGGCATTATAAGTTAAAGGGTCTCTTCTCATTCTGTCATGTGTGCTGGTTACAGAGTCTAGACATACAGCAAAACAGAGGGTCAAAGTCATTTGTACCCCTTCCTCATCATTCCAGGCTTTTCTCCCAATCCGCCTGACACTTGACATTCTCAGACATCTTCAGGGAGAACTGGTCTTTTAGCAATCTACTGCATAATGTCTATTTTTTAGAGGTCTCCCTCACCAAACCCAGAAAGATCAAGTCTAATTTCTGCAAAGACTCTAAGGTATAAATGACACACTGAGATTTCTGACGGTCAACTTCTAGGAGGTGTCATTTATCAGTGACTCACACTGGAGGGAGCCCCAGCTGCCGTGAGGCTTTTCCCAGTGGCTGTTCTGATGACAATAGGACGTGGGTGGGGGATGAGGGAAGGCAGATGGGAAACAGGGAGAAGAGAGGCAGAAAGAAGGTTTGAAAGGGTAGATTTACCTCTTGCAGAATCACCCCTGATGGGGACTGAACCATAGTCCTCTTGATAGGTATGTTCAGTAGAGTTTCTAGCCCTGAGGTGTATGATGCCAGCTGGAGTTCATAATCCTGCAAGTAACAGAGTGGAAGGAACATTTGTGAGGGTGTCAAGTACTGGTGCTAGGCCAGTACGCTACCACTGAGCTATACCCCAGCTCTTAGGAAAACATGTTTGTTTATTGAGACAGATTCTCACTCTGAAGCCCAGAACGGCCTAGAACTCACTATACAGCACACACTGACCTTGGACTCATGACAATCCTCCTGCCTCAGCCTCCAAAGTACTGGAATTATAAGCATGAGCCACTACACCTGGCTCAAAAAAAAAGGGGGGGGTTGGAGAGATGGCTTAGCTATTAAGGCATTCGCCTACAAAGCCAAAGGACCCAGGTTTGATTCCCCAGGACCCACGTAAGCCAAATGCACATGAGGGCTCATGCGTCTGGGGTTTGTTTGCAGTGGCTGGAGACAGTGACATGCCTATTCTCTCTTTCCCTCTTTCTCTCTGTCTGTCACTCTCAAATAAATTTAAAAAAATAAAAAAATTTTTAAAGACATTTTTTTGTTTGATTGATTTGTTTTGTTTTGCTTGAGGTAGGGTCTCACGCTAGCCCAGGCTGACCAGAAACTCATTCTGTAGCCCAGGCTGGCCTTGAATTCGTGGTGATCCTCCTACCTTAGTTTACTGATTGCTGGGATTATAGGTTTGAGCCACCATGCCTTACTAGAAAAGCATACTTAATGGACTTTAAAGGAGTGGTGAACAGCTATAATTTCACTTATGTGAAATGATCAAACTATTTCTAGAAATCAGCCTAACTCCTAAACCATTAGTGACCAAGCACTTAACACTGTTTTATTAAATGAAGTGTGTGAACCCCCACGAGCCAGCTCAGTAATCTTACACAGAGCCCCCAAGGGAAGATAAACACCAGCCCAGCCTGTGGGTGCCTCCAGTGTGTGATGAATTCACAGACAAGCATTGAAAACTTCCACAGATGGCTCAGAACAACTGTGCACAGCCAGAATCCCCATCCGCAGGAAGTTTATATAATCATTAAAGCAGCAAACAATGCAATTAACAATATCCCTGATGACACAACTACGTTCTTAGAGAAGCCAACATACCTTAATTGAATTTGCACACAGTTCAGCGATTTTGTGGACTTCTTCCGATTTGTCTCGTTTGCCAGATATTTCATTGTGCAAGTTCTAGACAAAGAAGACAACAGGCGTGAGTGATAAGCGATATAGGCAGTTAGAAATAAGTGCGGTTTCACTCTTTTACCGTGTTTTGTTTTCCTTCATGTACTGGCCTCATATTTTCAGTTGCAGCTTAGGAGACCATCATTTTTTCTACTAAAAGAAGAAAACTCTATAGCCTATCACTTAAAAAATTTTTTTTGTTTTATTTATTTGACAGCGACAGACAGAGAGAGAAAGAGGCAGAGAGAGAGAGAGAGAGAGAATGGGCGCACCAGGGCCTCCAGCCACTGCAAACGAACTCCAGACGCGTGCGCCCCCTTGTGCTTCCTCTGCACCTATCACTTTTAAGAAGACACTGTATTCCTGTGGTCCTATCACCTTTTTCCTCTTCTTTTCTTTGGAGACAGGGCAAAGGCTGAAGAATCTCCTGTCTCAGCTTCCCATGTGTTGGGATTGAAGGTATATGCCATATTGACTCACTTAAAAAAAAAATCCTTTACTATAACATGAAAACATTACATCACTCCTGGCTTTGTAATTGCATTTCTTTCTAAATGCCTCACTCTCAAACCAGAGACTACTTATACCCAATTAATCTCAAAAGAGAGATGGTGTGACAAATTGGCTTATACCTTCTGCTCATTTAAAAACCGCATGACTGTGTTGGAATCTCCAAACTTCATGGACTCCAAGGAATCCTGGCGGCGCTTGGCATCATACAGCCACTTGCAGAAGCTCTGATAGTTATCACGATAATTCCTCAGTTGTTTAATTTGCTTCTCCAGGTCCCACAGTCTGAGGAAAATGTAACAACATTATTTACATTAGTTTTTTAATATTTTTCATTTCATTTATTTATTTATTTGACAGAGAAAGAGGGAGAGAATGAATGGGCTTGCCAGGGCCTCCAGCCACTGCAAACGAACTCCAGATGCAAGGGAGGGGAGGGGAAAGGAAGGGATGGAGGCAAGGGGAAAGGAAGGGGGGAGAGAAGGGGAAAGGAAGGAAAGGGAAAAGAAAAGCAGTTCACGAAACCTGCCTCAGGACAGACGGACGAGCCCTCCAAGCTCTGGCCCCTGTGAAATGAGCTCACAAAGGTGCGCACACATTGTATGATTCCATTTATATAAACTACTCGGAACAGGCAAATCCAGAGGCTTAAGGTTGACTGGTGACAGGCAAGAGCTGGAGAGTGGGGTGGTAAGGTAATGGGGGGGTGACTGCAGTTGGGTATGAGAGTTCCTTGGAGGGTGATTAAAAAGTTTTAAAACTCAAATTATAGGGCTGGTGGTAGAAGTTGGTGGTAGAACACTTGCTAGCCTGTGTGAGGTCCTTGGTTTGATCCCCAGAATTGGGGAGGAAAACACCGCCCCAGCAGGCTATGGTGACGGCCACACAACTCTCCCCAGGCAGCAGCTCCCTGAACTGTCTGCTTCGAATGCAAAACTGCACGGCACGATAATTATAGCTCCATAATAGTAATAATCATGATTATTACTATTATTATTTTTTATGGTTTTTTTTAAAATAATTTTATTTATTTATTTATTTGAGAGTGACAAACACAGAGAGAAAGACAGATAGAGGGAGAGAGAGAATGGGCACGCCAGGGCTACCAGCCTCTGCAAACGAACTCCAGATGCGTGCGCCCCCTTGTGCATCTGGCTAACGTGGGACCTGGGGAACCGAGCCTCGAACCGGGGTCCTTAGGCTTCACAGGCAAGCGCTTAACCGCTAAGCCATCTCTCCAGCCCTTGTGGTTTTTTTTGAGGTAAGGTCTCACTGTAGTCCAGGCCGACCTGAAATTCACTATGTAGTCTCAGGCTGGCCTCAAACTCACAGAGATCCTTCTACCTCTGCCTCCTGAGTGCTAGGATTAAAGGTGTGCACCACCACACTCAGCTCCATAATTATTTGTTTAATCACTGTTAATAAAAGGGATTACAATCAGGGTACTTCAGGAAATATTTTTTACATCCTAATTTGCTGTCAAGACATATTTTGTTCACATTGGGACAGAATTTATTAGCTTCTTACAAAGTGAAATACACAATTGACATATGAACCAGCACCTCACTCCACCTATATTTACTCAAGAAGATTGAAAATCAATGTTCACAGAAAAAGTTGTATGTAACTTTTCTTTGCAATATAAATGTTTGTAGTGGATGTAAATGCTTCCATAGTTCATTCATAACTGCACAATGTGAACACATTTTTGAATAAGATTTAATTTTCACAAATTTTAGGAGACCACTCACTCAAAGCAGCTCCTATTCCCAGTGCCAGGACGAGAGTCCACAGGGCACACAAACACTTGTCAAATAGCTTTTCCTGATTGTCTAGGACCCTGGAAAGCTACGGTGATATTCTCCATTTTACACAAAGCTGTCTGCGGGCAGTCCACGAAAGACTACCCATTATACTTAACTTCTCCACCAAATGAAACCACTGTTTTTTCTATAATTACTGCTTCAAGTGGCATTCCCACAACGCTTGAACCATCAAATGGGAAGAGAGTGGGTAAGGAGGTAGACACACCTGAAGTCTATTTGTTTATCTATCTTTTGCCAGCGATCTGTCAGCTGTGTGACCTTCTCACTGAACTTGCCCAGGTCCAGATCGTACAGCGGATACTGCTGGGATGTCTGGGAGTGGATCTGCTGGGCCTTCTGCAGCTCTGTCTTCATGGTGGCCAACAGGGACTTCTTCAAGTTCAAGTCATTTTTTATTTTCTGTAAGGGATTTAGAAAAAAAAAGTGCAGACAAAATTAATCTCCTTCCATTGTATGCTACAGAAAAAGCCACTATTTTAAATTTTATTTATCAACTAGTTATCTTTTTTAAAAAAAAATGTGTCTTTGGTGTTAACGATCAAACCAAAGCTTTGCACCCAACAGTCTAACACTCTCCCACTGAGCTGGAAACTGCCTCACATTACTAAGCTTAATAGGGAAAACAAAGGTGGTGTATATCTCAGTAGTTCAGCACGTGATTAGAATATGCACAGCCCTGGATTTGATGCTTAGTATCTCCAAAAAAGGAAAAGTTTATGAAAAGCTTTAGAATATTCATAGCTTTTAGACTTTTAGCCTTTGACTAGACTTATATTTACTAATGCAATTTCTCTGTATTTGTTCCAGTGATTATGAAATTACTGTGTGCCCCTGTTAAGAAATGATTGAAAGCATATGATAAGAAATGATATGGAAGCATATGAGAAATGCTAAATACCACATTCTATTTCTGAAATGATCACGGTGCTTATCAACTCACTATGTAGCCGAGGCTGGCCTCAAACTCATGGCAAGTCTCCTGCCTTTGCTTCCCAAGTGCTAGGATTACAAGCAGGAGCCACCACACGTGGCTGAGAAGTGCTATGAGGAAGAGATCGGTTTAACTCAGCACTCCACAAACTAAGCCCATCGTTAGTGACTTTCTCATAGAAGCAGACACTGGAAACAGAGTCTCACAGCAACAACAGATGTTGGCCCTGGATAGCCAATAAAACCCAGGAGCATATGTGAATAGAGAATACCCTTTAGTAGCTACGTGTGGTGGTGCACACTGGTAATCCCAGCACTTCGAAGGTGGAGGCGAGAGGATCAGCAGTTCACGGTCAGCTCTGGCTACACAGTGAGCTTCTGAAAGTGAGCTTGGAATGCATGAGACGCTGCCAGCCTCAACAAAACACACAAACAAACAAAAATGCCAGGCTGGAGAGATGGCTCAGCAGTTAAGGCCCTTGCCTGCAAAGCCTAAGAACCCAGGTTCAATTCCCCAGAACCCCAGTAAGTCAGATGCACATGGTGGCACATGCGTCTGGAATTGGTTTGCAATGGCTACATGCCCTGGCATGCTCATTCTCTGTTTCTCCCATACATAAATAAATAAAAATAAAACTATTTTTTAAAAAGCATAGACATTACCCCAGATTAACATATCACCACCAGCTCACTAACGCGAGATATTGATGATAGGAGAGCTAGTGCAAGGTATATGGACTCTATACTATCCTGCCGATTTCACTGTAAATCTGTAGATGTTCTAAAAGAAATATATTTTCAAAAAGTAGGAAAGTGAAAAGAAAGCCACTCATGAAAACTTAGTGAGACTTCAGAACACATCCCACATCACCTCCCATGAGCTTCAGAGCAGTGACCACGTCCCGTCCCACCTCCCGTGAGCTTCAGAGCAGTGACCACGTCCCGTCCCACCTCCCGTGAGCTTCAGTGCAGTGGTCACATCCCACACCATGTCCTGTGAGCTTCAGAGCAGTGACCATGTCCCACACCACCTCCCGTGAGCTTCAGAGCAGTGGCCATGTCCCGTCCTGCCTCCCGTGAGCTTCAGAGCAGTGGCCATGTCCCGTCCTGCCTCCCGTGAGCTTCAGAGCAGTGGCCATGTCCCGTCCTGCCTCCCGTGAGCTTCAGAGCAGTGACCACATCCCACACCACCTCCCATGAGCTTCACAGCAGTGACCATGTCCCACACCACCTCTCGTGAGCTTCAGAGCAATGGCCACGTCCTGTCCTACCTCCCGTGAGCTTCAGAACAGTGACCACATCCCACACCACCTCCCATGAGCTTCACAGCAGTGACCACATCCCACATCACCTCCTGTGAGCTTCAGAGCAGTGACCACATCCCACACTGCCTCCTGTGAGCTTCAGAGCAGTGACCACATCCCACACTGCCTCCTGTGAGCTTCAGAGCAGTGACCACATCCCACACTGCCTCCTGTGAGCTTCAGAGCAGTGACCACATCCCACACTGCCTCCTGTGAGCTTCAGAGCAGTGACCACATCCCACACTGCCTCCTGTGAGCTTCAGAGCAGTGACCATGTCCCACACCACCTCCCGTGAGCTCCAGAGCAGTGGCCACGTCCTGTCCTACCTCCCGTGAGCTTCAGAGCAGTGACCACATCCCACACTGCCTCCTGTGAGCTTCAGAGCAGTGACCACGTCCTACACTGCCTCCCGTGAGCCAGGCTACAGTTGTGACCCTTCCTATTACCTTCAGTCCACAGCGGTAAGCTTCCACCTTATCCAGGTCCAGGCAGACAGTTTCCTCCTCAGTAAGCCTTGCCTCATAGACCTTTAACATGTCTTCTGTTTGGAGAATGGCCTGGAGAAGAGCTCTTGCTGAGCACAGGCTGGAAAGAGCAAGACAGGCCAATAAAGTTGCCATTGCCATATCAGAGGGTAAGCACGTGACTCTGGCCACTTTTCATGAAACAAAATGATGAAGCCCATCAAGCCGGGTGTGACAGCGAAAGCCTGTGATCCCAGCCCCAGGGAAGCTGAGCGAAGAGCACTGCTGTTTGAGGCCAGCCTGGACTACATAGGGAGGTCTAGCCTACAGTATGAGACCCTGTCTCAAACAAACCAAAAGAAATCTAATTTATTTTGCTTCCTTTGTAAGATGTGGGATCAGCATTATGTTTCCCATCTGTCATAATTCCGACCACCACTCCACACTTACTGAAGCATTCCAAGTTCTGAGCCTACAACGTGCCTCAGCACTAAGATAAAAGAAAACAGTTCAACATTTCATAATAGTGGAATCAACTCCAAGCCACAGGAGAATTACGGAAATCTCTAGTAAAAAGGGGATCTGATTCCCGCACCTGGGAGGTAGAGGCAGGAGAATTGAGGCCAGTCTCAGCCATAAGACACAGGGTCCATTATACCAAGTATAAAACTTCACCAGGCTGAGGATACAACTCAGTGGTAGAGCCCTTGCCCCAGCACCTCAAGGAAAAAAAGAAAAGAAAAAAGAAATCTGGGGAAAGCAAATGATCTTTGACTAGTGCACCCACGCTGACCTGTTTAAGTAGCCATCTGTAACACCGTTGATATTTTCCAGCTTCTGAAACAGTCCAAACACCTCATTCTGTAAATAGCAGTACTTTTCAGACCCTCGGAAGTTAGCAAGCATGTCTTTCAGCTGGTTGAGAACCTCGGCGATGGCTTGTGAGTCGTTCTGTACGCTCTGTCACCAAAGAAAAGAAGCCCTCTTCATCAGCTGTGCGATTTTTAAAATTTGTGTTTATCATGTGAACTTAAGGTATACAGCATTCTATTATGACATATACATGTGTGGGGGGGTGGGTGCACGCGTGTATGTGAAATGACTACCACTGTTAGGCAAATTAGTACATCTGCCACCTTCCTGGGTTCCTTGTGAGTGTACGTGTTTGTTAGGAGCACCTAAAGCCAGGCATGGTGGCGCACGCCTTTAACCCCAGCACTGGGGAGGCAGAGGTAGGAGGATCACTGTGAGTTCGAGGCCACCCTGAGACTACAGAGTGAATTCCAGGTCAGCCTGGGCTACAATGAGATCCTACCTTGAAAAACAAAAACAAAGAAACAAAAAATTTGAATTAAGAAAAAAGCACCTGAAGTCTAGTCTCTTTGTAAACTTTCAATAAACATGATATTATGACCTATGGTCCTTTTGCTTTAACATTAGCTCTCCAGACTCGTCTTACATAACTCAACCTTTGACCTGCATCTCTTCCCTTCCTCCCTGGCATCGTTCCTATACTCGCTCTTGTTTCTGGTCCCGTGACGTTCAGCTCTTGTTAGAGTCTGCACGCAAGTGGGACCACACGGTCTTGCCATTACGCGTCTGCTCTGCCTCACTTGGCGAGTCCTCATGTTCATTCATATCGAGGTACTTGTCAGATTCTCTTCTTTATCTATTTTAACTTTTTTAATTTATTTGCAAGCAGAGCGAGAGGGAGAGAGAATGAGGACAGCAGGGTCTCTTGCTGCTGCAAATGAACTTCAAATGCTCAGACCACTTTGAACATCTCACTTTACAATGGATTCTGGGAAATCGAACCCAGGCCAGCAGCCTTTGCAAGCAGGTGCCCTTAACTGCTGAGCCATCTCCCCAGCCCTTCTCTTTTCTTTTTAAAATTGAATAATATTCCATGCTGGGCATATGCCACACTATTAGAAAATGGACTAGACAGTGGTCAGTGTTCTGCATTATAGCTGTGTGATTCTTCCAGTCTTTTTGCCCTTAAAAAGTCCTTGGGGGGGGCAGGGCTGGAGAGATGGCTTAGTGGTTAAGGCACTTGCCTGTGAAGCCTAAGAACCCAAGTTGTATTCCCCAGGACCCACGTAAGCTAGATGCACAAGGTGGTGCATGTGTTTGGAGTTTGTCTGCAGTGGCCAGAGGCCCTGGCATACCCATTCTCTCTCTCTCTTTCTCTCTCTAATAAATAAAATTAAATATTTTTTAAAGTCCTTGGTGTAGCAATAAAAAAAAAAAATAGATTTGCCCATACACATACAAGCCAGGAAGTTTTTCCTTCATTTGTAAACAAATATAAAAGTATATGTGAAACTAGATGTGGTGGTGCAGGCTTTTAATCTCAGCATTTGGAAGGCCGGGGTAGGAGGATCGCTGTGAGTTCGAGGTCAACGTGAGACCACAGAGTAAATTCCAGGTCAGCCTGGGCTAGAGTGAGGCCCCCCTGAAGCCAAACCCCAAGCCCGTGCGAGCCCGCGAGGAAGCGCGGGGCCCACCTTGAGCTCGTTGATCTTCACAGTGATGTGGTGCGGTGAACCCTGCTCCACCAGCAGCAGGTTCTTCAGCGACATCCGGCCCTCACAGTGCTCCATCTGCCTGCGGATCTTCTGCAGCTCCATCAGCAGCCACGTTTCTTGTTTGTCATTTTCTCTGTTCGTTTCAATTACTTTATTGTGGTTGACGTCTTGGCAGGAGCCAACATGCGTGATTTCAGTTTTGGTCACTGTAAAAACAAAATAAGTTTGGGGCTGGAGAGATGGCTCGGCGGTTAAGCGCTTGCCTGTGAAGCCTAAGGACCCCGGTTCGAGGCTCGGTTCCCCAGGTCCCACGTTAGCCAGATGCACAAGGGGGCGCACGCGTCTGGAGTTCGTTTGCAGTGGCTGGAAGCCCTGGAGCGCCCATTCTCTCTCTCTCCCTCTATCTGTCTTTCTCTCTGTGTCTGTCGCTCTCAAATAAATAAATAAAAATTTTTTAAAAAAAAGTTTGGATCATAAAAATCAGAGATTTCCTAGCTAGCGGCGTGCCGGGCCTTGAGACACCATTCGCAATGCCTAAAAACACTCCAATTTCCTTTGACTTGATTCTAGAACTTTGGTGTGTACATGATTGTCTATGCCCACTATGGTATGGATAAGGTTTGCCCCTCCCCTGAGACGCACGCACTGGAAGAGTGACGGCTCACGTGAAGGGACTGAGACAGAGGCACCTTTCAGAGGTGTGCCCAGAAGCCGAGTACATTGTGGGCATTCCACCCTCAGCAAGGACGAATGCCCTCAGGACTGGGCAAGTCGTCAGCACTAATCATTTCTCAACAATGAGTTACTCTCAAGCCAGGCCAACCCATGTAGTTGGCGCCTACTGCATGCGACCCCCCCTTTTCTGCTTCTCCACTGCCCTGTAACATGGCCAGGGGTCATTCACCAGGTGCCATGCCATTTGGGTTTCCCAGCCACCAAAACCATGAGCTAAATGATCCTCTTTTCTTGACCAATTCCCTAGATTCAGGTATTTTGTTATATCAAAAAAGCATACTAGGGGCTGGAGAGATGGCCTAGCAGTTAAGCGCTTGCCTGTGAACCCTAAGGACCCCCGATCAAGGCCTGATTCCCCAGACCCACATGAGCCACATGCACAAGGTGGCACATGTAGCTGGAGTTTGTTTGCAGTGGCTGGAGGCCCTGATGCACCATTCTCTCTCTCTCTCTCTCTCTCTCTCTCTCTGCCTCTTTTTCCCTCTGTCTGTCACTATCAACTAAATAAAAAATAAACAAAAAAAAATAGTCAAGCACAGTATTTTTTAAAAAAGCACACTAAGTGCTGTTTTAAAAAGAAAAAGTAGCCAGGCATGGTGGTACACTTCTTTAATCCCAGAACTCGGGGGGCAGAGGTGGGCAGATCACCGTAAATTCAAGGCCACCCTGAGACTCCATAGTGAATTCTAAGTCAGCCTGGGCTACACTGAGAACCTACCTCCAAAAAAAAAAAAAAAAAAAAAAAAGGTTCTGAAACTACTTTTATACAAATGGTTTGAAAAGCCAATTACACATGAGGCTGATAGAGACGGATGTGGGCTGGAGAGGTGGCTCAGCGGTTAAGATGCTCCCTGCAAATCCTCACAACCTGGCTTCAACTCCCAGCACCCACGTCAAGCCAGATGCACAAAGTGGCGCCTGTAACTGGAGTTCGTTTGCAATCGTGCCTAGAGGCCCTGGTGCACCCATTCCCACTTTCTCTCTGTCTCTCTGATTGGAAAAGAAGGAAGGGAGGGAAGGAGGGAAGGAGGGGAAAAGGAAGAGAAGGGTGTCCTGGGCTGACCTGTCTGGTGCTGCGGGTGGCCTGGCAGCTGGATGACCAGAGTCTGGTAGTGCTTCTGGGCGTCCGTGAACTGCGACTGCATTCTCCGTTTGTCGTCGTCGCCGAACATCTCCGAGCCCTGGCTGTTCCGGATGAACTCCTGGTAGTGCAGCTCAAGGTCCGAGATGGTCTTCATGTAATCCTCCTGCCGCATGGTTTTCAGCTGCCCAGAGACAAGAGGCCGCGCGTCAGCCAGAGGTGCTGCGCCACCGCGGACGCCCCTCACCCCAGGGAGACCAAGGGGCGCTCATGAACCACGCCCCCCCCCCCCAGATGGAGCCTGAGGCCGCTCTAATCATGGTAGGCTACGACGCAGAAGGTCTTGGAACGTTTTGTCTGTGTTCCTAAGGACCACAGCAATGGATTGCTCACCTACAGGATATTTTTCCTCAAACAAAATATTACTCAGGTTCTGGAGAAATGGCTTAGCACTTAAGGCTCTTTCTTGCAAAACCTCAGGACACAGGTTCAAATTCCCCAGTACCCATATAAGCCAGATGCACATGGTGGCATATGCACCTGGCATTCTTTTATAGTGGCTAGAGGTCCTGGTATGCCCATTCTCTCTCTCTCTCTCTCTCTCTATATATATATATGTATAGATAGATAGATAGATAGATACATACATACATACATACATAGACACATAGATACATATATATATGTGTGTATGCATATATATATCTATACATACATATATATATATCAAATAAAATTATTTTTTGAATATTACTCAGAAGTCCCAAATGGACAGCACAGTATAGCAAGACTTCTCCAGCTGTGAATGTAAAGGGGGGGAGGGGAACCCTGAGACCTGCCCATTCTGCTTCCCTTTCCCCGCCTGTCACTAACGTTGTCACTCTGCTGAAGCACTCCTCAAGCTAGGGTTCTTCCAGACACCCCTGGAAGAGCCCTGAGCTCAAGGAGGATGGTCAGCGTTTCCTGGAGAATGCCATCCTGCCTGGCCCTTGTCCACAGCCGAGCAGTGGGCATCTGGGACCTGATTTCCCTTCCTCTCCCAGGAGGCTGGGGTCCTAACTACTTCAGGCCCTCATTGCCTTCCCCACAGGTACTTCCTGCCTGTCAGGTCACTTCTGTGAGAGTTTCTGTTTGTCTCCCAACCAGCCATAAGCCAGTGCCTCCTGGTTTTGTTCATTTTGCGGTGCCAGCAACGGAACCCAGTGCCTCACACAAGCCGAGCAAATGCTCGACCACTGAGCTCTGTCCATCTGCTCTTGTGAATACTGGACAGGTCGGACCTCTATGGAGGCTGAGAGGCCTCATGGGATACAGTGCGAATCACCAGCTGCCCAGTGAGGTCTGCCTGTAGCTGGCAGCAAGCACCCACGTCAGGCAGCCCACCATGTCCCCAGGACACACCTTGGCGATGGTCATGGCCCGAATCTTCTCAATGTCAATCATGCAGTAGTGCCAGGATACCAGGCTCTTCATGTTGATGTACAGCTGGTTCCACAGAGCCAAGATGGCTTCGTAGTACTGCTCGATCCTGGGAGGCAGGAAGGGGAGCCACTTCAGCCAGACAGGAAGGGCACGCAGGTACAACCACCCAGAAATCAAAACAAAACCTTACGAGTGACAGGTGCACCTGTGCTTTTCAAAAGTGCCGACATTTCGATGGATTTGGACCAAGCTACCCCCCAAAAGTATATCATTTTTTTTAAATGTTTTATTTATTTATTTATTTGAGAAAGAAAGAGAGACAGGGCCATCAGCCACTGCAAACTTAACTCCAGACACATGCACCATTTTGTGCATCTGGCTTACATGGGTCCTGGAGAACTGATCGAACCTGGGTCCTTTGGCTTTTCAGGCAAGTGGTTAACTGATAAGCCATCTCTCCAGCCCCCCAAAAGTATATTCTTCGCTTTTGTCTACACACTATGGGACATTCACATCACTTTAGTTGAGGCAGGTGGATGTGGTAAGGAGGGTGGCTCTTTACCCACGAAGCCAACCCTTCAACCAGCCCTCAGGTGTTATTTTTTATCCAGTAGTAACCATAGTGTCGCTGGGTGTGGTGGCACACACCTTCAATACCAGCACTCGGGAGGCAGAGGTAGGAGGATCGCCATGAGGTCAAGGCCACCCTGAGCTACATAGTGACTTCTAGCTCAGCCAGAGCTAGAGTGAAACCCTACCTCTAAAAACAAAAACAATAACAATAACCACAGCCGGGTGTGGCGGTGCACACCTTTAATCTCAGCACTCAGGAGGCAGAGGTAGGAAGATCTCTGTGAGTTCCAGGCTTGCCTGGGACTATATTGTGAGTTCCAGGTCAGCCTGGACTAGAGTGAGACCCTATCCTCGAAAAGAAAAAATCCAAACAAAAACAATAATCAAAGTGTCTTCAAAATATAAATGCATGACAAAGTAAAGGTGACCTTTAAGAGGTTCCTTTTCCAGGAAGCCATTATGGTAAAAATAAATAAGAATCTGGGCTGGAGGAATGGCTTGGCCATTAAGGCATTTGCCTGCGAAGTCAAAGGACTCAGGTTCAATTCCCCAGGACCCTGGTAAGCCAGATGCACAAGGTGGCTCATGCGTCTGGAGTTTGTTTGTAGTGGCTGAAGGTCCTCGTACACTCATTCTGTCTACCTGCCTCTCTCTCTCAAATAAATAAAATAAATTTTAAAAAGCCTGCTGGTTTGTCTTCTGCTGGGGTGCAAGCGCCCGTACCCCCACTGCACCTGTGCCCTGGCCACTGGGAGCAGGGACAACTCACTTGCTGGAGAGATCCACAGCCAGCGGGTTCGGAGGGGGGACAATGAGCCCCACGGAGGGCACGAGCATGTCCACGCCTCCAGGGCCCGTCACGCACCACTTGCTGCGCTCGTTGTTGTCCTTCAGGATGCATTCGTCCCCTTTGTGCACGATTTTCTGTAAGGCAAGCAGCCCCCCGTGAGCTCTACGAGCAGGGCGCCCCGCGGGCCCGAGACAGGGAGGAAGACGCGCCAACTGCTACAACGCTCGGCGCTGCCCCCGTGAAGCTGGTTCTAAATTTACACGGGGCTGTTGTAAATAAAACATTGTGAGTGAACTAGGGAGAGTGACTTTACGAAGTCAGTCTGGGGCGTCGGCCAGGAGCGGAACTCTTCCGCAAAGCAAACCTCGCCCTGTCACGTCCTACTTATTTTTTTAAAAGATTTTATTTTTTATTTATTTGAGACAAACAGAGAGAGAGAGAGAGAATGGGTGCTCCAGGGCCTCTAGCCACTGCAAAAGAACTCCAGATGCATGTGCCACCATGTGCACCTGGCTTACATGGGACCTGGAGAATTGAACCTGGGTCCTTAAGTTTCATAGCCAAGCACCTTAACCGCTAAGCCATCTCTCCAGCCCTCACGTTCTATTTTTGTGGCTTGTGTTTCATGTATTAGATTTTGATATGAGGGAGACACTGCCCTCATGTGTTCTTAAACCTTTTAAACACTTAATGTATTTGCACATGTGTGTGTATTATAGATGTGCCTGGGTCTCTTGCCACTGCAAATGAGTGCTCATCTGGGTGGCTAGGGAATTGAACCTGGGTCGTCGCAGCCCCTTGCTCTTAAGTTTTCAAAATAAAAACATTCTGGTGTCATTCTCCAGTAGAACAAATTAACTACAGCATTTAAATATCTTTGCTTACAAATTAATTGCATCTAGGCCCAGAGGCCCAGGCCTGGAATCACAGCTATTCAGAAAGCCGGGGCAGGAGCATCACAAGCTTGAGGACTGCCTGGGCTGCAGTGAGGGTAGGGGCATCCTGATCAACTTAGCAAGACCATGCCTCATAACAAGAATCCCAGAGAAGGACTCGGGTACTGCTCGGCGGCATAGGGCTTGCCTGCCAGGTGGGAGGCCTCAGACTCACTGTCCAATACAACAAAAAGCAGAGTTAGTTAATTCACTCCAGTCTCCACAGCTTCTTGAAATGGCTACTTCAGGGTTGTGGCGTCGCCAAAGGCAGCGTGCTTCCTAGACGTGAGGCAATACAAGAGCAAAAGCGCTGCGCGCTAAAACAACTGGTGAAACATAAGACACTGGAGTTTCTCCCTGTATTCCGACCCAACTGCCTCTTTCTCTCCCCTGTATTCCCTGTTGGATTTGTAACACTCTTACTCTGAAGCCCAGGATGGCCTTAAACTAGAGGTAGTTCCCCTGCCTCAGCCTCCCCGAGCGCTGGAATTATAGATGTGCAATACCAACTCCCAGCCCAACCTGAACTACTTTCTTCTCAGTCAACAAGCTGTTAAGATACTTCCACATGGTACAGTACTCGAACATTCCATAAAGCTTTCCTAACCAAGTAATCACACTGATTCTGAAATCCTTCATAATGTTACAATGAGAAAACAGATCTGTGAGATTCTTATAAGCAAACACTAAACCAAACCATCTTCTATATAAATGCCACATCTACGGGGCTGGGGGGAGGGTGGCGAGTGGTTAAGGCACTTGCTTGCACAGCTTGACAGCCCAAGTTCAATTCCCCATGTAAAGCCAGATGCACAAAGTGGCACATGCAACTGGAGTTCATTTGAGGGCAGGAAGGAGGGCCTGGAGTGCCCATTCTCCCTTTCTCTCTCTCTTTCTCTCTCTCTCTCTCTCTCTCTCTCTCTCTCTCTCTCTCTCATATCTGTCTCACTCTCTCTTAACTAAATGAGAACATTTTAAAAAAATAGCCAGGTGTGGTGGCCCACACCTTTAATTCCAGCACTTGGGAGGCAGAGACAGGAGGATCACCATGAGTTCGAGGCCACCCTGAGACTACATAGTGAATTTCCAGGTCAGCATGAGCTACAGTGAGATCCAAACTTGAAAAACCAAAAAGTAAATAAATAAATAAGTAAAAATGCTGCATTTACATCAGAACCTACAGAACTTACGTGCTCAAGTACTGCCCAAATCAGCAAGACTCTTACTTTTACAGGCAGCACAATGACATCACTTGTCATTTATTTGGTCAGTAAGATGAGGATGTTCACAGATAAATTTTAGGTACTAGAAGAAATAGTAGCCTTAAGGATTTTTCTTAAGTTTTCAGAACAACTCCTGTCTGATCTTGGGGTGTAGCTCAGTGAGGGAACTCATGCTTGCACGGCCTGAGGCTCCACCTGACCTCCCCAACACTAGAAGTGACTATTTTCCTTTCACGACATGTCTAGGTGATTCTGTAGAGCTGCGGCATGGCTGCCACAGGCTGCTATTCTATTCGTCCAAGCAAAGACAGGACAGGACAGCTGTGCCCACTGAAACCAAGATGAGCCTTGGCTCTCCTGATGGACAGGCAAAGCCCTATGTCATGGTTCTAGAGCAGCTCTCCTGATGGACAAAGCCCTCTGTCATGGTTCTAGAGCAGCTCTCCTGATGAACAAAGCCCTACATCATGGTTCTAAAAGCAGCTCTTCTGATGGACAAAGCCCTCTGTCATGGTTCTAGAGCAGCTCTCCTGATGGACAAAGCCAAGCCCTACATCATGGTTCTAGAGCAGC
Organism: Jaculus jaculus; assembly: GCF_020740685.1. Taxonomy (NCBI): domain Eukaryota; kingdom Metazoa; phylum Chordata; class Mammalia; order Rodentia; family Dipodidae; genus Jaculus; species Jaculus jaculus. The sequence goes on from NC_059118.1 coordinate 62,853,066, forward strand.
TCTCCTGATGGACATACAGAGCCCTACATCATGGTTCTAGAGCAGCTCTCCTGATGGACAGAGCCCTATGTCATGGTTCTAGGCAGCTCTCCTGATGGACAGACAGAGCCCCGCATCATGGTTCTAGAGCAGCTCTCCTGATGGATAGACAGAGCCCTGCATCATGGTTCTAGGCAGCTCTCCTGATGGACAGATGGAGGCCCGCATCATGGTTCTAGGCAGCTCTCCTGATGGACAGACAGAGCCCCACATCATGGTTCTAGGCAGCTCTCCTGATGGACAGACGGAGCCCTACATCATGGTTCTAGGCAGCTCTCCTGATGGACAGACAGAGCCCCGCATCATGGTTCTAGAGCAGCTCTCCTGATGGACAGACAGAGCCCTGCATCATGGTTCTAGAGCAGCTCTCCTGATGGACAAAGCCCTACGTCATGGTTCTAGGCAGCTCTCCTGATAGACAAAGCCCTACGTCATGGTTCTAGGCAGCTCTCCTGATGGACAGACAGAGCCCTGCATCATGGTTCTAGGCAGCTCTCCTGATGGACAGACGGAGCCCTACATCATGGTTCTAGGCAGCTCTCCTGATGGACAGACGGAGCCCTACATCATGGTTCTAGGCAGCTCTCCTGATGGACAGACAGAACCCCGCATCATGGTTCTAGAGCAGCTCTCCTGATGGATAGACAGAGCCCTGCATCATGGTTCTAGGCAGCTCTCCTGATGGACAGACAGAGCCCTGCATCATGGTTCTAGGCAGCTCTCCTGATGGACAGACAGAGCCCTGCATCATGGTTCTAGGCAGCTCTCCTGATGGACAGACAGAGCCCTACATCATGGTTCTAGGCAGCTCTCCTGATGGACAGACAGAGCCCTGCATCATGGTTCTAGGCAGCTCTCCTGATGGACAGACAGAGCCCCGCATCATGGTTCTAGAGCAGCTCTCCTGATGGACAGACAGAGCCCTGCATCATGGTTCTAGGCAGCTCTCCTGATGGACAGACAGAGCCCTGCATCATGGTTCTAGGCAGCTCTCCTGATGGACAGACAGAGCCCCGCATCATGGTTCCAGAGCAGCTTTCCTGATGGACAGAGCCCTACGTCATGGTTCTAGAGCAGCTCTCCTGATGGACAGACGGAGGCCCGCATCATGGTTCTAGGCAGCTCTCCTGATGGACAAAGCCCTACATCATGGTTCTAGGCAGCTCTCCTGATGGACAGACAGAGTCACGCATCTTGGCTCTGCAGCGCGAGCGCACCTGGTCCTGCTTGTAGTCACACAGAGCCCGGAGGATAATGGGCTTGTTGCTCCTGTAGTCTGGGTTCCGTGGCTTCAGCTGCACGATCTTCTTGGACTTGTTCACCAAGTTCTGCACCTGACGCTTGTATTCTAGGATTTTCTCCCGCTCTTTCTGCAAATGCAAACACAGCCTTTAACAACACAGCTGCCCTGTGAAGTTTATAGCTCTCTGGATGACAAGGATGTGCCTGCTACAACATGGCAGGTTAAACACCACTGTAACTGCACAATGGTAATAAAGCACAAACGGATCCCCAGGGAATAGGAAAGGCTTCTGTCATGAGCCTGCCCAATCACATGGGCAGTAGGGAATGCCCTCGTGTGAAAGGACCTGTGGGGAATCAAAGTGTGCTCTCCCAAGGGAATCACCAGGGGAGTCGTGGGTCCTCCCAGCTCCTGTTTTCAGTAAGCCACCCAGGCCCTGAAGTGAAAATCATTCTCCAGGTGGCCGCACATGCAGAGAAGCCATTGAATGTCGAGGGAATTGCTGGAGTGGGTGCAGGTGTGTACTGCATACCAGCTGCAGCCTGAGCTGCACCTGGGGTTCACCCCCCGCCAGGGCCGTGGTACCTCCAGCTCCTTGATCTGCTCCAGAAGATGCTGCAGGGGTGTGTTCTTGTCACAGGGGTACTTCTTCCGGATGGAGTCCTGCAGACCCTTCAAGTAGGCTTCAGTCGACTGGGCCTCTTCAAAAAACTGTGAAGAATGAGAGTGACCCATGTCAATGAAGAGGAATTTATCAGCAGACGCTGTCACTGCCACAGTTCAGATCTTGGATGTCACCTAAAGGCACATGTGTGAAAAGCTTGGGCCCGGAGCGGTACCCCTGGGAAAACTTCAGAAGGAAGGGCCTTGTGAGAGGTCTTTAACTTTGAGGGGCAGTGTTCTCAAAGGAGATTATGGCACTGGGGAGATGGCTCAGCCATTAAAGGCACGTGCCTGCCAGCCTGGGCTGATTCCCCAGTGCTCATGTAAAGCCACGTGCACAAAGTGGCGCATGCATCTGGAGGTCACTTGCAGTGGCAGGAAGTCCTGGTGTGTCCCTTCTCTCTCTCTCTCTCTCCTCCTCCCCCTTTCATTTTTTCTCTCTCAAATAAATGAATAAATACATAAATAAGAAAGGATATCTGTTTAAGCTGGGCATGGTGGCTCATGCCTTTAATCCCAGCATTCGGGAGGCAGAGGTAGGAGGATCAACATGAGTTTGAGGCCACCCTGAGACTACAGAGTGAATTCCATGTCAGCCTGGGCTAGAGCAAGACCCTACCTTGAAAAATAAATAAATAAATATATATATAAAGTGTGTGTATATACATAGATAGATAGATATAGATAGATAGATATAGATATACACTTTATTTATTTATATTTATTATTATTATTCATATATATATATATGGCAAACAAAAAGAGAGAGAGACAAAGAGAATGGATGTGTCAGGGCCTCCAGCCACTGCCCAGACACATGCGCCACTTTATGCATCTGGCTTTATGTAGATACTAGAGAATTAAAACTGGGTTGTTAGGCTTTGCAGACAAGTACCTTAACTGCTGAGCCATCTCTCCAGCCCCAAAAACATGTTTTTAAAAAGGGAGATGGCTGGGCATGGTGGTGCACACCTTTAATCCCAGCACTAGGGAGGTAGAAGGTGGAAGGATCGCCATGAGTTCAAGGCCATCTTGAGACTACATAGGGAACTCCAGGTCAGCCTGGGCTATAGTGAAACCCTACCTAAAAAAAGGAAGGAAGGAAGGAAGGAAGGAAGGAAGGAAGGAGGGAGGGAGGGAGGGAGGGAGGGAGGGAGGGAGGGAGGGAGGGAAGGAAGGGAGGGAGGAAGGAAGGGAGGGAAAGGAAGGAAGGGAGGGGAAGGAAGGATGGAAGGAAGGGGAAGGAAGGAAGGAAGGATGGAAAGAAGGAAGGAAGGAAGGAAGGAAGGAAGGAAGGAAGGAAGGAAGGAAGGGCAAGCATGGGGACTGTAGGACTCTAGGCCCTTCTCCCACCCTTTGCTTCCTGGCTGGCACGATGTCAAGTGGTTTTGTCCCGCCCCACACACCCCTCCATGATCATCTGCTTTATTACAGTAACGGGGTCCATGAGTCACAGACTGAAACTGCAAAATCATAGGCCAAAATAAACCTTTTTCTTTTTTAAAAATATATTTGTTGTTTATTTTATTTATTTGAAGCAACAGAGAGAGAGAAAGAGGCAGAGAGAGAGAATGGGCGCACCAGGGCCTCCAGCCACTGCAAATGAACTCCAGACACGTGCGCCCCCTTGTGCATCTGGCTAACGTGGGTCCTGGGGAACCGAGCCTCGAACCAGGGTCATTAGGCTTCACAGGCAAGCGCTTAACCATTAAGCCCAAACCTTTTTCTTTTTTTTTTTTTGGTTTTTCGAGGTAGGGTCTCACTCTAGCTCAGGCTGACCTAGAATTTACTCTGCATTCTCAGGATGGCCTTGAACTCACGGCGATCCTCCTACCTCTGCCTCCCGAGTGCTGGGATTAAAGGCGTGCGCCACCACGCCCGGCCCAAACCTTTTTCTTTACACGTTAACTGCTTCAGGTGTTTTGCTATGGTGTCAGAGAGCTAGTAGTTCTGCGTCAGACTGTCTCCCCTAAGCCTCTGGTAGGGGCTAAAGGACATGAGCAGCACAGGAACTAGGCACATGGGGGAGGGAAGCAGGACCTGAGTCAACGGTGGTCAGGTTACAGGTCTACGCTCCCCTGAACGGAAACCAATTGGTAGGATGTATACAGTGATTTCAGGATTGTTTTCAGTGCTTTTCAAACACACTCAACCCAGGCATGGTGGCACACACCTTTAATCTCAGCACTCAGGAGGCAGAGGTAGGAGGATCGCCATGAGTTCGAGGCCGCCCTGAGACTACATAGTGAATTGAGCCTGGGCTAGACCGAGACCCTGCCTTGAAAAACAAGCAAGCAAACAAACAAACAAACAAAAAATCACTCAAAGGATAAGGTACGGAGACCCGCAAGATGACGAGGATGCTGACCTGGAAGTAGGCTGCATTTTCTTTGAGGTGCACGTCGATGCACTTGGTGATCTGCAGGATCCAGCTCCACTGCGTCTGCAACGTGTCCATGTACGCCTGCAACGAGACGGCGCCGCTGACCGCCCAGCTCCACTGCACCGAGGCGCAGGCCCCACGCACACACGGGGGCACACACGGACACACGACATGCCTTTTTATTGTGCGGCGGAAATTAGATTTTACAACCAGTTTCCACAAACCACTGCCATCAGAGGGGGAGTGTGGCTTCCTTGGATGGGCATGAACTGAGCAGCTACTGACCAGTCAGGGCAGACGCTGAAGACAGTACGTGAGGAAGGTCCCTCTGCCACACCAAGCCAGGTGCTGGATCCCAGGACGTCTGGGGCATCGGGTCAGAGGGCCAAGGGGGCTTAAGGTAGTGAGTCTTACAGACAATACGGGTGACCTACACCAGCCTAAGCACGGGCCACAAATGACAGCTTTTTGACAAAAGTCAACGAACTATACTGCCCAAAGGCTATACTAGGTCCACTGCCTTTATTTGTGAATAAAGTTTTATTGGAGCCCAGCCATGCTCATTCATTTACATAGTGTCTCTGGTGGCTTTTGTGATACAGTGGCAGAGGTCAGTGATTATGACAGAGACCACCTAACCTACAAGTCAAAAGTACTTATTATGTAGGTTTTCCAGAAAAAGTGTGCAACCCTGACCCAGAGTTGTTGATCCAAAACAGAAAATAAAGTCGGCACTGCTCTGATGGAGAGAAATCAACCACCCACGTAGGCTCTTTCTGCCCAGCTTTTCAACATGACTCCCATGAAGCCCACCTCAATTTTGTCTGAAGCCGGATGCTGATTGAGGACAAGTTGATCGCTTTCTTGCTTAAGCTTATTAAGCTCCTTTTCCTTGACCTCCAGTTGGCTCATGCGGATCTATGAAAGAAAACATCAAGTCCTTTAGAGAATGCTGCCACTCTAGGCCCGCATCACCCTCAGTATCTAGAGGGTGCTGCACCCAAGACTGCGTGCATTTTGGAAACGAACGATGCCACGGACTGGTGTGACTTGTGTTGTCCTCGAGAATCACAGCGTCTTCAAGGCTGGAAAGCGTGTCTGTCACAGGACAGTAAGTGGCTCAGGCCAGACTGGTGACCAGGCCTGACCAAGATCACAAAGGAAAAGTAATGCCTGGAGAGTGTCCCTCACCCAAAATGCTGGGGACAGGAAGTGTGGAGTGTCCCTCCCAAGCAATGCTGGTGACCAAGATCACACGTGGAACGTGATGCCTGGAGAGTGTCCCTCACCCAGAATGCTGGGGACAGCACTTGGAAAGGAGTGGTTTTTCCAAAGCTGAATGACAGGGGCTGGCCGCTTATTAAACTACCCCGTGTCCCCTCGCAGCCCTCCAGGCAGCAGGCTGAGCAGGCCCGTGAGGCCCGGCAGGCGCACCGAGAAGGCCTCTTGCTTCTGCGCGATGTCCGTGTTCCTGTCGCTCCAGTCGTACAGCAGCTCCTCCTCCTCGCAGTCATTGATCCACATGATCTCCCGGGACGTGGCCTGGATGATGTTCTGCAGCTGGCGCAGGTGGTCCATCCTCTCGAAGGACGCTTTCTGCCGGCCAGGGTCAAAGGCGGCATTAGAAACAGCACACACAGAAGCCGTGCTCACAGCAGACTTCACACACAAACCTCTGTGGCTCCCTTACCAAGATCATCTGAAAACAGGCAAAAGCTACTAACCTGGCGCATTCACTGACCACCAAGAGCCTGCCCAAAATTGTGATGGATGAGAGGGCAATGGTGACTTTAGATTCAAACAGCCAAAAGGTCTTTTGTTTGTTTGTTTGTTTGTTTGTTTCTCCCCTCTGGTACCAGAGGTCCGACTTCAGCCTCCCTTATGCTCCACAAGCGTTCAACCACTCAGCTCCTTCCCCACTGATAATGATGTTTGGCTTTAACACTTTTGGACAGGAAGATAGCTCAGTGGTTAAAGATGCTTGCTTACAAAGCATCCTGGCCCCAGTTCAATTCCCCAATACCCAATGTAAAGCCAAATGAATGAAGAAAATGTTATGCATGAGGAGTTCGCTGGCAGTAACCAGAAGACCTGGTGTGCCTATTCTCATTCTCTCTCTTTTTCTCCCTCTCCTCTTGAAGAATTGGACTCTTAGATAAATCGAGCCTTTTATCTTACACAAGACAAGGTTTTCCCCCTCTCCTACACCTACAAACTTAAGGGGCCATCAGTTGTATCCAACAGGAAAATTATTGTGTCACCAATAGCCACATTATTTTAAAACTGTTATATCCAGCAAAGAAATATAAGAAAGGTGGGGGCTGGAGAGATGGCTTAGAGGTTGAAGGCGATTACTCACAAAACCAGGTTTGATTCGCAAATACCCACATAAAGCCAGATGCACATTCTCCTCACCCTTCAAGCAAATAAATACATCAATAACATCAGAAAAAAAGAAATATGGCCAGCCATGGTGGCACACACCTTTAATCCCAGCACTTGGGAGGCAGAGGTAGGAGGATCACCATGAGTTCGAGGCCACCTTGAGACTACATAGTGAATTCCAGGTCAGCCTGAGCTAGAGTGAGACCTTACCACAGAAAAACAAAAAAGAAAACAGAAATATGGAAAAGGTGAAAACAAGGTGGCACAAATCGGTGGCAGAATGGGCATCTCTCTTATGAAACAAGCGACTGACACAGAGCCAGTCATAAGATGGCAATGACCGTTTAGTAAACCTGCACCCTTACTTAACCCTCTTCTGAAGACTGCCATCCCAGAGTCTCAGAGGCCGATCACTATACAAGCAACTAACAAATGCCATTCACACGACGCTCAAAATTAGTACTACCTTTGGGGGCAGGGGACTTCAAATTTGCTTCTAAAGGAAAATCAACAGTAACAACAATATTAGGGTCTCTGAGCACCAGCAGCCAGTGTAGGTCCAGGGTGGAAGGTCTCGCTGAGCAGCTGCACTGTCCCCAGGGGCCACACACTATTGAGGGACAAGGACTTCCCGTCCTTTGGAGGAAATCAGCTTACCAGCAGGTTTTCATACTCCTCCTCCAACTGGTAGATGGCAGACTTCTCACGCTGGAAGAAAACACAGCTAACTTTAATTCCCCTGTGTATTTCTGAAGGAAAAGAAGCCTTAAGTGGGGCATGGTGTCGCACACCTGTAATCCCAACCCTGGGAGGCAGAGGTAGGAGGATGTTCGAGAGTCCGAGGACCACCTGAGACTACATAGTGAATTCCAGATCAAATTGGGCTAGAGCGAGGCCCTACCTCAAAAAACACAAGCAAAAAAAAAAAACGAAAAACAGAAAAAGAAACAGCAGCTCTGCTGATCTTCCTCCCTACGGTGCTGGCCTTGGATCCCTCAGGAGAAAGAAGGATTGTTCTACGAGGTTTCCCACATGTGGTTTAAAGATCCCTCCATGGCTGAGTACAGCCTTCACCGCAAAATAAAGGCCTAGTCACTGTCACCTAATGACTTGCTTTTTGTACATCTTTTCTGAACATTTGAAACTATTACTTAGAATGCTCTAGATCTTAGGGAAATGAGAAAGTCGATCAGGTACTAAAATGGACAAGTTTTTGTTGTTGCTGTTATGGTTTTGTTTTTAGGGCATCCAGAACAAATGAGGATGGATAGCCTCAGCCTAACTACAAAAGTTGGTGATTTCACTGTGCAGAGATCTTGGGAGCCGAGCACCGAAAAGCAGATTCCCGTCTCGCGCTGTCATTCTCTCTACCCAGCTGCAAGTCTGACTTTTTCTCCACACAAGAGAAGTGTTGGCCTAGGTCATGATTTTCTTTGGAAGAAACGCATCTTAATTTCCACCTACAAAAGGATTCACCAACAATACGAACATGCAACGACCGACCTAGGTTCCTCAGAAGGTGACGGTCTGCGTTCTGCCGACTAGATCCCACATCTACAGAGCCAGCTCGCGAGTGCCCGCGGGCACTTAGCTCGGGCTCAGCTCCTCCTCTACGTGCCCTAGATCTTTCTCTTTCCACTCCCCTTCGTGAAACAGGATTCTAATAATGGTCCACTCTTGCAAAGGAAAGCACAGCCATAGAGCAGTCACACAGTCCTACAGTATGCTTTCTGAGGACTCCAAAATGCAAATGAGCAATACCAGGTCGGCCTTGATCTTATCCAGCTGCCAGCGGTAATCTCCGATCGCATTGTGGATGCTTCTGTGGCTGTTGACGTGCTGTTCCACCGAGGCCAAGTCCACACCCCAGGCGATCAAGTCCATCTCCGCCTGGGGACGAAGAGAAAATAGGAAAAGACACCTTTTACTGTCCCTGTCCGGCAGCTGGTCGACCCACTTCTCTCCAGCCCCAGGGGCCAAAGGATCTCTGCTTCTGAGAAAACAAACATGTACAGTAACCCCGGAGACCGAGGCAGGACGTTAAGCCCAGGAGTTCAAAGCCAGCCTGGGTACACAGCAAGTCCCCATCCCAACACCACCTCACCAAAACACACTGCATACGTCAAAATGAAGCATGTTTGAAGCCAAAATATTTTTCTAAGGTCCAAGATGACCAAACAGGGCTGGGAAGATGGCTCAGCAGGTAAAGGCACTGGCTTACAAAGCCTGATGACCTCAGTTCAATTCCCCAGTCCCACATAAACCAGTGGAACATGCATCTGGAGTTCATGTGCAGTGGCAAGAAGCCCTGGCATGCCCACTCTCTCCTTCCCTCCCCTGCCTTCCCTTTCTATTTATAAACATATAAATAAATAAAAGCATTTTTTTAATTTAGAAAGATTACCAAACAGCTAATGGCAATTGTTTAACACATGCCTCAATTTGTTTAGCCCTAGCCCAGGAGGAGCCGAGGAAGATGCAGAAATGGGTGTCTTGCAACCTAGACCATGATCTCTGAAGAAACTCTGTGTGAGAACGCAAGTGTGTGTGTGTGTGTGTGTGTGTGTGTGTGTGTGTGTGTGCGTGTAAGATACCAGTATGTGTATTATAGAATGTTATAAAATGCCAATGGACATTTCTTCAGTCAACCATTTTACTGTACACCCAAAGTCACTGAGAAACCAGTTACACATAGTTTCTCCAGCCCAACAGCTAACCTGAAAGAATTTGTCATTGTTTATTTCTTTAAATTATCTTTTATTTTGTTATGTGTGGGTTTTAAAAGTAGGGTCTTGCTCTAGCCAGGCTGACCTGGAATTCACTATGTAGTCTCAGGGTGGCCTCGAACTCATAGCAATCCTATCTCGAGCTCCCGAGTGCTGGGATTAAAGGCGTGCGCCACCACGCCGGGCTAAATTTGCTTTTCTTTGTCGTTGCGGTACTGTGGATCAAACCCATACTTCATACATACCAGGCGAGCGCTCTGCCACTGAGGTACACCGCTGGCCTTGAGCTCTTTGGATGAATAAACTCAGAAGTGAACGGTGCACTTACATCTCGTACTTTCAGCATACAAACAACACCGTGGTCTACTTCAAAGGGAAATTGCACACTCAAGAACGTTGCTTTGATTAATGTGGGTTTTAGTTTTTTGAGGGGGGTTTTGGTTTTGTTTTTTTGTGGTACTGAGAAGTGAACCTAGGAGTTCACACATGCAAGGCAAGTGATATACCACTAGGCTTTCTCCAGTCCTCTATTCATGTTGGCAATATTAACATTGTGGGTTTAGGTTCAGGGGTTTTCTTTTTTTTCATTTTGTTTTTCGAGGTAGGGTCTCACTCTAACTCAGGCTGACCTGCAGTTCACTACGTAGTGTCAGGGTGGCCTCGAACTCACAACAATGCTCCTACCTCTGCCTCCCAAGTGCTGGGATTAAAGGCGTGCGCCACCTCACCCGATTTAGGTTCAGGTTTTTAAAAAATTAAAAGTGTATAGTTTTGGTACTTCAGTCTAAATTTAAAGAATATGACTCAGTAAGAATCAAACACACTCTTCCATGTTTCATTCTGGGGCAAGTTCATCATCTCCCTCTCCTTTTACATGAGTACCTGTAATTATTTTTTTATTTTTATTATTATTTAGTTTTTGGTTTTTCAAGGCAGGGGTTCACTCTAGCCCAGGCTGACCTGGAATTCACTATGTAATCTCAGGATGGCCTCAAATACATGGTGATCCTCCTACCTCTGCCTCCCGAGTGCTGGGATTAAAGGTGTGTGCCACCACGCCTGGCCTGGCTCTATATTTTATTTTATTTATTTTATTTGTTTTGGTTTTTCGAGGTAGGGTCTCACTGTAGCCCAGGCTGACCTGGAATTCACTATGCAGTCTCAGGGTAGCCTCGAACTCATGGCAATCCTCTTGCCTCTGCCTCCCGAGTGCTGGGATTAAAGGTGTGCACCACCACGCCCGGCTCTATGTTTTATTTTTAAAATTGCACTGTTTGCGTGTGTGTTTGCATGGGGTGTGTGTGTGTGTGTGTGTGTGTGTGTGTGTGATGTGCATGTGTGGAGGTCAGAGGACAACTTTCAGGTGGGTCTTCCTCATTTTAAGGCACAGCTTCCTTCCCCTGATTCATGGCTTCCACTTTTTTCTTGGGGTAGAACTGGGGCACACCAGCTTTCTCCAGTGTGCCATCCCGCCTGGCCCAATACATGCCCACTTCTAAATCACCTGTGTCAGAACAGATCACACTGGGAGGGCAGCCAGAACAGAGCCCGACTGTCCTAAGCCACATCCACGTTCCCGGGAACTTGGCAGGGCTTCAGAGAGAGGAGCCATTTCAGAGTCCGATCACTGAAGGTCACCTGGACTTTGAGCCTCATCTGCAGCTGTCCCAGCATTAAAGCAGACACGCACTGGGAGGTACTGGGCTCTACCAGCCAGGTGTACAGTATCTGCCTTGTCCATCGACACAAGTGCAGATGAGGAAAACAAAACCAAGCCTGGCAGGGAGACGGGCACGGCCTCCCGGGCGCCGCTGGGGAAATGGCTCCCTTGTCAGCAGAGGCCTTCACGGTGCCTCCTGGGAATAGTGAAGAATGCAGGCTATGTGTGGGGTTGGGGGTGAGAGAGAAAAGACACACAGAACCCAGGCCAAAGCCCCAGGAGTGATCGCAGGGCTTTCGGTTTGCTGGCAGCTGTGAGTCTGACCTCAAAAGCACGGCACTCCTGACGCTGAGGTAGGAGGGTAACAAGTCCAAGGCCAGTCTGGCTGCATAAGACCTTATCTCAATAGAAAATAAAATAAACTAGAAAAAACATTAACTGAATAAGGATGAGTGAGTGAATAAAAATGACCTTAAGCCAAGTCCATGTGATAATGCCATTTTCTGAAGTTTAAAGATACAGAGACTTTTCTAGAAAGCATTCTTTGCTTCCTTGCTTTATTTATTTTTTGTTTGTTTGATTTTGAAACAAGAGTCTCACTATGTGGCACAGACTGGAATTATAGGTGTGTATCACCACACCCAGCTCTATAAAGCCTTACACAGCTACACCCAAGAGGAATACAGAAAATGACAAATTATGAGCTGTCATTTTATATCCCTGGTATAGTGTCTCAGAAGTCATCAGGGGAGATGATGTTGCATAATTAATTGGCCCAAAGGCTGTCTTGCCTGTCAGTGAGGATCTCCAAGGTACACACAGTTCAAGCTCCACCAAGTCAAGTTTCCACAGATATGAAGCGCCTCCTCTCCTTACTCCTAAGCAAGACTTTATTATAGCTTTTGCAAGGCAATTATTTGGCCTTTGGAAAATATCTTGTTTCCTCCAATAATATTCATCCTTGGGGCCATAATTTGGAGCCTGCAGTTTCTGACATGGTGCCAGCACATATAAAACCCTTAAGAAGCTAGGTGTGGTGGTGCACGCCTTTAATCCCAGCACCTGGGAGGCAGAGGCAGGAGGATCGCCATGAGTTCGAGGCCACTCTGAGACTCAGCCTGGGCTATAGTGAGACCCTACCTTGAAAAACCAAAAAAAAAAAAAAAGAAAGAAAGAAAAGAGTAAAAGAAGGAAGAGAAGAAAGGAAAAAAGAAAAAGAAGGGAAGGAAGAAAAAAGGAAAGAAACATGTGTTCAAAGATTTGAAGGGAATCTAAACCATACAGATATTGTGGCTTCTGAGATAATCACTGATGCTCTTCCCACGTTCTCTTCATAATGAGTGGAAGGGCGCACACCTCAGGCATGGTGGTACACACCTACCATCTCAGCATTCTTGAGGCCAGCCTGGACTACATAGCAAGATCTAATCTAAATAAATAAATTAAAAGGTAAACAAGAAAACATAACTGAGTAAGTGTGTGAATAAATGCCTAGTGGCAAAAGAACTCACCATGTAGGAAAGAACACACTCAGAAATCTTAACCTGGGCTAGGGTAAGACCCTGCCTCAAAAAGAAAAAAAGGAAAAGGCTGGAGAGACAGCTTAGCAGTTAGGGTGCATACCTGTGAAGCCTAAGGACCCAGATTTGATTCTCCAGGTCTCACATAAGCTAGATGCACATGGTGGCGCATGCATACGGAGTTTGCTTGCAGTGGTTCGAGGCCTGGTGTGCCCATTCTCTCTCTCTTGCTCTTTCTCCCTCTAATAAATCTACTAATCTCTCTATAGTGTCTCTAATAAGTAAATAAATAAAAATAAAATCTTTTTTAAAAAGTCTTCTTCTATAAAAAATAATTAACCTGGCAGGGAGCAAGCACTTGCTGTGGTCCTCGCGACGCCGCAGGCTGACATTGGAGGACACCTCTAGCCACACGCTTGAGACTAGTCTTCAGCAAGATCATAAAACCCAGACTCAAAGGGAAAAAAGAGTTTTGCCAAAGTGGCTGAGAAATTTTAGAACCACTGCCAAATTGATCCAACAATCCACCAAGCTTCCATACAGCCACAACCACACTGCCTAAAGATCTCTCCACAAAGCCAGGCGTGGTGGCGCACGCCTTTAATCCCAGCACTCGGGAGGCAGAGATAGGTGGATCGCTGTGAGTTCGAGGCCACCCTGAGACTACAGAGTGAATTTCAGGTCAGCCTGAGCCAGAGTGAGACCCTACCTTGAAAAACCAAAAAAAAAAAAAAAAGATCTCTCCACAGCATGTCATTCTAACACACCTGCCACCAGCTCATTACAGGGCCGAACGAGGATAGAAAACAACGGAATGATAATTAGCATTGAAAAATACTTTGTAGAGGGGCTGGAGAGATGGCTTAGCGGTTAAGCGCTTGCCTGTGAAGCCTAAGGACCCCGGTTCGAGGCTCGATTCCCCAGGACCCACGTTAGCCAGATGCACAAGGGGGCGCACGCATCTGGAGTTCGTTTGCAGTGGCTGGAGGCCCTGGCGCACCAATTCTCTCTCTCTCTCTCTGCCTCTTCCTCTGTCTGTCACTTTCAAATAAATAAATAAACATAAAACAAAAAAATTTAAAAAATACTTTGTAGAAACCCCAGTTCTAGGGTTTCAGCTCACTCCCACATGAGGGCTGTATTGCTTGCACAACCAGGCAATTGGCACTTCAAACATACAAGGTAGGAACCCATGAGCCCAAACCTGAACCCCCATTTTCACTGTTCGCACCTCCTCCTCCCTTTAACATTTTCAGTGAATCACTACTCGCTCTTTCTTCTTCTTTCTTTCTCTTTCCTTTTTTTTTTAAGCTCAGGCTGACCTGGATTTCACCAGGCAGTCTCAGGGTGGCCTCGAACTCATGGCGATCCTCCTACTTCTGCCTCCCAAAGTGCAGGGATTAAAGGCGCCCGCCACCATGCCGGCTGCTCTTTCTTTTAACCCATTTGTGACACCGGTGAGGTCAGCTGATCTCTGATGGCGCAGGTGGCTGTCGCGGGACATCTGGCACTGGGACCTCTCTCCGCCTTCCACCCGCGCTGCCCTGCTCTGCGGGCTCAGAACCCGCGGCGCACTGCTCACCCGCTGCTGCCTCATCCAGCCCAGACAGTCGCCCGTGAGGCGCTTGGTGAACTCGTCCCACCCGGAGCCACTCTGGCACGTGTAGCCTCCGCCGCCCTTGGAACTGGCTCTTCGGACACGAGGGACGCTGATGGCTTTATAAAGGGCTCGCATTTGCTCCTGCAGCTGAAGCAGTCTAAAGGGACAGGAAAACAGCGACATCATCGCAGGAGAGAGACCGAGGGAAACACGTATGGGGACCCTCTTCTGGGTCTCCTTTGGGTCAGGCCACATGGATTTTCTTGGGGGGGGATTATTTTTTTTTTCTTTACTCCATGACTTGCACCTTATAAAACATTAAATGCTATGAAGATGTTCAAAGCCCAAAACATCATGAAAATGTCTCAACCTTTCCCTAACTGGGAAGTACCTTTGCTTTTCTTGTGAGTTTCATCCTAGGGACTGCTCTGTAATGCCCTTCCAACTCCAAGAGCACCCCTTTGGTATTCTTTAAAGTAACATTTAATATTAACTCACAGAAAGTCAGACACCAGAGTTGGAGAGATGGCTCAGCGGTAAAAGAGTTTGCCTGCAAAACGGCTGGAGTTTGGTTGCCCAGCACCCACATAAAGCCAGACGCACAAAGCGACTCATGGGTCTGGAGTTCATTTGCAGTGGCTAGAGGCTCTGACATGCCTATTCTCTCACGCGTGCTCTCTCTCTGCTGGGTGTGGTGGCTCATGCCTTTAATCCCAGCCTTTGGGAAGCCGAGGTAGGAGGACAGTCATGAGTCCGAGGCCAGACTGACACTGCATAGTCAATTTTAGGTCAGCCTGGGCTAGGGTAAGACCCTACTCACCCACCCACTCCCGAAAAAGAAAAGGAAAATAAAGAAAGTCAGACCTGTGCCAGAGACCTCTCCTACACTGCTGCCTAAGTGGAGGGAAGGTAATGACGCAGCTCCATTCAGCTCTTCAAGGAAAGAGCCAGTTTGTGTGGTCCCGGGGATTAAACCAGGGCTGTCTGGATCCTAAGCAAGTGTTCTACAACTGAGCTACATTCCCTGCCCTTTAAAAAAAAAAAAGTTTTTTATGGTGCTGGAGAGATTTCTCAGTGGTTAAGGCACTTGCCTGCAAAGCCTAAAGACCCAGGTTCGATTCTGCAGTACCCACATAAACCTAGGTGCACAAAGTGGCCCATGCACCTGGAGTTCATTTGCAGGGTCTGAAGACCCTGGCGTACCCATTCTCTCTCTCCCCTCCCTTTCTGTTTCTCTGTGTGTCTCTCTGTTTGCAAATTAATTAATTAATTAATTTTAAAAAATTTAACAGGGCCTGCTACTGAAAACAAAAACTCCAGGTGCAGCTGGCTTTATGTGGGTACAAGAGAATCGAACCTGGCTGGCCAGCTTTGTAAACAAGTGCCTTCAACTGCTGGGCCACCTCCCTAGCCCCAAGAACTACTTTGTGAATGGTCACTTTCTTGGGCAGGTCCATTTAATTCTTCTCAGAGCAGCTTTGAGAACCCATGAAAGACGAAAGTAGTGATTTTGATCTAGAAGTGTGTACCAGGTCCCAAGTAAGGCAGGTCTTCCTGGGACCCATGTGCCTCCTGCAGGAGAGGCCCTGGGCACTGAGCTGAGAGCAGCCGGATGTGAGCCATTCTCCTTCTCAGGGGCTGCCTGAGCCTGCTCTGAGGGGAGCACCTTTTCTGATAAGCTTCACACCTAAGCCTTGCTCTCAGGGGAACACCTTTTCTGGTAAGCTTCATGCCTAAGCCTTGCTCTCAGGGGAGTACCTTTTCTGATAAGCTTCACATGGCTGGCCCATCTGCCGCATCTCCCGGATCAAGCTATCTGTGATTTCCATCTGGTCGTTGGCCTGTGCAAAACACTCATCCAGTTCTCTGCTTCTAGCCAGCTGGATTCCATCTCCGTATTTCAGTTCCTACAAGAAAAAAATCCACACGAAGGACAACATGTAAGACCACAATGAAAAGCTTCATGAGTGTTAATGAAAGCAAACTTTCTATACTAAATGCAGTAAATATCAAAAGTACCTCCCCCACCAAGCTGCAAAAGATTCAGGTGGGGTGATACACACCAGTTATCCCAGTCTCCAGATGGCTGAGTCAGGGGGATCCCAAGTTCAAGGGAAGCCTGGGCTATGTAGCTAAGAGCTCTCACACAAAACAAAAACATTTTAAACTGAAAATGATCGTATTAATTTGCGATAAGGAATAGTGGGGGATTCACAAATCAGAATTTGTGGACTGGGGCTAGAGAGATTGCTCAGTGGTTAAAGTGCTTGCTTTAAAAGCCTGGCAATCTGGGTTTGATTCCCTAGTACCCACATAAAACCTGATGCAAAGTGGCACATGCATGTGGTGTTCATTTACAGTGGCAAAAGGCCCTGGCTACACAGCCAGACTGGCCTTGAACTGGTAATTCTCCTGCCTCTGTTGTCCAAGTGTTGGCTAGGATTATAGTAATGCATCACTATACCCAGCTAAAGGGATATTTTTTAACTGGGCAAAAATGTACAAGAATGGGAAACCAACACAGTATCTAAAATAAGAAATTAGAACATTACAATAGTCTTTGAATAGAAAAACCCTTACACTCTTCAGGTTAAATGTTTGTGACAGACGCATACGCCACTTGTACATGTGACATTATGTGGGTACTGGGGAACGAAATCCAGGCTGTCAGTCTTTGCAGCTTCAAGTGCTGAGCCATTTCTCCAGCCCAAGCCTCTTTTCCTTATAGTTTCCCCAGTCTATGGCATTGTTACTAGCATCAGAAAATGGACTTCAATATATCCCTCTCTAGGCTGGCCTGGCGAAAACCATCTGGAAACACTAAGTGTGCGAAAGAGATCCCGGAAGAGTGATGTGCAGGTCAGGAGCAGGGGAGTGGAGGGGAACAGAGAGCTTACAGGCTGCACAATGAGCTCTGCCCGCATCAGACAGTCCGAGCAGTTCTGCAGCAGCTCCTGGATGGTGTTCTGGTTCTGGTGCCTGGACATGGTGCCAGTTTGACTGAGGAGACAAAGAAAGCAGGTGTGAAGTCACTCTCACCAATCATAAAACCAAAAAGGTTGCAAAGGTGGCACGAAAACCCTCTAGCAAGATCCTCTACCCAGATTCCCTAGCTGTTCACATTTTGAAGTTTGCTTTATCCCTCTACCCATAGACGTGCATTTGTTATCTTCTAGAACATTTGGCAATGACCATGTCCTTTGAAATGAAAATATTTCAGTATATATTGCCTTTTAAAAACTTATTTATGGGCTGAGAGATGGCTTAGTGGTCAGGGCATTTGCCTGCAAAGCCAAAGGACCCAGGTTCATTTCCCTAGGACCCTCGTAAGCCAGCTGCACAGGTGGCACATGCATCTGCAGTTCATTTGCAGTGGCTGATAGCCCTGGTGCACCCATTCTCTCTCTCTTTCCCTCTTTCTCTCAAATATAAAATAAATTTTAAAAATAAATAATTTATTTATCCAGGTGTGGTGGCACATGCCTTTAATCCCAGGACTCAGGAGCTAGAAGGATTGTCATGAGTTTGAGGCCAACTTGAGTCTGCATAGTGAATTACAGGTCAGCCTGGACTAGAGAGAGACCCTACCTCAAAAAAAAATTGATTTATTTGTGAGCAGAGGGAAAGGGAAAAAGTAATAAATGAGTGGGATGAGTTCACCAGGGCTGCAATTGAATTCTAGATGCATGTGCTACTTTGCACATCTGTCTTTGCATGGTTACTGGGAAGTCAAACCTAGGTCAGCAGGCTTTGCAAGCAAGCGCCTTTAACTGTGGAGCCATTTCCCCAGCCCTCAGTATATATCTCTTAAGAATAAGGTATCCACTTATGTAACCATATTGTAATGATCAAAATCAGGGAATTTAAGATGACTATAATATTACTTTATAATCTAGACAACAATGTCAAATTTCATCAGTTAACCCAGAAATGTCCTTCATAGAAATTTTTCCTCTGGCACAGAATTCAAACCAGGAACACTCTTTTGAGTTGTAAAACACATTACTAGCAATGACATGGAGCTATGTGAGCAGGAATCCATCCTTCTCACTGCAACCTTAATGTCAATTCCCCAACACACAGGTCCTTCCATAAGACCTCATGGTGTCAGACTCGGATGTCACTAGTAAATGAGGCCACAGGAAAAAAGAGAAAATAGGAAAACAAATTCTATTAAAGTTTTGTTGTTGTTGTTGTTGTTGTTTTGAGACAGGGTCTCGCTCTAGCCCAGGCTGACTTGGAATTCACTCTGTAGGCTCAGAGTGGCTTTGAACTCACGGTGATCCTCCTACCTCTGCCTCCCGGGTGCTGGGATTAAAGGTGTGCCCCACCACGCCTGGCAATGAAAGGTTGTTTTTTGTTTTGTTTTGTTGAGACAGTATCATTTATCTCAGGCTGACTTCACATTGATATATAGCTGAGGATGACCTTGAACTTCTGATCCTCTTGCCTCCACCTCCCAATTGCTAGAATTACAGGCATGTACCACCATGCCCAGTTTCATGAGGATCAAACTCAGGGCTTCATGTGCTTACTCTACAGGCATTCTACCAACTGAGCTACATTCCCAGCCGTACACATATATTTTCCATGATCAAATTAAAACCCAGTCATGACAAAGAAATCATGGTGTGAAGAAAATGATGGAAATTTAAGTATCTTCAATGCAAAAGCAAGTCCCTTCTTTTGAGGTTGCCTTTGATTAAATATTTCTCTCCATCTTGAGGCTCATTTGATATACATTCCACATGAGGCACTTTTATGGAAGATTTGTAAGAAACCTTAAAACAACTATAGTGGGCTGGAAAGCTGCTCAGTGGTTAAAGACATTTGCTTGCAATTCCCCAGTACCCACATAAAGCCAGATGCACAAAGTGGTGCAGTAGCAAGAAGCCCTGACACACCCCATCTTTCTCTCTTTCTCTCTCTCTTCAAAATAAATAAATAACAACTATAAGCCAGGCGTGGTGGCACACACCTTTAATCCCAGCACTCAGGAGGCGGAGGTAGGAGGATCGTCATGAGTTCAAGGACACCCTGATACTACCTAGTAAATTACAGGTCAGCCTGGGCCAGAGTGAGACCCTATCTCAAAACACCAAAAAAGAAAAAAGAAAAGGAAAGGAAAACTCTAGTGTTAAAGAAGAAAGTTGTTAAAGCAAGAGCACACAAGATTTGGACGTCTCCTGACATGAGTGTGTCTGAAAGAGCCGAGTGGATAAGAAATGGCGCTGCTTTTCAATTTCCTAACAGAGTAGCTCAAATTATGGTTTGACCGGCGTAAGAAGTCCTGAGTGTGCGCGCAACGCTGACCCGTCACGGGGCTTCAGAGACAGCTGCTCCTTCCGCCATTCTATCTGTTTTTCAACTTTGTATTGACACCTCCATACACAATGAATCCTGATTGTAACTCCCTCCCACCACCCTTCTTTGTCTCACCTCTTATATCCCCCTCCTCCTTCCCAACTAGCCCCTATCCTATTTTGATGTCATCATCATTAAAAAAGCAGAGTTCAGGGTTCACGGTTCAAGGTTCATCTCATCCTAGCCCAGGCTGACCTGGTATTCATTCTGCAGCTCAGACTGGCTTCAAACTCATGGCAATTCTACCACTTCAGCCTCCCAAATGCTGGAATTAAAGGTGTGCACCATCACACCCAGCATCATCTTCCCTCCTCCACGATGGATTAAAACCTCTATCTATAAGCCAAAATAAACCCTCCATTAACAAGGAATAAATAAATCCCAGCACTCGGGAGGCAGAGGTAGGAGAATCGCTGTGAGTCCCAGTCCAGCCTGAGGTAAAGTGAGATCTGAGACCCTACCTTGAAACAACAACAACAACAACAAAGAATAAATAATTTTTTTAAGAGAGGAGTTGGACTGGGGTGTAACTCAATGGTGGAATACTTGTGTAGCACGTGCAAAGCCTTGGGTTTTATTCCCAGCACTGGAAAGTGTTTTTTGTTTTTTTTTTTAAAGAGGTTTGAAAACAATGACTTATTATGCACAGCCAGGTAGGCTCACAAGAATGTGGGGACTTCTCTCACCGTACCTGATCACGCATCACCACCACAGGAGAGCACTTTCTTTCTTTCCTCTGCTCCCCATGTGGGGTCCCTCCCTGCAAGCAAGGCTCCCCAACATGCCAGCACTAGCTGAACGTGGGTGAGGAGCCCAGCCCTCCCTGGGAACCTCTTCCCAAATGACGACACCAGCTCCTCTAGGCAAGCCCAGGCAAGGTCCAGCCTGGGCTTCCACCCACCCAGCCCTGGGCAGCCCTCCTCCCGCACACTGCCGCAGGGCGCATGCGCAGGAAGCCTGGCACACTGCCCACGAGCTGGGCAGGCCGCGCTGCATCTGTTGTCCCGACTTGCGCAGAATTCCAACGACCTGAGAACACTTGCCAAAATGCACCTGTTGGAAAACAGGAAGGAAATTCAAGAAACAATGGGGAAACTTGAGAAACACCGCAACGGTTCACTTAGAATGACGAAGGAATCAGTGAGGTCATTCCGGAGGGGGCCTGGAGCCCTGCAGTGAAGACGCATCAGGGCAGCAAGCGACTAAGACCTCACATACATAAGGAGGAAGGGAGGGAAAGAGAGAGGGAGAAGGGAAGGAGAAAAGGAAGAGTAAGTCAGCTTTGTGTAACTCTAGTTGGTTTCTTTCTTTTTCCTTTCCTGTACATTTTTGTGTATTTGAGACGGGTCTCACTCTGTAGCCCAGGCAGCCTCCATCCCATCAGGACCCTCCTGCATAGCCTCCTGCGCCAGGCTGGCGGCCCTTATTGACCACACGGGCTAGAGAAACGCCCCGAGATTAAAGGCATCTGCTTGAAAGGTGACGGAGGAAGCTCTCTTCTGAAACATTTGGAAATTCTATTCAGCAAGCTGGCCAGAGGGTCATTGCCACAAAGAATGCCAGGCCCAAGCACGTAAATGAAAGGGGTTATCTCTCAGCACAATGGAAAGCCAGACTTTCTTCAGGGATTTAACAAGGTGTGCCCCATAAAAACGATCATAAACTGAGCTATAAGACCAAGGTAGGTAGGGGAAGATAGATACTGAGTGCACAAGAACTTTGTACCCTCTCAGCAGCTTTTCTGTAAGTATTGAACTATTCCAAAATGAAAATGCATTAGAGTGGGTGTGTCACTCAGCGGGACAGCCTGTGCTTAAGATGAGCAAGGCCCTGGGTTCAATCCCCAGCACCGGCACACGCCACCGCCGCCGCCACACTTACACACAGAGGCGGGGAAGTCAAACTCTGCGGTAAATAAATGTATCCAAAATGCCATTTAAGTTTTAAGCCAATTCATGAAACTCACTGGACAATGAAACATAAAGCAAGAACGTCTTACCCCACTACTACCACTACTGAATTTTTTTAGTTATTATTTCTTCCTGGTTTTAGAAAATACCACTACTGTGGGGACAAAAAAACACTTCATACTTTTCCCCTTGCCCACACATATTAATATTAATATTAATATTAATATTAATATTAATATTAAAAACGAACAAACAAAACAAAACAGGAGCCAGAGATGTAGCTCAGTCGGTACAGTGCTTCCTAGAATGCATAAAGCCTGGCTTCCTTCCCCAGCACTGCATAACCAGACATGGTGACAAAGGCCTGCAAACCAGCACTCGGGAGATGGAAACAGGAGGATCAGAACTGGAAGGTGGTTTTCAGTCAGAAAGTAAATTCTACACCAGCCTGGGCTAATGAGATTGCCTCAAAAAAAGGGAGGAGGAGGAGGTAACCCTATGCGCTGTTAATAATACTAAACTAGGGCTGGAGAGATGGCTTAGCAGTTAAGGCATTTGCCTGCAAAGCCAAAGGACCCAGGTTCAATTCCCCAGGACCCACGTAAGCCAGATGCACATGGTGGCACGTGCACCTGGAGTTCATTTGCAGTGGCTGGAGGCCCTGGTGCACCCATTCTTTCTTTCTCTCTCTCCCTCTCTCTCTCTCTCTCTCTCTCTCTCTCTGTCTCTCTCCCCTTCTTTCTCTCTGTCAAATAAATAAATATTAAAATAATAAAAATAGTAACAATAATAAACTAATTCTTCATGCTTTACTAAAGAACTTGCAAATGTTCACCACCACGTGCCCATGACAAGACCATTCCTCACAAGTTTCACTCTGCATTTTAGTAAATAAATGAGCATCCAGATGGGGAAGATGAAGGCACAGAAACCAAATTTCTTTAGGATTCAAGAAGTGAAAAGCTAGCATGTTGAAAAACTGAAATTAAGAGTCTCTAGGGGGGGCTGGAGAGATGGCTTAGCGGTTAAGCACTTGCCTGTGAAGCCTAAGGACCCCGGTTCGAGGCTCGGTTCCCCAGGTCCCACGTTAGCCAGATGCACAAGGGGGCGCACGCGTCTGGAGTTCCTTTGCAGTGGCTGGAAGCCCTGGCGCGCCCATTCTCTCTCTCCCTCCATCTGTCTTTCTGTGTCTGTCGCTCTCTTTTATAGGGGCCTGGGAAGATGGCTCAGTGTGGTTAGAGTGCTGGCTTGCAAAGGCTGGTGGCCGGGTTCAGTTCCCAAGCCGCTCACGAAAGCTGAACTCTGGAAGAGCGGTGCAAGCACCTGGTGTGCACTGGCAACGGCAAGAGGCCGTGGTGCACGTGCGCACACACTCACAAATAAAGTACAACAATTTCAAAAAAAAAAATTTGTCAGGCATGTTGTCTATAGTACTTCACTTTACACACTAGCTCCCTTACTCAGGGGAGGTGTTCTGAGAGCCACACCCCCCACCTGGTGACTGAAACCTTGCAGAGTCCTCAGATACATGCGTTTGTTGGTTGAGTCAGATCTCACTCTGTAAACCAGGCTGGCTTTGAACGCTAAGTAATCCTCTTGCCTCACTGAAGTTCTGGAATTAGAGGTGGAGCCATCAAGCTTTTTTTTAAAATACTAAAAAATCTGTTCTCATAGAATAGGAATTTTTTTCCTATTCATACATACCTATGACAACGTTTAATACATAAATTAGGCACAGTAAGGGATCATCAATAGTAAGATGGTAACTGTAAAAATATATTTGACAAAAACATTTGAAATTTCTAACTTGTTTATTTCTGGAATTTTGGGGGGTTGTATTTATTTTTTGTGTGTTTGTTCCCGAAACTCATTATGTAGCGCATATCTCTTGATCTCTAACTCATGGCAATTCTCCTGCCTCGGACTCCTGTGTACTGAGATTACAGGTGTGAGCCACCATACCTGGCATGTGTCCATGTAGTATTTTTGGACAGCACATGACCATGGGTAACTGAAACAAGAAAAAGGAAACAAAACCACGGATGTGGGGGACTGGTCCTTAAAGAGGCCAGCTTGACTTGTCTTCATCCGAAAACCCTACTTCAGCCTGCTTTCTAGCCAAGAAGGCTTTGGAACCTGTGAGGCGAGAAAGCAAAAAAGGGGTGCACCTGTAGACTGGCTGCATGCACCTCAAAAGACGGGCTGATCCCAACTGAGGTGAGTGAGGGGAGGAAGACTCCAGCTTGACGTCTCACGCACACCGTATTTCACACAGAACTAACTCTGTTTCTTCTGTTAGTAAGTGAATATTTCTATCAGGTGGGAAGAGAAGATGTTTCAATAAATTAAAAAATACTATTTAACAAGTGTATGTGTTTTAGAAATTCCTAGCTTCACAAAATTTTAGTCGTGCTACACAGGGGTAGAAAGGTGGAAAGCTTATAACATGTTAAGAACTGAATAAACATCTAGGGTTCTTTTATCTTCTATGTCACTAAAATGTAATTTATGTCAGTGACATGGAAGAGAAAAGCCATCACATCACATGCTTTTTTTGGGAGGGGGAAAAGGAAACTCATATGGGTCAAATCGAAAGACTACTGGCTTCTAAACTCAAACTACAAGGTATTCTTGGAAAAGAAAACATTCGCCCTTAGACATTTTTAACTATTCTGAAATTGTTTTATCTTGAAACTCACAAAGACAAGTGACTCATGCCACCTAGAACCTGTCTGCACAAACATTTTTTTTAATTCATTCTCAAACTTGTTTAAACAAGTGGCTCCAAGCTTTTGTATAAAGATCCCTTCATCACTGGGTAAAAGGAAACTGTGTTCTGTATTTTCATCCAAACACGGGTCACATGAACATGAGAACAAGGGAGAGCCAACTTTTACCTTACAATGTTCAGACACATTCTTTTCTTTAAAAAAAAAAAAAAAAAATCCCAGCCAGGCGTGGTGGCACACGCCTTTAATTCCAGCACATAGGAGGCAGATGTAGGAGGATTGCTGTGAGTTCAAGGCCACCCTGAGACTTACATAGTGAATTCCAGGTCAGCCTGGACTAGAGGGAGACCCTACCTTGAGGGGTTAAAAAAAAAAAAGTCCCCAAATTAGCTGTCTTATGGCATTGACTGTACATTTGTCAGAATGTTATCACAAGCAGGTGTCTTGAAGGGCACGCACTATTATAAGACAAAAACAGTCAATCTCTTTGTTGTAGAAAAATAACTTTCACTGTTGAACATCCCTGTCAGTTAATGGTAGTTCTGTGTGTGCTCTTCCTCTTCCCCTGGACTTCCTTCCCCTCCCCCCTCCCTTTCCTCTCTCCCCTTCTCTCCTCTTCCTCTCTTGATCATTTATTATTCAACACAGGGTTTTATATATTTGCCTGAAATGAAGTCTTATGTCTCTCTGTGGTCAGGTTCTTCAACTGATGTCTAGAACAAAACCTCACCTAAGTGTCTTGGAATCATATAACGTATTAATACTGATCTTAAGGCCTAACTTTTCAGCTCTTTACAACTTCCAAAGCATCTTTCACATCTACTGTATTGTTCAAGTTTCTTTAAAGGATCTTAAGTAAAAAGAAAAACAGAAACGCAGTTTTACTTCTTTCTTCGTGTAGGGATGACTCACGAATACCCTGGACATCAGGTGTCAGGCAGCCATCCTTCGGGAGTGGCAGACCCAAGGCCTCCTGCGCTGTGAATCTTAGTTACCTGCTCACCCTCTGCCCCCACTCCCTACTACTTATTTGCACACCTGGCTACCCCACTCCTGGAGAGTGAAGTCCCACACCTGAGTCACCCTCCCTCCCACACACAGCTGACAACACAAGGTTCTGTGACTGCAGATGTTCAGTGCGTGTTTGCTTAGCTTAGTAAACTGCAGGAGCAACAAAGGCAAATGAATGGATGATTCGAGAACCCTGAACTCACACTAGATTTAAAAGCTCAATTTTGAGCACAGCAGTTACGGCAGCTATCCCAGCCCTAACAAATGAACCAAAAAAAAGGGGGCTTTTTCTCTGTAGATTTAAAAGAAAAGGGCTCACCTCTCCTCTGCTCCTAAATTTTGTCCTCACACAGGAAACATGAGGTAGTGTTCCAATAAAAATTCCACCTCCTCCTGGGTGCCTTGCCATTTCTCACTGAGTGTAGGTGTCTGGTGGGGCGGGGGGCAATCTGCTCACTTATGATGACCTTTACAAGGACCTTGAAGTTGACAACACCGGCGTCCCTCTCAGCTCAGCCACTCTTAGCTGTAGAGCCTGTGACTTTGATCAAACTAAAGTGGCACGCTTGTATGGCTTGTAAGCATCTTGACAGGAGGTGACACCCATGTCCTTGGGGAGAGAGGCTTGGTGGAGGCAGAAAGTTTCTGCAGGGTGCTACAGGACTAACTCCTCAGGCTTCTGAAGGTCCCCTTTCGTGATTCTAGTTTTTACCCCCCATTGATTATTTTAAGATCAGGATATAGAAATTTGGGCATGTAGCAAGAAGAAAAGGAAGGAATGTATACACATGTACGAAAGCCCAGGACGGGAACCAGTAAATGTGTACAATTTATGTTGTCATGGGAGCAGTCACAATAAGTTCATATTTTCAAAGTGAAGGAGGAGAAGAAAGAAATGGATTGGATATTAAGTGTGAGGCATTTTCAGAAGTTCTCAAGATTACCCATAAAAAAATCAAATAAAGACAATTCAATAAAAATAATTACATTTTGCCACTATGGAAGAGTATTGAAGGAATATGAAAATTCAGCAAAAGATGACTTTGTTTTTTAGTTAAGTGAGGATGACACGAAATGATTTGGTTTTACAAATTTAATACCAAAATAGAAATTTCTATTTTGAACTAGTTCCCAGTGCAAAAACTTATTTTATGGAATCCTGGGGGGGAAAAAGGCTTATAAATTGTTTGTGTTCATGGAAAAGCTAGCTCCTTTCCTTCTCTCTAATGACAGATCAATTAGGGTTGTTATGTTTGTGTGTCAAAAACTGTTTTTCTAAGCAAAACCTTTCATCTGTTCATGTAGCTTTTCACTATAGAGTCTTCATTTTTGTGAAACTTATAGATCTCGTGAGTGGGGTTTCAAAGGATGTGGACCCCTCCAGCCAAGGCATTCACTGGGAGGTGTGAACTGCTGGACAGGGCTGGCTATCCAATGAGTAACTCATTGTCAGGGTCTCGGAGTTACGGACAGCACTGGCCTCTCCATCCGAACCACATCTGAGGGTTTCCAGCTCTCCACAATCAGGACCAGGTGGACCAGCCCAGTAGAAAGAAGGGAAGAGAGCTGCCAGAGGTGGAGCAGAGCTCCCGGCATCAGTGCTTGTAGCCTGAAACACTCCTAGAATCTCCTAGAACCCCCTCATCTGGAAAGACTGGTTACCTGAAAGTGGAGTTGGACTCCCAAAGTCACACCCAAGCCCTCCTTTGCTCCACCCTGAGAAGTCAGCACTGAGGCATCCCAGCATCAGCAGATTTTCTCTTCCCAAGACATTTCAGTCCCCTGAACAACAGTGAAGTCATACTCACATTCAGAGAAAAAAAATTAGCTACTGTTGGAAGCTGTTCTGTCCATTAAACAGCAGTCAGACAGCTTAGTACAGACTCATATTAGGTGGAGCTTTTTTCTAAACAGATGAAGTATACATACATTTTATATATATATATATATATATATATATATATATATATATATATATGTATGTATATATGAGAAAGAAAACCGTAGGTGTGAAATAAATGCTTCATAGAATACAGAGTGAAGACTGCTATGGACTTAAAGAGAAACGAAAACTCATGTTAGCTAGAAGACTTTACAAGTAAAACAGATGAAATCTAGCACAGAGATTTGAGCTGTTCTTGAGTGTTGCGATATCCTGGAGTCAAGGAAGCGAGCCGAGCCACTTGTGAGCTGTGAGACCTGAACCAGCTCTGACATTTTTTAACCCCAGTTTCCCATCTCTAAACTGCGCTGTTTGCCAGCTGTGAGGTTTGCAATGACGCAAGGCTTGCATAACACCTTGGCGTGTCACATGTGTCTGCCAGACAGTGGGATCCATGATTAACCATGGATCTGATTATTTTATTAAGTATACCACTCATCCAGACTTAATAACCATGTCAATACTATAGGCCACATACTAAGCGAAACTGAGCCTTACTTGTCATCATTTGTCCCAAAATAGTCTCTGAGTCCCCGGGCTGGGCTCCCAGACTCCCCTTGCGCCTCCCAGCCAAGTCTCAGTAGAAGCTGTCATTCCAGCCCAGCAGTTCCCACTTAGTTCCCATCCCCTCCACCTCTCACACTGGGACTCTCAGGACTCCTCCTGCGAGGGGCAGGGCCGCCTGGGGCTGACTTCCCGGCCCACGCCCCCACCTTGGCATCCAGCTCAGGGCCGCCTGTGGCCAGGAGCTCAGTGGCCACCATCTTTCCCTGCTCCTGGAATGCAGGAGTTTCATGGGGCCTCAATAAATGGAAACCTGCCAACACTCTGGGTCTGGACAGACCCCCCTCCATGGCTTTCCCAAGGTCCTTCCCGCTTTCTCCCCACTGCTCTCCGCTCACAGTGGATGCTGAGAAGGCAGTCCTCCCACGGGCCTCTGGGGCTATTCTCACGCTCGCCTCTGCCCACACACCTGCCCCAGGTGAAGCACTGCAGCGGAAGTCAGCATCACTTTCTTCGCAGTCTTAGCGGCCCCGCCCAGATGGCATTGCCACTCCTCACCAAGAGGCTGAAACCACATACACCCCTCCAAGCCAGCTACTTCTCATTGAGTTTGTAGGTGCTGCTGGGAATCGAACCCAAGGCTCTGACCATGCAATACAAGGGCTCACTTTTGTATCATAGTGCTTTACTATGTGAGTTCGAGGCCAGCCTGAGTTGTACAGTATTTCTATTTTCACCTTGACCCTCTGGACACCTAATATGTGCAGGCACACAGAGCACGTTCAGTAAATACCTGCATTGGATGAATGGTGTTTGAGGTCCCTCGGTGAGTATAAAGTCAGGCTGGGAAGGCACAGGGAGCCACCCAATTAGGCTAGGGGACCACTAGCAGTCCCTGCTCTAAAGTTCAGTGAAAATGGTCCTGTTTTTCTCATGCTAAGAAACAGGTTTGTTTCATGTGCGTTTTGTTGCGGTTGTTTGTGTTTTGTTTTCATTTTATGGTGCTTGGAATTGAACACGCTACCACTGGGCTACTGTTTTAAGTTAGAAATCATGTGATCTGGACAAAAATAAGCCTTCCTTAATATTACAACCGCATATCTCTGAAGCTTAATGACTCTGTCCTGCTTTTAAAAACCCTACTACAAAACCCACACTTAGATTGGAGCAAGATCTAAGTGTGGGATTTGGTTTCTTTGGGGATCAATCTCATTAAGGATTAGTATGTTGTTTTATAAGAATAGAGACTATGTGGAATAAGACTACAGAAATCTTCTTTAATAGAGGACAGCATCAACATAATATATACAGGAAAAGTCCAAAATTTACTCTCAAAACTATGCCTATTATATTATCAGACACGTAATATTTACCAACAATGCTTTGAATGGGATACAAGAAGTTGTTAAGTAGGTAATTGTCAGTTCCATGCAGTCTAAAGTAAAGCGTAAGGGACAAGTAAGTGGTGGGGCAGGAGAGGGTACGTCAATGCAAAGGGGTCTAAAACGCCTGCAAAATGAGCATTAGTAGTGGAAAGAACAGAGGGGAGATACTTTAAGATCAATTTTTAAAGAAAAATAAGGACTGGGAAGCTTGGTTTAGTGGTTAAAGGCACTTGCTTGCAAAGCGTGCAGCCCCAGGTTCAATTCCCCAGTACCTATGCAGAGCCAGATGTAGAAAGTGGTGCATATATCTTGAGTTCCTATGAAACAGCAAGAAGCCCTGGTACATCCATACTCTCTCCTTTTTCTCTCTGCTTGCAAATAAATTTTTAAAAAAGAAAAATAAGATTGGGGCTCTCTTAATGCTCATATTGGTTTATACAGGGAAGTGTTGAATACACTTATTTCAAAAAAATCACCAATCTAAGGCTGTTATGGTAACTCATGCCTTTAATCCCAACACTTGAGAGGCAGAGATAGGAAGATCACTGTGATTGTCAGTCCAGCCTGGGACTATAAAGTGAGTTCCAGGTCTGCCTGAGCTACAGTGAGACCATACCTTGAGAGGAGAAAAAAAAAAAAAAAAAAAAAAAAAAAAAAAAAAACTTCCCAATCTAATTCAGCCAATAATGTATCAGGTATTTAAGCAAATAGTTTTAAATTTCACTAGTAGTTTCCACAGTGATTTTTGTGGGGGAAATATCCAAAAAATTATTTAGGAAATAAAAAGTACTTATTAAATTCTTAATCATTCATTCAGCAGAGGTTCCCAGCTCCCTGGGGGAAGACAGGGCCTCCTACTTCTACATAATTCAAGCCATGATCCCTCTGCACAGAACTACAATGCCACCAGAAAAACAGGTCTGGGTGCATAGCCTGACTCCTCACTCAGTCGCCATTAACTGGAAATGCAGAAGTCAGCATTCCTGGGGTATTTTGTGTGCAGCCGCACCACTACAGGCCCCCCGCTGACATGGGAGCCTCCGTTACCTGGGTCTCCGAAAAATGACAGCCAGCTGATTAGGGAGGAAGCCTGTCATCTGCTAGGCGGCTGACCAATGCCAACCCTTGGAGAAAACATCCCTCCTCAAAGCGAGTTCATGTTCACATGGGTCTGTTTTCCCTTCCAAGGGATGTAAAACTGGACAGGTTTATAAACAGGCTTTTTGTGTTTTGTTTTTGTTTTGTTTTGTTTTGTTTTTTGTTTTCCGAGGTAGGGTCTCACTCTAGCTGAGGGTGGCCTTGAACTCATGGCAATCCTCCTACCTCTGCCTCCTGAGTGCTGGGATTATAGGCGTGCGCCACCACGTCCAGTTTATAAACAGGCTTTTTATTGGAGAAAACAGAACACAGAAATACTACACAATGAAAATACACTGGTGTGGAGAGATCGCTCAGTGGTTAAAGGTACTTTCTTGCCAAATACACTGAACCTCCCCTAAAGTGTTTCAGGAAAGAATCCTAAATAACTAAAGAAATAAATGTATCTTTCTGCTCTGCAGTTCATTTACCAATGAATGCATTAAAATCTTCTCTACAAAATTACAAGAAGCTTAGGCAGGAAAATATTTTATGCGTAGGCACTGCTTATTGTCGATTTAACAGGGCTAGCAGAGAAGTTGAACTTTCGCCTGACATGCAAGGTTTGAGATTCAACACCTCCAAAATAATAATAAAAGATAAGAAATCTAGGCTAGTAGAAACATGTTAAAACAATAAACAATTAATCGTAAACACTTGCTTTATAAAATGTAGAAAAGAGCCACAAAGAATCCTTACATATTCTGGCTTGAATTTAGATTGCGCAATACGCACATGTAAACGAAGGTGCTTCTCAAATCCTAGAAGACTTAAGACAGGAAAGTAAATTTTCAGATTTACATGGCTGGCAAACTTTAAAAATCCAAGTTTTCATGTCTGGGATCAACTGACACATTTTTTTGGTTTTTTCATGGAAATCCCTAGGGACGTTTTGCTCACAAAACAAAGTGATCCAAGAAGGAGAAAATAAGTTATCGTGCTGTCGGGGGAAATAAATAAATAAATCTAAGCAGAAAACAGGTTGCAACTCGCAAAAGCTCCGCGCAGCCCGGCCCTCCAGCCTGTTAGCAAGCAAAACTCCCCAGCAGTGCGCTGGGGCGGCCCCTCCTCCGCCCCGGGCCGCGACGCCAGGCAGATACGGTTCTGGGCTCTGCCTCTTTCCCAAAGGTCTGACGCGGGGCCGTCGGCGAGGGGCGGGCCCCAGGCCCCGGCGGCTCACGTGGGCCTGCGGGAGCAGTTCTGGGGACTCCGGGCTGCCCATCCCTCCCCCACCCGCCCCTGGCCCCTCGGTCTGTCTCCAGGACGCGCCGGGCCAGCGCTGGCGCGCAGGATCTGTCTCCCCGTGGCTTCCTCGCCACCCCTAGTCCCGCCGGGGCCACCCTGTTCTCAAACGCCCAGACCACCCTGGGCTGACCAAAGGCAGAGCCTGAGCTAGTGCTTCTGGACAAAAAAAAAAAAAAAAAAGAGTTAATTCGGAGTTTTTTTTCTTTTATTAAGGCTGGGGGAGCCGGATGTGGTGGTGCACACCTTTAATCCCAGCACTCAGGAGGCAGAGGTGGGAGGATCCCTGTGAGTTCGAGGCCAGCCTGGGTTACAGAGAAGAGTTTCAGGTCAGCCTGGGCTTGAGCGAGACTCGACCTCGAAAATTTGAAATAAAATCAACACAGGAGAGGCACAGAGCCTCCGATGCGCTCCGAGGGGTCCCCGAGTGGCCAACCTGCGGACCCGCAGGGAAGCCGGCAGTCCGCGCCGGGCCCAGCGGGCGCCCCGCAGAGAAGTCTCAATGGGGGGCGAGTCGGGAGTCCGAGGTGGGGCCGCCGAGCAACGATCGTGGGGTGACCATGAGTTTGGGGGTGACCCCTTCACACAGCCTTTTTGATTACAGTTTGAGAAACGGGGGGGACCTTGAGGTCTCAGGGCCTCCTCCCACCTGCCCGCGGGAACCAGGCGATCGCAGCCAGAGTTCCCCGCGCAGAGGACAGCCTGGAGGACAGCGCAGTGTCCAGCGTCTCCGCGCTCTCCCGGGGAGGGAAAGGGGAAGCCGTCCCCGTGCGCCCCCCCTCCAGAGTCCCCGCGCGCGGGCTCCCGGGCGCCCCAGCTCCCCGCGGGTGGGTACCCACCAGTATCCGTCCGAGTTCTGCTCGGCGACCCCGCAGCGCCGCGAGTAGAACATCCTGGTGGTGGTGCCGCCGCCTCCGCCGCCGCCGCCGCAGGTCCCCTCGTAGCGCAGGTCCGGGCCCGACTCGGCGCGGGTCAGGCGGCCCAGCGTGTTGATGCGCGGGTGGGAGCCGCCGTTGCAGCTCATGGCGACGGCCACGCGGAGCGGCCGGGGACCGGGTGGACGGGGCCGGCTCGGGGACCCGCTGGGGACGGCGAGGCGCGCTGGGGCCCGGGGCGCAGCTGGGCGAGTGCGTGGCTCTCCGGGCGGGCGGCCGGGGCGCACAGGAGCGGCGTCGGGGCTGGGTGTGGGTGTTGGTGAGGCTGGCGGCGGCCGCGGCCCGAGTCTCCTCCCCGCTGGCACCCGGCGCCCGGGCCACACCTGGCCGGTTTCTTCCCAGGGCGGGGTGCGGCCGCCGCGGGGGTCACCGACGCGCTCGGGCCGCCCCGGCCACCTGCGGCTCCGCCCTGCGCCTCTGAGACGCGAGCGAGGCGGAGAGCGAGGGGCGGGCCCCGGGGAGCGGAGCCAGCGCGCATACGCACACACACTCACACACACACTCACACACACTCACACACGCGCACACACGCCCCTCCGGGCACCGCCCACGGGCGCTTCACCAGCCGACACCGCGAGGGGGCGAGGGGGACACCGGGCCACCATCCCCGGGGCGCGACCACCCCGGGCAGACCTGCGCCCAGGGCGCACGGGCACCAGCTCTGCAGCATTGCGGGCCACAGACGAGAGGAAAAGTGCGTCCAATGGGCCCCTGCGCGGGACCGTCCTCGAGAAAAGTGTACTTTTTTGTTTGTGTTTTTCTCGAAACTGTGTGAACCGAGCTTTAAATGGAAGCACAACTAAAGGGAGAACCGCGCAGACTCTTCGACGATGGTGCCAATTAAGTCGGCTATTTAAAAGTTCTCTCTTCACTCTTAAATGGCCCCAGAAGTCCAGTCCCTGCCGTGTTAAAACTGTTTTCACTGAAAAAAAATCACAAAAAGATGTGTCCCGAAATGATTTATTTGGCGTGAAGATAAACAGAGCTCAAGAGCCTTTTTTTTTTTTTTCTTTCAAGGTAGGGTTTCACTTTGGTCCAGGCTGACCTGGAATTAACTGTGTGTAGTCTCAGGGTGGCCTCGAACTCACGGTGATCCTCCTACCTCCACCTTCTGAGTGCTGGGATTAAAGGCGTGCGCCACCACGCCCGGCTGGAGAGCTGTTTTTCATCTGCTAACTTGCCAGTGTCACTGCTCTATTTTTTTTCTTTTTGAGGCTTGTTTTCAACAAGAAGTGGTAAAGACTTAAACCACGAGACTCAGTTTCCAGTCGGGTGTGGTGGCACATTCCTGTAATCCCGGCACTCAGGAGGCTGAGGCAGGGGGATTGCCACCAGTTTGAAACCGACCTGGGCTACAGATCAAGACGAACATATTCTCAAAAAGGAAGAAAAGTGGCTAGGGATGTGGCGGCTAAAGGCGCTCGCTTGCAAAGCCTGCTGACGGGAATTCCATTCCCCACTTACAGCCATTCGCAAAGTGGCACGTGCGTCTGGAGTTTGTTTGCAGTGGCAGGAGGCCCTGATGTGCCTACAGTCCAACTTTCTGTCTCTTTCTCTCTCCCCCCCTCTCTCTCTCATGAGAGAGGGAAGTAATTTTTTTTTAAAGAAACAAAGAGAAGACTTGGATTCCACATTTTGTAAAAGAACCTTGCATAGGCCTGTCTGGGTCCAACCCTCTGGACCTTCTCCCCAGCCCCAGCCCCTTCCTGAGACTGGAGCTTGAGAGACCCCGCGCCCCGGACAGATACCATCACAGTTGATACAGATGAGTAACTGGAACCAGAACATTCCAGAGACTTGTTCCAAGCCCCTCCCAGTTAGTAGCTGAATGTTACCAGCGCTGTAGCCTCGCCACCCATAAAAAGCTGTTTCTCTAACTTGGAAAATGATTAAATACTATTTAGTGAACACCATCTAAAGTTTACTATATATATTCCTCGTCTTCTCAACTAATGCCAGTTAACTGTCCTCATCACAGTGTTTCTGAAATGCTATGAACCAAAAGAAGCCAAAAGGCAAATATCAAACTACATCCGTGCGTTCTGAGGGGGAGATGGTTTTCCTGACTGTGCCGGGTCGTTCCTCTGATGACTCCTGGCCCTGTGAGACACAACCTTTGACAACAGGTTTTGTGCTTTTGACTCACAGTTGGCCACAGCCAGCTAGGCAAAATCCAAAGAGTCAAATATACAACGATTGCCCACTTAGCACACCCAATTGTTTCTATTTCTGTCTCAATTTCCTCTCACTGAGTAAAGAATTCTTCAACTCAGATGGTTACACTAGCTGTCATCCAGAGACAAGACAGGATTTCTTTCTGAGGTGGAGTCAATGTCTGGTCAGCCTCCATACAAACAGCCCATAATGTCCACTGGTTGGAGGAGAGAAAACACACTGGTGTGTCTGTAAATAATGCACAAAACTTGATCCAGGGCATTTTCCTTCTGTGTGCCTCCTTTGTCCAGCAGATAGTAACAATCTACTGTATGGAAGAGCCAGTGTCAGTTTCCAAAAACAGCAACATCAAATAAGGCATAGCCCTGTCCTTAAAAATATAATAGTAAGCCAGGCGTAGTGGTGCACGCCTTTAATCCCAGCCCTCAGGAGGCAGAGGTAGGAGGATCACCGTGAGTTCAAGCCCCCCCGCTGAGACTACATAGTTAATTACAGGTCGGCCTGGGCCAGAGTGAGACCCCTACCTTGAAAAACCAAATAGACATACATACATATAAATATTAGTAAGGGTCGGAGAGATGGTTTAGTGGTTAAGGCGCTTGCTGGCACAGCCAAAGGATCCAGGTTCAATTCCCCAGTATCCGCATAAAGCCAGATGCACAAGGTGGCTCATGAAGCTTGCAGTGGCTAGGAGGCCCTGGCGCACCCATTCTCTATATGCCCCTGCCTCTCTCTTTCTCCCTTCTCTCTGTCTTTAATAAACAAATAACAATATTAGAGAAAGACTTCAAGTTAAACAATTCAGTTTTCTTTTTTTTTTTTTTTGGTTTTTCGAGGTAGGGTCTCACTCTGGCTTAGGCTGACCTGGAATTCACTATGTAGTCTCAGGGTGGCCTCGAACTCTTGGAGATCCTCCAACCTCTGCCTCCCGAGTGCTGGGATTAAAGGCGTGCGCCACCACGCCCAGCTTCATTTTTCTAATAATGTAAACTAGACAGATGCAATTTCATAGCGGAATTCTCCTTAAAAATACCCCATATATTTATGAATCCCTCTCAGTGTCAACAAAGCGCGTTGCAGCAGGCGGGAACTTCAGAGTTCACGTGGGACAGTCAGGAACCCCGCTCCACACAGGCCCAGCCACCGCCCCGGCAGCAAAGGAGCCGACAAGCCCACCAGCTGCTCACCGGCCGCGGCCTCCGCACCTGCCTCACCGCATCCCGCCGCCTCCACGTCCTCCCGAGAACGCAAAGGGCTCCCCGCGAACCTCGCAAGCCTGCCTGCGAAGACGGAGGTTTCCTTTTATCTTTGTCTAAGGATGGCACAGGAAGATAAGAAGATGAAATGAGTAGGTTGGCTACTCATTTCAGGAAGATGGACTCCAGACACAACGTTAATTGTCTAGGCTGGCTCATGTCATGAGGAAGGCTTTAACGTCAGGAAACCATTGCTACGGTCTGTGTTGTAACTTACTCGCCTTCCTCATGGGGAGAAGGGAAATAATACTTGCCCAGGTCTACAGTGAGAACCATGAAAGACAACGCAGGGGTCATTTTTAAAAACTGTGAACTATTATGTCAAGCTTAAGGTACCACCTAGTAACCCAAAAACTCTTGGCTAGAAATGAGATTTAAAAAAAAAAAAAAAGTGGGCTGGAGAGATGGCTTAGTGGTTAAGCGCTTGCCTGTGAAGCCTAAGGACCCCGGTTCGAGGCTCGGTTCCCCAGGACCCACGTTATCCAGATGCACAAGGGGGCGCACGCGTCTGGAGTTCGTTTGCAGAGGCTGGAGGCCCTGGCGCGCCCATTCTCTCTCTCTCCCTCTATCTGTCTTTCTCTCTGTGTCTGTCGCTCTCAAATAAAAATAAAAATTTAAAAAAAGTATTATTTGCTTATCTGCAAGCATAAAGAGAGAAAAAAAATGGGCACACCCTGGCCTATTGCTTCTGCAAGCAAATGCCAGATGCAAGAGTGTCACCTTGTGCATCTGACTTTACATGAAAACTGGGGACTCGAACCTGGACTAGCAGGCTTTGCAAGCAATGCCTTTGACCACTGAGCCGTCTCCGCAGACCTGGAAGTGAAGTTCTAGCCTCTATTGTTCCATGTTTATCTCACAATGAATCATTTAAGCTCTCCTCTTGCACACGCTCCGTGTTCTTCATATGAAAACCCATGTGAGTAGCCAGCGTGTGCCGGCCGCCAGGCTCAGTACTAGACACCTGGGGAATAAGGCGCATTGCTCGCTACAGGACACTGAAAACGCCACTCAGAAAGCAGTTACACGTCAGGGTGCGCTGCCACCGGGGTATCTTTATAGAATCATGGGAGCACATGACGTGCTTGGAAAGTAGTTTGTTTCTTAGAACCAGATCTAAAAAGCACAGAACCCAAGGCCTGGCAGGCTTCACGAGCTGGCCTGAGCAGGTCAGCTATTTTTTCCCTGCCACTTGTAGATAGCTCCCCTTGTACTGATAGAGACGGATCCCTGACAGGCCGCCGGCCCTCTGCTGACCTTAGAAATGACCTTGCAGCTAGGAGAGAGGCTCCAGTCACAGAAACACTAAACAGAGCACCTTGATTTCAGTGAGATTAAAATGAATCATATATGTGCTCAGAATCACATGGGAATGCTCCTCCCTCTTTGTGGCAAATGATATTTCTTTGTCACAAAAATATTTATAGCCCATGAACTAAAATAGTTGGTCTATGTGACAGGGGTAGTATTTGAATAAATCAGAACATAGACAGAAGTTTGGGTTGAAGATATGATGTGAGGTAAAGAAAATGACAATTAAAATGGAGACAAATTTCAGTGACAGAATATATAGAAGGGCTGGGGATGGAGCTCAGTAGAAATATGCTCGTCTCACAGTCTTGAGACCTGGGTTTGATCATTAGCATCCAGTGTGTGTGTGTGTGTGTGTGTGTGCGTGTGTGTACACTCATATGCATATGAGCACATATATGTGTGTGAGTACATGTACTTTCTTCCTTTTCCACTTGTATGAACAAATTTAAATCCTGCAGAAATTATAAATCTAAGCTCTTAATTTTACAAAAATAAGATTATTCTTTCCTTAAATCGTTGAAACTGTTCGAAACTTTCATCAGAGGAAGAATGTATGGGGCCTGGGGAGGTTGCTCAGTGGTTGAAGGCAGTTGCTTGCCAAGCCTGCTGGTTGAGATTTAACTCCCCGACACCCCCAGAAAGCCAGATGCAAATGGTGGGTGTGGTGTGTGCGTCTGTGATCCCAGCGAGACGTTCACTTGCTGCCCAGCAGTTTGTTTGCAGCAGTTACAGACCCAGTCTTTAAAAAGGTAAAACACAGATGCCTCAACACCGATCTCTGTCACACATGCCCTGTGCTGTGGCACATGTATGTGTGTGCACGCATACGCACACACACACACACACACACACAAATAAATAATGTTTTGTTTTTTGTTTTAAAAAGCATTTAATGAAGCAAATTAAACCCATTTCTAGCTAGACGTGGTGGTGCACACTTTTAATCCCAGCACTCAGGAGGCAGAGGTCGGAGGAGTGCTTTGAGTTCAAGGCCACCCTGAGACTCCATAGTGAGTTCCAGATCAGCCCGGGCCAGAGTGAGACCCTACCTCAAAATGTCCCCGCCCCTCCTGGAAAAAGCTTCCAAGACGGGAAAATGTTCATAAAGTATATTCCTTGCCTTAAAACTGTCTTTTCTTTGGTTTAATTATATTCACGAATGGGAGAATTTTCTTTTTAAAGAACTTTATTTATTTATTTATTTATTTATTTATTTATTTATTTATTTATTTATTTATTTTGGACAGGGAACACTTTGGGTGCATTGTTGCAATAATGAGGCCTGCCCCTCCCTCTCTCCTGACACTTGTCCTGTGCCGAGCTGTGTGGTTGGTTGGTTTGGTTGTTTCTTTAGATGAGCTCTCACTAGATAACTCAGGGCGGCCTCAAACTCTCCATTCTGCCCCTGCCCCACAAAGGCTGGGAAAACAGTCATGTCCCACCGTGCAGGGCTGCTGTATGTGTGTGTGTGTGTATGTGTGTGTTCACACTGTGAGAGTGAGAGAGACAGCATGTATCACCTTGTGCCTCTGGCTTACTGGGGTTCTGGGGAGTCAAACCTGGATCTTTAGGCTTTGCAGGCAAGCACCTTAACTGCTAAGCCATCTCTCCAGCCCCTGTCTGTATTTTAAGAATATGTCTAGTTTTGATTTGCTTGTATCTGCCCTTCATTGGCTAGCATAGAGTTGGGAATTTGTCCACACTTAACTATCTGATTCTGTTTTTAAGAATTTATTTATTATGAGAAAAACAGAGGGTAGATGAGTACCAGGGTGTACCAGGGCCGTTTGCAAATGTAGATGAACTCCAGACACATGTACCACATTGTGCATCTGGCCTTACGTAGATACTGGAGAAGTGAACCAAGGAAGGCAGGCTTTACAAGCAAGTGCCTTTATCCACTGAGCCATTTTGCCAACCCCCTGATTTGATTTCTCATCAGTTGCAAGGTGGGAGGCTAAATGCCATGGGTGCCAAAATGGCAAGCATGCTGTGGACCCCAGGGGACGTCTGCACCCTCACTCTTTCGTGGACCCGGTGGTAGTTCAGCTTGCTTTAGTGGACGAGCCGCTCAGACAATGACTGCGATGTAAGAGCCACACAAACTCACCTTTCGAATTTTCTCGTAAAGTCATTTCCCAGGCTGGTCGTGACTGTGAGGCTCTGTCGGTGTGACTGACATGCCAGGATGGGACCGTCTAGTCAAACGTTTGTAAATCGGGCTGGAGAGATGGCTTAGCGGTTAAGCGCTTGCCTGTGAAGCCTAAGGACCCCGGTTCGAGGCTCGGTTCCCCAGGTCCCACGTTAGCCAGATGCACAAGGGGGAGCACGCGTCTGGAGTTCGTTTGCAGAGGCTGGAAGCCCTGGCGCGCCCATTCTCTCTCTCTCCCTCTATCTGTCTTTCTCTCTGTGTCTGTTGCTCTCAAATAAAAAAAATAAAAATAAAAATAAATCTGTAAATCCAGTCACCATGCAGATGGCTGCTGGTGAATCCAGTTACCCACGGACCCCACATGCTTATATCAAGTGCTAAGAGCTACATGAAGAAATGGGAGGTGTGTAGTTTTTCAGCCCCCACAGAAGGAATTCAGAACTCAAATGCCATAGAGAACCTTAGAAATAAAAACTGCCTTAAAGAACTTTTAATCCAGCTTAAATTTTTTTTAATTTTGTTTTTATTTATTTATTTGAAAGTGACAGACAGAGAAAGAGAATGGGCGCATCAGGGCCTCCAGCCACTGCTAATGAACTCCAGATGCGTGCACCCCCTTGTGCATCTGGCTAACGTGGGTCCTGGGGAATCGAGCCTCGAACCAGGGTCCTTAGGCTTCACAGGCAAGCGCTTAACTGCTAAGCCATCTCTTCAGCCCTAGTTTAAAATTTTTTTATTCTTATTTATTTATTTATTTAGGAGAGATAGAGAGAAAGAGGCAGATAGAGGGAATGGGTGCACCAGGGCCTCTAGTCACTGCAAACAAACTCTAGACGCATGTGCTACCTTGTGCATCTGGTTCACATGAGTCTTGGGGAATCAAACCTGGGACCTGTGGCTTTGCAAGCAAGCACCTTATCCACTAAGCCATTGCTGCAGCCTAAGCCAATTTGAATTTTTTTTAATTTTTTAAAAAATTGTTTCTAGCCAGGCATGGTGGCCCGCCCCTTTAATCCCAGCACCTGGGAGGCAGAGGTAGGAGGATCACCATGAGTTTGAGGCCACCTTGAAGTCTCAATAGTTAATAGTTAATTCCAGGTCAGCCTGGACCAGAGTGAGACCCTGCCTTGAAAAACCAAAAAAAAAAAAAAAAAAAAAAACTTATTTCTATTTATTTATTTGACAGAGAGAAAGAGGGAGGGAGGGAGAGAGAATGGGTGTACCAGGGCTCCAGCCACTGTAAATGAACTCCAGACGTGTGTACCACCATGTCCATCTGGCTTATGTGGATACTGGGAAATCAAACCTGGGTCCTTTGGCTTTATAGACAAATGCCTTTACTGCTAAGCCATCTCTCCAACCCCTAAGCCAATTTTATTTATTTATTTATTTGTTTGTTTGTTTATTTATTAGAGGTAGAGAGAGAAAGAAAGAGAGGGCAAGAAAATGGATGTACCAGGGCCTCCAGCCACTGCAAACGAACTCCAGACACATGTACCATCATGTGCATCTGACTTACGTGGGACCTGGAGAATTGAACTTGGGTCCTTAGACTTCACAGGCAAGTGCCTTAGCCACTAGGCCATCTCTCCAGCCCCAAAGCCAATTTTTAAATTTTAATTTATTATTGTTATTGTTTTTTGGTACTGGAGATGGACTCCAGGACTTCAAGCATGTATACTGCCACTGAGCTACAACCTAATCCATTCTGCCAGTGGTTTTCCAAACTTTTAGGCTCTCAGAACTGTTTCCACCCAGGAAACCCTAGATGGACAACGTGCAGCAGAAATATGGAAGGGCAGACTGGCTGTGGCCTGGGCAGAACCTGTCCCTCCCATGAACCACACCATTCAAGGCTCTGGTTCAAAAGCATTTCCCCAGCAGAAGTCATGTAAGCCAAACCTACATTGTAGTAAGAGAAAACAGTGAGACTTGGAGAATCTAGAAGCTTCCCTGAGTTACTCGCTATGTAAGATGGTAATCTTGCATCACTACACTAAAGTTCCCGCTCTATCAGGCATGAAAGAGCACATTTCTGAATGATCAGGGTCAACCTGAGACCAAGAAACTGTCACTTTACCAAACTAAATGAGTACGTTGTCTGGATGTACCATGAGTAAGTACGCTTGCTTCGTGGAAGCCCCGCCACAAATACTTACTATTAGTTTGAGTCCTTTTCTTAAAGATAGGAAGATGGCTTTTCTTAGTAGCCCCAAGTCACAGAGCACCACCCCATTCAGCATGCACCTAGTCAGCCAACCAGATTGGGAGAAAAATGCATCTTTACTGAACATGTACAGACTTTTGTCTCTGGTCATTAGTCCCTAACAATACCATGTGACAACTATTTCCCGAGTTCTTACATTGTGTGGGGCATTGTACATTACCTACAAGTGATTCAGAGTGCGTGGGGGATCTACAAAGGAAGCCTACAGGTTACATGAAAATATCCTACCATTCTACATACGGCTTGAGTACCCCCGCATTTTGTATCCTTGGGGAATCCTAGAATTAATTCCCAGCCGTTAAGAGTGATTTTATTGCCGGCCATGGTGGCGCACACCTTTAATCCCAGAACCTGGGAGGCAGGGGTAGGAGGATCGCCGTGAGTTCGAGGCTACTCTGAGATTACATAGTGAATTCCAGGTCAGCCTGGGCCAGAGTGAGACCCTACCTTGAAAAAATGCAACCAAAAAAAAAAAGTGATTTTATTTGCTTTGCTGGAGTCGGGTTTTGAACATAGGTTCCATTTTTTAGGAAAACTGAAATGAGATAAGATCAGAAATGAACTTAAGCCATAAGTGATCTGACATCCAACTCTCTGGGTGGAATGTAAGGCAACTAAACTATAATCTAGTAAAATCCTAGACATTCATAGGCAAGAGCAAGTTCCCACAACCATTAACATGAAGTAGTCATTACAATACTATTTCCCTGTTGCAGAGAGAAATGTTGGCATGAGGAGACTAACGAACATGAAGAAAATGCTCAGATTCCTGACTTCAGCCATCTCAATGGCAAAAGCAGGAGACAAAATAGGAAATGACCAGCAAATGGTATTAAATAAAACATAAAAAGCAAACATCTGTAGAGTACAAGCTGGAGAAAAAAGCAAAAATAAATATCTTTAAGGTTTTTTTTTGGGGGGGGTGTTCAAGGTAGGGTCTCACTCTAGCCCCGGCTGACCTGGAATTCACTCTGTAGTCTCAGGCTGGCGTCAGATTTACAGTGGTCCTCCTACCTCTGCCTCCCAAGTGCACCCCAATGCCTGGGCCAACATCTCCAGTCTTAATTGATTCTTCTAATCTAGGATAACAAGAGCTCTTTTTCTTCTTTTCCTCTTTTTCTTTCTTTTCCCAGAGACTTGGTCACAGGAAAGAAACTCTATGCTGTGGCTAAATTCCCAGCCTATAAGTAGCAAACCCCAGATTAGTGTTAAGAGCTGATTAT
The DNA here is from genome assembly GCF_020740685.1 of Jaculus jaculus. Taxonomy (NCBI): domain Eukaryota; kingdom Metazoa; phylum Chordata; class Mammalia; order Rodentia; family Dipodidae; genus Jaculus; species Jaculus jaculus. The sequence continues at coordinate 62,895,791 of NC_059118.1, forward strand.
AAAAGTATGTATGTTTGTTATAAAGTACTCAGAAAAGACAGAAAGAAATGGAAACAAAGCTAAGAAACTTTTGTATATGTAATTATACCAGCCAGGTGGCTGAAGAGATGGCTCAGTTAAGGCACTTGTCTACAAAGCCTAACGACTTAGGTTGGATTCCCTGGTATCCAAGTAAAGCCAGATGCACAAAGTGTGGCATGCATCTAAAGTTCCTTTGCAATGGATAGAGGTCTTGATGTGCCCATTTTCTCACACACTCCCCCTCTCTTTCTCTCTGTCTCCCTTCTCTCTCTGCTTGCAAATAAATAATTTTTAAAAATAAAATAGTTAGCTGGGTGTGATGGCGCATTCCTTTAATCCAGCACTTGGACTCGGGTAGGAGGGTCGCTGAGTTCGAGGCCACCCTGAGACTCCATAGTGAATTCCAGGTCAGCCTGGACGAGAGCGAAACCCTACCTTGAAAAATCAAAAAATAAATAATTATACCAGACAGACAAGGAAATCTCATTAAACATCTTTGCCAGGATTTTTTTTTCCTTCAGTGACTTTTTTTTTTTTTTTGACTGACTGATGTCAGATATATGTAGTTCTGTCTTTACCTTCTTGATTTAACATTGACTATCATAAGCAATTTCCCACCTTGTTTAAAACATCTCAACAGCATTGCTTTAAAGGGTGCACACTGTGTCCTGGCAGCACTTGTTGACTTCCTGTTTTGTTGTTTAAGGCTCTTCAAAGAGCAAAGTGCCGACAGGAGCGATCCACCCTTATTCTAGAATTTTTCACATCCCTGGCTGATAGCCCACTGTTGATGGGGAAGCATTGAGCTCTGACTTAGGGCAAGGCAGCTACAACCACCACCAAACAGTGTTTAGGAAACCAATTCTGGCCTGAGCAGAAGGGTCTTCCCAGCTGATCATGCAGTGGATGTCAGAGCCAGGAGGACCTTCAGACGGTCTCGGACCATGCATTCCTGCCTAGGAAGACGCGGGGCTACTTCTGGCTCCTGGAGCCAGCGCCACGGGGTTCATGGGAATTGATCCTCAGCCTCCAAAGACAGCAAGAGGAGGTTGTGCGAATCAAGAGAAGTGCCTAAAAATGTCCTTCTTCCACAAGTGTCTGCCTGCCCTCGGAGCGAGCAAGGTCTCCTCCTTGCACAGAGGGACCCTGAGACCCTGGAGCCCAGCTGGCAGGAGACAGATGCATTTCACATGCGGGGAAAGCTGAGCACAGATCCGTGGCCGGTTCAGCAAACCCAGGAAGCAGTTTTGTCTTGCAAAGGTGGGTGTGGAGAGGGACGCGTCACCCTCGCTAAACCTGCCTGGCAGCTCCGGCTTTGCCCGGCTCCGGTGAAACGGAACCAGACATCCCTCCTTCCCACGGGCGTCCACAGGGACCTGCCTTCTGCCTCCCAGCCCCTTTACTGCACTGTCCTAAGTAAGGGGGTAATCTCGTGGCTTAAAACTGGAATTACCGTCCTCAAGACGAACAAAAATACAATCAACATTCCCATTTATTTTCCCGAGAAAATGTGTAACACCAAAAGGAGGTGGTGTTTGCAAGCTTCCGCTTGAACTGTAAAGGAGTTTGGCTCCTCGAAAGGGGCTTACATTAATAGGAAACAATTCTTGATTTGAGAGTTTTTGCCACAAATAATAAGAAAATTGATTTATTTATATGGATATAGACATAAAAAAATTTGTAGAGAGAATTTTATTGTTGTTTGAGACAGATTCTCCTTACATAGTCTCCCCAGTGCTGAAATTACAGGCATATGCCACCACTACCACCAATTTTAAAACCATTTATGGGGCTGGAGAGATGCCTGCAAAGTCAAAAGACCTAGGTTCAAATCCCCAGGACCCATGTGAACCTGAGCACAAAGTGGTACATGTGTCTGGAGCTTGTTTGCAGTGGCTAGAGGCCCTGGTGTGCCCATTCTCTCTATATATCTGCCTCTTTCTCTCTCTTAAATATTTTTTTTTGAAAAACCACTTATGACCATATACACAGTCAGATTTTTTATATTAAAAATGTTTTAAAAAGACTTATAAAGTGATCTTAAGACACTGAGGTTGTTCCTAGAAGTTATCTACTCAGAAGACTTATTTGTTATAATATGCATTTCTAGTGATCGAATTTTAAAATAAATACATGCAATAGTTTTCACATCTGCACTCGAAAACAAAGGTGAGATACCTGACATTTAATACTTATCTGCCCATTATGAGAAAAATAATTACAATCCCATTCATTTATATAGCACCTTACAGGGCATTTTTATTTATATAAGATTTTTTTTATTGTGGTAAAATATACATACCATAAAGTTCACCCTTTTGATCATTTTCAAGAGCTGGAGGGATGGCTTAGAGGTTAAGGTGCTTACCTGCAAAGCCAAAGGACCCAGGTTCGCTTCCCCAGGACCCACATAAGCTAGATGCACAAGATGACACATGCATCTGGAGTTTGTTTATAGTAGCTAGAGGCCCTGGTGCACCCATTCTCTCTCTCTCTCTCTCTCTCTCTCTCCCTCTCTCTTTGCCTCTTTCTCTCTCTCTCAAATAAATAAATAAAATAATCATTTTTGAGTGTGCAATTTAGTGGTATTAAGTACAGGCACATGGCTGTCTGACTATCCCCACCGTCTGCCTCCATAACTTTGACATCCAGCCTTCCAGACTAAAGCTCCTCATTCCTCCCTCCCTGTAACCCCTGGCAACCACCTTTCTGACCATGACTTACTGACCCTGGCCACTTCCTCCTAGCGTGATCACACAGTCCTGTCCTTTAGTGACTGTCTTCTTTCACCCAGCACACTGCCTCGGGGTTCCTGCATGACACGGTGTGTGTCACAATTCCTTCCTTCTCAAGGCTGAAGAACGCTCTGTCCACATCATGTTTTGTTTATCCACCCGTCCACGAAGGACTGCTGTCTGCATGGATTCTACCCATTGGCTGTTGTAGCCAGCATGGCGAGGCTGTTTTTAAGGAGTAAATGGATCCTAAGCCTTTTTCTTTACAACTTTCTCATCCCTCGGCATTATCTCTTCTTCTTCTTTTTTCCTTTGCTTTGTTGTCTGTTATGTTCACCACTTTATCCCAGACCCTCCTCTAGTTGGGTGATTATCGCAAAACAAACATTCACACCAGTTATTCTATTAGTTTCATTGCTTAAAGGAATCTGCTGGAATCTTCTGGCTTGCTCCTAACTGATCTCTCAACATGTCTCTTAGCTTTGATGAAGTCCCGCTCCACCATCTCCCTGTGCAGGCTGGATCCTTTCTTCTACTGGCGGATTTCATTTTCTCTGCTGATGCCCTTATTTTGGAGGCACGCGTCTTCCATCAGTGTGCTTCAGAAAGACTTTATGCAAGGTTCACTTTCTAAAACTTGTGAGTCTGGAGCCAAGCGTAGTGGCGCACGCCCACCCTGAGACTACGTAAGTGAATTCCAGGTCAGCCTGGGCTGGAGCAAGACCCTACCTTGGAAAACAAAAAACAAAACAAAACAAAACTTGGGAAACTTGTGAGTCTTAAAGTGTCCTTATTGACATACACTGTAATTATCATTTGGCCAGATACAGAGATCAAGCTTGGGAACCACTGCTTCTCACATTGTTGGAAGCATGACACCCAAAGCTTGTCTGCTTCCAACGCACTTGACAAGACCTTCGGGCATCGGGCATCCTTCCTTTGTTTTGTTTTGTGTTCCTTGTGGACGGAATCCAGAGCCTCATGCATTCTAGGCAACACTCCCGACCCCATTTATTTTCGGATCATGTGTTTGAGGGGCTCAATCTACAACACCTTCCAGCTGGACCTCAGGACAGACAAAGGTTCTCAGAGAGTCCCTGCAACCAAGATGAAATTTCAAAAGATGATGATGAAAATTTGAAAAAAAAAAAAAAAAGATGATGATGATGGGCTAGAGGGATGGCTTAGCAGTTAAGAGGGATGGCTTAGCAGTTAAGGCACTTGCCTGCAAAGCCAAAGGACCCAGGTTTGATTCCCCAGGAACCAGGTTAGCCAGATGCACAAGGAGGCTCATGCATCTGGAGTTTGTTTGCAGTGGCTAGAGGCCCTGGTGTGCCATTCTCTCTCTCTCTCTCTCTCTCTCTCTCTCTCTCTCTCTCTCTCTCTCTCTCCTTCTTTCTCTGTCAAATAAATAAAAATTAAAAATATTTTTTTAAAGATGATGATGCTTCGGCCACTGTCATCGCCACCAGCACCCCATCCTTGCTTCATGCTAGAGGCATTTTCTTTTCTTGCTGGAAAAGGATAAACAAGCCTCCTGTTTTGCTGAAAGGGCAAACAGCATTCATTTCCCTCAAATCCTTGAGGGCAGGCTCTGTCCTCACCTACGGGAAGTCAGCCCCTAGGCTGTTTTCAAGTCAAAAATCTCATATAATCCTTTGCACAGGCATACCCCTGACGGCTGTTCTGTGGGTGTGCCTCCAAGTTCTTTTTTCTTACCCTACACCACCTCCCTCCTTTTAACACGAAGTCAGGACTCTCTCTGATCCTAACCTTGTTCCAGATGCTGTAACTGCTGACCACTGCACTGGGTTAATCCTGAAAGCCAACTCAGAATTATACAACACAGCTGGGCCACAGGAAAGACAATTGACTTACCAAGGGGGTAGGACCAAGGCTGAGATTCAAATTCAGTTCTGTCTTAGTCTAAAAACACCATGCTCTGAACTGTTTTGCTTGGTCAGAAAGCATACAACAGGGGCTGGGGAGATTGGCTGGGGAGATTGCCCAGTGGTTAAAGGGGCTTGCTTGCAAAGTTTGGGATCAATTCCCCGGGTACCCATGTGAAGCCGGACACAAAAAGTGGCATACATGTCAGGCATTCAGCTGCAAGAGACCCCGATGTCTTTATAAGAACCTTATTGCAGGCTGGGGAAATGGCTTAATGGTTAAGGCATTTGCCTGCGAAGCCTAAGGACCCCGGTTCAATTCCCCAGGACCCACATAAGCCAGATGCACAAGGGGATACATGCTTCTGGAGTTCATTTGCTGTGGCTAGAGGCCCTGGCATGCCCATTAAAAAGGAAGAAAGAAAGAAAGAAAAGAAAGAAAGAAAGAAAGAAAGAAAGAAAGAAAGAAAGAAAGAAAGAAAGAAAGAAAGAGGGAAAGAAAGAAAAAAGAATCGTATTGTCAGAAATACATAATTTAAAACATTTTTCTTCTAACCAGAAAAATATGATAAAACACTATTTCACAGCCACATAAATCAGGCACAATGTCTTGGTCATTATTTTGTTTGTCTGGAGCAGATGGAAAACTTGTGGGATAGAAAGTTGTCCTTCAGAGCCTACTGGCTCTGGATAACCCACTCTAACCTCCATTCTTCCAGTTAGCCGGCGGTTGTATCTGGAGAACTGGCAGGTCTCTCTGCATCCTCTAAATTCCAGAACTAGTTAACCCCATCCCACCCGGATGTGTAGGATTCGACTAATGAGACCTCTTGGTTCAAGACACATGCCATCAGCAACTGTTGCAAATAGCCCGTTGTGAATGCGAAATTCCCTGGCAGACTTGTGTGTTTGAACACTTGGTCCCAGGCTCGTGAGCTGTCTGGGGAGGTTGTGGGACATTGCCTAGCCTAGCTGGAGAAATGGGTTGCCATGAGTTGGGTCTGGAAGGTGATACCTGCCTCCGGTTCCTGCCCATGGTGCTCTCTGCTCCTGATGCCCATATATGTGGTGATCAGCCACCTCACATTAACACCACCAGAGACAGGAGCCGGGTCTTGCCACCATGTCTTCCCCAAGATAGACTGTGTTTCTTTCTTTCTTTTTTTTTTTTTTTTGTTTTTGTTTTTGTTTTTGTTTTCGTTTTCGTTTTTGTTTTTGTTTTCGAGGTAGGGTCTTGCTCTAGCTCAGACTGACCTGGAATTCACTATGTAGTCTCAGGGTGGCCTTGAACTCACAGCAATCCTCCTACCTCTGCCTCCCGAGTGCTGGGGTTAAAAGCATGCGCCACCACGCTCAGCTAGATGTGTTTCTTGATCTGTCATCCTTTAAGTTGCTGTTGTCAGGTCACAGTGATGAGAAAAGTAACTTTGCAAGCAAGTACCTTTAACTGCTGAGCCATCCCCCCAGCCCCTCATTCTTTTTAAAAATATTTTATCCAGGGATGGAGAGATGGCTCAGCAGCTAAGTTACTTGCCTACAAAGCCAAAGGACCCAGGCCTGATTCACCCGGACTCACATCAGCCAGATGCACAAGGGGGTGAATGTGTCTGAAGTGCGTTTGCAGGGGCTGGAAGCCCTGGCACGCCCATTCTCTTTATCTCTTTCTCTCTCTCAAATAAATAAATAAAAATGAAATATTTTAAAAAATCAGTCCCATCATCCTTCCATCCATTCATTCAGAATTCATACACAAACTCTCTTACTCCTCTCTCTCTCTCCTTCTCTCCTTTGCAAATCTGTTGTGCACCAGACACTGAGCTAGATTCTGGGGAAGCAAAAACAAGTAGGCCTTCCTGCCCATGCTGAGAGGAGTCCAGAGCCGCGGCCTCGCACGTGCTGACCTCTACGGACCAGGATCGTCCAGGGCCCGGCGTGGAAGGCTGGCCCTCCAGCTGGGGACCCAGCCATTGGGAGGTGACCAAATCATGACGAATTCGAAATAGAACTGACTAAAGAGAGGTGGCAGGAACTACGCAAGGTGAGGTCCAACTGGAGGAAGTGGGGAGCTGAGGACATGCATTTGAGAGGTATGACCAAGCCCTGGCGTCTTCTCTCCCTCTGCTTCCTGGATGGCACCAGCAGCCTTCCTCTCTGGGCCCTGGGCAGGTGGCTGAGAACTCCCCACGCCTGTGGCTCTCAAGTTCTTGTCAATGATCAGCAAAGAATTAAAAAAGAAAAATAGACATGAAGAGCACGGGTGGGGAATTAGGAAAAATTTATTTCAAGAGAGTCAAACTAAGAGAGAAGAAAAACAAAAAAGCCTCAAGCTAAGAGAAGTTTCCCCTCACAGCTGGGAGGGGTCCTCGGAGGGAACAGTCCTTATGTCAACTTGGAGCAGGTCATTTTTTTGAGTGGGGGGAATCAGGTAATTTTATAAACGAGGTATCCAATTAGGATGAGCCTCAGAGCCAAGTTCAAATGTATATGAGGGACGTTGGTTGGTTGGGGGCCCAGAAGAGAGCACAGTTAGGAAGAGCCCACCCATGTGTGAGAGGGGCGACCTCAAAGAATTAAGGAGAGCTAGGCATGGTGGTCCACGCCTGTAATCCCAGCACTCACTAGGATTGCTGTGAGTTCAAGGCCAGCCTGGGACTACATGGTAAAATGCAGGTTAGCCTGGGCTAGAGAGAGACCATACCTCAAAAATCCAAAAATAAACTTAAGGAAGAAAAGTCAGGAAATGTCCCCGATGACCTTGACGATCACCCTGAAGTTCTCCTCCGGTGTCCCCAGGGCGGTGTGGCATCTGTTCCCTGGGGTCTGCATCCCTGAACTGACTACCTGCAGCGTAGAGCAGCCCGCTCCTAACTTCATCTCCACTCTCACACGATGTTTTCACTTATCCTGGGCACAAAATAACGGAGCCAGCAGACCATGGGCTAGAAATTCTCTGAAACCAGAATCATTCCTTCCTCCTTCGCTGTGTTTCTCTCAGCAGCGGTTCTGACCCAGCCACAGGAGCAGCGGCAACGCAGCATGTAAAACGCCGTCCACACCCTCAGCATAGCACCCTGGGGAGGTAACGTGATCTTGATTTTATTAATGAGAAAACAAACTCATGGACCAGGCTGTCTCTGCAAAGTCACTCAGTGCTAGTTCGAAAAGCCTGGAACCCGCTAGCTTCCTTTCCCTCTCCCTTCCCCTTTCTCCCTCCCTCGCTCCTCTTCCCCTTCCTCTGATTTCGTCATGGGTTTGAAAATACCTTAACATTCTGCTTCCTCCACACATTTTCATTTTTTTCCCTTCTTTTTTTTTTTTCATTCCTCCATACACTTTTTTTTTTGTTCATTTTTTATTTATTTATTTGAGAGCAACAGACACAGGGAGAAAGAAGATAGAGGGAGAGAGAGAGAATGGGAGCGCCAGGGCTTCCAGCCTCTGCAAACGAACTCCAGACGCGTGCGCCCCCTTGTGCATCTGGCTAATGTGGGACCTGGGGAACCGAGCCTTGAACCGGGGTCCTTAGGCTTCACAGGCAAGCGCTTAACCGCTAAGCCCAGCCCCCTCCATACACTTTTTCAACTTGTCCTATTGCCGCGTGAGGAATCACACCCTGTTTCCCCAAGTAGATTTGTAAACACCATAAGGTTAAGGTAGCGAAAGCCGGGAGAAGACGAAGACAAGATAAGAACATCGCAGTGGCTGGACTCCTGCCTTTAACCCAGCCCCCAGGAGGGGAGGCTGAAGAAGGAAGATCTGGGACCAGGGCCAGCCTGGGTGAGGGTGAGACCCCGCCTCAAATATAAAAATTATCAGGGCTGGAGAGATGGCTCAGTGGTTAAGGCACTTGCCCACAAAGCCTACGAAACTGGGGTCGACTCCCCAGGACCCACCTAAAGCCAGATGCACAAAGCGGTGCACGCATCTGGAGTTCGTTCGCAGTGGCTAGAGGTCCTGGCGTGCCCATTCCCTCTCTCTCTCTCTCACACTCTCCTCTCTGCTTGCAAATAAATAAATTTTAAAATGCAATGAAAATATCATACCCTGGGCAGGGTGATGTGAAATTATTGTCTCTAGCAGCTGTAACACTGTTGTCATGTCAACAGCACAATTTTATGGAGCTAGGAGGAGCTCAAGCATGGGTTGAACAGATCACTACCGTGCTCAATGACCCTCTGGCTTTTAAATTATAAGGACCACTTTGTTATTAAAACTGCATATCTTCACCTAATCAAACCTATGCTTCTGTTGGTAACCAGTGAAGGCAACACTAACTGTGTATTAGTATTGAGACTGTATGCAAGGAGTTAGGTATGACGTAACTAAGGAAATTTGCGGCTTGCATCTTGGAAGCTGTCTCCTGACCATCAGAATGCCGCTTTGTGGTTAAACATCGTGGAGGCTGCAGTCAGCTTCTTTCTGCTACATCAGAAACTAAGGAGCCAGGGCTGGAGAGATGGCTTAGTGGTTAAGGCACTTGCCTGCTAATCCTAACAACCCAGGTTCTATTCCCCAGGACCCACATAAGCCAGCTGCACAAGGGGGTGCATGTATCTAGAGTTCCTTTGCAGTGGCTAGAGACCCTGGCATGCTGATTCTCTCTCTCTCTATCTGCCTCTTTCTCTCTCTGTCTCTCAAATGAATAAAATAAGCCCAGCGTGTTGGTGCACACCTTTAATCCCAGCCCTCGGGAGGCAGAGGTAGGAGGATCACCGTGAGTTTGAGGTGGCCTGAACTACAAAGTGAATTCCAGGTCAGCCTGGGCTACAGCAGGACCCTACCTCAAATAAATAAATAAATAAAATGGTTTTTTAAAGAAGGAAGAAACTAAAGAGGCTAGGAGATTTCACAGCTGCCACAGGTGAGCACTCACAAAGGGTCTATGCCCTCAGGAGACCCCAGCTTCACGATAATATCATTTGTGCTGTTCTTTTTCCCTAGTGGGCTTTGAAGAGGATCATGGGAAAAGTACAGTCCGCCATGGCTTGGGAAGGGGAAGAGCATCATTTATGAATATGTTACCCACCAAATAAATATTCACAAAAATTCCTTTAAATCCCACAATGCAGGGACTGGGGAGATGGCTCAGTCAGTAAAGGTAAGATGCATGCTACATGCACATGAGGCCCTGAGTCTGCACTCCCCAGCACCCATGTGAAAGCTGGGCATGGCAGCACACGCCTGTAATCCCAGCACTGGGAGATGGAGACAGGAGGATCTCTGGGGCTTACTTGCTAGCTAGTCTAGCTAATAGGTGAGTTCAGGGTTCAGTGAGAGAGCTTCTCTCAAAAATAAGATAGAGAGGGCTGGAGAGATGGCTTAGCGGTTAAGTGCTTGCCTGTGAAGCCTAAGGACCCCCGTTCGAGGCTCGGTTCCCCAGGTCCCACGTTAGCCAGATGCACAAGGGGGCACACGCGTCTGGAGTTCGTTTGCAGAGGCTGGAAGCCCTGGCGCGCCCATTCTCTCTCTCTCTCCCTCTATCTGTCTTTCTCTCTGTGTCTGTCGCTCTCCAATAAATAAATAATTAAAAAAAAATATATATATATATATAAAGATAGAGAGGGAGTGAGGAAGACGCCAACATCAACCTCTCCATGTCTACATGCACATACACGCCCATGCACTTGCACACATACATATGTACCCACGCACATATAAACATGCAAACACATACACATACACACAAAAAAATACACAATGCAGAATTCACTGTTTCCTTACCTTGCTAAAAAAAAAATCTGTTTAAATTGTCTGCTTCTCTCGGCTGAATATTGAGAAGATAAGGACTCAGAAGAAACTTTCACCCAGTGACAAATGCTATTTCTTTACTTATTTGGGACAGACAGAAAGAGAGAAAAAAAGAAGTCAAGAGAGAGAGAATGAGAATGGGCGCACGAGGGCCTCTACCCACTGCAAACGAACTCCAGATACATGCGCCACCTTGTTCATCTGGCTTTACGTGGGTACTGGGGAATCGAACCCAGGTTGCTAAGGCTTTTCAGGCAGGCGCCTCAATTGCTGAGCCATCCCTCCAGCCCAACAGTACTATTTCAAATGTTTTCTGCGTTTTGCAGTAATTTCATGCGGAGGACTGCAAGCTTGAGGCCTGGGAGGGGAGAAGGGTGGAGCCCTTGGGTCCTGCTGCAGGCTGGAGACTTGGGAGGGAGAGAAGGGTGCAGCCCTTGGGTCCTGCTGCAGGCTGGACTCTTGTGTTGCATTATGGGGATGCTCCTTGGGTGGCACCTGCTGGATGTCGGGCACAGAGCACTGGTGGGCATCGGGGCAGGCGCTCCATCTCCACCGTGCGCTAGTTGATAAATGTGATGCCAATGGCTCAGTTCAGAAATTGCTGCGAAGTGTCTTCCATGTCCTTCTCCACCATGACTCGGCTGTGCTTCCCAATAGCAACCCAGTCACTGTGTCCTTATGTAAATACCAATGGCTTGAATTTGGTGCACAGAATGTTGACATACACCCGCTGTCAAAGATATGTTCACAAGCCAAGCATGGTTGTGCACGCCTTTAATCCCAGCACTCGGGAGGCAGAGGTAGGAGGATTGCTATGAGTTCGAGGCCACCCTGAGACTATATAGTGAATTCCAGTTCAGCCTGGGCCAGAGTGAGACCCTACCTCAGAAAAAAAAAAAAAGTTCACACCTCTTGGTTGAATGACTAAATAACAAGACTGGCTGTAGCTACCAAAGCTAGAACTGGATCATCCACCCTCCACCCCCCCACCCCCCACCCCGGCGCCCACAGCCAGCTTGGTGCTACTGGGGGTGGTGGAAGCTTTAAGAGGGGGGAGGGGGAGGGAGAGGTCTTCTGGGTTTTGGAGCAGTGCTCTTGAAGAACACTGTAGGAACTCAGCTCATCTGTTATCTCTTCCCCTCTCCTCTTCCAGCCGTGAGTGAGCAACTTTGGTTTATCCCACTTTCCCCACTTTGATGTGCCATGCCTAACATGGGCCCACAAGCAGTAAAACCAAATGCTCCAAAACAATGACAAAACCAAAGCTTGCCTCTTTAAAAATTGATCGTCTTCATTTGTTACATTCATGCAAAGCTGACTAACATACCATCTGAGGTCTTGGAGTACTATGACTTTATGTAATTTGACCAATTCACATTGGGGCACTAAAGAAAAAGGTAATGAAAATATCAGTATTGCACGATAAAAATATTAAGAAGAATGTTTCCTGTCCATGGGAACAGAATTAAAATTAATTAAAATGACTCAAAGTTAGGTATTATTAGTGCGCAGTGTGTTGGAATTATAGGAGTGGTTACTTTCAGTGGGAAACGACTGAGAGAAGACAAAGATGGGGTTCTGGGGTGCTGGTAGTAATGTTTTTTTTTGTTGTTTTGATTTTCTTTTTTTAAATTTTATTTATTTATTTGAGAGAGAGCAGGAGATAGAGAGAAGGAGGGACGGAGGGAAAGAATGAGTGTGCCAAGGCTTCTAGCCACCGCTAGAACTCCAGATGCATGTGCCCCCTTGTGCATATGGCCTACATGGGTCCTGGGGAATCGAAGCAGGGTCCTTAGGCTTCACAGGCAAATGCTTTAACTACTAAGACCCAGGCTGACCTGGACTTCAGTATGTAGTCTCAGGGTGGCCTTGAACTCATGGTGATCCTCCTACTTCTGTCTCCCAAGTGCTTGGGCTGAAGGAGTGTGCCACAACATCTGGCAAATGTTTACTTCTTGATCTGAGGATGTGCTATGTCCATGGATGTGAAAATTCATTTAACTGTTGAGTATTATTTGTGTACATTTCAAACCTCAATACAAAGCTTACTTAAAATGTCTGTACAGAAATCTCAAAGCTATTTATGGCAATTGAATAGAGAAGCATAAGCATCTTCAAAACTACGCACTGCTCTTCAAAGCTCTGGATGATGGAGTGATTCTAACAATGAAGAGGGCTTCCACTCATGAGTCAAGTGTTTGGAACTTCCCATGGAGACAAGAACCTGGTCCTACATAATTAAAAGAAACATTGGCTGCACTTACCTCAGAGCCTAAACTGATCGTCTAGATATGCCTGGCCTCTCTGCAGGTCATGAGGTCATCTAGACTGTACTTTTCTAATTGCCTTCTTCTTGAGGGTCACTAAAGGCCTTATTAGCCTACTGGTAAGCAACAATAGAGATTAGTGGTCATTACCGATGGTCATGGGTCACTCAGCAAGAACTGAACAGTGAGTGTTTCTATTGGACCTGCTGTTGTCTGCATCATCGACATCTCCCCAGAGTCCACGTGTTTCAGGTGTGGTCCTCCACCTGTGCGGGTGGTAGATGGGGGTGGGAGTGTTAGCAGGTGGGGCCTGTGGAAGAAGTCAGGACACTACAGGTGTGCTCTTGAGGATGTGCCCTTGAAGGTGAGCTCTTGAAGGTGAGCTCTTGAAGGTGAGCTCTTGAAGTCTGCCCTTGAAGATGTGCTCTTGAAGGTGTGCCCTTGAAGGTATGGTCTTGAAGGTGAGTTCTTGAAGGTGTATTCTTGAAGGTGTGCTCTTGAAAGTGTGGCCTTGAAGGTGTTATGTTGATGGTGTACCCTTGAAAGGGATATTGGGCCTCCATCTCGTCCATGTTTCTTTGCTTCCTGTCTGCCATGAAGTGGACAGAGCTCTTTCACTATGGTGTATGGAGCCTCCATCAGTCCTAAACGACAGACCTATGACACCTCTGAAACCATGTGCCAAAATCAGCCCTTCTACCATGGAAATGACTGCCTTAGGGATTTTGCTGCAGTCAGCATTCTGACTTGTCACAGCACAGGATGGATCAGTGGGGACAGCCCTGCCACAGCCATATTCTCACACGGGTACTGAGGAATCAAAATCAGGTCCTTAGGCTTTTCAGGCAAGCACCTTAGCCACCTAGCCATCTTTCCAGCCCCAGATAATGCTTGTCTATATCTATATATTTTATGAATGTACAAACTTTTAAAAAAGAATATTCTGGGCTGGAGAGATGGCTTAGCAGTTAAGTTCTTGCCTGTGAAGCCTAAGGACCAGGTTCAAGGCTTGATTCCCAGGACCCACATTATTAGCCAGATGCACAAGGGGGCCCATGTGTCTGGAGTTCGCTTGCAGTGGCTGGAGGCCCTGGCGCACCCAATCTTTCTCTCTCTCTCTATCTGCCTCTTTCTCTGTCACTTTCAAATAAATAAATAAAAATAGACAAAAAAATTTTAAAAAGAATATTCTGTAAATTTTCTATAAAGTTGAGCATGATGGTACGTGTATATAGCCCCAGAAGCTGGAAACCTGAGGCAAGAGCATCGGTAGTTCAAGATCAGCCTCACCACATAGTAGCCAGCCAGGGCTCCATGAGACACTGTCTCAAGAAAAGAAATGAAATAAATAAATAATCCAGGTGTGGGTGGCACACATCTTTAATTTCAGCACTTGGGAGGCACAGTTAGGAGGATTGTCGTGAGTGTTAGACCAGCCTGAGAATTTCAGATCAGCCTAAACTAGAGCAACACTCTACCTTGAAAAAACAAAACCAAATAAAATAAAATAAAAATTTAACAAGTTTTAAAGAGGGCTGAAAGGATTGCTTAGCAAAACAAAGAACCCAAGTTCAGTTCCCCAGGACTCACGTAAACTCGATGCACAAGTTAGCGCATGTGTCTGGGGTTCATTTGCAGAGGCTGGAGGCCCTGGCTCTCCCATTCTCAATCTCTCTCCCCTTTTCTCTCTGTCAAAAAAATCAACAAATAAAAAATATTTTTTAAAGTTTTAAAGAGAATATTCCATAACAAGAAGCACAACCAAACGTCCGTTTGCACCCCTAACCCCCCACCTCTATGTAAGTGACCTGTAACGCTGCTGCTGCTTCTTGTTTTCAAGGCAGAGTCTCGCTCTGGCCCAGGCTGACCTGGAACTCTCTGTGTACTCCCAGGCTGGCCTCGAACTCGTGGTGCTCCTCCGACCTCTGCCTCTGGGATTAATAATGTGCATCACCAGGCCCACAATGCTTACTTTACATCTGTCGTCTTTCAGTAGGGTGACTTAGAAAGCTAGTTCCTGACCTGAGCGCCCCTCAGAGCTGGGCTCCCCCCTTGTCCATGGCAGCCCAGCTTTCCCAGTGCCTCTAGTGATGCACCGAGAATGATGGCCATTGTGAGCATTTAGCACTTGTGATATGAAATCATGAATAGAATTTTACACTTAACAACTTAGCATTTATGTTTATTTATTTGGGAGAGATGCAGAGAGAGAGAGAATGGGTGCAGGCCCTCTAGCCACTATAAACAAACTCCAGATGCATGCACCACTTTGTGCATCTGGCTTACGTGGGTAGTAGGGAATTGAACCTGGGTCCTTAAGCTTTGTAGGCAAGTGCCTTAAGTGCTAAGCCATCTCTCCAGCCCAGAACTTAGTATTTAAGATGACAACACTTGACAGTTTCTTTTTTAAAATTAAAAAAAAAAACACATTTATTTATTTGAGAGAAAGACAGAGAGAGAGAGAGAGAGAATGGGTATGCCAAGGCCTCCAGCCACTGCAAATGAACTCCAGATGTACGTGGCACCTTGAACATCTGGCATACATGGGTCCTGGGGATTCAAATCTTGGTCCTTAGGCTCCTCAGGCAAGCATCTTAACCACTAAGCCATCACTCCAGCCTGAAAGTTTCTTTTTAAGAACAAATTATTCCCAAAATTTGAGCTGGAAGGTCAATTAAAAACAAAAACTTCTAGGCACCAAAAAAAAAAGTTTACTAGTTACTAGCTTTTTATAATTTTAGCACTTGCTTTGCATGAAAACTATATGTATTTGCATACATATATACATTAGCATGTGCTCTACTTGAATCTCTATGCCCACAGTTTGATCAATAAACAAAGGGCAGTGAAATACAGATGAAAGAAGAAAGAAGGGCCAGGAAGCCCTAGGTATGGGGAAAAGAACCTTGGATGCAGGTTGGCAGCCAGAACTCCCAACCCTGAGAAGTGACTCGCTGGATACCACACACCAAATATTAGGCAGCAAAGCCAAACCGTGACTCATGCCATCAGATTCTCAATCCCGCTGCTTCCATTTTCCAGCGTGGCCCGGTGGGGGGCCGTCACCATCCTGTAGCCTTGTGTGGCCTCCACCCCAGGTTTTCTCCTGTCCACAGGCCTTGCAGCTCTGAGTTGCAATGTTTACTGTGGAACACACTGTCTGGAAAGTCTTTGGAAAACTACAGTATCCAGATCTCCCCTCCAAAGATTCTGGCTCACCTGTGCTGGGGTGAAGCAGAAGAAGTTCAATTAACAAAGAATCTTGGGCTGGGGAGATGGCTCAGCAGTTAAGGCGCTTGCCAGCAAGCCCTAACAACCTGGGTTCTATTCCCCAGTACCCAGGTAAAGCCAGATGCACAGTGGTGCATGCATCTGGAGTTCATTTGCAGCAGTTAGAGGTCCTGGCACACCAATTCTCTCTGTTTATAATCTCTCTATCTCTCTGTGCTTGCAAATAAATAAAATTTCTTTATATATTAAAAAAAGCTATAGGGCTGGAGAGATGGCTCAGCAGTTAAGCACTTGCCTGTGAAGCCTAAGGACCCCCGTTCGAGGCTCGGTTCCCCAGGTCCCACATTAGCCAGATGCACAAGGGGGCGCACGCATCTGGAGTTCATTTGCAGAGGCTGGAAGCCCTGGCGCGCCCATTCTCTCTCTCTCCCTCTATCTGTCTTTCTCTCTGTGTCTGTCGCTCTCAAATAAATAAATAAAAAATTTAAAAAAAAAAAAAAGCTATAAACCCGAGTTGCATCCTCAGAGACGCTGACTCACCCAGTCCTGGGTGCATCCTGGGTACTGGACTTTGCCAAAGCCACCCAGCTGATGTTAGCATGCACCAGGAAAGAGCACTCACTACTCACAGATTCTTCACATTCACCCCCTAGTTCAAAAATCATCCCATGAAAGCTCATCTCTATTTTAAAAATATTCTATTGTTTATTTGCCAGCAGAGATAGAGAGAATGAGTGGGCCAGGGCCTCTAACCACTGCAAACAAACTCCACATGCAGGTGCCTCTTTGTGCATCTCGCATTACTTGGGTACTGGGAAACTGAACCTGGGTGGTCCGGCTTTGCAGACATGCACCCTAACTGCTGAGCCATCTCTCCAGCCCCTTATCTCCATTCTCAAATTCCAAAGGCTTTCAGTGTCCAGTTAGCGCTTGGTGATGAGCAGCCTAGTGGGAACAGCTGGTGAGAATGAAAGGGTGAGAACAACGCGCATTTAAGAAGAAAAGTTCCCTGGGGGACTGTATAATCAGTGAATCAAATATTATCGCCACACGTAGATTATTTCATGAAAATTCAAGTGGCCTTTAAATGGAGAAGCCCATCCTAGTCCCGCGATAGCCTGTCCTCCTGAAGGGTGTTTCAACAGTAATGGGCATGATGGCTCAGGCTGTACCCCAAGAATTCTGGAGGACCAGCTCAAGGCCAGCCTAGGCTACATAACAATGACAAGAAAGAAGAGAGAAAGAAAGGGAGGAAGGGGGAGGGAAGAGAGGAAAGGAGGAAGGGAGGGAGGGAGAGAAGAAGGGAGGGAGGAGAAAGAAGAAAGAAAGAAAGAAGGAAAGAAAGAAAGAAAGAAAGAAAGAAAGAAAGAAAGAAAGAAAGAAAGAAAGAAAGAAAGAGAGGAAGGAAGGAAGGAAGGAAGGAAGGAAGGAAGGAAGGAAGGAAGGAAGGAAGGAAGGAAGGAAGGAAGAAAAGAAGGAGAAAAAGAGGGAGGGAGAGGGAGGGAGGTCAAGCATGTTGGCGCACGCCTTTCATCCCAGAACTTGAAGCACAAGTAGGAGGATTGCCGTGGGTTCGAGGCCACCCTGAGACTACACAGTGACTTCCAGGTCAGCCTGGGCTAGAGTGAGACCTTACCTTGAAAAGAGAGAGATTGAGAGAAAGGAAGAAAAGAAGGAGGGAGGGGGGAAGGAAGGTGTGCATGTGGGGGACAGGGGACAACCTTCTCAGGTGCTGTCTGTCTTTCGGAGACTAGGTTTCTGATTGGCTGGAACTTGCCTAATTAGGTCTCACTGGCTGGCCAGTGAGCCCCAGGGTCCACTTGTCTCCCCTCCCTAGTGCTGGGCTTACGGGTGTAGCTCCCTTGCTTACCGTAAGGAGCTTTTCTTTCCTCCCTCTGACGTGTGTGCGTCGCACATCCTCCCATTGCTGGGACAAAATACTCGGCCAGGAGCACTTCACTGACTGAGCCTACTCCCAGCCTCCCTCTAGTTTTAAAATCACTTTGTCCGTGTTTTACGTTTTCATGCACGTATACATGTATGCAATGTACTTTGGACTTATTCTGCCCACTTACCCTGTTTTCCCCGCTCCGTTTCATCAGTACCCTTCTCTTCCGCTGGCAATCCTCATGTTACTTTCATGCCTTTTTGTTGTTGTTGTCTTTGGTTTTTCTTTTATTTTGAGGGGGCGGGGTTCAAGGTAAGGTCTCCCTGTAGCTCAGGCTGACCTGGAATCCGCTATGTAGTCTCAGTCTGGCCTCAAACTCCCAGTGATCTTCCTACCTCTGCCTCCCGGGGGCTGGCACTGAAGGCCGCGCCACCACGCGCAGAGCACGCTACATGGTCCTGAGCAGCGGTGGGGCTGAAGCCAGGGCTCCAAAAAAAGGAGAGCGGGGAGCTGTGTTCTCCAGCGCAGGTCAGCACGGCGGCTACTGTCCCACGCGTCCTTCGCCGTGCATGGTCACGCTGGTCATTATGCCATGTGTCCCGCCAGCAAAGTTCCTCTCAAAGAACAGAAAGAAACTGACCAAATAGCTACTTCGAAGAACTGGGGGAAAAAAAAAAAAAAAAAAAGAACAAGAAAGAAATTGAAGACATACAAGCATGGGCGTTTGCTGTTGCTATGCTGTGCATGGAGAAGCTGACATTCATTTTCTCCTTTAGACTTTTATAGGCTTCCGAAATTTTCTGTCAACTGTAGCCATGACTTTTTTTGGGAAAGGGGGAGCAGTATTTAAGGTTGAACCCAGGACTTCTCTGACGTTAGGCAAGTGTTCTACCGCTGAGCGACTCCCCCACTATCTTATTTTACTTTATTTTATTTTGAGACAGGGTGTGACTAAGTCGCCCAGGCTGGCTTCAAACTTGCAGTCCTTGTGCCCCAGCCTCACAGGCAGCTTGGATGACAGGCGTGAGCCACTACGCCCAGCTGCTACCACTTTTTTGTTTTTGTTTCTGTTTTCTCCAGGTGGGAGCTCACTCTAGCCCTGGCTGACCCGGAACTCACTCTACAAATTCCAGGATGGCCTCGAATTCACAGTGATCCTCCTTCCTACCTCTGCCTCCCAAGTGCTGAGATTAAAGGTGTGTGCCACCACGTCTGGCCTGGTATCCCTTTTTAATAAGAAAAGAAAGCTTACACCACCCTTTTAAAAAAAAAACAAAAACTCCTGTGCTCCATCCAGCGTGTAGAGTGTAGTCATAGGTTTCCACATCTGCTGCCGCTCAGGGAGGGGAGCAGGCCGATCCTATGGCCCAAAGCTCAGCGGACGATTTGTGCTTTCATAAGCAAACAGAGATGTTGCAAGGCTGGCTCCAGCTCGCAGGCTCAGCAAGGCTGGGGAGTGACGAGCACAAGCTCCCCAGTCCTCTGTCAGGCCGCCTTCTGCCAACTCTGACTAGACAGGGGAAAATTGGAGCGTTCTTTCTGCTGTTGCTGTGCTGTACATGGAGAAGATGTAAAGAGAAAATGTCCGGAAATTCCAACTCCATCCTTTCATAGTGACTCTTGCCCCAGGATGGCCTGCATGTATGCAAATCTAGCTGAGCGCCAGGGGCAGATGGCAGATGGATGGGCCTTTGGAGAAATTCTACTAAGCCATGTGCTTGGCTTCTCAGAGAAGCCCTCCACCTCAGCCCCAGGGCTAGCACACTGGCTGTCCACCCGGGGTGCCCATCAGACCTGCATGGAGAACCGCCCGCATGTGGGTGCCTGTGTGCCTGCCCCTTGCTCCTTCCCGATTTAATCAAGCCAGATGAAACCTAGGCAACAGGATTATAAAAGTGCCCCCGTGTGTTGCCAGGGACAAGAATGGCCCCGGGAGCTCTCCAAGATCCCCGTGTTTTACGGGCATTTGGTCTCGCCGCTGCGGAGACCTCGCTCTTCACCCCTCGTCTGTCCCTCGGGCTGCGTGTTGTTCGTTGTGGTTTGTGCTGATAGCGCCCAGACTGAACTCGGGACTCGACATGCTGGGCAAGGGCGGAACCACTGACTCTTGCCTCAAGATGGCCTGCGTGTTTGCAAACCTATCTTGAGCTCACTGTATTAAATCTCATGATTCATGGGAAACCCCTCCCCGAGCTTCGTTTCTCAGTAGATGTTTATTGAGCAGCTAGCATTTGAATGAACACCAAACCCGCTCTCAGGCTTCCTTTCACAGCAAGTGTCCAAGTTCTCTATCTTGGGTTCTTTCTTCACTAATCCTACCTTGTAGCTTTCATTTCTAGATTTATAGGAAATCAAAATGAATTATACTTTTGTCCCATTTTAAAATCACTTCCAGATTATTGTCTCTCAAAGACACAAAAAATGGACACTAACAGAGACCCTCATTACCTCACAGTGGACACCAAGTACCCACTGAGGAAGGCCCTCAGAGAAATGGGGTCTGGGAAGAGGAGATTCAAGACTAGAACCTATGTAAAATGTGCATGCGTGTGTGTGTGTGTGTGTGTGTGTGTGTGTGTGTGTGTGTAAAATTGAAAACTTGAACAAATCTTTTTTGTCAAGGTAATGAAAAAGGTAGTCTCTAGTCTAGACTGACCTGGAGCTCATTTTGTAGCCTTGGCCAAAAATTCATGGCGATCCTCCTACCTCAGTGTCTTGAGGGCTGGGACTAAAGGCATCGCCATGCTTGGCTAATCCTGCTTTTTACCCTGCATAAACACATCATGTTCCAGGCCTCAGTGGTACATCTGGGATCACATGCCCAGCACCCAAAGAAAGTAAATATACCATGCTCATCTTTTGTTGGTGTGTGGGGGCGAGGGTTGTAAGGCAGGCCCTCACAAAGTTGCCGAGGCTGACCTTGAACATGCTATCCTCCCACGTTGCTCTTCCTATGTTAGGCTTACAGGTGTGAGCCACTACCTGGCTCATGCTCCATTTTCACATCTGTGGCAGCTGACCTGTAGAGAGCCTGAAATGTCCTTGCAACTGTGCTAAGCAGCATCTCATTTAAAAAATATTTGCCGGGCGTGGTGGCGCACGCCTTGAATCCCAGCACTCGGGAGGCAGAGGTAGGAGGATTGCCATGAGTTCAAGGCCACCCTGAGGTGACAGAGTTAATTCCAGGTCAGCCTGGACCAGAGTGAGACCCTACCTCGAAAAAACAAAAAATAAATAAATAAATAAATATTTTAAGCCAGGAGTGGTGGTGCACACCTTTAATCCCAGCACTTGGGAGACAGAGGTAGGAGGATTGCTGTGAGTTCAAGACCAGCCTGAGATTACATAGTGAATTCCAGGTCATCTTGGGCTAGAGTGAGACCCTATCTCAATAAAACCAAAAAAAATTTATTATTTGAAAGAGAATAAAGAAGGCAGCTAGAGAAAGAGAAGGGGAAGGGAGGGAGAGAATGGGAGCACCAGGGCCTCCAGCCACTGCAAACAAACTCCAGATGCATGTGTCACCTTGTGCAGCTGGCTTATGTGGGCACTAGGGATTTGAACCTGGGCCTTTAGGCTTTGCAGGCAAGTGCCTTAACCACTAAGCCATCTCTTCGGCCCCAGGTAGCATCTCCTTGAATCCACTCAACAATTCTCTAAGGTAGATTCTCTTGCTGTCCTTACTTTTTGGATGAGAAGACAGGGCACTTATGAACTTGCCCAAGGCCACGTAGGTTGTCTCTTGAGCCCAGGACTCAACCCAGCATTCAGAGCTGCTCTGCCAGTCTTTCCACTGGAGAAGGGGTCCAGGAATGTACAGTGGCATGGTTTAGGGCTCTGGGGAACAGAAGGACCTCTTCTTCCACAGATCATGTGGTGTTGCTTCTCCAAACCCTTCCCCTCTTTCATTTGTGCCTCATAAAGCTGGTTCCCAGTATAAACCACTACGTAGTCTCAAAGGATTTCATGTTTGGACGCATTCCTCCTGAATGTGGAGCAAGATAGGAAACAAGTTCTGACTGATACCGTGAAGGTCTCACCAAAGAAGCCCAGATGGTTTCCTTCCTTCCTTCTTTCTTTCTTTCTTTCTTTCTTTCTTTCTTTCTTTCTTTCTTTCTTTCTTTCCTTCTTTTTTGAGACAGGATCTCTCTCTAACCCAGGCTGGCATTAAACTCATGATGACTGTGGCCCCGGCCTCTTAAGTGCTGGGATTAGAGCATGAGCCACCATACCTGGCTTTGAATTCTCTTTTTACCAAAGCCAGTTTTAAATGTTTCACAAAGAAAGACATTGCAAAGAGGGGCACAATAATGTGACGCGGCCGGGGCTAGTGAGTCACGCCTGTAATCCCAACGTGCAGGAGGCTGCGGTAGAAAGGGCACAGTGATGCTGAGGCCAGCCTGGGCTATATAGAGAATTCCATGCCAACCTGGGCTACAGAGCAAGAGCCTGTCTCAATAAAACCAGACATAATTAAAAAATGAATGAGGTGTGGGTGGAGAGATGGCTCAGCGGTTAAGGCATTTGCCTGCAAAGCCAAAGGACCCAGGTTCGATTCCTCAGGACCCACGTTAGCCAGATGCACAAGGTGGCGCATGTGTCTAGAGTTTATTTTCAGTGGCTGGAGGCCCTGACGCTCCCATTCTCTCTCCCTCCCTCCCTCTTGTTCTCTCTTAAATAAATAAAATGAATGAAGGAACAAATGAATAAATGTAACCAATGTAGCCTCTGGTCACCTAAGCGTGTGCTTATGCATGCGCACCCCTTAGCACAAATAGCGAACAGGGGCAGCATGTCCTCCCTTTGGCCTCTCCTCTCAGCATTTCATTCGAATCCCTCTGTTCCTCCTCCTCACGGGAGGAAAGGATGGGCTGTCATTCCTTCTGGGTGTTAGGCCCGATTTCTGTGCTTCACTGTCTGTGTGATGACTGGCCCGTGGAGGTGGGATCTTCGCAGGGTCTCCAGGCCCTGCTCACCTGACAGGTACAAGACCGTCTGGCCACAGCTTCCCTGGCAGTGGAGGGAGCCGCCGTCTCCTGCGCTGTAAACTCCCCGATCAGGCAGCAGGGCGTTCGCACGCTCTGCCATCTCACCCCTAAGGACCGTTGACCAATCTCAAGCCTTGGTTCAGGGACAAAACCCAGTGCTGCCTTCACCACAGACCTTGGTGCCCACGGGCTGTCCCTGCAGCGAATGCAGCCAGTGCCACTGTAGGAAGCCAACGTGCAATCGAGAACCCACCGGCCCCGGCTGCAGCCCCATTCTCAGCATGGGAAACGGGAGCGCTGACTAGTCTGGAGCGGTGGCTCATCAGTTGGGCGCTTGTTTGCCAGTCTTGTTGGCCCCGGGCTTGAGTTCCCAGCACCCACATAAAGACAGATACACAGACTGGCGCATGAATCTGGAGTTTGGAATTTACTTACAGATAAATAAGAATTTTCAAAGTGAACGCTGACTAGAGCTACCAGTTCACCTGTGCGCCATATGTGTAATGTGTATCATCTTAATGACGCACACAGTGATGGAAGTGAATACATATGGTAGGAAATTCATTGTTTCCTTTTTTTTTTTTTTTTTGAGTCAAGTCAAAACAGACAAGTCAGATAACATTGCCCATGGCTAGCTTCTATTGCTAGCATTCATTGAGCTCTTACTCTATGCCAAAAGGATGCCACGGACTCTTCTTGATCTGTCGTATTTAAAACCTATGCTAGCTGGGTGTGGTGGCACACACCTTTAATCCCAGCACTTGGGAGGCAGAGGTAGGAGGATTGCCGTGAGTTCGAGACCACCCTGAGACTCATAGTGAATTCCAGGTCAGCCTGGGCTGGAGTAAGACCCTACCTCGAAAACCAAAAAAAAAAAAAAAAAAGCCTATGCTAGCCTTAAGAAGTGTTTATCAGGGCTGGAGAGATTGCTTAGTGGTTAAGGCGTTTGCCTGAGAAGCCTAAGGATCCAGGTTTGATTCCCCAGAACCCACATAAGCCCACATGGTGGCATATCTGTCTGGAGCTCATTTGCAGTGGCTGGAGGCCCTGGCACACCCATTCATTCTCTCACTCTCTATCACGAATTAATAATTTTTTTAAATCCATTTTTAAAAAAAAAAAAAGAAGTACTTATCAAGGATTAGGGAGATGGCTCAGCAGTTACATACACTTGCTTGCAAAGCCTACTGGCCTTGGTTCAATTCCCCAGTACTCATGAAAGGTCAGATGCACAAAGGGCACATGTGTCTGCAGTTCATTTGCAGTAGCCAGAGGCCTGGTGCCTCCCACACTCGTCCTCTCTTTCTCTCATTCTCTCCCTCATCTTGCAAAATAATTAATTCATTTAAAAATATTTTATGTATGTATTTAATTGAGAGAAAGAGGAAGAAAGATGCAAATAGAGAGGAAGAGCTTAGGCACACAAGGGCCTCTACTCACTGCAAAGGATCTCCAGATGCACATGCTACCTTGTGCACCTGGCTTTATGTGGGTACTGGGAAGTTGAACTTGGGTCCTTTGGCTTTGCAAGCAAGCGCCTTAACTGCTAAGCCTTCTTTCCAGCCCAATTAATCAATTTTTTAAAAAGAAGTGTTTATCATCACTATCTCCAGTTTATAGGACAAAACAGACTTAAGGGCTGGAGAGATGGTTTAGTGGTTAAGGCATTTGCCTGTGTAGCCTAAGGACCCAGGTTTGATTCTCCAGGTCCCACACAAGCCACATGCACATGGTGGCACATGTGTCTGGAGTTCGTGTGCAGTGGCTAGATGCCCTGGCATGCCCATCCTCACTCTCTTTCTATCTATCTCTTCCTCTATCTCTAATAAATAAATAAAATCTTTAAAAAGAAAGTATTTTAAAAAAAAAACAGAGTTAAACTGGTCACCGTGCTTGAACAAGACCATATTCCTTGTGAAGCCAGAAAAGGGAGATTAAACTCAGGTTGTTTGTATATAAGGCTTGCAGTTGTGTGTGTGTGTGTGTGTGTGTGTGTGTGTGTGTGTGTGTGCGCGCGCGCAGAATTTTTCAAGTTGTGGGGAAAGGGACACAACATAAAATTCACCGTCTTAATCACTTTCTGGGCACAGTCCAGTGATACTGAACACACTCTCAGCATCATTCCACTGCCGTCTCCGTCGTGCACAGCGTTCCTTTCATCTTTCACAACTGAAACACGGTAGTCATTAAACCATAACTCCCTCCGCCTTGTCCCCGGCAAGCCTGTTCTCCTTCCCACCTTGTGACTGTGACTGTTCTAGGAACTTCAAGTAACTGCAGGCATACAGTATTTGTGGTTTTGTGTCTGGCTTATTTTGCTAAGCATTATGTCTTCAATGCTCATCCATGTTGCAGGCCATGTCAGAAGCAAATACTATTCTAGTCTGAGATAGACCGCTTATTCTGTCACCCGCCAGCAAATGGCGAGGGCTGCAGAGCACGGCGCTCCTGTGGACAGAGATCACCCGTCTTCTGGTGCGTGCCCACAAATAGAACTGGATCCTCCTATAGTAGTTCTAGATTGATGCTGTTTTCCGAGGTAGGGTCTCACTCTAGCCCAGGCTGACTTGGAATTCACTCTGTAGTCTCAGACTGGCCTTGAACTCATGGCGCTCCTCCTACCTCTGCCTCCCAAGTGCTGGGATTAAAGGCGTGCTCCACCATGCCTGGCTAGATTTACTTTAAATTTTTTTTTTTAATTTATTTGCAAACAGAGAGAGAAACAGAGAGAGAGGTACACCAGGGCCTCTAGCCACTGCAAACAAATGCCAGGCTTGTGCGCCACTTTGTGCAACTGGCTGGATGTCGGTACTGGGGAATTGGACCTGGGTCCTCGGGCTTTGCAAGCAAGTGTATTAACTGCTGAGCCATCTCTCCAGCCCTAGGCTTACTTGTTGATAGACTGCTATACTGTTTTTCACAGGGATTCAACTGTTTCACATTCCCAAGGACACTGCATAAGGGGTCTAATTTCTTCACACCCTCATCATCACTTTTTTTCTGTTTATTATTTTTGTTTGGATAGTAGCCATCCTGATGGGTTTGAACTGTGACCCTAGCATTTTCAAGTTTACATATATCTCGAATTTCCCCACACTAGGCCTTTTATTCATTCAGTAGCAGTTTTGTGCACACATGCACAGCTAATGGAAAGTTCTCAATCATACTACGTAAGCTGTGGTTCATTAGCAAGCTGGTTAGGAAATCTTAGGCATGCCTCCTGTAAGTCCTCTGTGTGACCTGCGTCCTCCTAGATGTTGGCAAAATACGTCTCTTTCCCTTTTCCCTCTCTTTGTCACTTTCAGTATTCTCTGCAAGCAGTTAGGAAGCATCCAGAACAGAACAAAATCCCATTTCAGAAGAGATGGGCCCATTTTCACCTCATTAACTTTAATGGAACTGATCTTTCAGGAAACCTGTTCCAACTTGATCAAGGGTGCTGGGTCTAGGCAAATGCTCCACCTGACAGTCAGAATTTAGGCAGAAGGTGTGGCCGACAGGACAGTGAGAAGTGACTCACACCTGCCTACGAGGCTGTAGCACCCTGCCCAAGGCGGGGCCCTTTCTCCGCCCTGTTTTTCCTCTCTGTCTGCTTCATGCTCTGGGGCCAGGCAGTCTTGCTTCCCAGCACCCTGGGAACCAGAGGCTGGAATGACCTAAGGATGAATCATAGGCTGTCCGACCAGCAGGAAGGCCACTCAGCTAGCTTTGGAGAGTTAAGGCTCAGAGTCCCCCAATTCACAGCCATGATCCTTCAGACCATCTCTGGTTCAGAGGCCAGAACCCTGCTGTCTCCACAGCGGGAAGGTTGCTCCTTATCTGGACCAAAGCCAGCTGAGATGGACGTTGATGCTCTGGGAGCTGTGAATTAGGTTAGGGTGCAGCCTGACCATGTGAGAGCTCGCCTGGTGCTGGGATCGTGCAGCTGTGGAGTTTTAGGGCTGGGGAGGATCTAAAATATCACTGGATTTCAGGATTGAGGCTGGGGATGTAGCTCAGTTGGGACAGAGCTTGCCCAGCTGCACAAGGCCTTGGACTCCATACTGAGCACTGAATACATCATATGTGGTGGTATGTGCTTATCATCCCAACACTTGGGAAGTGAAGGCAGGAGTATCAGAAGTTCAAGATCATCTGCAGCTATGTAGTGAGTTCAAAGCCAGTTTGGACTCCATGAGACTCTGCCTAAAAAAAAAAAAAAAATTCAAGTATCAAGTAATGTGTAGTGTTGATCCTATCTGGTGCTCTCCTAGAACCAGAGCTCACTGTTAAATTTCCAGGAAATTTTTTACCAAGTTGCTAGTTTGAAATGATGTGCATCTCTGAAACTGACACGTGCTGGAAATTGGGCTTACTTCACTCTCTTCCCTAGAGATGATCATTAGAGTTGATCTTTCCCAAACTCTTTACTCTCATCACTCAAGGGGAGAAGAATGAGGGTCATACAGGGCAAACGACTTACCATAGGTTGCATTATTGATTCGTGACAGATTTAGAACCCACAACTTATGTACCAAATGTCAGCAAGTAGAGACCTAAAGTGTAGACTGGTCACCAATATCCAGCATCCTGGCCAAAAAAGAAAGAAAGAAAAAAGAAAAATGTCAGGTGTGGTGCCTTTAATCCCAGTACTGGGAGGCAGAGGTAGGATGATCACCATGAGTCCGATGCCACCCTGAGACTACATAGTAAATTCCAGGTCAGCCTAGACCAGAGCGAGACCCTACCTCAAAAAACCAAACTTATGGGGCTGGAGCAATAGCTTAGCAGTTAAGACCCTTGCCTGTAAAGCCAACAGACCCAGGTTCGATTCCCTAGGACCCATGTAAGCCAGATGCACAAGGGGACACATGTATCTGAAGTTCATTTACAGTGGCTAGAGGTCCTGCTGTGCCTGTTCTCTCTCTCTCTGCCTCTTTCTCACTCTCAAATAAAGTATATTTTAAAAGAAATTAAAATTAAAAAAAAGAGCCAGGTGTGGTGGTGCATGCCTTTAATCCCAGCACTTGGAAGGATCACCATGAGTTTGAGGCCACCCTGAGACTGCAATCAGCCTGGGCTAGAGTGAGACCCTACCTTAAAAAAACAAAATCAGAAAAACAAAAGAATAAAAGAAAGGAAGGAAGGAAGGGAGGGCAGAAGGGAGGGAGGAAGACAAGGCTGTTGTCACAATGTTAGGAGAGAGCAAGGGACAAATGGCTACCCCAGAAATGGGTTTTTAGGGAACGAGATGGCCCACATAGATTCTTTCTGGAATTCTTTCTAATGGCTTACTCTGGGTACTGAGCAATGTCACTGTAATTAGGTGGAATGACACCAGCATGGATTTGCAACACCAGCAACAGCAGAGGCTGGTTGCCCTCAAGGAAGGAGAGGATATCTGGAAGACTGGGGGTCAACAGTTTGGGGAAGAAACTAAGACACGTGGACTGAAATGCCATCAAAGCAGGGTACGGTGTCAGGCTGTCTAAATGTGTGTTCAAACCAAGTCTTATCTACTTCTTTTCCAGAGTGGTTGTTAGTTTTTGTTTCATTCTTGTTTTGTTTTGTTTCTTCTCTGTGCTTGGATGGCTGGGCACTAAGCTCTGCCTGTGATCTTAAGCAGAGGGCAGGGCATGGTGAGAGAGAGGAGGTCACTGAAACTCTGACCCAAGACCCACGAGTGGACGCTCGGAGTGGCAGAGGGGCAGTCTCCACTCTGCGGAGGGCAGTGAGCCTGGGGGAGCAGCAAGGTCTCTGCCTCCATGTCCTCGGGTCACCAGGACCAGGGAGATCGGAGTGGACATCGGAGCAGCCACGCAGCAAGAGGAGGAGAAGAGGGGAATGCGTCAGTCACCTCCAGAACCCGGAATTCCATCTGTTCCACTCACCCTGTGACCCCTCACAGGTCCTCGGGCCACTCCTGCCTGAGGACAGTGTGTCAACAGCCACCAGCACCCTCTCTTCCTTCCCCGAGGATCACCTCAGGTCCAGCCTCCTCCACCTCCACCACATGTGACCGTGAGACACAACACTGCCCCCTTTCTCCCAGCAGCCTCACCCCATGCGTCGTGACCGCCCTGTCCTCCCTCTAGCTCGCTAGCTCTCGCTCTCTCTCTCCCCTCTCTTTCTCGCTCTCTCAACAGTACTAGGGATGGAACCCAAATCCAGTGTTCCCTGTATGTTAGGTGAGCCCTCCACCACTGGGACCCATCCCCAGACCTGTACGTCACTTCCTCAGGCTGGCATTATGGTCTTGGCCCTGTCTGTCTCAAGGTCTCACTAGAAGAGTGGCATGACTCCTAATGCCCTTGATGAGCAAAGGATCAGAAAAACCAGGCCCTGGACAGGCCACCGTAAACCAGCTAGGAACGCAGGCACCCCTGGGCTGCGGTGAGGCCATGGAAGGCAGGCAGCAGGTGAAGCCCGAAGGAGGGGCTCAGAGACATCCCCCCCCCATCCCGCCTTCGGAGCCAGTGTGCAGACAGCCGGTGAAAGTCCTCCAGGCACTAGGGAGGTGGAGGCAGGGGGATTGCGAGTCCACAGCCGTCCTGGGCTGCGTAGTGAGACCCTAGAGGGAAGAAGGCAGGAAGGGAGGGAGCCAGAGAGGGAGAAAGAGCTGCGTACTTTGCACATCTGGTATTTATTATGCTTTTTTGTTGTCATTGCTTCTGTCGGTTCAGATGCTCCTTGATGTAAGATGGGGTCACATCCCATTAGGGAGGAGGGTTGGAGATCACCATGAAGACAAAAGCATGCTCACTGCGCGACTACCTCAGGTCCAGGCTCAGCGGGGCAGCACATTGTCCCCACTGCAGCCCTGGGGTCAGATGGTGTGGCCACAGCCAAGGAAGAGCTCCCCACCCCAAATCCCAAGGATGGTTTCTACTGAATCAGTGTTACTTTTCCTTCATCCAAGATCAAAACACCAGAAGCCAACTGCCGAGGACGATGTGCACTTAGAGAAGTCTTTTTTTAGTCATACGTAAATTAAAGTACCAGGAAGACGGGCAAAAGGTACAGGATGGCATCTACTTTTGGTCAAAATATTAAAGATGATTGCATGCTAAATGGCCATGGGATTTGAGGAGCTTTCTAATTTATTCTGCCTCCACTTGGAAATTCCATCATTCTAGTTACCTTCCCACGTCTGTCACCCGCATGCTTGCTTCCCTTCTGCCTGTAAACAGGCTGTTCACAAGGCCCTCCCGCTGCTGCCTTCCTTCCCATCTCTTCCCTCAACACCTACCCACTGTCAAGACTTCAGCCATCAACCTCATGGCACGACCCCACACCTAGTCCTGGCCTCTGTGGGAAGCTCTCACTCTTCTGGACCACGCTGTCTGCGTACACAGACTGCCATCCACGTCCCTCAAGCCGAATGTCTTCATTTCACTCCGAGCTCAAATCTTTCCAGACAGTCTTGCCCCCACCGTCAGCATCACATCTAGTGGTCAAAGCTTGTGAGAGCTGGGTGTGGCAGCGCATGCTTTTAATCTTAGCACTTGGCAGGCAGCGGTAGGAGGATCACCGTGAGTTCGAGGTCACCCTGAGTCTACATAGTTAATTCCAGGTCAGCCTGGACCAGAGTGAGACCCTACCTCAAAACTCCAAAAAAAAAAAAAAAAAATGTAGGGGCTGGAGAGGTGTCTTAGTGGTTAAGGCATTTGCTTGCAAAGCCAAAGGACCGATCCCCCAGTGCCCATGTAAAGCCAGATGCATAGGGTGGCACATACATCTGTGGTTTGCAGTAGCTAGAGGCCCTGGCACACTCATTCTCTCTATCTCCCCGCCCCCATATACATAAATAAATCAATATAAAAATTTTTAAACTGAAAAAAGTAATGGCACCTTTAAGAGGAGGGCTATTGAGGACACCTGGGTGAGTAAGCTAGGAAGGGTTCTGAGCCGTGTGGCATCTAAGTGGGTTTTGGATGAGGACGATGCAGCTCTCAGCAGGCAATGGCTCAGTGGAGAGAATCTAGTGAGATGTGACAGGGGACAAACCCTCGAAGGGGGGTGAGGGGCCCAAGCCCCCTCTTTTTTAAATTTTTATTTATTTTTTATTTATTTATTTGAGAGACAGAGAGGCAGACAGAGAGAATGGATGTGCCAAAGCCTCTAGCCACTATAAAGAAACTCCAGATGCATGCACCACCTTATGCACCTGGCTTATGTGGGTCCTGGGGAATTGAGCCTAGGTCCTTAGGCTTCACAGGCAAGTGCCATAACTACTGAGCAATCTCTCCAGCCCTCACGCCCCTTCTTTCCCTTTTGCTCCCCAGCTGATCATCTAAGTGGGCATTGCTCCTCATGACAGAGGCTGACCGCAACACAGCCATTTGTCCAAGGACTGAACCATCTGAAACTGTGAGCTAAAATAAGACTTGTCGGGGTTTTTCTTTCCCTATTTATTTATTTGCAAGCTGAGAGATACAGAAAAAGAGAGAGAGAGAGTATGGGTGCATTGGGGCCTCTAGCCACTGTGCACAAACTCCAGATGCATGTGCTACTTTGTGCATCTGGCTTTGTGTGGGTACTGGGGGATCAAAGCCAGGTCACTAGGCTTTGCAAAAAGCACCTTAACTGCTGAGCCGTCTCTCCAGCCCAAGGCTGTCCTCTTTATCAGCCTGTTTCTCTCAGGTGCTTGTTCTGGAAATGGAAAGCAGGCTTGTCCCTTGTTGACGATCACTGGATCCTCTCCACTGTGCCTGCTGAGGCTGCTTCGTCCCCACCCAGAAGCCACTGAAGGGGCTGGACCCCTCAGAGCCTTCCCACACCCTCCCCCAGGTCCCCCACCTTGATGTGTGGGTCCTGAGCACTCACCTCTCCTGCCTTGTATCTCAGCAGTGCCTGTCTTTGTTTTTCCTTACCTGTTGCTCTGTCACCTCAGGGAATGTCCCCATCTTTCAGGTGACCATACCAGAAAGTTCAGCATGGTTCTAGATGCCTTCTGCTCTTTCACATTGCATCCAACTGTTTTCGTATCTGTCTCTGAAAGTCCCTCTCCTCCGCGGCCCCCTGCCCGCCCTCCCTCACAGGGCCAGAGCCCAGGCCGGCCTCACCCGGGGACCAGGGGCCACGCTGGCCACACGGGCTCAAGTGGCAGCTTCCAGTCTCCACCTTGCTCACTACCTGCGGGCCTGGGGAGGCTTCTCAGTGTTTTTGAGCCTGTTTCCTCACCTGTGGCAGAGGACTGAAAAAAAAAAAATCTACAATACAATATTCTTGAAATTTATAAACAAGTGGAGTATTTCTTATCCCGTGTGCCTAGGCGAAGTGGTTCAGGTTTTGGAATAACTCTATACACGTAATGAGGTGTCTTGGGGATGGGACCCAAATCTAAATGTGAAATAAACTCATGCTTCATACATACCTTATAGACACGGCGTGGAAGAATTTCATACATTTTGAGTGGACCTTCCTGTGACTGTGACCTCTCCATGAGGCCAGATGAGAAATTTGCTTCCTATAACATCATATGCAGACTCAAAAAGTTTCCAATTTTAGAGTATTGTAGATTTTGGATATGCAGATTACAGACACTCCAACTTGTGTGTGTGTGTGTAGAGGTAGAGAGAGAAAGAAGCCAGCATGTTTAATAGGTACTCACAAATTTATATATATATATATTTTAATTTTTAAAAGTATTCTTATTTATTTTCGTGAGGAGAGAGACAGAGAATAGGCACATCAAGGCCTCTTGCCTCTGCAACTGAACTCCAGACACATGTACCACTTTGTGCATCTGGCTTTATGTGGGTACTGGGTAATCAAACCCAAGCCATCAGGCTTTGCAAGTAAATGCCTTGAACACTGAGCCGTCTCATCTTCCTAGCCCTTGAGTTAATTTTTAAAGCTTTCTAGTGGCCCCCTGGCTGCAATGACATGGAGCAAAACCCAGCACTCACCAGCAGTCTGCAAAAAACACCCGAAGCAGGCGTGGTGGAGCACACCTTTAATCCCAGAGCTAGGGAGGCAGAGGTAGGAGGATCGCCTTGAGTTCAAGGCCACTCTGGGACTACAAGAATGAGTTCCAGGTCAGTCTGAGCTAGAGTGAGACTTTACCTTGAAAAAAGCCAAACAATAAATAAAAAGCGTATGAAGTGCCCATATGTGACTTTTCTCCTAATGTGAATAAGTGGACTATGCTTAGAATAACTCTTGGTCCAGGTAGGATTTTTAGCCTAGTCTTGACCAGTGTATGCCCTGGCCCAGCTATCTCTGCTCGAGTGTGCTAAAACCCAGCCCGTCTGCTTCCCAGTGCGGACACGTGTGCAGTCCCCCACCTCTGCTCTCCTCCCCACCGTAACCCCGCTGGTCTTGCTGTCTCCCCCTCCCCAGCCCTACCTCCGAAGTCCCACCCACCACCCTCTGCCTCTGCTAAAGCACTGTCACCCTTCCAGACACGTGACTCATCTTCCCAAGTGGGCGACGGAGCCCTCACCTACGTGCAGTTGTCCCCACATGCTGTTCTGTGACTGGTCATAACCGTCCCCCTACTGAGCACTAGGTCCTTGTCTTGCTGGGCTTTATGTCCCTAGTGGCTAGCTCAGATCTGCATTTACATAGCCAAACACTGGACAGGTGTCTCAGAGGTTAAAGGCACTTGCTTGAAAAACCAGATAGCTGGAGCTGGAGGGATGGCTTAGCGGTTAAGGCGTTTGCCTGCAAAGCCTAAGGACCCAGGTTCGATTCCCAGTACCCACGTAAGATGCGAAAGGGGGAACATGCATATGAAGTTTGCTTACAGTGGCTGAAAGCCGTGGCATGCCCATTCTCTCTATCTATCTCTATCTCTATCTCTCTCTCATAAATAAAATAAATTTTAAAAACTGGCTGGGTTCAATTTCCCACTACCCACATAGAGCCAGATGCACAAATTGGCACATGCATCTGCAGTTCATTTGCAGTGGCCCTGGTATACCCATTTCCTCTCTTTCATTCTCTCTCTGCTTGCAAATAAATAAATAATCTAGATATATGTGTGTGTGTGTGTGCGCATATATATATATATAATATATATGTTTATATATATTTATACACACACACTTATACACATACATATACACACACACACATGTGTATACGTGTGTCCAAACAATTTTGTATTGGAAAATTAAATGAAAGAATGAAAGCTTTGCTTCACTCACTCTATCTATCAAGCAAGGATGAGAGAAATTACTGCATTGTTGTCCAGGGAGGATTACTCCCAGAATTCTCCAAGGATATCAAAATTAATGGGCTACAGAGATGGTTCCACCAATAAAATTGCTTGTTTGAAGCTGGGCATGGTGGCGTACACCTCTAATCCCTGCACTCAGGAGGCAGAGGTAGGAGGAGCACCATGAGTTCAAGGCCACCCTGAGACTCCATAGTGAATTTCAGGTTAGCCTGGGCTCTAGCAAGATCCTACCTGCAAAAAAAGGGGAGACTGGAGAAATGTCTTAGTAGTTGAGGCATTTGCCTGAAAAACCAAAGGACCCAGGTTCGATGCCCCAGGACCCACATAAGCCAAATGCACAAGGTGGTGCATGCATATGGACTTCATTTACAGTGGCTGAAGGCTCTGGCATGCCCATTCTCTCTCTCTCTGTCCCTCTTTATATGTCTCTCTCAAATAAATAAAATAAAATAAAAAGTGCTTGCTTGTAAAGCCTGATAGCCTGGGTTCAATTTCTCTGTACCCACATAAAGCCAGATGTACAAAGTGGCCCATGTGCCTGGAGTACATTCATAGCAGGCTTCTATTCTC
Source organism: Jaculus jaculus (assembly GCF_020740685.1). Taxonomy (NCBI): domain Eukaryota; kingdom Metazoa; phylum Chordata; class Mammalia; order Rodentia; family Dipodidae; genus Jaculus; species Jaculus jaculus. The sequence continues at coordinate 62,930,292 of NC_059118.1, forward strand.
TTCTTGCTCCCTCTCTCTCTCTCTAATAAACAAATAAATTATTTTTAAAAAATGCATGATGTTCACATCCCTTATATAAAAGGTTCTAGAGCTGGAGAGATGGCTTAGTGGTTAAGGCGCTTGCCTGACAAGCCTAAGGACCCAGGTTTGATTCCCCAGTACCCATGTAAGCCAGATGCACATGGTGGCGCAGGCATATGGAGTTTGTTTGCAGTGGCCAGAGGCCCTGGCATGCCCATCCTCTCTCTCACTCTTCCTCTCTCTCTTAATATAAATAAATAAAAATAAAAGGGCCTAGTACTTGCATCAAAGCTACACAAATCCTCTTGGATGCTTTTCTTCCAGCTCCAGGTTTAAGCAATCCTCAGCCTCCAGAGCTGGGCCACGGGAGTGTGCCGCCTCGCCCAGCTTGCCCGTGTGCTGTCAATCATCCCTGCATTGTGTTTAGCATCTAAAATAAATGCTACTATATAAGCCATTATTTTACTCTGTTCTTCAGGGCACAACGACACGAAAAAATGATCTTATGTTCAGTACAGGCAGTTTTTAAAAATATTGCTGCTCTGTGCTGGGTTGTGTCCATGAAAACAGAATACACAGACATGCAACCCCCAGGGGTGGAAAGCTGTCTTCACAGCGTTCATTCGAGATCCCATCTGGCCGTGTCTCCTCTAGCACCTGCTGCTATTTCTTATATTGAACAGCTTCTCAATAAACACTTAGCTACCAAAGAGCAGGAAAGAGGGCTGGGGACGCGGCTGATGTGGCAGAGCGCTCGCCCAGCACGCAAGGAAGCCTGGGGGCCATGGTCAGCCCTGGCGAGGGGAGGCTGTGGCAAGAAAGTCGGGCTGCGTGGGAAGCACAGTGAGCAGGAAGCGCCTGGAGCCACTCACACAGGAGACGGACTCAGCCAGACACGGGCTTTTCTAAAATTTATTCTTTATTTTATTTTATTTTGTTTTTTGTTTTTTGTTTCTCGAGGTAGGGTCTCACTCTGGTCCAGGCTGACCTGGAATTCACTCTGTAGTCTCAAGGTGGCCTTGAACTCACTGTGATCCTCCTACCTCTGCCTCCCGAGTGCTGGGATTAAAGGTGTACGCCACCACGCCCAGCAAGACACTGGTTTTTTTTTTTTTTTTCCTTTGGTTTTCTGAGGTAGGGTCTCACTGTAGCCCAGGCTGACCTGGAATTCACTATGGTGTCTCAGGGTGGCCTCGAACTCACGGCGATGCTCCTACCTCTGCCTCCCAAATGCTGGGATTAAAGGCGTGCGCCACCACGCCCGGCTAGAAAATCTTTTGTACACCAAAAGACTTTATCCAAAAAGTGAAAAGAGGGCTGAAGAGATGGCTTACCAATTAAAGCTTTTGCCTGCAAAGCCAAAGGACCCAGGTTCAATTCCTCAGTACCCACATGAAGCCAGATGCACAATGTGGCATGTGTGTCTGAAGTTCGTTTGCAGAGCCTGGAGGTCCTGGCATGCCCATTCTCTCTAACTGTCTCTCTTCTCTCTATCTCTCTCTCTGCTTGCAAATAAATGAATTAATTAAATTAAATAATATTTTTTTAAAGTGAAAAGACAACCTATACACTGGGCAAACTATTTGCAGATCACATATTTGACAAAGATTTAATATCCAGAATGTATAAAGAACTCCCAACACTCAACAAGATAACCAATATTTTTAATTTTGATTTTTATTTATTTGAGAGCAACAGACAGAGAGAAAGAGGCAGATGGAGAGAGAGAGAGAAAAAAAAAAAGAATGGGAGCACAGGGCCTCCAATCACTGCAAATCCATCCAGATGCATGTACCACCTTGTGCATCTGGCTTATGTGGGTCTTGGGAAATGGAGCCTCGAACCAGGATTCCTAGGCTGCACAGGTAAGCGCTTAACCACTAAGACATCTCTCCAGCCCAAGATAACCAAATTTTAATGGGCAAGCCAGGCATGGTGGCCCATGCCAGAAATCCTAGCACTCATGAGGAAGAGGCAGGAGGATCACAAACTCAAGTTCATCTTTGGCTACAAAACAAGTTTGAAGGACGGGAGGAAGAGAGGAAGAGAGGGAGAGAAGGAAAAGGGGAGAGAGGAAGGGAAGAAGTCTGCCAGGACAGGCTTTCCTTTGAGAAACTTCTGGGTGGCTTGGTACAACAACTCAAATGATTTTCTTTTGGTTCCTTTGTCCTGTTCAAATTGTGATCTCCAGCTGCCCCACACAGCTGGCCCCAGATGCTGAGGGCCAGAGACAGTGCCCGAGGGGAAGCAGTTTCAATTAGCATCCCCTCTTTAATTACAGCAAATTATATATTTCACATGTATAATTATTTATTTTATGGCATTGTGCCATCCTATAGATAAACAAAGACTTTGAGAAAATTTACTAGCTTTCCTGGGAGTGTCCCCTAAAATGGGAGTGTCCCATTTTTCTGGGCGTATAATTTTCATTCTAACCAATTACTAAGACAGGGATAATGCTACAAGTAGATTGCTAGCCTGTCATGATTTTTTTGTTTTTATATACAATTGAAAAAAAATGCCCGCTATATCAACATACGCAAGGGGATAGTCATGGTGTTGGAAATACAAATTTAAATGCTACAGAGATTTTGCATTGCCAGAGCTCACAGGATAGCAAGGGAAACTGACAGGTAAGGAGGGAATGGAAGCAAAGGCCAATGACAGCTCCAGGAGGGTAGGGGTGGCAGGTGGATAGGGATGAGGAGGCTCCCTGGGAGGAGGAGAAGGTCTGGGGTGAATACAAAGAAGGAACAGAACTCTTCGGGTGAGGAACACAGGCGTTCATTCTGCACGTGAGGCATGAATGGCTTTTTGGCTTACCAAGGTCAGGCGGGCATTCCAGGGACGTACAAGAAGTACAGAGAGAAGGGGATGGAGGGCAGGGTGCACCAGCTGCTTCTAGAGCTGTGAGTGGGGCAACTCAGTGACCCAGAATGTGGGACCCAAAGACCCAGTGCATTCTGCCACTTCTGTATCCTTTGTTCTTGAGTCCAAGACTGCCGTAATAGGGGGCAGGGGGAGGCAGAGAGGAAAGGGGACAGAGAATGTGCATACCAGGTAGAAGAGCCAAAGACAGAGAGAGGGCACAAAGAGGGAGAGAGGACTGGGGCAATGGCTCAGTGGTTAAAGGCACTTGCTTACAAAGCCTGATGGCCCGGGTTTGATTCCCCAGTGCCCATGTGAAAAGTCGAGACACACAAAGTGGACCTGAGTCTGCAATTTATTTGCAGCATCATGGGGCCCTGGCATTCTCTCTCTCTATCTCAAATCTATCTGTCTGTTTGTCTGTCTATCTATATCTATCTATCTATCTATCTATCTATCTATCTATCTATCTATCTATCTATCATCTATATTGGTTTTGTGAGGTAGGGTTTCACTGTAGGCCATGTTGACCTGGAATTCACTATAGAGTCTCAGGGTGGCCTCAAACTCTCAGCAATCCTTCTACCTCTGCCTCCCCAGTGCCAGGATTAAAGGCGTGTGCCACCACATCTGGATAAATCAAAATACTTTTTTGGGGGGGGGGTTCAAGGCAGGGTCTCACTCTGGTCCAGGATGACCTGGAATTAACTCTGTAGTCTCAGGGTGGCCTTGAACTCATGGCAATCCTCCTTCCTCTGCCTCCCGAGTGCTGGGATTAAAGGCGTACGCCACCACGCCCGGCTCAAAATACTTTTTAAAAGAGGAAGTGTGTGTGTGAGAGAGAATTCTACCTTTCATTCTCAGCAGTGACAGTGGAGGCAGCTTCACAGTTAACTCACCTCACCTTTAAAATACAAGCTCTGAATTAGGTTATTGGATTGTAAAACCTGACGGAGGGAGAATAAGCGGTCTTAGGAGCCACTGAGCCAAGAGTCTTAAAGCTCAGCCAGAAAGCCACTGGTATGAAAATGGTCACCTTTGCCACCTCGTATCTCCGTTTGTTTTCAAATGGCAAGCAGATCCTAGGCAGGCACAGAGAAAACGGGTCCAGCCAACAGTGGACGGCCTGAGGACTGTTCCCAGACGGGAGACAAGTGACCACCATGGTGCTGTGGGACTTCTGGTGCCCAGGAAGCAGACCCAGGAGGTGTGGGGAGCGGAATGAGAGGTGCAGCTGAGAGTGGTGGAGAGGAGTCAGAGGTGCTCCTGAGAAAATGGGGGGGGGGAAGGATCCAGCAGGTGGGACACGACACAGGAAGAGAAAGCAAGCTGGAGAGCTCATGCAGGTATATGCTTGTTTATTTGAGGGGTGATAGCCCAGGCTGACCTGGAATTCAGGTAGTACGAGGTCAGGTAGCTAAGTACTCTCACGGTGGCCTCGAACTCACAGCGATCCTCCTACCTCTGCTTCCCAAGTGCTGGGATTAAAGGTATGAGCCACCATGCCCGGCTTATGGTTTTTTGCAGTGCTGGGCATGGAACCCAGAGTCTTGACCTGCTGGGGAAGGATACCAGCCCCTGAGGCTGAGTCCAGCTTCTGTGCTGGGCGGGGTCTCCTTTTCTAAGGATGGTCCCTGCCGCCGGCAGCTCTCCCTCAGTACCTGGCCTTTTCCACTGTGTGCTTACAGACCGTTGTAGTGGCTGAATTTCACTCCTGCGAGGAGGTGGGCATCTGTTATCAGACTAAATACCAGAGATAATGACTTGTGAAGGCAAAAAGGGTTATTTATGCCCAGTGTCTTGGAGGTTTCAGCCTGTGATTGGTTAACAGTGTTTGTTTATCGCTTGGGGCCTGTGCTGAGGCAGTTCACCAAAGCAAGACTGCATCCCAGAGCAGAACTGCTTGTCCACGGCCAGAAAGCTCAAGAGAGATAGCAGGAGAGACCCGGGTTCAAAACTTCCCTCCAGTGCACATTCCCGGTTAACTGAAGACCGCCCACTGGGCGCCTCCTCAGAGGCGTCTGTGACTTCAAATGAGCCAAATTGAGAACCATGGTTTTAGCCTATGGCCTTAGAGGACATTCCAGACCCATGCATCTGACTTATATGAGAATGTCATCACAAAGTCCCCATGTCACTAGCAACTCTTGCGTCCAGTCCTTACCCAACCCAAGTATCTGGCACAGTGGGTGTCTGAGGGATGACAGACAGGTTTGGCTAGATCCTTGCCCTTGATCACGTGGATGCAGGTTCGCCTCGTTTCTCCTCCATCGCGTTCAGTTGCTGATCCTTGCTTCTGTGCTCAGAATATATTTGGAAAGAGAACAAGAAGTTCTACACATTATCTTGGGCTTTCTAAGGAGAGGCCAGGATTCTGGGGATGGAGCTCAGGGGAGAACAAGCAGAGCACAACCTTAGCATGCACAAGGCCCTGGATTCAATTGCCAGCACCACCAAAAGAAGCAGGTAAGTACATGTAAGAAAAGTCAAAGCCTAAGATGCTTAAAAAAAAAAAAAAAAGATTTGTTTGGACTAGAGAGATGGCTTAGTGGTTAAGTGCTTGCCTGAAGCTAAGGACCCTGGTTCCCCAGGACCCACGTAATCCAGATGTACAAGGTGGCATATGCATCTGGAGTTCACTTGCAGTGGCTGGAGGCCCTGGTGCACCTATTCTCTCTCTCTCTCTCTCTCTCTCTCTCTCTCTCTCTCTCTGCCTCTTTCTCTCTCTCTCTATCTGTTGCTCTCAAATAAATAAATAAAAATAAACAAAAAGGTTTTAAAGATCTGTTTTTATTTATTTGACACAGAGAGTGGGGGAGAAAGAGAAAGAGAAGGAGGATGGGCATTCCAGGGCCTCTGGCTACTACAAACAAACTCCAGATGCATGCACTACCATGTGCATCTGGCTTATGGGGACCAGGAAAATGGAACCTGGGTCTTTAGGGTTCTCAGGCAACTCCCTTAACTGCTAAGCCATCTCTCTAGCCTCCTAATATGCACTTATTTAATGCCACTCTACCTGAGTAGGTGGTGTATGCTTGCAGTCTTGGCTACTCCAGAGGCTGAGGAGTGAGGCTCAGTGAAGCCCATGAATTAGGGAGCAGCCCAGACAACAGAGCAAGACCTTGTGCCAAATACATAGTCACATCCTTGGTTACAGTGAAATTCTCCTCAAAAACCAATGTCAAGTATAGTAACTATGCCTCCAGTCTCAGCCTTTGGAGCTGAGGCAGGAGGACTACCATGAGTTTGACACAGCCTGAGATCCAGGTTCACCAGAGCTTCAGAACGAAACCTACACACGAATACATATACACCCACCCACACACATGCACAAGGAAGAAATGTTTAAAAAGAAAAATAATTCCAGGTGAGTATGTTGGCTTATGCCTATAAAATCCCAGCACTCAGGAGGCACAGGCAGAAGGATCATGAGTTCAAGGCCATCCTGGGCCACATAAGTAATACTGTATCATAAAACAAACGTTCCCACTCTGTTCATATTGGCATCAAAAGGAGTATTGAAGAACAAATTTGATGAAGGAAGTATAAGAAATATCCACTAAAAGCCACAAAGTACTGGTCAGACATTGCGCTGAAGGCCCAAATAAATGAAAAGACATCGACTGGAAGCGTCCGTGACATGGGCAGCTTGTCCTGAATCAATCGAGAGATCCCAGGCAATCCCTATCAATATTAACACACTTTGTTGTTGTTGTTTTAAAGAGGCTTGCTTAGGAAACTTAACAAGCTGACTCTAAGTCACATAGAAAGAAAAAATAAGCAAAAATAGCAAAACAATTCCAAAAACAGTAGCTGGGCATGGTGGCACATGCCTTTAATTCCAGCACTTGGGAGGCAAAAGTAAGAGGATCACTGTAAGTTTGAGGCCACTCTGGGACTATACAGTGAATTCCAGGTCAGCCTGAGTTAGAACAAGACCCTACCTCAAAAAAAATTCAAAAATGTTGGTTATGTTACCTGATTTAAAAACTTTCTACAAGCCGGGCGTGGTGGCACATGCCTTTAATCCCAGCACTTGGGAGGCAGAGGTAGGAGGATCGCTGTGAGTTCAAGTCCACCCTGAGACTCCATAGTGAATTCCAGGTCAGCCTGGGCTAGCATGAGACCCTACCTTGAAAAACCAAATAAATAAATAAAGAAATAAAGAAGTCCTGAAGCTAAATTTGGGCCAAACACTTTTTAAGCCATGTCTGCTATTTTGGACACTTCTGCCGACATTTTTCAGTCTGTGATCAGGCTCGCCAGACTCAGGGTCCCTTAGAGGGAACCATGTCCCACCACCATGACAGATACATGTACTGGAAAGCAAAGCAGTCAGAGTCTCCTTGATTCCCAAGGGTACTAAAGAAGATGGGTGAGGTACTGTAATAATCAAGGTTCTCTAGAGGAACAGAACTGATAGAATGAATTGTATTAAAAAGGGAGTTGGGGGCTGGAGAGATGGCTTAGCTGTTAAGGTGTTAGCCTGCAAAGCCAAAGGACCCTGGTTCGATTCCCCACAACCCATGTAAGCCAGATGCACAAGGGGTGCATGCATCTGGAGTTCATTAGCAGTGGCTGGAGGCCTGATGTGCCCATTCTCTCTCTCTCTCTCTGTCTCTCTCTAATAAATAAATAAATAAAAATATGTTTAAAAATGGGGGGGGGTTGGGCTGGAGAGATGGATTAGTGGTTAAGGCATCTGCCTGCAAAGCCAAAAGATCCTGGTTCAATTCTCCAAGACCCTCGTAAGCCAGATGCACAAGGGGGCACATGCATCTGGAGTTTGTTTACAATGACTGAAGGCCCTGGCGTGCCTGGTCTCTCCCTTTCTCTTTCTCTCTCTCTGCCTCTTTCTCTGTATCAAACAAATACATATTTTTTTATAAAAAAAGGGAATTTATTGGATTCGCTTATAGCAGTCCAACAATAGCAGACCGTAGGCCTGAGAGTAAGGAACCTGGTAGCTGCTCCGTCCATGAGGCTGGAGGTCTCAGCAGTCCCCATCCAGCACTGAAGGCCTGGAGGCTTCCTGGAGAGTCGCTGCTCTTTGGTCCACGCTGGTCATCAGTCCATGCTGGGGATCTTTACCTGGAGGGATGACCCATACCTTCAATCCTGAAGAATCTGGGTCATTTATCACACTACCTCGATTGGGTTGTTGCAGTTGTCCATTGACTTTGACAACAGGGCATGGTAACACTAAGAGACGCCCTGAAGGACCTCCTGCACTCCAGGCACTCTTCCTTACCTCCACTGTGGGGGAGCAGTCCGACTTCCCCTGGTCGTCTGCATCAGTCACCCCTGCTACCACTGTAGCTCCTTTCTCGGCCTGTTCACTCAAGGGCTTCTGGAGCCCAAAGTGGCCAGAGGGAAGTCTTAGCTTCCAGTTCAGTGGAATGTTCTTTGTGCCTTCTGGCAAAAGCACTCCCCCCTCTGGAACCAAGACTTGTAGGCCAGCAGAGCATAAAGTTGTGGGAACAGAAAGGAAAAATTTGGCTAATGGGTACTTGGAGTGATGGTAAGTGGGACCATTTTCCATTTCCACCCCTTGATTCCTGGACCCGTGAATCCCGGCTATAGGAGAAATAGCACCATATATAGGACGCTGATTCAGAGCATATACAGCCTGCTGGAGGACTCTCCCCCAGCCCTCCAAGCTATTGCCACCTAGTTGGCGCTGTAGCTGTTTATTTAAAAGGCCATTCCAAGCCGGGCGTGGTGGTGCACACCTTTAATCCCAGCACTCGGGAGGCAGAGGTAGGAGGATCACCATGAGTCCGAGGCCACCCTGAGACTACATAGTGAACTCCAGGTCAGCCTGAGCTAGAGTGAGACCCTACCTTGAGAAACAAACAAACAAAAAGCCATTGCACCATTCTGTCAAGGCAGCTGCTTCAGGGTGGTGGGGCACATGGTAAGACCAGTGAATTCCATGATCTTGAGCCACTGCCGTACTTCCTTGGTGGTGAAGTGAGTTCCTTGGTCAGAAGCAATGCTGTGTGGAATCCCATGACGGTGGATAAGGCATTCTGTAAGCCTACAGATAGTGGTTTTGGCAGAAGCACTACGTGCAGGAAAGGCAAATGCGTACCCAGAATAAGTATCTATTCCTGTAAGGACAAATCGCTGACCTCTCCATGATGGAAGTGGTCCAATGTGCCGTAGGTGCATGCTTGGGGACAGAAGGCATCGTAACAGGAGTAGCAATCATAGGCGTTTTGGGCAACTTCCTCCTGTAACGTACTTCCCTTCAGGTCCTGCTCAAACCCTGAGCAGATATGCCACTTCCACTTGATGGACTGCTGCTGTGCACGTCCACCTTAATGGCCTGGTGGGTCAGATAACACCCAGCTCATAATGGGCAGCTCAGGTCACTGTCTTTTAAGGGAGAATAATTGTCTGCAGATGACGGCAGGGCCTTGCTGCAGAATCCAACAGCCTCCACTGTGATTCACCTATGGGGGCCTGCCAAAGGCTCCAAACAGCGTCCCTGTCTGCCACTGAAACCTCAAGTACCATTGGATCTGCTGGATCATACAGCCCAAGGGGTAGAGCAGCCTGCACAGCAGCCTGGACCTGTTAAGAGCCTTCCCTTGTTCTGGGCCCCAATGAAAACTAGCAGCTTTCCGAGTCACTTGGTATAAGGGACGGAGTAAGACACCTAAGTGAGGAATGTGCTGTCTCCAAAATCCAAATAGGCCCACTAGACATTGTGCTTCTTTCTTAGTGGTAGGAGGGGCCAAATGCAACAACTTGTCTTTCACCTTAGAAGGAATTTCCCTGCATGCCCCACACCGCTGAACTAGAAATTTCACCGAGATGGAAGGTCCTTGAATTTTGGATGGATTTATTTCCCATCCCCTGATGCGCATATGCTGTACCAGCGACTCCAGAGTGGCCACCACCTCCTGCTCACTTGATCCAGTCAGCACTGTGTCTTCGATATAATGGACCAACGTGACACCCTGTGGAAGGGACAGGTGATCAAGATCCCTGCGCACTAAGCCATGACGCAGCCCTGGAGAGTTAATGTAACCTTGAGGCGAAACAGTAAAGGTGTCCTGCTGACCTTGCCAGCTGAAGGCAGATTTCCTCAACGCTTCCTGAGCCTTGTCTGCTATTTTGGACACTTCTGCCGACATTTGTCAGTCTGTGATCAGGCTCGCCAGACTCGGGGTCCCTTGGAGGGAACCATGTCCCACCACGATGACAGACACACGTTCTGGAAAGCAAAGCAGAGTCTCCTCGATTCCCAAGGGTACTAAGGAAGGTGGGTGGGCACCTTGCTCTGCAGACAGTGAACTCGAGAACTGTGCAGATGAGTTACAGAGATGCCTGCTGGCAAAGCCTGCCTGCCTGAGTTCGATCCCCCAGTCCCCATGGAAAGCAAATTCATTCCCTTTCACTTATGTTGAAGACAGGACAAGATAAGCAAACCTCTCCCAGGGCTTTTCACTACCTCGTCTCTGTGGCCCTACCGGGCTGAGAGGGTGATTAAATCCTAGCTCAGCGGCCCCTTGTGGTGGCATTTATCACCAGTGTCTAAAGGCAGGTCTGTCTCAGCAGCCAATGGCATGGTCTGTCAGGACCCAGCCTGCCTGCGCGGGGTGGCTACTGGGCCACCAACCACAACCTACCTTTTCAGAACTTTGGTAGACCTCAGGGAATGCTAGGCCTCTCCCCAGGGAGAGGCAGGATCTACGCATGGCTTTTGGATGGCTTCCAGCTGCAGCCACGGTTTGGTTTCGAGCAATTCAGGAATGGGTGTGGAGAGCAGCAGGCGTCCCTTCCCCACTGGTGGCCAATTCAGCAGGCTGCTTGGGCTGGCAGCCACAAGCAGGACCTGGGTGGATTCCTTCTTCTCTTTCGAGATTCGCTAGGAAAGAGAGTAAATGCTTCCTGTGAGGCCAAAACCAGAGAATCGGTTTTAAAACGAGGATATGCACACAAACATGTTTCCATCTATCTCCTTACCCCCAAGTGCTCCTCAACACCGACTTTAAAAGTTCCTGGGGCTGCAAAGATGGCTCAGAGGTTAAAGTGCTTGCTTGCTTGCTTGCAAAGCCTGATGGCCTGGGTCCAATTCCCCAGTACCCACGGAAAGCCCGATACACAAAGTGGCACATGAGTCTGGAGTTGATGTGCAACGGCAGGAGGCCCTGGTGTGCCCATGCACATTCGGTCTCTCTCTCTCTCTCTTTTTCCCTTTCTCTCTCGTTCTCTGTCTGTCCTCTATCTCTCCTCTCCTCTCCCTCTGTACTTGCAAATAAATAAGTAAAATAAAGTAAGAATTGAGGCTGGGCGTGGTGGCATATACCTTTAATCCCAGCACTCAGAAGGCAGAGGTAGGAGGATCACCGTGGATTGGAGGTCACCCTGAGACTACATAGTGAATTCCAGGTCAGCCTGGGCTAGAGCGAGACCTTAGTGGTACTAGACCCTTAGCTGGAGCTGGGAAACAAGTCAGAACCATACCCAAACACAAGCCCACTCTACAATATCAAGCTACCATCAATCACGGGGTATAAGAGAGCCTACACCTATCATACTGTCTATCAAAAAAGTAAGTGTTATCTCAATTTTCCGGGTGCTAACTTACTCTCCGTTGGAGAATCTGCTTCTCTTTTCCAGATAGATGCAGATCCTAAGAAGAGAGCTGCCCCAACATACCTCAAAAGGGGCCCAACTGAAACTAAGGACAACTGGCGAAATAAGCAAGGGTGATGTTTTTCTGTGAACCGGATACCAGCACAAAGGGGAAGGATATCAACGCAGAGAAAAATCAACTCCTACCAAATCAGAGAGCCAGAGCCTCAGAGGCCCCCAACACCTCAGCACTGAAGCAGACCAAAAGTGAACCCAACATGGCTCAGGGAAATCTTGCGGAAGAGGGGGCGGAAAGAATGTCAGAGTTACATGTTGGGTCATGACTTGCAGAGACATTTATCATACTAATGACTGGGGGCTAACTCCACAATGCACGACCCATTTTCATTAACAAGGAGGGTCTAATGGGAGAGGGTAGATCACAAATGAGCCTAAATAATGGTACCAAACTGCCTGTATTTACTGAAAAGAAAACTAATAAATTAAAAAATAAATAAATAAATAAATAAAAGTAAGAATTGAAAGGCAAGCTAGGTGTGCCTGCTGCTTCTCACACCTATAAGCCCAGCACTTGAGAGCTGAGGCAGGAGGATTACCATGCGCTTAAGACCAGCCATGGCTACGTAGTAAGTCCCAGGCTAGCCAGAGCTATAGAGCAAGGCCCTATTTCAAACACAAGAGAGAAACCGAGAGAGAGAATAGAATCTCCCAGCATGTCTTCTTACCAGATTGACTTCAAATAAACATTGACTGTCAAATAAACTTTAAAATCTCTATTTTTGTTTTTTCTTTTCTTTTTGTGTGTGAGGTAGGGGGTCTTATTCTAGCCAAGGCTGAATTGGAACTCACTATACAGTCTCAGGGTGGCCTTGAACTCATGGTGATCCTCCTACCTCTGCCTCCCAAGTGCTGGAATTAAAGGTGTGCACCACCATGCCCAGCTAAAGCCTCTATTTTTTTTTTTTTTCTGGTTTTTCGAGGTAGGGTCTCACTCTAGCTCAGGCTGACCTGGAATTCACTATGTAGTCTCAGGCTGGCCTCGAACTCACGGCAATCCTCCTACCTCTGCCTCCCGAGTGCTGGTATTAAAAGCATGCACCACCATGTCTGGCTTTATTTTTGGTCATAGTGAAACTCTATTTAAGAATATGCCACTGCTTTATTAAAGGTATTGAATCAAATTTTTATTTATTTATAAGAGGAGAAAGTAAGAGAGAATGAAAGAATGGGCATGCCAGGTTCTCTTGCCACTGCAGATGAACTCCAAATGCATTGTGTATCTGGTTGCATGTGGACAAAGGGAAATTAAACCTGAGTCCTTAGTGTTTGCAAGCAAGTGCCTTCAGCCACTGAGCAATCTCTCCAGCCCTAGATCAAATTCTTTACATCAATAAAGATAACAAAATTGCTAGGTGTGGTGGTGCATGCCTTTAAGCCCAGCACTCAGGTGGCAGAGGTAGGAGGATTGTGAATTTGAGGTCACCTGAGACTACATAGTGAATTCCAGGTCAGCTTGGGCTAGAGCAAACCCCCACCTCAAAAAACAAAACAAAAGGATTAAGGGATCATTATTAACCCTTTCTCTGCTTTCATAATCTAATTTCTTCTTGAGAATTACAATATTCTCAAGACAAAAAAGGCAAATTACGCATCAGGAAGAAAAGTAGATGAGAATTTCTGGGAAGCCAGGCCCACGTGGTGGCGCATGCCTTTAATCCCAGCATTCAGGAGGCAGAGGTAGGAGGATCACCAGAAATTTGAGGCCAGCTTGGGACTACAATGTGTGCCAGGTGAGCCTGGACTAGAGTGAGACCCTACCTCGAAAAACTAAAAAAAAAATAATAAAACTGCTGGCGCTGGGGTGATGGCTCATCAGTTAAAGACACTTACTTGCAAAGCCTGCCTGCCTAGACTCAGTCCCCGGTACCCACGTGAAGCACAAAGTGGCGCATGTGTTTGGAGTTCGTTTGCAGAAGCAAGACGGCTTAATGTGCCCATACGCTGTCTCTCAAATAAATAAATTAAGTGTTTTTTTTAGAAAACTGCAAATCCTGAAACATCTTTATCACACCTTCCAAGGCTCAGGGTCCATTGCAGAAGAGGTGATGCAAAGAATGTAAGAGCCAAAGGAGGGTAGGACACCTCACAATGCAACTGTGCAGACAGAAATTGGCCTCGATATCCATGGCCTCGCAGAGCCTAGCAATACCTACACAAGACCCTCATAATAAGAGGAAAAGATGATGACATCAAATTAAAAGAGAGCCTAACGGGGAGAGGGAGGGGATATGATGGAGAGTGGAGTTGTGAAGGGGAAAGAGGGGAAGAGAGGGGAAGGGAGGGAATTATCATGGTTTATTATCTATAAGTATGGAAGTTGTCAATTAAAAAAAAAAAAAACTGCAAACCTAGCCAGGCATAGTGGCACACACCTTTAATCCCAGCACTTGGGAGGCAGAGGTAGGAGGATCACCGTGGGTTTGAGGCCAGCCTGGAACTAGAGTGAGTTGCAGGTCAGCCTGGACTAGAGTGAGACTCTTCAAAAATCCCTGCAAACCTGGGCAAGTCATTTTATCCTATGCGGCTTTGGGCAATCACTCTGTCCCTCTCAGTTCTATCACGACTCAGTTCATTGACAAATGACTAAAGGAAATTCATTACCATGCCCCGCTGGGGACAAGATTGTGGATGACACATGATATCTAGGTCTATAGTGTTGTTTTTCTTTTTCCCAGGTAGGGTCTCCATCTAGCAAACCTTACTTGGAATTCACTATGGAGTCTCAGGGTGGCCTCAAACTCACGGTGATCCTCCTTCCTCTACCTCCCAAGTGCTGGGATTAAAAGCGTGCACCGCCATGCCCAGCTTATTGTGTTCTTTATGAATATTTAGGCACCAGGACTCTTTTCCCTTCTTTTTGGAAGAAGTATTATCTGCAAATCCTGTTCCTATCTGATATTTTTTAATATGTTAATAAAAAGAAATAGTGGAATGTGATGCCTTAACTTAAGAATATATTTATGTCTATGTGTTCACATGTGTGCAGACATAAAAATGTTTATGTATAATCGTGCCCAAAGCTATAGAGAAAATAAGTCAAAAGTAATCCCCACCTGTTTCAGCTCCCTGGGACTCTCTCTACCCCTCCTCATCCCCTGATCCATCTTCAGGTCTTGCCCGAGGCATCTTTTTTTTTCCAAGGTAGGGTCTCACTCTGGTCCAGGCTGACCTGGAATTAGCTATGTAGTCTCAGGGTGGCCTCGAACTCACAGTGATCCTCCTACCTCTGCCTCCGGAGTGCTGGGATTAAAGGCATGCGCCACCACGCCCAGCTCTGAGGCATCATTTTTAGAGAAACCTTTCAGAAAGTCTTTCTGAAGCTCCGAGGCTCTTGGATCTGACCCTGGGACATGTGCTCCCAAAGCACTCTGGACTGTCTAGCGCTGGTGCAAGCTGAACTGTCTTCCCGTGGCCAGCGTCTGCCACCTCACATAGTTGTAAAGCCCTTCAAGATGGGTTCCCACCTTCCTCCTATCCTGTCACCCCACGCCCACCCAAACACTCGACTCCAGCCCCCCTCAGCCGTTCTGCCCTACGATAATCAGGCGCTCCCCACTGCTGGGTCTTGGCACGGGCCCTCCCATGTCTCTGTCTCGTCCACTCCCACTTGGAATTTACGACTCAGCTTCGTGGTAAGTTCTTCCAAGGAGCTACCCAAGCCCTCAGCAGGTCCCTGATCATTCAGAGTGGGTGTCTCCGGGGTTGGGGAGGTAGCTGAGCAGCAGAGGGCTTGCTTGGTATGGACAAAACCCTGGACTCCACCCCCAGCACTGTAAGAGAGAAGGAAAGGAGGACTGAGGAGGAGGGAGCCATGGGTCACCGTGCTCGTCAGCTCCGAGGTGTCCACCAGACGAGTCCTGAGACTCACCCAAGCACAGTGGCTGGAGAGATGGCTGAGCAGTTAAGGTGCTTGCTTGCAAAGCCTGAGGACCCAGGTTCGATTCCCCAGTACCCATGTAAGCCAGATGCACAAGGTGGCGCATGTGTCTGGAGGCCCTGGTGTGCCCATTCCTCTCTCTCTTAATAAGTAAAATAAATAAATAAAATTTTAAAAAAACATTCAATTCAAGCACATGGCCTGAATGAGAAGTGAGGTCCCTAACACACTGCGATTGTCATCCTGTCTCCAGGACAACTGTGACTCTGGACAACTGTCTCAGCACTGACACTAAGCGCCGCTGACAGGAAAGAACAGGAAGGCTCTGGAAGGGCGGAGGAAGTAGATGAGAGGTGCCTATGACATAGGGGAGGAGGCTGATCACAAGCCACGAATAATTATGTTCATTTTGTTCCCCTTAAGTTTCATCCTATTTTGTGTGTGCATGGGCCTGCATATGTGCGTGTGCATGTGAGTGAGCGAGTGAGTGAGTGAGTGAGTGTGTGTGTGTGTGTGTGTGTGTGTGTGTGTGTGCGCGCGCGCGCGTGCGCATCAGAGATGAAATTCAGGGCCTTGCTCATGCTAGGCAAGTGCTCTACCATTGCAGTACCCCATCCTGCCCTTGTTTTGTTTTGTTTTGTTTTGTTTTAGGTAAGGTCTCACTCTAGCTGACTGACATGGAATTCACTCTGTAGTCTCAGGGAGGCCTTGAACTCACAGGGATCCTCCTACCTCTGCCTCCCAAGTGCTAGGATTAAAGGCGTGTACTACCACACCCGGACCCAGCCTTTGTTTTTTTGTTTTGTTTTATTTTGCTTGTTTATTTGTTTGTTTGTTTTGAGACAGAATTTCGCTACAGCCCAGGCTGAACTCGGTATCTTTCTGCCTCTACCTCCCAAGTTCTGGGAATTCAGATGTGTGTCACCATGTCCAGCTTCATCTTACTTTGAAAGTTAGAAAAGTCATGCAGACTCTTCTAGATTATTCATTTATTCCTGCTACCTAAAATGTGGGTATAAATCGTCTCTGGAGGTTACACCTTGGAGTGGCTACAAGCAGAAATACAAGGCAAAAGCAGCATCATGGGCTAGAGAGACGACTTAGCAGTTAAGGCACTTGCCAGCAATTCCAAAGGACTCAGGTTTGATTTCCCAGTACCCATGTAAAGCCAGATGCACAAGATGGCACATACATCTGGAGGTCATTTGTAGTGGCCAGGGGCCCTGGCGCTCCCATTCTCTCGATCCATTTGCCTCTTTCTTTCTTTCTCTCTCTCTCAAATAAATAAATATATTTTTAAATAGCATACTAGCCAGATGTGGTGGCACATGCCTTTATTTCAAGCATTTGGGAGGCAGAAGTTGGAGGATTGCCATGAGTTCAAGGCCACCCTGAGACTAATTCCATGTCAGCCTAGGCTAGAAGGAAACCCTACCTTGGGGAGGGGGGGAAAGAAGTGTTGTAAAGATGAGAGAAATTGGAACCAAAATACTCTGATGATTCCTCAAAAAATTAAAAATAGAATTACTATGTTACTTACCAATTCTATACCTGGGCATCTACCAGGATGTGACAGTGTACACTTCCACACTTGAGCACTATTCATAGTGCAAGGCGGTGAAAACTCACCAGTGTCTACTCGCAGGTGAACCCCAAGTGAAGCGCGGTACATATGTACAATGCAAGAGAGTGCCATGCGCCTCACATTGGCAGGACATTCTGACATATATTTTAACATGGTTGAACCTTCTGGGCACCGTGCTTCATGAAATAAGCCAATCAGAAAAATTAAAAAGCTGGGTTTTTAAAAAAATAAGTAATTTGAATTGGTATAAAAAATAATGGATTTTGCCAGGTGTGGTGGCACATACCTTTAATCCCAGCACTTGGGAGGCAGAGGTAAGAGGATCACTGTGAGTTACAGGCCAGCCTGGGACTACACAGTGAATTCCAGATCAGCCTGGGTGAGACCCTACCTTGAAAAAACAGGGCTGGAGAGATGGCTTAGCAGTTAAGGCTCTTGCTTGCAAAGCCTAAGGACCCAAGTTTGATTCTCCAGTACTCATGTAATGCCAGATGTACAAAGTGGCGTGTATGGAGTTTGTTTGTAGTGGCTAGAGGTCCTGGTGTGCCCATTCTCTCTGTCTCTGTGTGTGTGTGTATGTGTGTTTCTCTGCCTCTTTCCTTCTCTCAAATAAATATGAATATATATATATATATATATATATTTTTTTTTTTTTTCAAGGTAGGGTTTCACTCTAGCTCAGGCTGACCTGGATGGAATTCACTATGTAGTTTCAGGATGGCCTCAAACTCATGGCAATCCTCCTACCTCTGTCTCCTGAGTGCTGGAATAAAATATTGTTAAAAAAATAGTAAAAAATGGATTTTGTTATGACATCTCCATATGTGTATCACATTTTCCTTTCCTACTACCTTCTACCCTCTCCTCTTCCTTGGGCCTTCTTTCTCCCTCCAAATAATCTCCCTTCTGCATATATACATATATATATGTGTGTGTCATTCTGTCTGTATGTATGTGCATATATACAGAGCAGTGAGGTCACTGTGAGAGAGACGGGCAGAAGGACAGAGGAGGAGGAGGCCATGAGTCATAGGGCTCATCAGCCCACAGGTGTCCACCAGACGATCCCGAGACTCCAGACAGAGGGAGAGAAAAAACTGTTATTCGTGTCTCACTCCTCAATTACCTTCTCATGGTCTCTCCCTCCTTTAGATACAGTCCCCTTTTTATTTCCATGCCACATCTATATTTAAATCTAGATTCAGCTTGTGAAAGGTAGCATGGAATGCTCAGACACTGTTGGCAGATGATGACTGAGTTAGGGTTAGACAGGAGTGAGGCCGTGCTCTTGACGGCGGGATGACAATAGAGAGAGAGGAATCCCGTACTGTCCCCTCCCAAAGGCATCTCGGGGCAGGAGAGACAGCTCAGTCATAAGGTTCGTGCCTGAAAAGTCTAACAACCCAGATTCAATTCCCCAATACCCACAAAAAGCCAGATGCACAAAGTGGCGCATGCATCTGGAGTTTGTTTGCAGTGGCTGGAGGCCCTGGACACCCATTCTCTCTGTCTCTCTTCTCTCTATCTCTCTCCACTTACAAAAAAATAAATTAGCCGGGTGTGGTGGCGCATGCCTTTAATCCCAGCACTCAGGAGGCAGAGGTAGGAGGATCGCCGTGAGTTCAAGGCCACCCTGAGACTACATAGCGAATTCCAGGTCAGCCTGAACCAGAGTGAGACCCTACCTCGAAAAACCAAATAATAATAATAATAATAATAATAATAATAATAATAAATTAATTAATTAAAAACAAAAAGAAATAAGAGGGCTAGAGAGATGGCATACGGGTTAAGGCCCTTACCTACAAAGCTATATGACTCAGGTTTGATTCCCCAGAACTCACTTAAGCAAGATGCACAAGGTGGCACATGTATCTTTCTCTGAAATAAAATGAATACAAAAAAGAAAAAGAAAAGAAAGAAAGAGCTGGGAATGGTGGCACACACCTTTAATCCCAGCACTTGGGAAACAGAGATAGGAGGATCACCAAGATTTTGAGGCCACACTGAGACTACATAGTGAATTCCAGGTCAACCTGGGCTAGAGTGAGACCATACCTTGAAAAACAAAAAAGAAAAAAATAATAATAATAAATGTTTGAAGAGATAAGATATGCTTAATTTGATTTAGCTTAACTGGATTATATATGATTTTTAGATATTTATGTATCTATTAAAACATATTTAAAAATTAAAAAGAATATGTACATTTAGAGGCTGAGAATGTGGCTCAGTGGCAGTGTCTGAGGCCCTGGGTTCAATCTCTAATGTCGTAAAAGAATATGCACACTTAAGTGGGGTGGTGGTGCACCTTTAATCCCAGCACTCAGGGCTGAGATGGGAGGATTGCTGTGAGTGTTCAAGGCCAGCCAACCAGAGGCTACATAGTGAATTGCAGGTCAACATGGGCTAAAGGGAGACCCTACCTCACAAAGCAAATACAAAAACAAAACAAAAAAGAGAAAGAATATGCACACTTGAAAGTGACAAATCTTCCAAAATTTTCTTCAGAATGTCATGCCAATTTTCACTTAATCTATTAGCATATACAATTCTATATTTTTCACAGTTAAGAAATAATGTGATTTGGGAGTTGGAGAGGTGGCTTAGTGGTTAAGGCACTTGTCTGCAAAGCCTAAGGATCCAGGTTCGAATCTCCAGGTGCCATGTAAGCCAGATGCACAAGGTGGCGCATGCATCTGGAGTTGGTTTGCAGTGAGTTCAAGGCCAGCTTGGGCTGCAGAGTGACAGCCTGTCTCATCTATCAATCAATGGAAAGTCACGACCAGCCAACCACCCGAGGAACAGGTTAAATGACAGAACCTGAGCCCAGGTAGCTGACGGACCTACAGTTCTGGATTTCTAATAAATATTCAAGGATCCCTCTCGATCCACAGACCACAGACGCTGGGGTGAGGAACCACCTGCAGACCATGCCCCTCTTAGGGAGAAGCCAGCTGGCACTTATCCATCCCTTCCCTCACCCCCAGCTTTCTGGGAGCTAATTATTCTGGGCCTTTAATTATTCTGACACTTCGGAACCTAATTTGCAAACCACACGAGTGTTAGCACATCACAGCGCTGTAGGGAGGTAAGAAAGTCAGTCATGGCTGTTTAAAAGCCTGTGCAAGCCAGGGAGCCAGCATTATCCCTGATTGTATTTAATGTAGTTAATAGACATGCTCCTTTCAAAGAGTATCAGCAGACATAATTGTTTGCTAAGCAGCATTCCAATGCAATAGACTGAAAAAGGAATAAAATTACTAGGAGGTTATTTGCCGGTGAAAAACATTATCTTTCACACCGGCCATCCAGTATTTCAAGCACATAGTCCAGGCGCCTAAGAAGTTTTGCAACTTAAAGTTATCAACGCCTAGCATGACCTTTCACCTCCACTGTGGTATTCCTGAGCTCTGCAGTTGTCATGGCAGCACTGATAACCAGCCCCAGAGCTCTTCCCCGGGAGTACCAGGGTCACCAAGGCGACCTCATTGCAATCTCCCCGTCTGTCACCTTATAAACTCAGAGCTGGTGAGTCTCTGAGACACAATTCCTGAATAATAGGGTGCAATGGAAGGTCTGGTCCTTCCCAAGCTCAAAAACTCAACCTGGCCAGGTGTGGTGGTACAATCCTAGCGTGAGAGAGGCTGAGGCAGGACCGCCCTGGACCGCGTGGTGAGTTCCAGGCCAGCCTGAGATGTTACACAGCAAGACACCGTCTCAACACACACGCACGCACACACATGTACACCCACACTCCTCTCCACCCAAGCCATCACCAACGAAGGCTTTGGTGCATGCTCCCCTGGCCGGCCAGATGTCGGCTGCGGCAGCCCCAGCCTGGGGACAAAGTTCGCATCTTCAGGCCCACTGACACCTGCCTTCATGTGTCTGTGTGGCGGGATGCTGGAGACAACGCTGCCAATGCATCCACCGAGCTCCGCTCCAGGACAGAGACGGAGCTTGCGTGGCAGGGGAGCGCGCGGTAAGGCTGGGCTCTGGTCTAATCTAGATTCTGGTGTCAAGGCAAGTTCCATTCTCCCCACAAATTCCCACAGCCTGACGACATTCAGCACACTGTGGTGACATAACACCAGGACACCTTGTCTTTTTCTTTCTTTCTTTCCTTTTTTGTTTTGTTTTGTTTTTTTTTGAGGTAGGGTCTCACTGTAGCCCAGGCTGACCTGGAATTCACTATGTAGTCTCAGGGTTGCCTCGAACTCACAGCGATCCTCCTACCTCTGCCTCCCGAGTGCTGGGGTTAAAGGTGTGCGCCACCACGCCTGGCTTTTTCTTTAGTATTGGGAAATAGTTTAGTTATACTGAAAAGCACGGCTAATGCTGCAAATATGCCTAAGTTAACTTTATCAAATACTAACGTAAATTTTGTTTAAACAAACAGACTTGAAGAGGTAGTGTGGTTGTCATTCTCTGGGAACCTCTCCTATCTGCTCTCTCCTCCTCTTTCCAGAGTTAACTACTATTTTGAGTTTACTGTTTGTCAGCTTCATGCATGTTTCACATGCTTTACATAGTATTTGATTATGAAGATGCTGTTGCTTTGCATGTCTTTACATAAATGGCATAGTGTATGCATGCGCTTGCAGACATGACCTTTGTCATTTGGCATTGTTTGTGAGATGTGCCCCTGCTGAGACTTGTCGGCTCCTTTCGTTCTGTCCCCTTCATTCTTTGGTATGAATAAAAATGAATTACAAGCCGGGTGTGGTGGCACACGCCTTTAATCCCAGCACTCGGGAAGCAGAGGTAGGAGGATCGCAGATGAGTTCAAGGCCACCCTGAGACTACATAGTGAAATCCAGGTCAGCCTGGGCTAATGTGAAGCCCTACCTTGGAAAACCAAAAAAAAAAAAAAAAAAAAATTACTTACCCATGTTCTTATTAATGGACACTTGAGAGGTTTAAATTTCTCACTCTCATTAATAAGGTTTCCCTGAATATAGATGTCATTGTCTTTTTGTGAACATATCCTAATTTTTATTTTATTTTTTATTAGAGAGAGAGAGAATTGGTACCCCAGGGTCTCAGCTGCTGCAATTGAACTCGAGGTGCATGCGCCACCTAGTGGGCATGTGGGACCTTGCACTTGCCTCCCTTTGTGCACCTGGCTAATGTGGGGATCTGGAGAGAAGAACATGGGTCGTTAGGCTTCCCAGGCATGCCCTTAACTGCTAAGCTATCTCCCCAGCCCCTGGTTTTACGTTTACCTAGGAGTGGAGTTGTCCTGCCGAGCAGCACTCTATCATATTACATGCTCATTCACTCTCACCCAACCAAAACCAACTCACCCACTAGCAGTGGATGGCCTCCTAAATCTTCTCCAGCTCTGAGACTAGCTAAATAGTCTACTTTACCTGATAGGATAACAAGGAAATGGTATCTGTGGTCTTTGAATTTATGTCCCCCAATAGACTCAGATGTTTTATTAAAGCTGTAACTTGGTTTCCAGCCTCCTAGCTGTAAGAGGTGTCTCTGTGGGCAGATCCTGGGGTCCAGCCCTAAGGTGTTACCGGGGGCTGACCTGAATTCCAGCCAGAGGTATGGCAAAATCTTGAGCTCTGCCTGAAGTTCCCAATGTGTGCTTACTTGTGGTGCAGGTGGCAGTTTTTCTCTCTGCTGGATCTGTGAAAGGGGGCCGCCTTCTCCTGCCGTTATGGAACTTCCCCTGGATCTGTAAACTTAAGACAAATCCCTTCTTCCCATAAGCTGTGGCTGGTCTGGAGGTCCACCCAACAGCGGGGCTGACTACAACAGCATCCCTTCTTCCTTCCTTCTCTCTCTCCCTCTTTTCTTCTTTCCTTTTTTCGTTGTTTGTTTTTTGTTATTTTTAACTTTTTTTTAATTTTTAATTTATTTATTTGAGAGCGACAGACACAGAAAGACAGGTAGAGGGAGAGAGAGAGAATGGGCGCGCCAGGGCTTCCAGCTTCTGCAAATGAACTCCAGACACGTGCGCCCCCTTGTGCATCCGGCTAACGTGGGACCTGGGGAACCCAGCCTCGAACCAGGGTCCTTAGGCTTCACAGGCAAGCGCTTAACCGCTAAGCCATCTCTCCAGCCCTATTTTTAACTTTTTAATGACAACTTCCATAAATATAAACGGTATATCGTGATCACAATCCCCTCCCACCATCCTCTTTTCTCCCCTTCCAAGTCCTCCTCCACTGGTCCCTTCTTTCCAACCAGTCTCTCTCTTTTATTGACTTTTAAAATTTTTTGTTTATTTTTATTTATTTGAGAGTGACAGAGAGAGAAAGAGGCAGAGAGAGAGAGAGAGAGAACGGGCATGCCAGGGCTCCAACCACTGCAAACAAACTCCAGATGCGTGTGCCCACTTGTGCGGTTAAGCGCTTGCCTGTGAAGCCTAAGGACCCCGGTTCGAGGCTCGGTTCCCCAGGTCCCATGTTAGTCAGATGCACAAGGGGGTGCACGCGTCTGGAGTTCGTTTGCAGAGGCTGGAAGCCCTGGCGCGCCCATTCTCTCTCTCTCTCCCCCCCCCCTTTCTCTGCCTCTTTCTCTGTCTGTCACTCTCAAATAAATAAACAAAAAAAATTTTTTTAAATAAAAATACATACTTTAGGTATGCAACATAATTGGTTATCCATAGGCACTATGAAGTGACCAATCACATTCGTTACTTCATAGCCTTGCATTTTCTGGTGTGCATAGTAGTACATGTGATGTGTGGCAGGGGAGTGGCTGGGTGGTGTGTGCGCATGCGTGTGCAGGTGCCCATGCCCTGTGCGCACGTGCAGAGGCTAGAGCACATCATTACTCTTCTGCCTTCGTGCCCCAAGACAGCGTTTCTTGCTGAGCCTGGAGCTCACGCTGATTTAGGGTGAACTGGCTGATCAGGAAGCCCCAGTAACCCTCGTTCTTCACCAGCATCAGCACTGGGGTCACAGGTGTGGGCAGCAAGCCCAGCATTTGAGGTGGTGCTGAGGGCTGGACTTGGTCTTCTTGCTTGCATAACAAACACTCCTAGTCGGTTGATCCATCGCCCCAGCATCTACTCACAGCTGTTGTATGTGGTGAGAATGCGTGAGAACTGCTCTCAGTAAGTTACAAGTGCGCAGCCTGAGTCGCCAGTCACCGTGCCGCGCGCTGGGCCTCTGCCTGACCCCTCTTCAAAACAGCCTGATGAGGGGCGTGGTGCTGTACAAATTGAATCCCAGCACTTGGGAGACACAGATAAGAGGATCCCTATGGGGCTGGAGAGATGGCTTAGCAGTTAAGCGCTTGCCTATGAAGCCTAAGGACCCCGGTTCGAGGCTCGGTTCCCCAGGTCCCACGTTAGCCAGATGCACAAGGGGGCGCACGCGTCTGGAGTTCGTTTGCAGAGGCTGGAAGCCCTGGCACGCCCATTCTCTCTCTCTCCCTCTATCTGTCTTTCTCTCTGTGTCTGTTGCTCTCAAATAAATAAATAAAAAGAGGATCCCTATGAGTTCAAGGCCACCCAGAGACTACATAGTGAATCTCAGGTCAGCCTGGGCTAGAGCAAGACTCTATCTCCAAAAAAAAAAAAAAAAAAAACAGTCTTATGGAGGCATAAGGTGTGTTCTCAGGCTGTGCATCCGTCTCCACAGACTACTATAGAAGATTTCCACGACCCTGAAAAGAGAGGTTGGACCTTTCATCTGTCCCCTTGCCTTCCTGCCCTCTCCCCCTCCAGTGCTACCACTGGCTCCGGCAGGAGGAGGTGGGACCGGGCTTTACTGCAAAGGCCCGCGCTGGCCTGGAAATCTCTAACTTACTCATCAGCTCCTCAGTTTGGAGATTATAGGTGGGCACCGCCATGCCAGACCCAGCTGTGTATAGCTTCATATTTCCTGTAAGTAGGTCATATTTTTCATCTCCTCACAAAGGCTGACCTGGAATTTACCCTGTATTCTCAGGGCGGCCTCAAACTCACAGCAATCCTCCTACCTCTGCCTCCTGAGCGCTGGGATTAATAGCGTGCGCCACCACACCTGGCATTACCTTCCTTTTAAAAGAATTTTATTAATTAATTAATTTATTTATTTATTTATTTATTTATTTATTTATTTATTTATTTGCAAGCAGAGACAGTCACAGAGAGAGACAGACAGACAGACAGAGAACAGGCATGTCGCGGTCTCTAGCCACTGCAATTGAACTCAAGATACATGTGCCACTTTATGCACCTGGCTTTATATGGGTGCTGGGGAATCGAACCTGGGCCCTTAGGTTTTACAGGCAAGTGAGCTAGCTGCTGAGAAATCCCTCCAGCCCCTCTTTTATTATTTATTTATTTATTTTTATTTTTATTTTTTTGAGGAGGGTCTTGCTCTAAGCTCAGGCTGACCTAGAATTCACTATGTAGTTTCAGGGTGGCCTTGAACTCACAGCGATCCTCCTACATCTGCCTCCCATCTCGCCTCAGGGTGCTGGGATTACAGAAGCACATGGGTGGCTTTTTACATGGGGTCTGAGGATAGAACTCAGGTTCTCAAGCTGGAGCCATCTCCCCAGCCCCCGTTTGTTCCTTTTTCTGGTTTTCAACAGAATTGTGAGTGTTCCCCTTGCTTACAGTTTAGTTAAATCATCATATAGCATTGGGGGCAGGGGCTGCAGATGGTTGTGAGGACTCCTCTCCAGTGCTTCCTGTGTCCGTCCAGCGTCTGTGCCTCTTTAAGGACAGATGTTGACTTGGTGCAAAGACAGAGAATGACTCATTTTCCCCAGAGCTGTACTCACTTCATCTTCAAAGCCTGATAAATCCCAACCCATTTGCCCACATTCCAAAGGATGATAAAACCTCAGGGGCATCTCTCCTTTCCACAGCACATCCCATATTTACTCTAGAGGACAAAGGTCCTTCCGGCCCTCCTCAAAGGGGAGGCGGGATCTGTCCACCGCATCAGGCTCTGCCCTGAGGCACTCACGGCCTGAACCCCACTCGCCTGCCCTGTGGGGAACTGAGGTGCAGAGAATTGACAGCAGAACTGCCAAGTGAACAGTTAACTGAGCTGTTCTCTGACCCATAAATCTGGTGTTTCCAGGCTGGATAAATGAATGTAGACGTGAAAACTAAACAGGTATCTTCTAGTCTGTAGCTCAGCCTTTGTTAGTCCCTTCCCCTCCTCTTTCCATCCTTCCTTCTTCTCTTCCTCCCTTTCCCTCTTTCCCTCCTCCCTCCTTCCTTCTCTCTCTTTCTCACTCTCTGTTTTAAAATATTTTTCTTTCATGTTATTTTTGAGAGAAGAGAGAATGGCATGCCAGGGTCACTGCCAACAAACTCATGGTGCATCTGGCTTTATGTGGGTACTGGGGGATTGACCCTAAGCCTTCAGGCTTTGCAAGCAAGAGCTTTTAATCAGAGACATCTCACCGGCCTTCACTCTTCCTCTTTCTTTTTTTAAAATTATGTTTATTTATTTATTTGAGACAGAAAGAGAATAAGCACGCCAGGGCCTCCAGCCACTGCAAATAAACTCCAGACACATGCAACACTTTGTGCATCTGGCTTTACCCGGGTACTGGAGAATTGAAGCTGAGCCATAAGGCTTTGCAAGCAAGTACCTATGATGTTGAGCCAGCTCTCCAGCCCCTTTCTTTTCTTGTCTCTACTTCTTTTTTGTGGTTCTTTGAGGTAGGGTCTTACGCTAGTCCAGGCTGACCTAGAATTCACTAATTCACTATGTAGTCTCAGGGTGGCCTTGAACTCACAGCAATCCTCCTACCTCAGCCTCCTGAGTGCTGGGATTAAAGGCTTGTGCCACCATGCCCAGCACACTCTCTTTCTATATATATATATTTTGGTTTTTCAAGGTAGGGTTCCACTGTAGTCCATGCTGACCTGGAATTCACTCTGTATTCTCAGGGTGGCCTCAAACTCACGGTGATCCTCCTACCTCTGCCTCCTGAGTGCTGGGATTAAAGGCATGCGCCACCATGCCCAGCTATATTTTTATTTTTATTTATTTATTTGAGAGAGACAGTATGGGCATTCTGGGGCCTCCAGCCACTGCAAATGAACTCCAGATGCATGTGCCACCTTGGGTCCTGGGGAATGGAACCAAGATCCTTTGGCTTTGCAGGCAAACGCCTGAACTGCTAAGCCACCTCTCCAGCCCCACTCTCTTCCTTTACTTCTCTTGTTTTGAGAAAAGAGTCCAGAATCTCACTATGTGGCCCAGGCTGACCTCAAAGCCTTCATTCTCCTGCATGTACCACCATGTCCATCCATGTCTATTTTAATCGTATGTTTAAGCTCCTTTCTTTACTGTGATAACACATGCATTCATAGAGTTTAGACTTTGAGAGAGTTTCTTGCATGTGTGTATACACATGTGTAACGTGCTGTGTGGCGTGTACACACATATGCACCCTTGTGACCCCCATACTCTCCTGTACTAGGGGTTGCTCACCCAAGGACGCTGTAGTAGAATGTGGGGTGACCACTCCGTTGCTCTTCTGCCCAGTCTTGTTTTGAGCCACAGTCTCCTTTTACTTACCAATTCTGAAGCTTGAAGGCCTCTGAAGAGTCTTGGGTCTCTGCTCCCCAGCAGGACTGGGGTGATAGGCTCGGGGCCATGCCCAGCTGTCTTATGGGGGATCTGGAGATTTGAACTCACAGGCTCAGGCCCCCTCAGGCTCTCGTGCTGGGGGAGGGAGCTCACCTAACTGCGGAGCCATCTCTCCAGGCCAAGGTTTACCTTTTTGACCATTTCTGTGTGTCTCCATGGGGTTACGTCTAGGTCAGCTAAGACCACTTTCCAACATGTTCCACAGAACATCATCATCTTGCACAACTGATACTTTATGCACATGAAACGACTTTCTTTCTCCCCTCACTCTCAGACCATAACCTGCATTCTACTTCCTGTCCGAGTCTGACCACTCCACGGAACCGGTGTCAATGGAATCACACAGCACTTGGCTTTGCTTTTCGCTCCCCCATAACCCTCCCCAGGCAGGGCCTCACTCTAGCCCAGGCTGATCTGGAATTCACTATGTAGTCTCAGGGTGGCCTCGAACTCACAGCAACCTTCCTACCTCAGCCTTCCAAGTTCTGGGATTAAAGGCGTGTACCACCACGTCCAAGCACTTGGCTTTCAGCTTACTTCACTTAGCACAATGTCCTCAGATTCACCTGGAGTGAGACTACGTAGTAAATTCTAGGTCACCCTGGGCTAGAGTAAGACCCTATGTCAGGGGAATAAAAGGGAGGGGGCTGTCTCAGAAAGTTAAGCACAAGGCTGGAGAGATGGCTGAGCTGTTAAGGAGCTTGCCTGTGAAGCCTAAGGACTGAGGTTCAATTCCCCAGGACTCACATAAGCCAGGTGCATAAGGCGGTGGTGCACACATCTAGAGGTCACTTGCAGCAGCTGAAGGCCCAGGCCCACCCACTCTCTCTATCTGCCTCTTTGTCTCTCACTCTCTCTCAAATAAATAAAATTTTAAAATACTAAAAAAAAAAAAAAAAGAAAGTTGAGCATAGATACCTCGAAGTTACTTTCTGACCTCCACACACATGTCACAGTAAGCACAAACCCAAGTACATGCACACGCACAAATGAAAATTATTCAATCAATTAATAATAATAACTTTAAATTTTAAAAAGTCCTCTGTTGCAGAAATGTCAGAATGTCTTTCCACTTTACAAATTGTGATAAGATAAACAATATAAAACATACCATTTTAACTAAAATAGAGAAAATAATTGTTTTTAATTTTAACACATTCACTTTTCTAACCTTTTCCTTTATGGTCCTACTTTAAAACATCATTTTTGTCAGGTGTAGTGGCACACACCTTTAACCCCAGCACTCGGAGGGCTCAGGTAGAGAATCACTGAGAGTTTGAGGCCACCCTAGACTACATAGTGAATTCCAGGTCAGCCTGGGCTAAAGTGAGACCCTATCTCAAAAAAAAAATAAAGAAATAAAAATAAAGCCGGGCGTGGTGGCGCACGCCTTTAATCCCAGCACTCGGGAGGCAGGGGTAGGAGGATCACGGAGAGTTCGAGGCCACCCTGAGACTACATAGTGAATTCCAGGTCAGCCTGAGCCAGAGTGAGACCCTACCTCGAAAAACCAAAAAAAAAAAAAAAAAAAAAAGAAATAAAAATAAAGAAATAAATAAAACATCATTTTTTTAGAGAGAGAGAGTGAATGCATGTGTCAGGGCCTCTAGCTGCAGCAAGGAACAAACTTTAGATGCATGCGCCACCTTGTGCATTTGGATTTACATGGGTACTGGGGAATAGAACCTGGGTCCTTAGGCTTTGCAGGCATGTGCCTTAACCACTGAGCCATCTCTCCAGCCCTAAAACATCATTTTTGAAAGCTGCCATGCTTGCTAAGATGACCTTCCTGGTTTCTGTTTTCTGGTTCCCATGGCCCTGGAGTCACAATGCTGAAAGTGTTGATCCCCAGCTGAGTCCCCAGACCGGGGAAGGCTGCTTGGATCGGAGCAAACGCAGAGGCCACAGGCTGGCCCCGTTCCTAGGGGAGGGACAGTCCCTCTGCACCACTGGTCTTCACGCGGGCGCTTTGGCTGGAGCTAGAAACAGTTAACACAAGAGCTGATTAACGACTGTGCTAGCTTGACGGATATAACGTACACCTGGGGATCTTCATGCACGAGGTCCACAGAACTAGCCAGAGCTAGTAGTCAGCTTTGGGGTTAACTGGCTTCCTAGACCCAGCCAGGGTCCCTGGCAAAATCCAGGCCCTGAGTTCCCTCCCTCCCGCTGACAGCATTTACCATTTCTTCCAGGTCACCTCCAGCGATGGGCCCTCCCTCCGTGCATTTATTAAAAGAAAGCAGACAGACAGTTGTAAATCTTTCCTCTCCTTTACAGATACATGTGTTACAACCAGGGATGTGTTGCTGAGAATGACCGCCATTCCTTCTAAATGCCATCACCAGGAAGGACAGGGCTCTGAGGCTCTGGCGGTGGAAGATGACTTTGTAAATGCCAATTCGAAGGCCAGCAATACTACACGGCCGCCTGGTCAGGCGTCCCACTTGCTGCCCTTCTCTCTCCTCCTCCCTCAAGCTGGCCATCACCTCAAACTAGCTCAGCCTTTCCCCTGTGTCAGTAGTTACTGAATAAAGCTTGTTTTATTCTTTTTGTATTTTTATTTATTTATTTTAAGAGAGGGAGAGAGAGAGAGAGAATGAGCACACCAGGGCCTCTGTAAACTCCAGATGCATGCACCACCTTGTACATCTGGCTTATGTGGGTCCTGGGGAATTGAACCTGGGTCATTTGGCTCTGCATGCAAATGCCTTAACTGCTAAGCCGTCTGCCAGCCCTGTTTTAGGCTGTAATATAGACTTTGCTTACTTTTGGCAACTGTACACACGAGGCCTGAGGGAATAGCTCAGTGGCGGGGTGCTGGCCCAGCATGCACAAGACGCTGGGTTTGATCCCCAGCACTGCAAGTGGGGGGGGGTCAACTGGCAATACTGAATTACATTTTTCCATCAAAAAACAATGCTGAGTGTGGTGGCAAATAACTGTCATCTCAGCACCCAGCAGGCTCAGGCAGGAAGATCACAATTTTTAAAACTGTGAAAGACAGAAAGAGACAAAAAAAAAGAGAGAGAGAAAGAGAATGAGCACACCAGGGTCTCAAGCTACAGCAAACAAACTCCAGATGCATGCACCACTTTGTTCATCTGGCTTTCCATGGGACCTGGGGAATTAAACCTGGGCAGTCAGATTTTGCAAGCAAGTGTCATTAACCACTGAGCATTCTCCCCAAGTTGGATCGCAAATTTAAAATCAGTCTGGACTCCATCCTGTCTCAAAACAGTGACTTGTTGTACTAGGGATTGAACCTAGGGCCTCATGCATGCTACGCACTCTCCCACAGAGCTGTATCATTAGCCTTCACAACATAAAACTTTAAATGAAAGGAAATTGAGAAATCATATTGTGGAAATGTATTAAAAACATAAAAGCAGGGTTGGAGACATGGCTTAGGGTTAATGCACTTGCCTGCAAAGCCAAAGGACCCAGGTTTGATTTCTCAAGACCCACGTAAGCCAGATGCACAAGGGGGCGCATGCATCTGGAGTTTGTTTGCAGTGGCTGGAGGCCTGGCATGCTCATTCTCATTCTCTCTTTCCTTGCTTCTTTCTCTCTCAAATAAATAAATAGAAATGAAACATAGGACTGGAGAGATGGCTTAGCGGTTAAGGCGTTTGCCTGCAAAGCCAAAGGATCCTGGTTTGACTCTCCAGTATCCATGTAAGCCAGATGCACAAGGGGACGCATGCATCTGGGGTTCATTTGCAATGGCTGGAGGCCCTGGTGCACCCACTCTCTCTCCCTTTCTTTCTGCCTCTTTCTCTCTATCAGATAAACAAATAAAATATATTTTTAAAAAATAAATATAAAAAAACATAAAAGTCAAAAACATACAAAAACCATAAAAGAAGAGAGGGTGGGGGCATAGCTCAGTAGAGGAGCATAACCCTGGCTTTCAGCCTCCGTACTGCAAATCATGTATCTATGCACAAACAAAAGCAGGGACAGGACTTTCATTAAAAGTACAAAAAATAGGACTTCTGGTCAAGATGGCGACCGCCTAACTGCGTGGCACCTCCCGGGGAAAGAAAGATAAGCGCAGGTTCTAAGGTGAGAACCAGCCCACTACACCTCACCAGGGCCCCAGCTGAAACTAAGAGTTTTCGGAGAAATGAGCAAGAGCGCTGCTTTCTTGGTGAACCTGGTACCAGCACAAGGGTGAAGGAGATCCACACAGAGAACACTCAACTCCTACCAAACCAGAGATGCAGAGACACAGAGGCTCCCAAGATCACTGAAGCAGACCTAAAATGAGCCCAACATGGCTCAGGGAAATTCATGGAAGAGGGGTCGGGAAGGATGTTAGAGCCACACATTGGGTCTTTACGCACAGAGACATTGCCTCTTACCCGTAACCGATGGCTAACCCCACAATGCACGACCCATATTCCCCAACAAGGAGGGTCCCTGCAGAGGGGGGGGACAAGGAGGAGGCTAACGATGGTACCAACATGACTGTATACACTGTGTACATAATGAACAGAAAGAAAGGAAGAAAGTCTGTTTTAAAAAATAAAGTACAAGAAATAAGGGCATGGAGGAAGACCAGTGTGAAAGGTATCATATTTGATGTACAGGAAAGACCTAGGAGAAGCTGGGTCGTGGCTCAGTAAGTACTGTGATTGCTCACCCTGCGTGAGAGCCTGGGTTCATCACACACGCACACACATGCACGCACGTGTGCGCACTCGTGTAAAAGGGACATGTAGTGTTTGGGGTGGTGCGGGTGTGTGGGGGTGTCAGAAATGGAAGGCTTCCATAGGACACCAAAGACAGAACAGCATTCCAGGCCAAACGGCCCGAAGAGTGAGGTGGGTGGTGACAGAAGCCAAAGTGCCTCTGTGTACATATGGAGCAAGTCGTTGTGAAGGAGGGGACTCCGTGTGGCTCCTGTTTGCCAGGGGAGCGGTCGGTCGGGGTGCGGCCTTCCCTCTCCCTCCTCGGGAAGAGGTCGGAGCTCATGCGCACAGACGCTTCCCTGCCCAGGGGCCACTCGCTCGCCTGAGGACTCTGGAAGCCACTGCGCGGCTCTCCCGGCATCTTCCACATCTGACAGCTGGAGCTTCTTGTCCCTTTGCTTTTCTTGCGTGTGTGTATTTGTTTGGTTTGGTTTTTCCACGTAGGGTCTCGCTCTGGTCTAGGCTGACCTGGAATTCACTGTGTAGTCTCAGGCTGGCCTCGAACTCACGCCGGTCCTCCTACCTCTGCCTACCAAGTGCTGGATTAAAGGTATGCCTGGCTCTCCCTTTGTTTGTTTTGTTGTTTTTAATATTTTATTTATTTGCAAGGAGAGAGTGAGAGAGAGAAAATGGGCACTCCAGATGTAAGCACCACTTCGTGCATCTGGCTTATGTGGGTACTGGGGACTCAACCCTGGGTCATTAGGCTTTGCAGGCCAGCACTGTAACCCCTGAGCCATCTCTCCAGCCCTCCATGGTCTTGTCCAGCGAAGGTTTATTACATTGTTAGCCTACTGCTTAAGGCAGAATCCTAAGCCTCTGCTCTGAGGGAGAATTACTTTCTAGAACTCCCTAGGGTCAGGGAACAGATGCTAGTCTTTTTCTGTGTTCACTTGTCTTTTGTCCATAGGAATCAGCCCCAGCTTAGAATCCGCTAGGGTTAAGAAAGCAAGTTTCTCTCCTCCAAATCAAAAGGGAATGCTCAGGCTGCAGCAAGAACTTCTGTCTAGCTGGAATTGCAAAGATTCCTTTCCCCTTCTTTTCTCGTGTTCTTTTTTTCTCTTTCTTGCTATAATGATCTGGCAGATTTCAAACAGTGGGTTATTCCATACATAAAAATAATCCATAATACTCACACTTTTGGCTGCTAATGAATGAGTCTGTTAGGGATATAGCAAGGGAAATTAAAAGAAGAAATGGCAGCGGAAAGGAACATTGCGGTGGGCCCTGAGCCCACACGGCAGAAGCGACAAAGGCAGCCCTGCTGAGAAGAGCAAGAAGCAAGTGGCAGCAGCAAAGATCGGAACATCAGGCCTGGGTAGATGGCTCAGCGGTTAGACCCCGCTCAACTCCCCAGTACCCATGTAAAGGCAGTTGCACAAAGTGGAGTTTGTTTGCAGTGGCAAGAGGCCCTCGTTCACCCATACATTCTCTCTCTATTTCTCTCTCTCTCTCTCTCCTCACAAATAAATAAAAATACTTTCAATTAGCAGTTCCCGTCCCAGGCACTTTTACACCATGGGATAAACGAATAGTGACTTCTGCTCAAGTGTGAAGATTTTCTGGGTGTGAGGAGGGGCACCTGGCAGCCTGGGAATGGCTTACCTGTCAGCTCTTCTCAAGGGCACGGTGTTTTCGGCCGCTGGGTGGTAAACATGCCCGTCTGAGCTGGTGGTGGGGCTGACCCTGGCCCCAGGGTCAGCTCTTAACAAACAAGCTGTAATGCACATCACCAACAGAACTAATATTCCCAGAGTTTATGTGATTATGCGCGCAAAGGTTCCATCTGAAGGATGATTCCCACAAGAAAACTTGGACAAGAAGCTGGGACCCCAATCAGAAAAGACGTTGACTTTTCTTTGTAGCCTAGAGGAATCAACACATTGCTTTTTGTTTTTACACCTCACACATGCTAGGCAAGCCCTCTGCTACTGAGCTATTAGATTCCAAGCCCTCTTTTGACTGGTCATTTTGTGACGGTGTCTTGTTAAGTTCCCCAGGCTGCCCTTGAACTTATGATGTAGCCCAGGAAGGCCTTGTGATCCTCCAGCCTCAGTCTCCCAAGTAAGCAGGGCTTGCAAGCCTGTGCTATCAGGTGTGGCTAAGCTGGTTCCTCAGGAGAGGGTAGTGACCTGAGCCACACGTCAGGAAAAGATCTCTCTCCATGCTGGTGCCAGTGTGGTGGGCCCTCAGGAGTGAGAGCATCTGAGGGCGGATACCATGCTCCAATTCCTGGCAGGGATGAGAGAATAGATGGAGAGAGGTTCCTGCCAGGCTCTGACAAGCAACTGGATATGAGTGAGAAAAGATGGTAGGAAAGAGGAACTGTAGCAAACAGCTTCAGGTTTGCAGAGAGGAACTTCCAGAGCAGGCACAGTTACGGAGGAAGGGATTTATTGAAGCTCACAGATCCAGGGAAGTTCCACAATGGCAGAAGAAGCTGGCCTGCCTTCATAGGTCCAAACACAGAGAGAGAAGCACAAACCAAAAGCCACACAGCACAGCACACTTCAGGCACTCCAGCCAGGCACACTTTGCATATCTTTAGATTGAAATCTCAAACCCACCACCACAGGTTAAGATCCGCCCAGTGACACCGCCTCCAGCCAGGTGGCTGCACATGCAAACTACAAAGTAATAAGACACTGAATATGTTGGGGGCCATCTATCCAAACTACCACAGGAACCAAAAATGATGCCCAGACTGAGAGTGAAAATGGGGGGAAATCTGAATAAAGCACTGAATTAACATGCTGCACTTGCTCGTAGTTGATTTTTGAAGATCACCAGGTTTTGGAGTTTTTTAATCACCAGTTTTAAAATCTGGGCATGGTGGTTCATGCTTTTAATCCCAGCACTCAGGATGAAGTAGGAGACTCACCATGAGTTTGAGGCAGCCTGGGCTATAGGAATGAGTTCTAGGTCAGCCTGGGCTAGATTCAGAAGTTACACAGCCGAGTAAGAAATCAGTACTTTGACTCCGATGACGCCGATGCACGACTCATAATAATCAGGGCTGTCTGCACTGTTTTTCAGGAACCCAAAGCCTTTCTCTCTCAAATATATACACATATTTCAAATATCTCATGCATATATAAATATATATGGAGAGACAGCGAGAGAATGGGTGCCTCTTGCCGCTGCAAATGAATTTCAGACACATGGGCCACTTTGTGCATATGGCTTTACGTGGGTACTAGGGAATTAAACCTAGGCCTGTGGGCTTTGCAAACAAGTGCCTTTAACCACTGAGCCATCTCCCCAGACCCCTGAAGGCCACTCTTGTCAATCTCAAACCCACTGAAGCCACCTGGGCTTGCACTAATGTCTGATGAGCAACGTTTTGAAGAGAGAGGGCTCAAACCCTCCCTTCAGCACATCACACTACTGTTCCCTGGACACACCCCTACCAAGAGCCAGGGTTGGGCCACAGGTGCACAGAGCACCTATTACAACACATTTCCTTAACTCCAATCGGCTTTCCCCACACTTCAGACCACACTGCTCCTTTGTTCTTGGAATGCTCCTGATCCCTGTCCTCGGCAAGGCAGACCTGAGACTTTCTGCCCCCACCACTCTTGCCTGTCTCATAAATAAGCTTTCTTTTGCAAACCTCACCATTTTAGAGATTGGCAAAGGGTCAGCAAGAAAAATGGGAGTGGTTCAGAAGCAAGGATGAGATACCGATAGCTCAAACAGGAAAAACAAACATCAGAACTATAGTCAGAGGAAGCTGGGCAGTGTGGATTTGAACTGATGCCCCAGAGGAGGCAACAGAAGATCCGTACATACATAAACAAATGTAATGTTCATCTATCACAGAAACAGAGGCAGAGGGGGATTCTGTGATGGACTTCATTGAGTCTCCATTGATAATGATTCAAGGTTTGAGGCTGGCATAGGTTAGAGTCTTTTCCCTGCCCAGTCCTGCCTCCCCCTCTAAAACTGAAACCCCAAAACATAAGTCTATACTCACCAGTGACATGGGGATTCTGTTACGACTTTGTTTTGCAATCTGAGAGAAGTCTATTGCCACATAACCCTCAATGGGCCTGTTCTCAGATAAAAGAGCAGGAGATGGGCACAGGGCACAGACTGCACATTAACTGAACTGGTAGGCTCCCAGCCAGCCTGTCCGGGCTAACCTGCTATGGTTTGACCAGAAAATGGCCCCAAGGCTCACGCACTGAATGCTTGGTTCCCAGCTGGTGGTGACCGGACTTTGAGGGTGCTGATATCATCTATGGGTTAAATCCACTGATGAAGTCTTACTGAATGAACTCTTAAGGGGTAAGGCCAGGTTGGGAGGAACTGGGTCACTGGGGGCATGCTTTTGAAGGTGTGACATAATCTTAGGTCACCACCATTGTCTATCAGATCTACTGATGAATGAAACTATATTATGTGGGGCATGAATATACATGGTGTAGTGAAATAAGCAAAATACAGAGCCATGTGAATGTCTGTATTTGTTTTAAAAAACTGGTATTTGGGGGAAGAGGAATTGAGCAGCTAGGAAATGGAAGGGAATGAGAGAAATAATTTATTTGCTATCCTCTTATATCTTTTGAATTTTATTAAAAAATTATTTATGGGCTGGAGAGATGGCTCAGAGGTTAAGGCACTTGTCTGCAAAGCCTAACAACCAGAGTTCAATTCACCAGTGCCCAAGTAAAGCCAGATGCACAAAAAGGCACATCAATCTGGAGTTTGCAGTGGCTGAAGACCCTGGTACACCCATTCTCTGTCTGTCTCTGCTTGAAAATAAATAAAATTTATATATCATTTATTTGCAGGAAGAGAGAGAGAGAGAATAGGCACACCAGGGCCTCTTGCCACTGCAAACAAATTTCAGATGCACGCACCACTTTGTACATCTGTCTTTACATGGGTACTGGGGAATCAAATCTGGGTCACCAGACTTTGCAAGCAAGATCCTTTAACTGCCGGGCGTGGTGGCGCATGCCTTTAATCCCAGCACTCGGGAGGCAGAGGTAGGAGGAGTGCCATGAGTTCAAGGCCACCCTGAGACTACAGAGTTAATTCCAGGTCAGCCTGGACCAGAGTGAGACCCTACCTCGAAAAACCAAAAAAAAAAAAAAAAAAAAAAAAAAAAAAAAAAAAAAGATCCTTTAACTGCTGAGCCATCTCTCTAGCTCTCTTTTGAATTTTAAGCCATGTGGTTATAGTACTATTTCTATGAAGAAAAAATAAAAACGATAAGCCTAAAAAAATTGACTAGCATAGTCATCAAAATGCATCTGTTCTTTTTTTTTGTTTTTTTGAGGCAGGCCTAAGATGGCCTGGAATTCACAACGTAGTCTCAGGCTGGCTGCAAACTCATGGCGACCTTAAAAGTGTTTCCAGGCCAGGCATGGTGGCGCACGCCTTTAATCCCAGCACTTGGGAGGCAGAGGTAGGAGGATCGCCATGAGTTTGAGGCTACCCTGAGACTACATAGTGAATTCCAGGTCAGCCTGAGCTACAGTGAGACCCTACCTTGAAAAAAAAAGTGCACCCCCACACCCGGCACATTTGTTCTTTTATCACCCCAAAAGGAAACACCCAGCCCCCAGTCATCCTTGTCCATGGTGGCCCCTCCAGACTGCTGAGTGTGAAAGCATTTGCCAATTCTGGACACTTTGTGACAATGGAATCATGTGGCATGTGTTGTTTGGAGACCTGCCCCTTCCCTAATGTTTCCAAGATCCACCCGC
The DNA here is from genome assembly GCF_020740685.1 of Jaculus jaculus. Taxonomy (NCBI): domain Eukaryota; kingdom Metazoa; phylum Chordata; class Mammalia; order Rodentia; family Dipodidae; genus Jaculus; species Jaculus jaculus. The sequence continues at coordinate 62,968,301 of NC_059118.1, forward strand.
ATGGTCGGTCACACACCGCATCAGCCCTTCACGCATTTCAAAACCGAATAATCTTTCATCTTGGTTGTGTGAGTACACAGACAGGCACACACGCACACGCATGCACACACATCACATGGACAGACATCTGGGTTGTTTGTACTTTGTGACTACTGAAAATAATGCTTTAAAAACACAACATTTCATCATGGAAAATGTTAATAAAAATTAAAAAAAAAAACAAAACATTTCAGGGCTGGAGGTGTGGCTTGGTGGGTAGCGTGCCTAGTTAGCATGTCCAAAGCCATGAGTTTGATCCCAGCAGCACAAACATAAACAGCACTGGGGAGGTGGAAGTGGCAGGACCAGAAGTTCAAGGTCAGTTCTGGACCAGTATGAGCTACATGAGACCCTGTCTCATAATTTTTGTCTTGTTTTTCCAGGTAGGGTCTCACTCTAGCTCAGGCTGACCTGCAATTCACCATGTATTCTCAGGGTGGCCTCGAACTCATGGTGATCTTCCTACCTCTGCCTCCCAAGTGCTGGGATTAAAGGCGTACGCCACCACGTCCGGACTGTCTTGTAATTTTTTTCCTCTAGCTGGTTGTGGTGGTTTATGTCTATAATTCTAACATGTGGGAGGCAGAAGCAGGAGGCTCCTGAGTTCCAAGCCAGTCCAGGCTACATAGGAAAATCCTTTCTTAACACACCAACGAGGGCTGGAGAGACGGCTCAGCGGTTAAGGCACGTTGCGCCTGTGAAGCCTAAGGACCCATGTTTGTCTCTCCAGATCCTATGCAAGCCAGACCCACAAAGGTGAGGCAAACGTTAGGTGGCACAAGCATCTGGAGTTAAATTTGAGTGGCTGAGGCCCTGGTGCACCAGTTCTCTCTCTCAAATTAAAAAATAAATAAAAATTATAAAAACAACAACAAGGGAAGGGAGAAAGAAAGCAAGAGAGAGGAGAGGGGTTTGGAGAGATGGCTTAGAGTTAAAACACTTAACTACAAAGCCTAAGGACCCAGGTTTGATTTCCCAGTACCCACGTAAGCCAGATGCACATGGTGGCACATGCATCTGGAGTTCGTCTGCAGTGGCTGGAGACCCTGGTATGCCCATTCTCTCTCTATCTGCCCCTCTCAAATAAATAAAGAAAAAAAATTTTAAGCTGGGTGTGGTGGCGCACACCTTTAATCCCAGCCCTTGGGAGGCAGAGGTAGGAGGGTTGCTGTGAGTTCGATGCCACCCTGAGATTATGTAGTGAATTCCAGCTCAGCCTGAGCTAGAGTGAGACCCTACCTTGAGAAAAAAAAATTAAAGAAAGGGAGAGGATTTGAGCTCATATTTATTCCTAGGTATCTGAATACTCACAGCAAGGACTGGGTAGCGCTGAAGTGACCTTTGCACTGCAGGCACAGAGCACTGACCAAGAGCAGCTTGTGGGAGGAAGGGGTTCATTTCGGCTCACGGACTGGAGGGGGAGCTCCGTGATGCCAGGAGAAAGCCCAGCGTGAGCAGAGGCTGAGCACCACCTCTGCCACAGCAGGTGGAAACCACAGCGTGAGAGTGAGCCAAATATTGGCAAGGGGGAGCTGGCTCTAACACCCATAAGCCCACCCAACAGCCCACCTCCTCTGACAAGGCTCTAATTCCCAAATTGCCACGAGCTGCAGACCTAGCAATTAGAACCCCTGAGTGTAGGGGACGCCAGTTCAAAGCACCGCGGGCAGCATGTGCTGTCACAGGACACGTCTCTTGTGCACATATTCCAGGACACAATTACACGACATTCTTGTCCACTTGAAGTTAGAACTACATTGGCGTCAATTCTTCCTTTCTGTAGAGCTCTTACACGTTCTCTTTGGGTCTTTCCCATCATTCCATATTTTCCCTTTTTTTAAATTTTTTGTTTGTTTTTTGAGGTAGGGTCTCACTCATGCCCTGGCTGACTTGGAACTCTCTCTGTAGTCCCAGGCTGGCCTCGAACTCACAGTGATCCTCCTACCTCTGCCTCCCGAGTGCTGGGATTAAAGGCGTGCGCCACCACGCCCGGCGCTTTTCCTTTCGTTTGTTCGTTATTTCCTCACTGTGGAGCTCGGGATGGAAGCAAGGGCCCCACAGAAACTAAGTGCCCCCCACTCCTGGACTGGAGCCCTGCCCCTTTCCTTCCTTCTTGTCTGGGCTCCTGCCTCTGAAGCCCTTTTCCTCTGGCTGCACCTCTCCCTCCCTCCTCTCCCTCCAGCACTTTATTTATTTATTTATTTTGCTTACTGCACTTTTTTTTTCATTTTCCCCCATTTGCCAAGACGCATAGTCATCACTCCTGAATTAATTCACCCTGGAAAAAAATTAAAAGCTGGCACACCCAGGCTGTGCTTGGGTAGTCATTTTTGCCATTAGCTCTTTGCCTACAAGGCAGGAGGTTTGTTGAAACAAGTTGTGTCTCCCACAGCGGGTCACTGTGAAGCTGGGGTACTTTTCATAGCCAGGCTGCTAAGCCCAGAGACACCCTCAGCAGGGAGGAGAGCAGCGGCTGCTGGATGATGTCCTACTCTAGATAAGCTCCGGAGAAGCCCCTGGCACACGCACCCAACATGCAATATACACACACGCACATGTGGGCAAATGTACACACACAATCATATGCCTACGCCCACATGCGCATGTATGCTCCTCACATGTGAGTGTGGCATACACGTGTACGTACGTAGGCACACACAAGTGCATGGGCAACCGTGCACACCTGCATACATATACACAAGTGCACACAGATGTGCGTATACACAGGTGCACATGTGCACAGCACACTCACATATCCACACGCACACATCTGTGTGCCCTTCGGGGACATCTTGGCAGGAGTCTCTTCTGGACGTAAACACCACGCACAGGGCTGACTCCGGCTCCACTCTCCTTCCTCTGGAGGGAGACTTCCTCCTGCTGCATAGGAGGGGTGAAAGGTCAGGCCACAGGCCAGTTCCTGCTCAGACACTGAGCCTGCTCTGCTCTAGCCTGAGCAGAACATGAGCAGACTTATCTGGCCATTCTGGTGTGTGTAGGGGGGTTGTTTTACTATGAAATGTTTTATTTATTCATGAGAAAGAGGGAGAGTGAGTATGGGTATGGTAGGGCCAGATACATAAGACATTTTGTGCATCTGGTTTTACATGTGGACTGGGGAATCAAACCTTGAGCCATCACGCTTTGCTACCAAGTGCCTTTAACTGCTGAGCCATCTCTCCAGGACCCTATTTTATTTTTTGAGAAAGGGGTGTTTACACTGTAGTCCAGGCTGGCCTGGAAATCACTATCTAACCCAGACTGGCCTCACACTTTCAGCAATCCTCCTGCCTCAGCTTCTTCAGTGCCAGGATCACAGGTGTGAGGCACCATGACTATTTGGTTGTATTCTTTTTGTATTTTTAAATTATACATCTCGGCAGAGGTAGGAGGGTTGCCGTGAGTTCGAGGCCACCCTGAGACTACACAGTAAATTCCAGGTCAGCCTGGGCCACAGTGAGACCCTATGTCGAAAAAACAAGCAAAAAAAGAAAGGAAGGAAGGAAGGGAAAGAAAGAAAAGGCTGAGGGCTGGAAAGATGGCTTAGCGGGTAAGTGCTTGCCTGTGAAGCCTAAGGACCCTGGTTCGAGGCTCGACTCCCCAGGACCCACGTTAGCCAGATGCACAAGGGGGCGCATGCGTCTGGAGTTCGTTTGCAGTGGCTGGAGGCCCTGGCTCGCCCATTCTCTATCTATCTGCCTCTTTCTCTCTCTGTCACTCTCAAATAAAGAAAGAAAGAAAGGAAAGGGAGAGGAGAGGGGAGGGGAGGGGAGGGGAGGGGAGGGGAGGAGAAAAGACTGAGATAGCCCAGCGGTTAAGGTGCTTGCCTGCAAAGCCAGTTCAATTGCCCAGTAACCACCTAAAACCAGATGCACAAGGTGGCACATGTATCTGGAATTTGTTTACAGTGCCTAGAGACCCTGTCACACCATTTACTTTCCAACTGCCCCTCTCTCAAGTAAATAAATAAATCATACATGTCATTGCCCACCGTTTTCCAAAACGTCCCTTTAGTGGAGTGGAGAGATGTGCATCTTTCCTGTTCCCACTCTGGGGGTGGTGGTGGCTCTCTTCTGAGCACTGTCCACGCTCTCGTCTTACCTCTTTTATCACTCTATTTATTCATTTAGTTTTGGTTTTTCTAGGTAGGGTCTCGCTCTAACCCAGGCTGACGTGGAATTCACTGTGTAGTCTCAGGCGGGCCTCGAACTCCCAGCGATTCCCCCACCTCTGCCTCCCGCGGGCTGGGATTAAAGGCGTGCGCCACCACGCCCGGCTACCTTACGACTTCTAACCCACCCTCCGCACTGGGCACAGGTCGATCTTCCTCCCACACTGCTGCGTGCCTCCCTGGAGCCCGCAGGACAGAGTCCACTTCTTAGCCTGCTCCGTGGATGCAGAACACGCCACCGTTGGGCCCTGCCGCCCCGGACCTCTCGCGTTCCAACCAGCAGCGCACCCACTCTCCTCCGGGCACCCAGGCTCCTGCCTGGGGCGTTCCTCACTTCCTCATTCAACAGACATTCACAGGGTCCCCACCAGGTGCCCGGGGTGGCCTTGACCAGGACACCGAGCAGCTGTAACCCATCTTAGGAAGTGGCTCAGGCTGGGAAGCAGAGCGCCAGCTTCCCTGCCCAAGGCTTCCCACCGCTCTGGCAGCCGGGCACCGCTCGTGAGCCACCCTCCAAGGGCACCTCTGCCCAGAACCTCCCGCATCCCGCCCGGCTGCTGGCCACGCTGGCAGAGCACGTGCTCCTCGGCGCATTCCCCGGCAAGCCTGGCAGCCGGCCTGGGGCTGGCATTTCTAAGTGGAGCAAGCAGGTTCCGACTTGCTCTGGAGCTGGGCACTGCGTTCCCGTGGGCAGGGCAGCGTTTCACAGGCACAGCAGGCAGGCAGTGAAAATGCCCAGCTAAGTGAAGGAAGGAAGTCACAGAACAGCCCCCAGGGCGGCGCTGGCCACTGTCCCCCTTCCAGGAGCGCTGGACAGCCTGCCTCCCTGGGGCCCACAAGGACAGGACCTATCTGAGGAAAATGACTAGTTTGGGGGAAAGGCTTATGGAATAAGGTTTATTTACCTGGTAATAGGGGTCTCTCTGAACCTCCTCTAACATGTGAGATTCTCTATGGAACACACATGAAAATACAAGCGGCATGCCTTTAATCTCAGCACTTGGGAGGCAGACAGAGGAGGATCTCCGTGAGTTCAAGGCCACTATGAGACTTCAGAGTGAGTTCAAGGTCAACCTGGGCTACAGTGAGACCCTACCTCGAAAAACAAATAAACAAACAAACAAAATACAAGCAGTAGAGAGCACCGAATTAGAGAGAATCCCCCCTTTTTTTCCTTTTTATTGTGGCATTGCCTCTGTAGAATCTAGAATGATCTTTGAGCACTGGGTGTGTGCTGCAAAAATCAGAGGAGATGTGTAAGTGTGTAAGTAACTGAGTTGGCCTTCACCTGAAGGGTGGGGTAGCCCAGCCTCTCCAACGGGCTCTCCAGGTACTCCCAAGACTTCTCACTCAGCAATTAAGGCTTGTGGAGCCACACCCAGGCCTCCAGCACCCTCGGCTTTTGTCTCTGCCTGGAAAGGCTGCTGAGCACTGAGGACGGCACTAAGGGTGTCTGCAAGGAGATTGATAATGATTGAGGGGGACCCACACTTCTTCTTGCCTCCCCTTCCTTTCTGGGACCTGCGGCGCTGTCTGCTGTCAGAACCGGCGCAGGGTGAGGGGGAAAGGCCACCGGGCCTGCTGGTTCTACATGTCCTTTGGTTTCAGGGACTCTTGCTAGGCTCTTCCTTTTCTGCCCATGTCACACACCCAAAAGCTTTTTTGTTTGTTTGTTTATTTTAATTTATTTATTTGAGAGTGACAGAGAGAGAAAGAGGCAGATAGAGAGAGAGAGAATGGGCGCGCCAGAGCCTCCAGCCATGCGAACGAACTCCAGACGCGTGCGCCCCCTTGTGCATCTGGCTAACGTGGGTCCTGGGTAATCGAGCCTCAAACCGGGGTCCTTAGGCTTCACAGGCAAGCACTTAACCGCTAAGCCATCTCTCCAGCCCCCAAAAGCTTTTTAAAAGTAAACATTTGGAGCTGGTGAAACATTTGGAGCTGGACGTGGTGGTGCATGCCTTTAATCCCAGGGAGGCAGAGATTGCCATGAGTTCAAAGCCACCCTGAAAGTACATAGTGAATTCTAGCTCAGCCAAAGCTAGAGTGAGACCCTACCTGGGAGGGGGGAGGAGTAGACATTTGGAGCTGGAGAGATAGCTCAGCAGTTAAAGGCATTTGTTTGCAAAGCCAGACCAGTAGGTCTGGGTTCAATTCCCCAGTACCCACATAAAGCCAGATGCACAAAGTGGTATGTGTGTCTGGAATTTGTCTGCAGGGTTGGGAGGCCCTGACAGGCGCTTTTTCTGTCTCTTCTGTCTTTGCAAATAAATAAATAAAATATAAATAAGGGGAGGGAGGGAATTACCATGGGATATTTTTTTATACTCATGGAAAATGCTAATAAAAATTAAAAAAGAAAAAGAAAAAAAAGAGATAAAGATGGAGGTGGCAAACTGAAAAAAAATATATATATATAAATAAATAAAAGTAGATATTTGGGGAGCACATGGTCTGGGTCAGTATCTCCAGGGAATCTTCTGCAGTTAGTCCCACCATATAACTATTTTTGAGTCACTTTGTCTATACTCATGTCCACATTATAGAATGACCTCAAGTCCTCACAGAAACTTCCATTCTCTGTGGAAGTGAACCTGGTGTCGGGACGTCTCCATGGGAAGTTTTCTTTGGTGACCTTGGTCAAAATCAGTTCCTTCCTCTTTGGGCCTCCTCTGAGCCGTAGAAATCTCTTCTACACCACTTATTACATGGTGCCTGTATTGCATTTTTCATTTTTTCCTTCAGTGCTAGGATCAAGGCCTCCCAATACTCTGCCACTGAGCTATACCTTAGTCCTCCCCATATTGTATTTTTTTAAATGTATTTTCTAAAAAGAAGTCAGCCCGGCATGGTGGTGCACACCTTTAATCCCAGCACTTGGGAAGCAGAGGTAGGAATGCTGTGAGTTTGAGCCAGCCTAGGACTAAGGAGTGAGTGCCAGATCAGCCTGGGAAAGAGTGAGACCCCACCTTGAACCCCCCCCTCAAATGATGTCTATCAGGAGCTGGGGAGATTGCTCAGTGGTTAAGAACACTTGCTGCTTAAGCATAAAGGCCTTTCAGGCCAGAAATTGCCCAGTTTGACTCCCCAGAAGCCATGGAAAACATTGGGTCTGGGACTGGAGAGATGGCTTAGTGGTTAAGGTGCTTGCCTGCAAAGCCTAAGAACGCATGGTTGGTTGCAGTGGCTATTTGTAGTGCACCCATTCTCTCTCTCTTGATTGCTCTCTGCCTCTTTCTCTCTCTCAAATAAATTTAAAAAAATTATTTTTAAAAACAAACTGGGTGTAGTCTCATCTGTAGTCCCAGTCCACAGGGAGTTGGGGGACCGTGGGGCAGGGGAGGCAGGGACAGGAGAGTTGCAGAAACCTGCTGACCCATGGTCACCCCATCACAAAGAACTTACACGTGGTTGAGCCACAGAAGGGCACCTGAAGTTCCCCTCTGGCACGTACACAGTGCACACATCTGCACACACATCCATATGCCACACACACATACTGTGTACACACACACACACAATGTCTCTCTCAAGCTAGACAACAGATTAACTTCTAAGAAACATTTTATATTTAATTAATTTATTTGAGAGAGAGATACAGAGAGAAAGGGCATACCAGGGCCTCACAGACAAACTCCAGACACATGTGCCACCTTGTGCATCTGGTTTACACGGATAATAGGGAATTGAACCTAAATCCTTAGGCTTCTCAGTGCCTTACCCGCTAAGCCATCACGACAGCCTCTAAGAAACAAACAGCTCCCTCAGCTCTTTGCATATGGCCAGCACATGACTGGTTCTCGGTAAGTATACGCTAGGTGCATGACTAGACGGGATGAACAGGAGTGCACAGATTCGCACAGGATCTTAGAGAGACAGAGTAATATGGTCAGGAACAATTATTACAGCTTCTGAAAGCTTTAACATTCCCCAAATCCGAGAAACCTTCCATTTTCTGCCTGAAATCTAAAACCTGCTCTCTTTTCCCTAGGACTCCCAGCACAGTGGGTGCTAAGAAGAGGGGTGTCACAGGGTAGGGCGTGGCCTTGTGTGTGAGATGACTGTGAGATGAAAACAGATCCATGGCTACTCCCCCTGCGTCCAGAACCTTATGCGTAGGCAGACTCTATTTTCAGGGCTGGGGGCTGAGGCCAGGGCTCTGTGCACGCTAAGCGTGAGCTCTGCCGCTGACTGCACCATTGCCCAGCCCTACTTCATGTACTGGGATTCTAAACAGTGTTAATCAGAGAATTCTTCTGGTCTTTTGTCCCTGTCCTGTAGTGATTCTCTTTTCTTTGCTGATAATTAGACATTTATATAATTGTATATATTTTTAAATTTTAAACATCTTCATTTATTTATTTGAGAGCAAGGAAGACAGAGAGATATTGTTAATTTGGGTTAAAAATTATTTGGAATAGCCTAAGGACCCTAGTTCGAGGCTCAATTCCCCAGGACCCACGTTAGCCAGATGCACAAGGGGTCACACGCGTCTGGAGTTTGTTTGCAGTGGCTGGAGGCCCTGGCACGTCCATTCTCTCCTTCTCTCTCTGTCCCTGACACTGTCAAATAAAGAAATAAAAATAAAAAAAAAAAATTGGAACATACTATAAGGGTTCACTCTGAACAGCAGATAAACTAGCATAAATACACTGGAAATGCACATAAAGCCTAACTGAAAAGTTATTTGGGTTGGAGAGGTAGCTCAGCAGTTAAGGCGTTTCACTGCAAAGCCTAAGGACCTGGGTTTGATTCCCTAGTAGCCACAAAAAGCCAGATGCACAGTAGCACACTCATTTAGAGTTCATTTGTAGAGGTTGGGGGCCCTGGGCACCCATTCTCTTTTTCTCTCTCCTTCCAAATAAATAAGTAAAAACATTTAAATATATTTATTTATTTATTTGTGTGTGTGTGTGTGTGTGTGGATGGACGGATGGATGTGCCGGCTCTCTTGCCACTGCAACCGTAATGCCAGCTGCTCGAGGAAAATGGGAAGAGGACTGAAATGTAAATGTATAAGCAAGAGTTAAAATTTTCAACTTTCACAGAATAAAGATAATCACCAGGGCTGGGACAGGGGTGGCTCTGGTAGAGCACCTGCCTAGATCATGCGGGACCCTGGGTCTGTTCCCCAGAACTGAAACACAAAGCCAGTGCCTTGAACTGGAAAATAAAGGACCAGCAAGGAAGCATGAGAATCAGCTCCCGAGGTAATGAGCATCAGGGGAGGAGCCCGGAGTGGGTGCAGGTGAAGAGCCAGGGCTTGCTGGACGGTGGGTGACTTGCCTTCACCAATGACCAGGCTGGGAGGTGGCTCAGCCGAAAGAGTTTGCCACAAAAGCATGAAGGCCAGAGAGGGCCTGGGTTCAATTCTCAGTACCTCATAAAAAGCCGGGAATGGCCACATATACCCTATCAGAGGCAGAGACCAGAGAATTGTGGGGACCAAAAACATCAGCTGCAGGCAAAATGAGACTCTGTTTCAAGCAAACGTGAGTAACGGAGGAAGACACCCAATGTTCTTCTCCTCTGGCCTCAATATGTACACATAGGGCACACACATGTGCACATCCACATGTGTCTCACAGCCACATCTTATTACATGACCACGCAGTAACACTCCACACACACAGCCTGACAGTCCCTAACTCCGCGATCCGTGAGGCTGTCTTCTGCGCACATCGGTAGTGTACACTGTGTTGCACAGCTCAGCACTCCAAGCCTTTGATTTTCCTTTTTTTTTTTTTTTTTTTCTTTTTCAAGACAGGGTCTTATGCAGTCCAAGCTGCCCTCGAACTCACTATGTAGCCAAGGAACCTTAGCTTGCTGTCTTCATCTCTCCAGAGCTGGAAGACAGGCAGGTGACACCACACCCATTTTACACGGTGTTGGAGATTTGGACCCAGGGCTTTGGGCATGCTGGGCCATCACTCTACCCACTGACCATCCCAGCCCTCTAAGTTGTGTGTGTGTGTGAGAGAGAGAGAGAGGAATTTTCAAGAAAACAGTACATTAAGGACAGGGGCTAATATTTCTTGTATATTGACTTAAATAAATACATTTTTTTTCCCCCAAGGTCAGGTGTCACTAGCTCAGGCTGACCTGGAACTCACTCTGTAGTTCCAGGCTGGCCTCAAAATCACAGTGACCCTTCTACCTCTGCCTCCTGAGTGCTGAGATTAAAGGTGTGCATCACTACACTCAGCTGAATCGTCAACTATTTTTAAATTTGTTATTTTATTTATTTATTTGAGACAGAGAAAGGGAGAGAGTGAGAGAGAATGGGCACACCAGGGCCTCTAGCCACTGCAAATGAATTCCAGATGCAAATGCCATCTTGTGCATCTGGCTTACGTGGGACCTGGAGAATCGAACCTAAGGTCCTTTGGCTTCACAGGCAAGTGCCTTGATCTACTAAGCCATCTCTCCAGTCCTTCCTGGTGTTTTTTGTTTGTTTGTTTGTTTTGTTTTGTTTTTTGAGGTAGAATCTCACTTTAGTCTAGCTCAAACTGACCTGGAAGTCACTATGTAGCCTCAGGGTGGCTTTGACCTCATGGCGATCCTCCTACCTCTGCCTCCAAGTGCTGGGGTTAAAGGCGTGCGCCACCACGCCCAGCTTTTCTGGTGTTTTGAATGATTTTTTTTCCAGGCCTGTCTTGTCTGCAGGAGGCCCACACAGAGAGGAGGAGCTCCCCCCTCTTTGTGACTCCTTCAGAAAGCTTCCCCAGAACATCTTCCCCTTGCTTCCCACCCTCAGCCTTCAGAGGCAGGAGAATTTCTCCCAGGGACTAAGAACCAACCCACTCTTCAAGGTCAAAGGTATTCAGAGGTGCTGCAAGACCAAATCCAGCTACTATCCTGTGGTCAGTCACTCCTTCCTTGGTCAAGGCACTTTCTTCCCTGGACATAGCCAAAAGCTGCAAGCCAAAAAGGTACACAATTGGCCTTCCACATCCATATGTCCTGCGTCTTTAGACCCAACCAGCCACGGATTAACAATACAAAAAGAAAAAAAAAAAAAAAGCCTGGAGAGATGGCTTAGCTGTTAAGCACTTGCCTGTGAAGTCTAAGGACCCTGGCTAAGGCTCATTCCCCAGGATCCACATAAACCAGATGCACGGTAGTGCATGCATCTGGAGCTTGTTTATAGTGGCTGGAGGTCCTGGTGTGCCCATTCTCTGTCTCTTTTTCTCTCTGTTGCTCTCAAATAAATAAATAATACCAAAAAAAAATTCTAGAAAGTTCCAAAAAGTGGCTGGGTGTGGCGGCGCATGCCTTTAGTCTCAGCACTTGGGAGACAGAGGTAAGAGGATCATCATGAGTTCGAGGCCACCCTGAGACTACATAGTGAATTCCTGGTCAGCTTGGGGTACAGTGGGACCCTAAGCGAACCCACATGAACGCAGTGGTAGGCAGCACTGACTCCCAGCTCCCATCTCTGCGGCTCTCATTCCTGTAGCACTGTTTCCCTGTGTCCTGCGACAGCTGTAGACCAATGTTGGTGGCATCTACGCCGAACATGTACAGACGTTTTCATCATTCTTGCCTACACAAATGCATAGCGATATTCATGGAGCACTTACGTGGCCATGTAGAGATGGTGTAAAGTGTTTGGAGGATGGAGCCCTCTGGGCAAGCACACCATTTAGCAGAAGGAAGGTCAGCATCTGCGCATGCTCATGTCCTTGTGGGGAGGGGCTTCTAATCATCTCCCACGGGTACTGAGAGATGGCCATGGTTCATAGAGACAGCAATGCAGCTACCTCAGGAGGGAGAGAAATCACGTCACAGGGAAGGGGACCCTCGGCAGAGATGGGCTTTCCAACAGAGGGGAGAGGCCCAGTTTGCTCCTTTATTCGATGCTGGGCAACTAGATGCTCCAGAGGCTGTCATAAAGTAGGCAGAGCCAAGCACGCACCCCAAACAAGCCTCTGCTCTCCTCTCCTCGAGTACCAAATGAGAGAAGACTCTGGAGCCCCCAGACTCCCATACAAATGTTTGGTTCTGCCCCACAGAAGGCCCCCTCAAGCTGCTACACGAGGGCTACAAGGTCCTAGCAGAGCCCCCAAGGTCACACACAAGCTCCAGTGCAGGAGTGGTTTTCTCCAAGATGTGTGGCGCATAAAGCGAACCAGCTCCTCCCGCCACACGAAGCCAGGGTCAGGCTGGTCCCAAAGAAAACTATGAAGTCAGTGGCTTTGGAGTTGGGACTCCTCCTCTTCCCACCACACCCCTGCCGGCTTCCCACCGTCCTTCCCTGTGTCAAGATCAGCTCAGAGTACATGAGTCGCTTACAATTCAGTGTGACCTCACCTGAGGCAGGAGGATCAGGAGGCCAAGGCCAGCCTGCACCACGTGGCGAGACTGTCTCCGACCAGAAAGGCGCCCGATGCGCCTCTGGCGCACGCGCAGGGCCCTGGCTCAACTCCCCGGCGGGAGAAGGGCGCTCGGGAGGACCTGCGCAGCCGCAGGCTTGGTTGTCTGTGGAGGTCACTGTCACTTCCTGCGCTTCCAGTGCCGTGTTGTCAGAACTTGAAGACCACTTGTAAGTGCCAAACCATGTTCTTTTGGTAAAACATGATTATTTGTTTATTTAGGAGTCTTTTGCATCTTGAGCCGACCTTTTAGCCGATGACCGAGAGCTGGCAATCCTTCCTCCTCCGTCCACTCCCCAAGGGCTGGAGTCAGAGGTGCGCACCAGGAGGCCTCCTCGTGCCGCGCTGGAGGTCCACGCCAGGGGCCTCGCCCTAGGCACGCATTCTGCCAGCTGGCTACACCCTCAGCCCGGACTAAACTCATTTTTGGAGTAACGCTGAAAATGAAATTGTCTCAGACTTCGTGAATTCTTTGGGGAAGCCAACATGACCTGAGTGTTTTCTAAGGATTCAGGACGATTCCTGGGTTCCCCTTTGACCCTTGCCCCATCCCCACTTCCGCTGAAGGGATGAGGTCAGAAGGTTGGTTCTGCCCATGAGGCCCCACACCACAGGCGGAAGCTCCCTCCCCACGGAGAAGAGCGAAGGCTGGTAGAAAGGGCCACATGGCTTCCCAGGCCTACCTCATTGGTCGATCCTCTACCTAATGATCCAGGAAACTGAGCCAGGCCACAGTGTATCAACCTACTAGGTTTTTGCAGCAGTAATGCCTACTTTCCTCTGAACAGCTTTGCTTTTTCAACTAATACAAGTGACTATGTTGTCAGGCAGAGTACACTCTAGAAAATAAAAGGGTGCAACACAGATCAGGCATGGTTGTCACATGTCTTTAATCCCATTGGAGGGAGGTTGAGGTAGGAGGATCCCTGTCAAGTCTACACTACATAGTGAATTCCTGGTCAGCCTGGGCCAGGTGAGAACCTAACTCAAAAAAAAAAAAGGAGGGGGCTGGAGAGATGGCTTAGCGGTTAAGCGCTTGCCTGTGAAGCCTAAGGACCCCGGTTCGAGGCTCGGTTCCCCAGGTCCCACGTTAGCCAGATGCACAAGGGGGCGCACGCGTCTGGAGTTCGTTTGCAGAGGCTGGAAGCCCTGGCGCGCCCATTCTCTCTCTCTCCCTCTATCTGTCTTTCTGTGTCTGTCGCTCTCAAATAATAAATAAAAAATTTAAAAAAAAAAAAAAGGAATTTATTTAGTAGAATAAGGAAGTCACATGGACTTTTTTCTAAGCTAAAAGAGATTTAGAAGGGACATCAGGGCTGGAGAGACAGCTTAGCAGTTAAGGTACATGACTACGAAGCCTAAGGACCCTAGTTCGATTCTCCAGTACCCATGGCCAGATGCACAGGGTGGCGCATGCGTATTGAGTTCATTTGCAGTGGTTGGAGGCCCTGGCACACCTGTTCTCTCTGTGCCTCTTCCTCTCTCTCAATAAATAAATAAAAATAAAATAAAAGGAACACCACGCCTGGAATAGAAGGCAGCTTGGGACCACATTCTCATCCTACCTCAAAAAATAAAAAATAATTCTTGAGCAGGGCATGATGGTGCATGCCTTTAATCCCAGCACTTGGGAGGCAGAAGTAGGAGGATCACTGTGAGTTCAAGGCCACCCTGATAATACATAGTTAATTTCAGTTCAGCCTGGACCAAAGTGAGACCCTATCTTGAAAAACAAAAATAAATAAATAAATAAGAATTTTTGGCAGAGGGCCGGAGAGAATGCTTAGTGGCTAAGATGCTTGCCTGTGAAGCCTAAGGACCTAGGTTTGATTTCCCAGTACCCACGTAAGACAGATGCACAGTAACATATTTGTGTGTGGTGCTTGTTTGCAGCAGCTGAAGGCCCTGGTGTGCCCATTCTCTCTCCTTCTCTTTCAAATAAACAAATATATACATTTGCACATATATATATTTATACATATATTTTATTATATGTATTATTATAAATACATGTATATATATAGATTTTTTTCAAGACAGGGTCCCACTCTGGTCCAGGCTGACCTGTAACTCACTATGTAGTCTCAGGCTGGCCTCAAACTCATGACAATCCTCCTACCACTGCCTCCCGAGTGCTGGGATTAAAGGCACGTGCCACCATGCCTGGCTGATATAATATATATTTTTAAAAGAATTTCTGGCAGAAGAGTTTGAGGAGCAAGTTTAGAAGGTAACAAAGGAGGGAGTACAGGTGAGCATCCAATAACCCAAGATCTGAAATGGCCTAAAACCTGAAATTTTTTGAACAATGAATAACACAACAATCAAAAATTTTCAGTTTTTGAACATTTCAGGCTAGGAATGCTGAACCAGTAGTTGATGCAAATATCTAAAGTCTTAAAATCATTTCCAGTCCCAAACATTTTGGACAAGAGACAGTCTACCTGCTTCGAAAGCTGTTACTCTCAAGTCTTACCTCCCGCACGTGGAATCGGTGTTTAAATCATTGGAGCAGCAACTTAACCTTCCTGTCACCCTCTAGTCCTTAGTGAGCAAATTCCTGGATAAGTAACTTTGAAAAATAATTTTAGAGAACTGGTTTACACAAATTTGTGGGGAAAAACCTGTCTATTTCTTCCTATGTACATACCATGTCTACAAAAGATACCTATATAAATTTAAACATTTCTACCCCAACAACAGTTAAAAAAAAAAAGAGTAAAATTAATGCTAATAGATTTAGTCAGTGAAATTATCATTTGTTTTGCAAGGGAAGCATGTGTGGTGGTGTACGCACATGTGTGTGCAGACATGGTCACAGGTGCACGAAGACCAGAGAAGACATCAGTTTCCCACCCATTTCCTGGACGGTCACTCTGCAAATGCAGAGTTGCCGTTCTCACGAGTCCTCCATAACTAGGGTTCTGGGCACACGTGACTATATGAGCTGTTTCTGTGGGTCCTGGGTTATTGAACTCAGGCCCTCAGGATTGTGGCCCATGCCCTTACCCGCTGGGCCAGCTCCCCAGCCTGAACTCTTTTCTTTTTAATGTATTTTTATTAGATATGGACATATTTAGTATGTAAACGTGTGTTGGTGCCATCCTTTCCTTCCTCCCTGCCCCTTTTCTGAAGAGGCCTTCCTCATTGGGGATGCAGGTCAACCCCATGGGGATTGTGGGTCATGCATTATGGGGGGCAGCATCAGTTATGGGGGAGAGGCAAAGTCTCTGTGCAAAATGTCCCAACTTGTGGCTCTAACAACCTTTCCATCCCCTCTTCCGCAAAATTTCCTGAGCCATGTTGGGTGCATTTTCAGTCTGCTTCAGTGATGAACACTTTGGAGCCTCTGGATGTGTGGTTTGGTAGGTGTGGAGTGTCCGCAGTGTCTGCCTCCTTCACCCGTGCTGACAGCAGACTCACTGAGAAAGCAGCCCTCTTGCTCATTTCCCCAATTACCCCGTGGTTTCAGCTGGGGTGCAGTGTGCCCAGCCTGAACTCTTATCATTTTAACATACATTAAAAAGTCAGTTCTAGGGCTGGAGAGATGGCTTAGCGGTTAAGCGCTTGCCTGTGAAGCCTAAGGACCCCGGTTCGAGGCTCGGTTCCCCAGGTCCCACGTTAGCCAGATGCACAAGGGGGCGCACGCGTCTGGAGTTCGTTTGCAGAGGCTAGAACCCTTGGCACGCCCATTCTCTCTCTCCCTCTATCTGTCTTTCTCTCTGTGTCTGTCGCTCTCAAATAAATAAATAAATAAAATTAAAAAAAAAAAGTCAGTTCTAAAGCCAGGTGTGGTGGCCCACGCCTTTAATCCCAGCACTTGGGAGGCAGAGGAAGAAGGATCACTGTGAGTCTGAGGCCAGCCTGAGACTACATAGTGAATTCCAGGTCAGCTTGGGCTAGAGTGAGACCCTACCTCGAAAAACAAAAAACAAACAAACAAAACCCACAAAAAACCCAACCCCAAACATGCCCACTATTAACAGCGTCCGTTATTTAGTCTCTCTTTTAGGAGGAGGAAGAGAGGAGCTTGGCTCTGTGTGTGGGTCACACTGCTCAGCACACCCTTACCACTGCAACTCGGAGCACGTCGCCCTCTAGAGGAGCAGATGTGATTGCAAGGACAGTGACCACCACTCCCTCATTCTCAAAACAGGACACAGAAAACACTCACTGGGGAGACTATGGTCCATGTAAATGTCAAACATGACTGTGTCACGGGTGGCGCTTTACACCCACTTGTTTTAGTTTAAATAAAAACCAGATGAGGGACTGGAGAGATTGCTTAGTGGCCTACAAAGCCAGATGCACAAGGTGACACATGCATCTGGAGTTCGTTTGCAGTGGCTGGAGACTCTGGTGTGGCCATTCTCTATCTGCCTCTTTCCCTCTCAAATATATATGTATTTTTTTAAATACACAGGCTGGGTGTGGTGGTTCACGCCTTTAATCCCAGCACTTGGGAGGCAGAGGTAGGAGGATCGCCATGAGTTCGAGGCCACAGGTTACAGTGAATTCCAGGTCAGCATTGGATAGAGCAGAAACCCTTACTCAAACAACAACAAAAAAAAAAAAAAAAAAAAAAAAAAACCCAAAAAACAGAAAATGTTGTCTCAGACTATGGTCCATGTAAAATCAAACAGGGCTAGTAAGATGAGTTAGCATTAAGGTACTTGTTTGCACAGCCAAAGGATCCAGGTTCAATTCCTCAGGACCCATGTAAGTCAGATGCACAAGGTGGCACATGTGTTTGGAGCTCATTTATAGTGGCTAGAGTGAGTGGAGTCCCTGGTATATCCATTTTTCCTCTCTCAAATAAATAAAAAATTAAATATGACTTGTGTTGTAGGTGGCACTTTAAACCCATTCACTTTAAAAAAAAAAAAAATGAAGGTCATAGGGAGATGGCTCAGTGGAGACGCTTGCCTATAAAGCCTAATGACCTGGGTTCAATTCCCCAGTACCCACATGAAGCCAGATGCACAAAATGGTGCATGCATCTGGTTTGTGTGTAGTGACTGGAGGCCCTGGCATGCCCATTCTCTCTCTCTTCTCTTTCTCTCTCTGCTTGCAAATAAATAAAAATATTTTTTTTATATAAATGAGGAAGAGGAGATGTCAAATTGGTCCCCTGATGCCTAAGAGGGCATTCTAAAACACTGGTGTGACACACCTTTCTGAAAGTGTTGTGCATCTGTGTGTTCATGTGAGTGAGGCCTGAGTGTGCACTCCTCAGCAGACACCCTCTCGCAGACACGCCCACTGCTGCTGCACAGACCATGGTAGCTGGCACGGAACCTTCCGGGAAGCCCTGTTTCTGCCAGCCATCTCACTGTAGGGTGCTGAGGGATCGGAACTCAGCTGCTCACACTTACACATTTCCCATGAAGCCATTCCCCAGCCCCTTGAGACACATTTTTAGGTAACAGAATTTTGAGCCAGGGTCGCACCTGCATTGGTGCCGTGCTTGCCTGCAAGCAGGAAGCCCGCGGTTGGCTGTGGTGAGGCATGCTTGTCATCTCAATGCATGGGGCTGCAGGCAGGAGGGTCAGAAGCTCAAGGTCATCCTTGGCTACGTAAGACCCTGTCTCAAACAAACAAATGACAATTTTGATTTTCAAGGTAGGATCTCACTCTAGTCAGGCTGATCTGGAATTCACTATGGAGTCTCAGGGTGGCCCTGAACTCATGGAGACCCTCCTACCTCTGCCTCCCGAGTGCTGGGATTAAAGGTGTGCGCCCGGCTCCAAATGACAAAATTTTCAAGATGACATTTTATGGTCATTTGGTTAAGTCCCACAGTGTACAAATGAGAACTGCCCCCCAAGAGTTTGCTGAAGCTGGCACTCCCCCGTCTGTGGTAGTCACCTCCTCACTGCTGAGACAAAGCACGAGACCAAAAGCAGCTGATGAGAGCACAGGGTTTATTTTGGCTTACAGTCTTGAGGGGAAGCTCCATGGCGGCAGGGGAAGCCTGGCATGACAGAGGCTGGTCATCACCCCTGCCACGGCAGGTGGACAACAGCAGCGGACAGGGAGCTGGGCTCTGATGGGGCAGGCTTGGCTACGACACCCTAAGCCTGCCCCCAGAAACCTAACTCCTACAACAAGGCTCCAACCCCCAAGTGGGTACCAGCTGGGGACCAACCATTCAGAACACGTGAGCTTTTTGGGAGGACATGGGATTCAAATCACCACACTTTCTAATAAACCTTGACAACTGTATGTGGCGAGGAGGCGTAAACAGACTGTCTGCTATACTGTCAATGCAGGCACTGCAATGAAAGGGTCACTAGTGAATCCACCTTAGGATGGTGAACTGTCTTACAAGAGCAAAATAAACACGTTACTGTTATCTCAATCCAGTTTAGAATGCTCCCATTCCACTGGCTTGAACACTGTCCATGCCAAGCACTTACCAGCACCGCAGGCTCTCAGGCAGGCACAGCCGGGCAGTGTCCTAGCTCAGACTCACACAAGTCACAGGAAAACAAGGACGAGTGGCCACCGAGCAGGATGGGGGTACACATCAGCTCACACGGACCATTAGCATTTATGAACAAGATGCATGCTGACGTGACAGCCTTATCTTTGCTTAGGAAGCACACTCGAGGGGCTGGAATGGAGAACGGAGCGAAGAGGACCCCCTGCCCCTGCGGAGCTTACATTCTGGTCTGAGGCTGGCAGCCGACAAAACATACCCGATACACACCAGCTGTGTCAGTCAGTGCGCCAGCTGCTCTGCTTGTGGGCCGAGCGAGCAGCCCTGGGGAGAGCACGGGAGCTGCCGGCCTGGGGACGCGCACGTAGCACAGTATCAGAGGGTGGCACGGTTCTAAGCTGAGGAGCAGTGTGTGCGGGCAGGGTTACAGCATCTGCACAACACACATTCTCCAGGGCTGTCCGCTGGTGGGGCTCCCTGGCACTGAGCTGGTATCAACAGCTCAAGAGAGGAGATGCCCGTCTTAGCTCCTGGCTTCAGGAGTCAGCCTGGGGCACACGTGGTGCGGCGAGGCCGCTTGCCTCGTGGAGACCAGGAAGGAGAGACAGGAAAGAAACCTGCTATTCCATCACAGGCTTGTCCCCAAGACCCAGCTTCCTTCCACCAGGCCCCAAGGCCTTAAAGGTTCCAAACCGCTCAAGTCGGCCACCAGCTGGGGACCATGCGTTTAACGCGAGGCCTTGGCGGACACTTAGGGTACAAACCACACAAGGCATTTCAAATGAATGGCACCCAACTCAGCCAGTGGCTGCAGACACCGACCGTCCGCCTCGACTGACCTGACTTTCCAGCCCACATGGTTAAACCTTGATGCCTAGGCAAGAGAAGTTATGTTTACAAAGCCAACAAGACCAAAAACCATACATACTTGTGTAAGTGGTAGTTAGGAAAGGCTCCGTTTTAAGCACTCAACATTCCTTATCTCAAATGCCATATATTTTTACAAGTCAAGTGTCACAGGTAGCCAGGCTGAGCTTGAACTCACAATCTCCTGCTCCCGCCTTTCGAGTGCTACCATTGCAGGCATGTGCCACCATGCCTGGCCTTGCTTCACCCTTCTCACAAAGCGCCTTCTCAGGCTTTTACCCACAAAAATGACGAGAATGGTACAGCAAGTCCCCACAGGCCCAGGAGCCCAGCCTTACAGTGACAATGGCCAGGTGACTGTCTCCTTCATCGCCACTTCGAGGAGGAAGACCATTTAAAAAAAATCCAAGCTTCACAACGATATTTTCAAAGATGCAACCCCAACATCACCACATACCTAGTTTATTTTTAATTTTCCTTCATATGCGAAAAGAAAATTACCCCAATATTTATAACTGGTCTGACTAAATCAGGAAACTGTGCACCTGGACCTCCAGGGCATTTTCTAACAGTTCCCTCTCCTGTACTTTCCCTTATGGCACCTCCTTCATTCCAGGTTTACAGAATGTATGCCCCAAGAATCATCTACCTTGTGCCTCTACACTGTGGGTTACATCCAGACACTACACCAAGTAGGTTCAAGGCCGGGGTGGGAGCGTGAGACTTTCCAGGTATCTGGCTGTTCTGCTTTAATGAATGAGCAGCTGGGCCAGGTATCCGCGGCCCGGTCCTCCCCGCAGGGTCCCCTCCTGTGATGGAGGCACCATCTCCTTGAGTGTCAGGGCGTGAGGAACCTGATACACTCGACCCTGCCGTGGAGCTGTCTGTCCTAAGCTCAAAGAAGGAAGACCTTCCCTCAAATTTCTTAAATGCCTCCTCCCCTCCCTGTGGGATCCTTCAGAGCTCGTGACCAGATACCAGCAAGAAGCCCTTTGGCGTTGATTTCTCTGAGGATGCCCTCGTCAGCTGCCTCTCGCGTGCCCTCCATGCCGCAGGCACCTGCTCCCTGGTCTGCTTGCTCTGACTTCTACAGACCTTAAGCCCATCTCTCCTGGCACTCTCAAAGCATGCCTGTCGTAACAGAGATGACTCTGTCACAACCCCGCCTTTGTCTCTGCCCTTTCCTTCTTCAATGCTTTTTGCCACTCCACTGAGTCTGAGCTGTCCCCAGCCACTCCCCAACAAGGGAAACGTCATACTGTATCTTTAAACACCCCACTCTGACCTATTCTGATTTTCCTTTATGTACAAGCATGCTAGCAATGTTTTGGCCTCAAAGGGCCTTTGCAGTACCAAATTATATGACACCCCAGACAGCTATATTCAGAAGAAAAGTCACCCAAAGATGATTGGCCCTAAGAAGCATCCGTACAGGACATGGAAACATGCCTTACTCAGAGATCTGGAGACAAGTCTGCTCACAAGCCAGAAGACACCTTCAAGAAAAAGGACAGTGTGGAGTACAGCCGGTCTAGCTGTCCTGGGCAACAGCGTCCGAAGCACGACCCATGAGCGTCAAAGCAGAGGACGTGGAGTGGCAGAGAACGTGAGACGGCCCTGAACACCAGGGTCAAGACTCCACAAATGGAGTCAGTTCTCCAAATTCAAGTTCAAAGGCTTCCTCAAGACCACCAAGCGGGGCTGACAGGTTTGGAGGTGCAAGTAACAGTCCTCCCGTAGGCTTAACTCGTCCGACCTGAGACGGTATGGGGGCCTGGTTTCCTGCAGAAGCCCGTGTGTGGGAGGTACCACCAGTCCAAGGACAGGAAGTCCGGAACTCCACCACAGTGCAGGGAATGAATGGGATCACCGACCCAGTTCAAAGGACAGCTTACAGAGGGCACCTGCGGATCCCTGAACATGAGATCTTCTCTTACTCTCCGTCTCACAAGAAAATCTTCTCAGCAAGCCATCCCTGAGAACCTGCCAGATCTACTGATCCTTGTAACTCTTCCATTATCAATACATAAACCTCAGAAACTGTGGCAAAGCACTTACGACTGAGGCCTTTATTTAAGATGAGAAGCCACGAGCCTTCGAAAATGAAAAGGGCTTGTCTTTTAAAAAGAAGACATTCAGGGTCTGATATTTGATAGGTCCTTAACCTGAGGGATTTATTTGTTGTTGTTGTAGTTCTTCTACCAGCATATAGAAAGGAACCCTTTATTTCATCTCCTCCTTTTATGGGCCAAAAGAATACTGGAATCACAACCGCACCACACGATAAGCCCTCAGCCAAGCAGCGGCCATCCTAGCCCTCCTCTGGGTGCCGACCACAGCTTTGCGACAGCCTGACTGTATCAAGTTCTGAGGCCAAGCAGCAGGAAGCCACAGCTCGCGGATTTTCGCTACTTCCGTCTCCTCACTCCAAGACGACGTGCCGTCAGACGCGGGCGGCTGTCGGCTTTTCTGACAGAACACAGGAAACGCTAGCACTACAGCGAAGAGCTGCGAGTCTGTCTTCCAAAGACATCACCCATTCCGCAGTGTTGTTTGGAAAGAAACAGTGTTGTTTGGAAAGACGAGAAAACCACCAAAACAGGATAAATATCAGACACATTTAACAGAATTATGTCCCCAGCTCTTGATCCAAAGCCTCATGGTTCCAAAGGAAAGTTACTGTACAATGGATACTTCATTAACAATGAAACTTGTCAGGCCACCGCAAGTCAACATAATCATAGCAGAGGAGCCCTGGGCCACAATAACCCCACAATAACCTCTCCACGCGGAGCCTTCTGATGAGGAGGGAGCACGCGAGAACTGGACAGCAACGGCTTACCTTCATTCTCAGCCTGACTGCATTCAGCATTACCCAGAGACATACTGAGCAGGGAAAAATCTATTCTAAACATGGCCAGCACCACTCCATGGGCAGACACGTTACTGAGGACAAAGAGGAGCAGGAGAAAGCCTGGTGGGTAGCCACATTCCTCTCTCTTCCTCCTCATCTTCCCAAATGTGAGCGAGCAGGCTCGTGCTCTCCCCGCAACCCAAACCCAACAGCTCTCCTCCGCTACTCCCCTTAGCACGTGAGCAGTTACAGTGACGAGTACAGTAACTAATACACTAGCTTGAGACAAGTCTGGCCAGATCACGGCCAGGGCCTAGACCTCAGTGAACAGCTGTCTAGTCCAGAACCCAAATGGAAGCCGCAGCAGCAAGGGGCGGGAGCCGGTCAGTGCTTCTTGGCTTAGACGGCTCTGCAGCTGCAGGTCCTGACGCTTTGGAGCAGCTCCTTCCCAGCCGCGGTGGAAGGAGAGCGGTCTGCTCCTCGGGCCTCGCACACGGCACAGGCCTGCGAGCCTGCTTCTGCTCTCAGCAGCGCAGCCCGCGGAAACTGCCCTCCGCGCGCGCAGCTTTAAAGTCAGGGAGGGAGGAAGGGATGATAGTTTAAACACAGCAAATCAAACTTACAGTTTTCAAAGCTCAGTTATTTCACCCTTATAACCACCATCAAACAAGGAAAAACAAATTTCAGTTTACATGGAAATGAAAGGTTTTCATATAGGGATACTTTCTGAATGCAATAGTTAAAACAACCATTTCTAATATAAAGACTATGGTATTTTAAAAAAAGCACCCAGTAATTCCTTTCTATACTTGGAGACTCCTCTTTCCTATACCAACCCCATTCCACCCACACCGTGTCCATTCCCACTCCAGGGACCTCAGGAGCTTCTGAGTCGCCGACGCTGGAGTCACTCTGCTCCTCCTCGCCTGCTGCGGAGCCTGAGCAAGCGCTTCTCTCCATATCCACTGCGGGCAACCCAGGCCAAGCCACCAGCGTCTCTCACCTGACCTGACAACGCACACACAATTTCACCCCCCACCTTTGCTTCCTGGCCACTTCTCCGGATGCCAGAGCAAGGCTTTTAAAAGAGAAGTGTGGTCATATCGCCCCTCTGCTCACAACCGATTTCTTGCGCTGCTCCAGAGCGCATTTGGCCACTCAGCCCGGCTTTGCCAGGAGTGAGCTTCCTCGACATGCGCACCGCTCGGCCGTTTGCCTGCCTGCGGTGCCTGCCTGTCTTCTGAGACAGGGTGTTGCTAAGTACCGGGCCAGCGTGAGCTCACAATCCTGCACGGCTCCTCAGTGTGCAGGAGGCCTTGCACGACTTGGCTTCTCCAGCTATTTCCTCAAGTAACACCGCCGGGCGGCCTAAGAGAAAAAGTACTTCATGTCACAGCTGCCGTCTCTGCAGGCACTCTTGCTTCGCAGTATTTCTCTCCATAAACCCCGGTACAATTTTACTTCTGTCAGCGTCCCATGTCCTTACACGAATACACAGAACCCACAGAAGTCACGTCATGTTCGTGCTCTGCCGGCGCCCAGCCCTTCCAACACCTGCGCGACGACAAACACAGCAGTGGCCGAGGGAGAAGCAGCTCAAGAACCGAGAACCGCGCCTCACAGCGCAGGCGAGCGGGGTGCGACCCCACAGGCACGGGGGCTCACGCAAACAGCGCCCCAGAGACGCCTCTTCTGAGCGCACACTCCCCTTCTGTTAACACGGCCTTCCAATCAGGGGACGTGACTTTGGCATGCACAGAGAAAGCAAAGTGATTGACCCACGTTTTATCCAAAGTACCTTCACACTCACGCAGAGGTAATGGATGTCCATCACATTTAAATATTACTGATGCTTTGCTTCTGTTTGCAGGAGAAAAAAATACAAAAATAAAAATGTACAGAATTCTTCATTAACATAGTACCTTAAATAAAACCTACACCACTCAGTGACTGGATGTGTGCACGAAGCTCTGGGGTGTGTGGCTTTCGACACAATCGCGTGGCGCTCCACATCGGTCCTCACACGCAGCGCCACAGGAAGCCGCTTTCCAGCTGCCACTTGAGGGCGACTTCCGCCCAGCTCTCATTCTATTTGCCTTTTTTGGTCTTTGCTGTTTTCTCCTTTCTTTTCTTCACGTGTTTAGGGATTTTGTTTTTCCTCTTCTCTCTCTGGGCTTCCTTGACCATCTTTTTTCTTTCCTACAAATAAAAGGCCCCATAATTTTCACTCATTCAGAGGATTGCGACAAAGTCAGATTTACGTGAAAGGATAAAAACATGAACTAGAGAGCGGGAAATGACTACAGGCAGGAGCAGGACCTGAGGACAACAGCGCCTCGTTCAACCCCCAGTCAAGGACAGCCTGGTTACGTGAGTTACAGCTTGAGCTGGCTTAGTGATTAAAGGCACTTGCTTGAGTTACAGGTTATCCTGGGTTATAGAGCAAAACCCTATCTCAAAAAAGATTTTAGGGGCTGGAGAGATGGCTTAGTGGTTAAGCGCTTGCCTGTGAAGCCTAAGGACCATGGTTCAAGGCTCAATTCCCCAGGACACATATAAGCCAGATGCACAAGATGACACATGCATCTGGAGTTCATTTGCAGTGGCTGGAGGCCCTGGCGCACCCATTATCTCTCTATCTGCCTCTTTCTCTTTCTGTCACTCTCAAAAAAATACATAATAAAGAAACTAAAAAAAAAAAGTAAAGTAGGGCTGGAGGGATCAGTTCAAGTTAAGGCATTTGCCTGCAAAGCCAAAGGACCCAGGATCGATTCCCCAGGTCCCACGTTAGCCAGATGCACAAGGGGGCGCACGCGTCTGGAGTTTGTTTGCAGAGGCTGGAGGCCCTGGTGCTCCTATTCTCACTGTCAAATAAATAAATAACATGTTTTAAAAGTATAAAAGTAATAAATAATAAGAAATTATAATCAGAGGTAGTATCAATGTCTCACCTACTGTAAGAGCTACTACACTGAAGAAAGGAGGAATGAAAGTTTTTGACTAACCTTTTTATCGGTGTCGGGGCCAGGCGTGTTTTTTGTACACTGGGCACGCTCTCCCTGTTCCTCAGCATCGGAATCAGAGCACTCAGAGCTTCCGGCATCTTCTGAATCAGAATCCTTAACTTTATGTTCTAGGAGCGCAGGTACCTTAAAATTATAGAACTATGTTACTTGAGGCTAATTAGTTACCTATAGTTATTAAACATGCTACTGCACGGATCTAGACTTCAGCCTGGCAGATACAACATGATGTGGGCTGGGGAGATAGCTCAATGGGCAAAGTGCTTATGGAGCAAGCAAGAGAACCTGAGTTCAGATCCCCAGTTCCCATGTAAAAGCCTGTCATGGTGCCACATGCTTGCAATCCCAGCAATGGGAAGTAAAGACAGGGCCTCTGAGAGACTATCTGGATAGCCAGTCTACCAAAAATTAAAGTGGAGAGTGATGGAAGGAAACACCCAGCTTTGACCTCTGGCCTCCACATGCGCACACACAAACACACATATGCATACGAAACAATAAAAAGAAAGTGAAACACCATCATGTGACCGACCATCAAAATAGCAGAACTGGGCTGGAAAGATGGCTCAGCCACTAAGGCACTTGCCTGCAAAGCCTAACGACCCAAGTTTGATTCCCCAGTACCCACATAAAGCCAGATGCACAAAGCGGTACGTGTGTCTGGAGTTTGTTTGCAGTGGATCCAGGCCCTGGTGCGCCCATTCTCTTACTCTGTCTCTCTCCTCTCTCTCTGCTTGCAAATCTGTCTGTCTGTATTTTTAAAAACCCAGCAGAATGGACATCAAGGACAAAGATGGGACACACGCCCTAACTCCAGTAAGACGCAAGAATGTACCCGAGTGAAGGACCAAGGCCCCACGGGTGACCTGGCCTGAGTCAATCGAGCTGGGCTGTTTCTTGCAGTGGGCTTATTTGGAAGCTGGCAAAGTACAGGGGTGAGAAATAAAGATTTATTTGGGAAATTTCACAGCTTTTTTCTTAGGAACATTTATGACAATAAGCTAACCTAAATCTAAGAAGTGACAATAGTTAACTAAGAGTTTTCCTTGTCCCTGAAATTTGGCTCCTTTAGTCAGCTAACCTACTTTGTGCTTCACACACTTTTTACAATAAGCTAAGTAGCCAGGCCGGGCTCACACCACTCTCAGTCCTCCGACAGCCGGGGCTCCAGGGGTGCGCCCCACTCCGGGGTTAATGAAGGTCTTAAAAATATTTTATTAGTCTGCAGAGATGGCTTAGCAGTTAAGGTGCATGCCTGCAAAGCCTAAGGACCCAGGTTTGATTCTCCAGGTCCCACATAAGCCAGATTCACATGGTGGCACATGCATCTGGAGTTCATTTGCAATGGCTAGAGGCCCTGGTGTGCCCATTCTCTTTCTCTCTCTCTCTCTCTGGGTGTCTAATAAAGAAATAAATCTTTAATAAAAGTATTTTATTTATTTATTTGAGAGAGAGTGTGAGAGAGAAAGACAACAGGCTGCAAACAAACTCCAGACACATGCACCACCTTGTACATCTGATTTTACATTGGTACTGGGGAACCAAGCTCAGGTCCTTAGGCTTTGCAGGCAAACACCTCAACTGCTGAGCCATTTCTCCAGCCTTCATGAGGTTTCTTGAGTCAGGGTCTAGCTATGTTGCTCATTGTGGGCTCAAAGTGACCCTTCCTGCCTCAGCTTCCCAATCATATAGTACTGCAGACATGTAAACTGCGTTTTGTAAAAGCAGAAAGAAGGTTTCTTCAAAAAGTGAGGATTCCTTTTCTAAGGTCCTTTCTGGGGTGGTGGCTTACACCTGTAACTGAAGCACTTAGGTGGATCACCATGGGTTCAAGGCCAGCCTAGACTTCAGAGGCTCTGTTCAAAACCAAAGCACAGGGATGGAGAGATGGCTCAGCAGTTAAGGTACTTGCCTGCAAACTCTAAAGATTCAAGTTTGATTCTACAGTTTCCATACAAAGCCTATGCACAAAGTGGCACAGGCATCTGGAGTTTGCTTGCAATAGCTACAGACCCTTGCGTCCATGCTCTGCCTGTCTCTCTGCTTGCAAGTAAATTAAAAAAATAGTAACTAAAAGCAAAACCACAATATATTATTAAAGGCATTTTATTTTATTTATTTATGCATTTGAGAGAAAGAGGTAAGAGGGAGAGAGACGTGTGTGCCAGAGCCTCCAGCCTGTGCAAGTAACTCCAGACGTGCGTGCTACTTTGTGTATCTGGACTTACGTGGGTCCTGGGGAATCAATGCTGGGTCATTAGGCTTTTCAGGCAAGAGGCTTAGTGCTGAGCCATCTCCCAGCCCTAAAAAGGTATTTGTGTGTGTACACATAGGTCAGAGGTCGACAATGGGTAACTTCCTCTATCACTTACTATTTTGAGATGAGGTCTCTGGCTGAACCTAGAGCTCACCAATGTGGCTACTGGCAATTTAGCTAGTGAGCTGCTGGGATCCCTGTTGCCTCCCAGTTCTGGGATTACAGGAACGCAGGCATTTTTACATAGACGCTGGGGACCTGCACTCAGGTCTTCATCCTTGTGAGGCAAGTACTTGAGCATCTCCTCAGTCCCTAAAATAGTTTTTATAAAGGCAACGGTACAAAAAGATCTGCTAGCTATTGTGACAAAAATATTCACACTGTGAAATGCATAGTGCAACTTCCTCTAATACTTATCTCTAACTCAAAAGCACAAAATACACAAATTGCCCTAACTCAATTCTTCCTACAAGAGAGCCAGTTTTTTTGTTCTTATTTTTACTTATTTCAGCGTGACAGAGAAACAAGCAGAGAGAGAGAGAGAGAGAGAGAGAGAGAGAGAGAGAGAGAGAGAAAATGAATGGGTGTGCCAAGGTCTCCAGCCACTGCAAAGGAACTCGAGACGCATGCACCACCTTGTGCACCTGGCTTACGTGGGTACTGGGGAACCGAGCTTCGAACCAGGGTCCTTAGGCTTCACAGGCAAGCGCTTAACTCCTAAGCCACCTCTCCAGCCCGAGAGCCAGTTTTTAAAAAGCATGATTCTTCATTAAGTCTTTAATTTAGAAGCTTTATAAAAACAAATGCCTTTATTAGAATTACTTAACCTCTGCTCTTCTAAAATCTAAAACAGAAATAAAAAAACTACAGGAACAGCATAACCAGACGTCTGAGTCCACTGTGGCACAGCATCATGCATACGCAACCCTAGTGCTAGGGAGGCTGAGATAGGAGGACTGCTACAGATCAAGACTGGGGAGGCTGGGATAGGAGGACTGCTACAGATTAAGGCCAGCCTGGGCTACTGAGTTCATGAGAGTTATTCAGCAAATTACATACTGCAAAGGACCAGTGTTTCATGAGACCCACTGTAACCACCATCCAGAAGCACATGGTGGGCAGGGGAGACGGCTATGGGAAAAGTGCCTGTCACACAGGTGTGAGGACCTGAGCCTGGAGCCTTGGCACCCACAAAAACCAGGACATGGTGGTGCATGCTAGGAATCCCAGTGCTTGGGAGGCAGGCGTTCCCCAGGGAGTAAGCTGGTTTGGCACACGAGGATCAGTGAATTATGGGGTCAATAAATAAGGTCAAAAAGACACCCCAAACCAACTTTTGACCTACAAACACACACACACACACACACACACACACACACACACACACACACACAGTTTCAAAAAAAAATGCACACAGCTATCAGTTGTAACTTCACAAATGAAGATGAGCTCATTAACATAACCAAATGTAGTTACAGATTCTGGCAGAGCTTCAATTCCCAAGCCACCCACATAAGCCAGGCTGTAAAAGTGGCATCTGTTCTTTCACAGTGACAGGGGCCCTGACATGTCCATACGTACATGGAACTTACAAACACATGCAAAAAATTTTAAATAAATAAAAAATCTTACCTAGAACAAACAAACAATTCAGGGACAGAACAAAAGATAAACTGCCAAACTTAATTCTAATATTAATTTAAGTTTTATATTCCTTTTTGTATAGACAGTAACGTACCTTTTGAACTCCTGACAAATCTTTTTTCAATCCTGTGACAGTCTGGTATAGAATCTTGTAACCAAAAAGAAAAAGTAAGCAGTCAACATAAGAGCAGACAGTGATCAGCACACACCACACTATCAAACGCAGGGAAGTGACTGGTGTCTTCTGCAAAGCAAGCACATAGTGAAAGCGTGCAGTCAACGCAGTCACTCCTGTCTAGCAGGCTTCTCAGCTGCAAGACGGGGTTCCATCGGGCGGCTCCCACAGTGAACACTGCATCGCACCGGCTGGCAGCCAAGACCAGCTTTGAACCTCATTAAGTGAGAAAAAATGCTTGTTGCTCTCAGTAGTACATCTACATTACAAAAAGTTGTTTAAAAATTGTTCAATTACTATTAAATGACGTTTAATTTCATGCATAATCCTTTGGCACACATTTTTTTCTGTTACTATATAAAAACCTAAATAAATGGTTCAGTTTTCTGTGCCGCTACAAAGTGTTTACCATATAATCCCTTAATAGAAGTAATGTTCAAGTATATATGCTAATGAAATCCAGGTTAACAGACCCAGTAGACATTTATAATCTAGGCATCTATATACATCTTTCTTTTTCTCTCCAATCTGTCAACCCTCTCTCAAACACCAACAAACTCCTAGCTCAAAGCCAGGATCACCGTCAGGACAGTGCCCATCTTTGGTTGACGTGTTTCTACAGACTGATGAAGCCACTCACATTGTCTTGTTGAGCGTTCATGGCCATGTCGTCCTCCTTCAATTTCATCATGATATCCACGTCCCTCTCATAATTTTTTACTTCATTCAAGGTTCTAGGAATATATGCTCGCTTGAACACCTAACAGATGGGAAAAACAAACCTGAATGAAAGCGCTCTTCCGTGCTTCTCACACGCACTCAGTACCCTTGCCCTAACTTCCTAGACTAACCTAAGTTTTTAAACCAATGTCACACTCCTTTCAGCGACGAGGGGGACGTGGAGATCGGCACTGCGAAGGACGTGGCACTCCGCCGATGTCTTGGGCCCCTGTCCGCCTTCCCGTCTAATAAAATGGCTTGAGCACAAAAAAAAAAAATCACACACTTGCAAACTAAACCAGGCCTTTGACTCACAGATGTCAGAAGCCCTTTGAACACTTTCTCCATGGCTGGGGACGTAGCTACGTGGACAGAGCGCTGGCACAGCACGTGGGAGGGCTAAGTCCCGCCCCGGCACACATAAAGCAGGCAGGGGGTGCACGTCTGTAATCCGCACATTTGGGAAGTGGAGGCAGGAGGAGCAGGAGCTTGAAGCCAACCTGCCTTACATGAGGCTGGAGAGATGGCTCAGTGAAGGCGCTTGGCTGCAAAGCTACAGGATCAAGGTTTGCTCCCCAGGACCACATAAAGCCAGATACACAAGATGGCCCATGCATCTGGAGTTCATTTGCAGTAGCCAGAGACCCTGATGCACCCATTGTCTATCTGCTTCTCTCTCAAATAAATAAAGTATTAAAAAAAAAAGATTTCACTACTTAGTACAATGAGCCAATAGATTTCTGAGTGAACAATCTACTACAAAGAAAATTACACAATTTAACTCAAATTCTATAGCATGCAATCTAAATCATAAAATCTAATATGCATCACCAAAAACAAAGACCCCACGAGTGTGTGAGGTAGGCATGGTGGCTCATGCCTGCAATTCTAGCCCTTAGGAGACACAAGCAGGATGCTGAGTCTGAGGCCAGCCTGGGCTACATACGGAGCCCCGTCTCAAAGCATAAACAAGACACCTCACCAGCTGTACGGTTAGCCTGACGCGACTCAGCCACCACTGGAACGGTGTCTTGATGAGCTCATTAGAGACTCTGGGCCGGGCTCGTTGCTGGGAGGAGAGTCACCCTCACTGCGGGCAGGGCCGCCCCGCCCCTCTCACTCCGCTGCCCCCGCTGCCCCGCCATGCTTTCCCAGTCAGTCACGGCCACGTCTCCTGAAGCTGGAGACGAAGATGACCCCTTTCCTTCCTCAAGCTGCTTCTGGTCATGTATTCTGCTCCCCGTGCCCCCACGTGCCCTGTGTGAGGCTGTGAAGAAACAACAGACCCACCTCTTCATCCACATGATCTTGGCTTGACCTTTCCTCCTTGGTCCGTTGAGATGCTATTTCCATGGCCTTTGAAAGAAAACAAAAGTTCCTGCATGTTCAATCTCGAGAAGATACAAGTCCTGATTTTGTAATGAACCTGTTTCAATCTTCATAAGTGCCACTCTTCACACTTACACACAAAAATAAGAACAAATCGGGCTGGAGGGGCGGCTTTGTGGTTAAGACATTTGTTTAAAAAACAAAGAACAAATCGAGTTCAGCAAGCAGAACCAGAGGAATGAAAGCAAAGATGGGAAGGTGCTCCCAGGGAAGCAGGGAGCACGAGCGGCAAAGACCAACCCTGAGAGCCTCGTGTGCGGACGTATGCACCACTGCTTCAAGATCCATGGGCTCACAGAGGATCAAAGTGGAAACAAATGGGACTACATCAAAATAAAAGGCATCTGTGCATCAAAGGATGCCAGGAAAGCACAGGGCACGGGACAGAGCACTGCAGCTCACAGCTCTGAAAGGGTGACCGCTCTCAACAGAACCAACAATGGCCTGCTCACAAGTGGACAAAGAGAATGCGAAAAAACTTCCCTAAGATGTCCATGTGGACAGCAAACAGGAAAAGATGCTCAGCAGTACTGGCCACTCCAGAAATGCATGTCAAAGGCACCCTGAGATGCCCCTTCACATCCGTTAGCATGGCTACTCCTGTGTCATGCTCCAGGGAGTGCTGACCAGCATGCAGAGAAGCTGGAATCCCTGCCCACAGGGGGCAGAGCTGTACAAGGACTCAGGCATACGGTCAGCAACAGGTCCCTGAAAACTGTAGATAAATTACACTAATGCCCTAGCAACTCAGCTTCGGGGAAAGCATACATTCTGCAGTGGTTTGAGTCAGGTGTCCCCATAACCTTAGGTGTTCTGAATGCTAGGTCCCCCAGCTGATGGCAGTTAGAAATTAAAGCCACCTGGAAGCACTGTATTGCTGGGAGTGGCTTATGGGTGTTATAGCCAGTTTCCTCTTGCCAGTGTTTGGCACATTCTTCTGTTGCGATTGTCCACCTGACGTGGGCCGGGGGTGACCACCCTCTGCGCATACCATCATTTCCCCTGCCATCATAGAGCTTCCCCTCAAGCCTGCAAGCCAAAATAAACCTCTTTTTTCTCAGAAGCTGCTCTTGGTTGGGTGATTTCTACCAGCAATGCGAACCTGGCTGCAACACATTCAAAACAATGTCTTGGAAGACACATTATTTATATATGCTCACGTTCACAGCAGAATTACTCAAGAGCCAGAAAAGGGTGGAAGCAAGTCCATGTGTCCACAGACAGACAAAACACAAAATGGGCATATTCAAAATGCAGTATAATTCAGCATTAAAGAAGAAACCCAGCTGGAGAGATGGCTTAGCAGTTAAGGAGTTTGCCTGCAAAGCCAAAGGATCCCGTTCAACTCTCTAGGACCCACGTAAGCCAGACCCACAAGGGGGCACATGTGTCTGGAGTTCCTCTGCAGTGGATGGTGGCCCTGGCATGCTCATTATCTCTCTCTCTCTCACTCAAATAAATAAATATATTTTTAAAAAAAGAAAGAAGAAACCCTATCACATGCTACTGTATGGATGAACCTGGAGAACACCATGCTAAGTAAAATAAACAACTCCAAAAAGACAAATGGTGCATTATTACACTTGTTAAAAGTACCAAGAGCAGTTGAATTCATTTAAAGGAGAACAGCTGTTGCTAGGGGTTGGGGATCAGTTAGTGGGTATTCAATTTCAGTCTGCGATGATTAAAAGAAAGATCTGAAGATGAAAAATGGTGGCTTGCACAATAATTTCAATGTATTCAATGCTTAGTACATAACATAATGTATATTCTACCTGCATTTAAAAAAATACTATAATTTAGAAATGGCCCCTGAGAAACACTAGAGAAAAAAAAAAATTAATGACCAAAAAACCAAGTTTTGGGCTGGAAAGATGGTTCATTGGCTAAAGGCACTTGGCTTGGAAAGTTAAGGCCTGGGTTCAATTCTCCAGTACCCACATAAAAACCAGACGCATAAAGTGATGCATGCATTTGGAGTTTGTCTGCAGTGGCAGGAGGCCCTAGCACACCAATACTCAATCTCTCTCTCTCTCTGTATGCCTTTCTCTCTGTCTCAAATAAAAAAATAAAAAATAATAACTAAAGAAAAACAAAACAGCCGGGCGTGGTGGCACCCGCCTTTAATCCCAGCACTGGGGAGGCAGAGGTAGGAGGATCACTGTGAGTTCGAGGCCACCCTGAGAATGCACAGTGAATTCCAGGTCAGCCTGAGCTAGAGTGAGACCTTACCTCGAAAAACCAATTAAAAAAAAAAAAAGAAAAGAAAAACAAAACAAAAAAAGTGCTGGAGAGATGGCTTAGTGGCTAAGTGCTTGCCTGTAAAGCCTAAGGGCCCCGGTTTGAGGCTTGATTCCCCAGGCCCCATATTAGACAGATGCACAAGGGGGCGCACGCATCTGGAGCTTATTTGCGGTGGCTGGACGCCCTGGCATGCCCATTCTCTCTCTCTCTCTCTGTCGCTCTCAAATAAATAAATAAAAATGAACAAAAAATAAAATAAAATAAAATAAAAAAAAACCCAACATCCATGTTTTCTTAGTAAATGCTCTTGAAGGCTGGCAAGCTCTGCAATCTCAGCAGATGTGTGATGTCCAGAAACCTCTTCACACTGGTCCCTTGCTACACCATGAACTAGGAGGCTGCTGAGACGGGTGAACTACACGAGGGTGCCTGTGGCCCTCACCAGTGCCACACCAATGCACATCACCGTCCTACCTGTGAGAGATAAGCGTCCATGTTGTCACGCGTGATGGAAGGGTCGGTGACAAAGTCGAAGAGCTCTCGCACAGTCATGACGGCGACAGCGTGCTTCTGAAAGAAACCTGCCGGAGGCAGGAAGGTCAGTGCTCCACTATGCCGTGCCCCGGCAAAGGGGAAAGTGCACACCACCCCGAGAATGAACGGGGCAGCTTCACTGTGCTGGGCAACCCAGTGATGTTTCTGTTAGTGCTGCAGGTCAAGGGCGGGGCCTTCCACACCAGGTAGTGTTCTTATCTAATGCTTCACTAAGTACAGAACTAACTCAAACAAACGGCTAGAAAATTTCACTCTACTCACCATTGACATTGACACAGTCTTTTCTCAAGAACTCCAGAGCATGTGGGTGGTCATGTTCCACTGACTGAGACACGTCAATAACGTACACATCTCCAGCATGGTACCTTGTGGGCCAGAAACACAGGCTATGAAGTACTAGTGCTTTGTTTG
Organism: Jaculus jaculus; assembly: GCF_020740685.1. Lineage (NCBI taxonomy): Eukaryota > Metazoa > Chordata > Mammalia > Rodentia > Dipodidae > Jaculus > Jaculus jaculus. The sequence goes on from NC_059118.1 coordinate 63,003,467, forward strand.
TTTAAAAAACTTCTATTGTTTCAGACAAAATTTTTCTTTTCCTTTTTAAATATTTTATTTTTATTTATTTAAAACAGAAAAGGAATTGGCATGCCAGGGCCTCTAGCCACTGCAAATTGCATGTACCGCCTTGTGCATGTGGTTTACGTGGGTCCTGGGGAATTGAACCTGGGTCCTTTGGCTTTGCAGGCAAGTGCCATAACTGCTAAGCCATCTCTCCAGCCCGCCAGACAAGACTTTTTGTTTGTCAAGGTAGAGTTTCAATGTAGTCCAGGCTGACTTGAAATTCACTATATAGTCTCAGGGTGGCATCGAACTCACAGCGATAAAGGTGTGCACCATACTTGGCTCAGACAAGATTTTTCTGTGTAGCTCTGGCTTGCCTCAAACCCTCACTTCTCTTGCCTGAGCACCTCAGCAGCTAAATGCTTGGACTACAGGCATATGCCATCATGCTTGGCAAAAAATAAATATATATACATATATATTATATATATATATATTATATATATGTGTGTGTATATATATATATATAATATATATCTGTATATGTATAATAATAACAACAATTCACCTTAAGATAAGTAATTCATAAAATGATCAAGATCATCTTGATTAACAAAGGAAAACAGAGAAAAAAATTTATTATTATTATTTTTTTTGGTTTTTCGAGGTAGGGTCTCACTCTAGCCCAGGCTGACCTGAAATTCACTATGTAGTCTCAGGGTGGCCTCGAGCTCACAGCGATCCTCCTACCTCTGCCTCCCAAGTGCTGGGATTAAAGGTGTGTGCCACCATGCCCAGCTTGAGAAAAAAACATTTAATTAATTTATTTGCAAGCATAAAGAGAAGAGGGAGGGAGCAGGAGAGAAAGGTCATGCTAGGGCCTCTAGGTGCTGCAAACTCCAGATGAACGTCGCACTGTGTGCATCTGGGAAAACTGAGAAAATTTCTAAAGCCCCGTAATTGCTAACGATGAACCCAGTCCTGTACTGTCCCCACATTGGTGCTGCTGGAGACGGAACCCAGGGCTGCACCCACGTGAGATGAGCACGCCAATGCCAACCTACGTCATCAGTCCCACAGGTCTGCTCTGTGCCAAGGCCACCAGAGACAAGGCCCATGCTGAGCTCTTACTGTGGGAAAGGCAACTTTCTAACTTGAAGATGCAGTAGGACTTTGTAAACTGTGATTTGCCTATAATTTTGAAGGACAGGAAAGGACTTAAGGGAAGTTTCTCATAGACACATACACACTCACAGCATGTTAAATTCACTGAGATCAGCATGGACCAGCCTGGCATCCTGATACATCCGTCTCATGTACTGAATGACCTGCAGATACAATTCCCGAGCCTTGGATTCTGACAACTGGACATTTTTCAATAGTGGTGCGGGCCTTGAAGAAAACACAACAAGGCAAGGTAAAATGACCAAGAACAAGTTTTCTGGCTTCATACTACACTGTCACATGTACCTTCTCTCTAACTCATCATGTGACCTATCCATGGGATGATGTCGGCCACTCCAAGATTGCCAATTATGGATACTTTAAATAAAACACATTAATAAAACAATTAACGTTGTTATTCTGAAGTATTGTAAGATTTCAAACTGGTAAATTATAACAGTTTATGGTTTTCTCACTAACGGTGGGCAAGGAGCTATTTACATGGAAAATAGTCATACATTATCTAATTTAAAGCTCTGGACATGAAATTCTTTGGCCTTCTCTATACTTACACGTCATCTTTGCCAATGAAACCCATGACAAGAACGTGACTCCTTAGCATTACTGGTTCTGGACAGGGAATCGCTGCTGTGTTCAGCCTGGGAGAACAGAGAAAACGATGGCTGAAAGTCAAAGGGCACCTACGTAATTACGACAGTCACAGCTACGGCCAGCAGCGCTGCTAGAAACAGCACCACGTCCTCAACTGTACGAAGACGTCTCATCAACTCTAAAAACCCAACGGTGCTGAGCCACCATTATACACCACCAAGAACATCAGGATACTGGAGGGTAAGCTATTTCATCCCAGCCCACTTGCAGAGGGGCTCAACTGAGGGAAAATGTGATGAAATAGAATAGGTATGTCTCCAGATATCTTTCAAGTTGATTAGCCTGAAACATGCTTGAAGTCAATGGACTCACACCTAACAGCCTTCTTCTTCCTCAGGTTCCGGGGCTCCAACAGGTCCTCCCACAAGCACAGCATGCACTTGACCCACAGCCGTCTCTTGCCTAGCTTGCTAAAACTCCAGTGGAACGTTTTAAGTGACATCATTACCATCACCAAGCATGTCACTCACTGTCACAGCTCTGTGACGGGTCTTTGTTGCTGTCAGGCCATGGTCTACATGTTCGCATGGCTTACAGGCTCCTTAGGTCACGGTACAATTCTGCCACAGAAGCTTAGAAAACAGGTAGCTGCCATCTGTTCACAACTGCTCCTTCTGTTTAGCTCAGTACGTCCAGTAGAGCCGAATAAACTAACAAGTCCCTCGACTGGACAACAGGAAGGGCTGGCAACGAGCGCGTGCGCACACACACCCCCCCTTACACCTGCGCACCTGATTAAGTTCCTCATTTCCTTTTCTGCCCAAGTTTTCACCATTTTTCTAGGGTTTCCTTTACAATAGCCATGACGAAATCTTAAAAAGAAAAAAACATTTATTATTTCTATCCTTGCATTTCCGTTTTAGCACTGGAGGGAAGGGAAATGAAAGAACCCAGGCTCACCTGAATTCCCCAGTCACATATTTATCCCGATCTTTGAACACCAAAATAGAAGTTTTATAAATTTTGATTGCTCTGCTCTGTCCATCTGCTGTGCTAGCATGGTATACATTAGCCTATTTTAAGTCAAAAAACAAAGAAAATAAAACTTGTGTTAAGTAACTACCATGTTTTACTTTTCAGTTAATTCTCACCTTGTAAGTCAAGTATGGGGCTGGAGAAATAGCTCAGCAATTAAGATGCAGGCCTGTGAAACCCAAGGATCCAGGTTCAATTCCCCAGGTCTCATGTAAGCCAGATACACAAGGTGGCACATGCTTTTGGAGTTTGTCTGCAGTGGCTAGAGGCCCTGGAGTGCCCATTCAATCTCTCTCTCAAATAAAATTTAAAAATAGTTGTTAATGCCAAGTATGTTGAAATACCTTGCAGTAAGTAACATGTTCATCTTTTTGAAGATGTGAATTAAAAAAACAAAAGTCTCTGACCACTTGGGAACTTCCAGCTATGGGTGAGTTTCTCCCTCAGCTGGGCCTGGGCTGGCTTGGCCCAGGCGAGCCCCCCAGCCCTTAGTCTCAACATGGGTTCTTTATTTCCTCCAGCTCCCCACATGGCAAGACTCCTTGAACTTTCTTTTTGCATTCTGTGCTTTTTTTCCAGCCCCTCCACATGGGATCTCTAGCCATATGGGTGCCTTTCCTTGGCTCTGTACTTCCCTCAATAAATATAATAATAGTAATGATAATCAGGGCTGCAGAGATGGCCTAGGGGTTAAGGCACTTGCCTGCAAAGCTGAAGGACCCAGGTGCAACTCCCCAGGACCCACATAAGCCAGATGCCCAAGGTGACACACGCATCCAGAGTTCGTCTGCACTGGCTGGAGGCTCTGGCGCACCTATTCACTCTCTGCCTCTTTCCCTCCCTCAAATAAATAAAATGTATTTTAAGAAAAAATCATGATTAAGCCAGGCATGGTGGTGCATGCCTTTAATCTCAGCACTCAGGAGGCAGAGGTGGGAGGACAGCCATGAGTTCAAGGCCACCCTGAGATTATATAGTGAATTCCAGGTCAGCCTGAGCTAGAGTGAGACCCTACCTCAAAAAAAAAAAAAAAAAAAAAAAAAATCATGTTTGCCTTTTGCTATGTTTATATATAAAGAAAAACAAACTATTATGCCATCATGAACTGGGTGTGACCACCTTTTTCTGCTTCAAAACACTGTAATATATAGTTGGTTCATGAACATTCAACTCATAACAGTACTATAACTTCTGCTTAAATTTCATCTGACAGCTAGTTTCTCTGTGAAGAACACCTTAGTTTTCCTCAAATTTTTTAAATTGACTATTTTTATACATACACTTATATGTACATATATACATATTTTGAAAGTAATCCTTCTACTACCTTCTCTTGACCTACCCCCTTTTCCTCTTTTATTTTTTATTTATTTATTTATTTTCAAGTAGAGTCTGGCTCAAGCCCAGGCTGACCTGAAATTCGCTATGTAGTCTCAGGGTGGCCTTGAACTCATGGCGATCCTCCTACCTCTGCTCCCGAGTGCTGGAATTAAAGGTGTGCATCACCACATCCAGCTCCCTTTCCTCTTTTTTTTGGGGGGGGGGGCCTCAAGGTAGGGTCTCACTCTAGCCCAGGCTGATCTGGAATTCACTATGGAGTCTCAGGGTGGCCTCGAACTCACAGCCATCCTCCTACTTCTGCCTCCCGAGTACTGGGATTAAAGGCGTGTGCCACCACGACTGGCTCTCTTTCCTCTTTTTAAGGACAAAAATGTATTCATTAAGTAGGTAAGTTTTACTTGGTGTTTGCAATAAGAGCACTGACATGAAATCATCCAATCATCTCGAGAAAAACCTTGCCTCTTTTCCTGTGCTGATGCAGCCATTTATCTCTGATATGATTCCTCTAGTCAACATCTTGAATAAAATCATTCTTGTTCTGGGGTCCAAAACCTGAAAATAAAATGCAAAAAAAAACTCAGACAAAAAAATGTTCAAAATGGTGCTTTCCAAACCTTTCTCAAGATATGTGACAATGACTAGAGCTGGAGAGATGGTTTAGTGTAAAGCATTTGCCTGCAAAGCCAAAGGACACAGGTTTGATTCCCTAGTTCCTACATAAGCTAGATGCGTAAGGTGGCACATGCATAGGGAGTTCGTGTGCAGTAGCTGGAGGCCCCGGAGCACCCTTTCTCATCTCTCAAAATAAAATGTAGAAAATGAATGTTAAGTGAGATATGGGACAACGATTAACCTGAAGTGCTGCGCTGCACCACGCTACCCTGGATGACGGCCTGAGTTGTTAGAATGTTTCATTCCCTTTAACTTTTAGGAACTAAGTAAGACGTGAGGTGAAGGCCAAGGGAGCCAGCTGTTCATTCAATCATGGAACAAAGCTTACCCAGCCCGAGAAAGGAGAAGCAGACTCTAGACCAACCTTAGCTAACAGAAAATAATGTAAACCACATGCAGTAAGAACATTTCCTAGTGGCCAATTAAAAGAAAAGGTGAAATCATTTCAGTGCATGTTACCTAATTCAGTATATATAAACATTAATACATAGTCATTACTATGATACTTAGCATTCTTTTACACTGAAGATTTACTATTCTGAAGGTATTTTACGTCTGTGTATATACCCTACGTCAGTCTGAGCACATTTCAAATGCTCAGCAGCTACTATACTGGACAGGCAGCTTTAAACCAAGATTCAACAGTCTGTATCCTATGGGCCAAATTCTGCCTACAGTACATATTGCTACAACCTGAAAGCTAAGCATGGTGTTTGCATTCTAAAAATAAGAAATGGATAAATAAGTAAACTCAGTTATTCAACAAAAGGTAAAATGACCTGCGAGGTCTGAAGTAGTTATCAGCTGGTCTTTACATGAAGTGCCAGAGACCGCTGCTACAATAGGTGCGCGGGTGAGGGCAGGGCCTCCTTCACAGCACGTCCAGTTTGGTGTACACAGACTGCAAAGCTCTCTTGAACAAACAGAAAGCAGGCACGGAGTTCAGCACGTGGCGCCTTGGTCCTTCCATGCGAAGCTGTTCTAGAGAAGCCACGTCTCAAACGCTTGTTTACAGTTTCAAGCGACCCTGGCATGGCTCTCCGGGCTCAGGCAGCCCTTCGGGTATCACCAGGTCAGAGACTAAAAACAGGCTAAAGCTACCAACACTTTAGGTTCTAATCTTTTTGATGATGTTGTTTATTTTTATTTACCTATTTGAGAGCGACAGACAGAGGGAGAAAAAGGCAGATAGAGAATGGACGCGCCACGGCCTCCAGCCACTGCTAACGAACTCCAGATGCGTGCGCCCCCTTGTGCATCTGGCTAACGTGGGTCCTGGAGAATTGAGCCTCGAACCGGGGTCCTTAGGCTTCACAGGCAAGTGCTTAACCGCTAAGCCATCTCTCCAGCCCTAGGTTCTAATCTTAAATGAGGTGGCGGAGGTTGCACCAAGACCCTCAGGTTAGGATGAATGACATAAACTTGGATGACTGTAGGTTCAAATACCAAAATACAACCACTGCAACTCAAGAGGAGAATGAAGACTCTAATTTCTGCTTCTGCACTGCAAAGGACAGCTGAGAGGAGAAGTGAGCTGTCTGCATGTGAGACCTGGGCTTCTGCAGAGTAAATAAGGTGCACAGGAAAGAGCAGCCAACCAAATGGCTTCAGAAAAAGACAGAAGAGGGCTGGAGAGATGGCTTAGCGATTAAGGCACTTGCCTGCAAAGCCAAAGGACCTCGGTTCAATTCCCCAGGACCCACGTAAGCCAGATGCACAAGGTGGTGCACGCGTCTAGAGTTTGTTTCCAGTGGCTGGAGGCTCTGGCACACCCATTCTCTCCCTCTCTCTCTCTCTCTCTCTCTCTCTCTCTCTCTCTCTCTCTCTCTGTGTGTATGTGTATGTGTGTGTGTGTGTGTGTGTGTGTGTGTGTGTGTGTCTTTCTCTCTCACGAATAAATAGTAAAGTATTTTTTAAAAAAAGAAAAAGACAGGACTAGGGAGATGGCCTTGTGGTTAAAGGCATTTGTTTGCAAAACCTGTTACCACAGGTTCTATTTCCAAGGACCCACATAAAGCCAGATACAAAAAGTGAACCATACATCTGGCATCTGTTTGCAACAGTAAAAGGCCATGCTATACCCACACACACGTGTGTGTGCAAATATATTAAAATAATTTTTAAGAAAATAAAGAAAAAAACAGGAAAAATGACTAAGTAACAACTAAATGTTAAAAAAAAATTAGAAAAAAAAACCCACAGCTTGAGACATAAGGTACACACTCCAACATTTAAAATTAATTTAGGAGCTGGGTGTGGGAGTACATAACTTTAATGCCAGCACTTGGGAGGCAGAGGTAGGAGGATTGTGTCAGCCTGAGCTACAGTGAGACCCTACCTTGAAAAACCAAAAATAAATAAATAAAATAATAATAATAAGATAAGATAAAGATAAATTTAGAAAGAAGGCAGCAGCATTTCCTAATTATTTTTAGGCTGCTTCATCTCTCAAAGCCAGGCATGCTTTGTTGTTAATTCCCCAAACAAAGCAGGGAACAGAAATCATACACAGTAAGGACTCAGCCCAGGCCTGGCCTGTCTGACAGCAGCCCCTTGGCTGCACAGGGGTGAAACCCCAGCAGCTCCTGCTCCTGAGGGGTTGTGAGGTACAGGACAGAGGCAGGGTTTAAGCCTTGAGCCAAGAGCTTTAGGTCAAGAGAGTGCTATGTTGAAATGTTCATTTATAGGGGCTACAGAAATGGTTTAGCAGTTAAGGCACTTACCTATGAAACCCAAGGACCCAGGTTCAATTCTCTAGTACCCACGTAAGCCATATGCTCAAGGTGGTGCCTGTGTCTAGAGTTTGTTTGCACTGAAAGGAGGCCTTGGCATGTCCATTCTCTCCCTCCCTCCCCCCTCGCTCTCTCTCAATCTTTCTCTAACAAATAAATAAATAAATAAAATATTTTTTTAATGTTCATTTGTATACACATGTATAGGCAGGGGAGAATAATATACGATAGCAACATTCTGACCCTTTTAATCACTTTTTTCACACCAAAAATCTGAGCCAATGCTAACCTTCACTCACATTCCTCTGCCTGTGAAAAGATCAGGACAAGCCCGGCGAGGTGGCGCACGCCTTTAATCCCAGCACTTGGGAGGCAGAGGTAGGAGGATTGCCTTGAGTTCAAGGCCACCCTGAGACTAAACAGTGAATTCCAGGTCAGCCTGGACTAACCCTACCTCAAAAAACAAAAACAAACAAAAATTTAGGACCCAATTTCTCCAAACTCCTTTAAAGAACTAATACAGCACACAAAATTTCTAAAGACAGGGCTGTCTAGTAAGAAATTCGAAGGTTTCACCCCTTTCTTTCCTCTCACAGCCCCTGCTGCATAGCTGATACTCAAGTTATTTTTTGGAAAAACTAGCTAACCACACTCCTAGAGACCTTCCTGAAGACAGGACTCCAGTGCAGTGGTCCCTGAGAAGTGAGAGCACTACGTGGTGGCTTCCAGGCCTACGGCAGGACCACGACCCTACTTCATCCAGTAGTGCTGCCAGCACAGAGCAAAACGCCAAGCCCGACGCTCGGACAGCAAAGAATGATTTCCAAAGGGACGACTCTGAGTACCAGTATCACCAAGCAAGAAGGACGAAGCAAAGCGCAATCGCGAGGGCGGAGTGTCTGAGGAAGAGCTTGCACACGTTTACACAGTACCTGCTCTACGGTGGCTCGGTCGGCCTTATCTTTAATGCGATACCTAACCAGAGACAAAAAAAGTACGTCGGCACACTTAGAATTCAACAAGACAGAGGCTCAATAGGGCCCCTAGGTGTACACAATTTTGTGAAAACTATACAGGTTTCTTTCACAACAGATTTCATGATTTGAATCCAGACTCTTAGTCAGTGAAGCTTCATTCCCACTGAGCACGCAACTCCATTCTCTAGGGCACCAGCTGCATAAACAGATCCATGTACTTTGGGGCGGTCTCTCATGTTGAAGAGGCAAGGAGCAACTGGAGTGACATGACAAGAGAGCCGAGTCTGGGGCACTGGCCTTTAATGTTCTGTTAACACAGAAAAGCTTATTTTCTTACAAGGCCGCTTCTAGGCGGCCTCTGATTTGAAAGCTCACACTAGATAACTCAATCTAGCACGTGACCTACACTAATAAACACTCAAAGAATCAGACAGGCGGGTCAGTGAAGAAATGAGTGACTATGCTGCTTCTCAAAAAGCTAGTGTCAGGGGCTGGAGAGATGGCTTAGCAGTTAAGGTACTTGCCTGCAAAGCCAAAGGACCCAGGATTGATTTCCCAGTTACCCACGTAAAGCCAGATGCACAAGGCAGTGCATGCGCCTGGAGTCCGTCTGCAATGGCTACAGGCCCTCGTGCGCCCATTCTCTATCTGCCTTTCTTTCTCTCTCTCTCAAATAAATAAAATATATTAAAACAAAAACAGCTAGTGCCCCTTAGACACAGCAATAAGCCAGAGGAGGTCTGGTTTTGATGCTCAGTTCTAACACTGCTAGCTATGTTATATTAACATCATTTTCTAGAACACAGTGGTGGTGAAGCCTGTAAACAAGATCTTAAAGAACTGGCTTTCTGAACAAAAGTGTAAGGAATGCATTCTCAGCTTTGTTTTTTTGTTAATCCCATGCAGTTTTTAAGTCTCCACTTCTTTTTGCACAGGTGTACAAGTGTTCGTGGAGGCCAGAGGGCAGCCTCACAGTAATCCTCAGGGTCACGGTCCCTCTTTCTTTTGAGGTGGGACCTCACACTCGCTAGACCTCACCAATGACACTTGACTGAGTGGCAGTGAGCCTCAGGCATCTGCCTGTCCGCCTTCTCGGTGCTACCCAGCACTGCATGACGCAGCTAAGCTTGACACTTTTACCTGGGAACTAAGGTCTTTATGCTTATAACCTGAGTACTTAACCCACTGAGCTATCTTTCCAGCCTCCAGCCTCTCCCTTGAATTAAAAAAGAAAAATGTTTTATGGAAGGACACAATTAAATTCTAAAAGGAAATTTTTTTAGATATTTAGTCTACACTCAAATCTTCAAATAATTATTCCCATGAAAATACATTTATGAATTTCACAAGTGGTAGTTTTAGACTTAGTTAATATTTGCAATTTGCAAAGGTATAAGATACTCTAAGCTAAAAACCAAAAAGCATTGAAATGAATAGCCTTTGCAAAATGATGATGTTAGTTATTTAGACATTAGTACCTATATCCATGTTTTATGATGAAAATATTACTTACATATCTGCTTCTTTTTGTCTAGATTTTTCGGTGACTTTATTAATGACAGAATCAGTAACATTGAGCTTATCTAAAAACACAAAAAACCCACAAATGTAAAACCATGACAGGAATGAATACATTAGCAGCGCCTACACAGTACACCTTCCTCCCCTCCCTTTTTCCTTGTCTCCTCCTCCTCAATGCTCTGCTGCAGCTGAGATGCCTGACTCATGAAACAGTGCAGCAACCATGAAGGCGAGCAAAGCATCATGACTCCTTCACAGCAAGTTCTCCTTTACCACTGCGCCAAAAGGCTCTAGATTCCTGGATACAGAAAATGCCCAAGCCACTGTTCCTGCCAATTAACCTTAGATACTTATTTGCACACTGCATATCAGGTAATACAAATGCCTGACTTCCAAGTTTAATTTTGAAAATGTCAATTTCTTTTCACGTTATAGGTCCAAGATAGAGAAGAAGACACTTAAAATAGTTTCACTCTGGGCTGCAGAGATGGCTTAGCTGTTCAGGCACTTGCCTGCAAAGCCAAAGGACCAAAGTTCAATTCCCCGGGACCCATGTAAGCCAGATGCCTAAGGTGGCACTCGTTTACAGCAGCTCTCTCAAATCAATAAATAAAATACTATTACTACTACTACTAATAATAATAATTACACTAACTGGGCATTTACAGACAGCTTGTATGAGAGACTGTGCTAGGTTTGTAAAGGAGTCAAGGAGTTCAAGAGAATGGGGCTAGAGAGATGGTTTAGCTGTTAAGGTGCTTGCTGGCAAAGCCAAAGGACCCAGGTTCAATTCCCCAATACCTACATAAAACCAGATGCACAAGGTAGCACATGCATTTGGAATCAGTTTGCAGTGGCTAGAGGCCCTGGTGCACCCATTCTTTATCTTTCTCCTTCTTATAAATAAATAAAATATTTTTTTAAAGAAGAGAATGATGGCTGGACATGGTGGCGTATGCCTTTAATCCTAGCACTCGGGAGGCAGAGATAGAAGGATCGCTGTGAATCAAAGCTACCCTGAGACTACAGAGTGAATTCCAGGTCAGCCTGGGCTAGAGTGAGCCCCTACATTAAAGAGAGAGAGAGAGAGAGAGAGAGAGAGAGAATGATGGCCTTGCAGTTTTAAAGTTCAAATCAGCATTCTCAGCCTTGCATTCAAGAGCACACTAAAATGATTAATGTCGACATGTCTCTAGTAAAACAAAACAGCATTTTCATCATACTACCACAAGATGACCCTACTGCAAAACCCAATACAGAACACATAAGAGCCTGAATATCTTTATCTTTATATTCCCAAATATGAAAAAACCAAGAATCAAACCAAGTACTGGAGTGATTTTAAACCACTAAAAGCTTTTGCTTTAAGCATTAGCACTGAGCCAATAAAGATGCATTAATACCTTACACTGTTTTGAAGAATTTAATACATGATTATATAACATAAAATCATTAAACTTACCTAGATTGATTTTATTTTCAAATTTTCTTAAGACTTTGTCAGTTGGAGTAGACATTTTGCTTGAATTGTAGTTAGAAGTCTGTCGATTTGCCTACAAGAAATTAGCTTCGATATAGGACTAGATGTCAGTGCAGACCTCAGGGTTATCATCACATGCTTTCCTCCTCGTTCAGTTATTAAAGCATCAGGACTTACAGAATTCTCAGGAAAGGAAAGAAGCAAACTAATTTGCCAGAGATTAAAAAAAAAAAAAAATCCATGTGGAGGCTGGAGAGAATACTTAGCGGTTAAGGAGCTTGCCTGCAAATTCTAAGTACCTGGGTTCGATTGCCCAGTACCCATGTAAAGCCAAATGTAAAGTGGCTCAGGTGTCTGGGATTCATCTGCAGTGGCCAGGGGCCCTGGCATGCTCAGTCTGTCTCTCTCTCTCTCTCTCTCTCTCTCTCTCTCTCTCTCTCTCTCTCTCTCTGCTTCTTTATGACAAATAAGTAACAACCTTGGAGAATCACTCTTGTAACTAAGTCTTGTCACCTAGATTTTTCTGTACCAAGCATTTGTATGATATACCAGTTTATCTTCCAAATAACTGCATCTGACTGCTTGACGACCAATTACCACTATGCTTGAGACAGATACCAGGGCCTGGTGCACACTAGCCAAACACTCTACTGCTGAGCTACATCTCCAGTCCCTATTCTGTTTCTTAACCTTTTCTTTTTCAAAATTTATTTTATTTATTTATGTGAGAGAGAGAGACAGCAGGGAGAGGCAGATACACAGAGAATGGGTGTGCCAGGGCCTTTGGCCACTGCAGACTCCAGATGCATGAGCCGCCTTGTGCACCCGGCTTACATGGGTTCTGGGGAATCAAACCTGGGTCCTTTGGCTTTGCAGGCAAGCGCCCTAACAGTTAAGCCATCTCTCCAGCCCCTGTTCTATTTCTTACATGATTGGCAGTTAATTGACTATTCATGTCCTTTACTATGCACATTTTTAAAGTTCACAATCTTATGACACTCCAATAACTCTTAACATACACCAAGTATAAAAGAATCCAAATGTAGGAAATTGTGAGAAATATGGAAAAAACAAAGACCATCAACCAAAAAAGGCTGGGACTACAAAAAAATAAAACGTGGGACTGGAGGGATGTCTTAGCAGTTAAGACGTTTGCCTGCAAAGCCAAAGGACCCTCATTCAATTCCCCAGGACCCACGTTAGCCAGAGGCACAAGGGGGTGCACACATCTGGGGTCTGTTTGCAGTAGATGGAGGTCCTTGTGCGCCCATTCTCATATTTTTTTTTCTCTCTCCCTCTTTCTCTGTCAAATAAAATAGAAAAAAAGAAAAAGAAAACCTGAAGAAAATCCTTCAACGACACATTCTAGAACCTTAAAACACATTGGGAGACTGTGATACAAAGATTTAGAGAATCACTCACAAAACACACAGGGAGACTAGGATACACTGACGTACAGAGTTACAAAACACACAGGGAGGCTGATACAAAGACATGTAGAATCACAAAACACACAGGGAGACTATGATACAAAGACATGGAGAATCACTCACAAAACACACAGGGAGACTATGATACACAGACGTACAGAGTTACTCACAAAACACACAGGCTGATACAAAGACATGTAGAATCACTCACAAAACACACAGGGAGACTATGATACAAAGACATGGAGAATCACTCACAAAACACACAGGGAGACTATGATACAAAGACATGTAGAATCACTCACAAAACACACAGGGAGACTATGATACAAAGACATGTAGAATCACTCACAAAACACACAGGGAGACTATGATACAAAGACATGTAGAATCACAAAACACACAGGGAGACTATGATACAAAGACATGTAGAATCACTCACAAAACACACAGGGAGACTATGATACAAAGACATGGAGAATCGCTCACAAAACACACAGGGAGACTATGATACACAGACGTACAGCATCATTCAACTACCTGTGAGTTGCTCCCTCCATGCCAGGCGCAGCCCTTGGTGAGTTTACCAGCTCCGTCATCCCAGTCCCAGTCACCGTCGTCATCATCGAAGTCCTCCTCCTCCTCCATCTCACCTTCGCCATTCCTGACTGTCACACGATGTTGAAGGTTTTCAAACAAAATGTCATCTTCTGCTTCGACTCTGTTCAAATCTTTGTTTTCACTAGAAATAATGTTTTGGCATGCTCAGACATCCTCTAGTGGACTTATATAGGTGATCTCATAAAAATGTATTCTGACATGTCTAGAGGTTCTCTTCCCATCCAGCTCCCAATAAGCTCCATCTTCTTAACCCTCCTATGTCTCAGGTCTCCTCCACCTGTTTGATAATCCCCATGCCCTGCTCCTAGCACACAAGAAGCACGTCACACACCGGACCTACTGGTGCCACAGGGGACGTCAGAACATGTCATCTCTGCTGAGTGAACCAACTCTGACCATCCACGGAGCCACTTTAAGAGGAAAATGAAATCTTTCTGACAAAATCTGGAAATACATCTACAGCAGCCCGGCTATGGACACAACACCAGGGCCTGATGTGAGCTTCCTCCTGAGTCGAGGGTGGATCAGTGAACCCAGCACACCTCAGCACACAAGGGCTCAGCACAGGAAAGGAGGCAGGAAAGAAGAGGCCCAGGGTAAAGGAAGGCCCTAACAAGGTCTTTTTCGTTTTCCCATGTAAGAATTCAGACCCTGAGTTACTGGATTGTCTTAGTTCCTGCAGAGAAGCCAGAATTCTAGGTGGTTATATCAAATCCTCCACAGAAGCCGGGTGTGGTGGGGCACACCTTTAATCCCAGCAGAGGTGGGAAGATGGCTGTGAGTTCGAGGCCACCCTGAGGCTACACAGTGAATTCCAGGTCGGCCTGAGCTAGAGTGAGATCCTACCTCAGAAAAAACAAAATAAATAAATAAGTAAAATCTTCCACAGAACTGACAGGATCAGGTTTTATCAAGCACTGAATATCCCAAACTGAACAGCTGCAAGCCAGAGTTAATACAGGGACTGCCAGTTCTGCCTTTACATAGAGAACAAGGACAGAAATCATACAAACAAAACACTTGTAACATGTGTTATGTAAAGAGGACTCCCACTTGTCTAAGCTCAGCGATCAAGCCCACCTTATTAACGGTCATGTCTCCCCAGGCTCTGGATGGCCATGAGCATAACAGAAGGAAGGGATGATCACTAACCAAACACCTGCATTTTACTAGGGCTTCACAAATATAACCCAGAAGTCAGTCCTTCAATTACCAGTATCATGTCCAAGTTCACAGCTTTGGCAAGGCTCCCAACCTCAGCTTGGCAATCAGTCCTCTGCGGAATGAAACTGTGCTTTACAAGGCAGCATCACCGGCCGACCGGCCAGATACCACCGGTCACCTGCCCCCAGCCCCAGCTGTGATGTTAAGATGGCCAAGTCTCTCTGGTAGTATGGGTAACAAAAGTCACACCCAGGAGAGAATCCCTGGTTCACTCTCTTTACAGGCTGTGGAGAAGGAGGGAAAGAAGTTGGTGCATTCTTATTGCTATTACATATTCACTAGCCAATTGGGCTGTTTCTTCTTCTCACTGAGCTCTTCTGTAAGGTCTTTGGTTACACTGGTGAGTAGCCAGAAGAAAGGAAATCCCAGCCAAGCTGCACGCCTTTAATGCCAGTCAGGAGGCAGAGGGAGGAGGATTACTGTGAGGCCAGAGTTCCAGGTCAGACTGGCTAGAATAAGACTCTACTTTGGGAAGGGGGTGGAAATCCCTCTCATTTTTCTGCCTAACCCCTACACCCCTACTCACAGTGGCTTGCTATCACCTGCTCAGAGATGTTTTTTCCTATTTCTGTTTCTTGTCCAGTTCTAAAACAAATAAGTTACCTTATTATGTAATATCAGTTTCACCTGCTCTGGGTCAATGACAGAGGTGCTTATCAATATATCCCTAACACCTAACACCAGATGTGCCATAGTTAGAAGTGTGTCTACATTAGGAGCAGGGGAGGATACTGGGGTGGAGAAGTGGAAGGGCTTGGAGAGAGGAGGGGAGGTGAAAATCAACTAAAACACGTGGTATCTGAAAAATGCAGAATGAATGATACTTAAAAATCCCTGTCAACTAAAAACAGGAAAGAAATGTAGCTGACCACGTGGCCAGAGAGGCAAGAATGAGCCCCAGAAAAAGTCATTCCATATAACTGGATGGGTACAATCAGTGTATATGTGCTAACCTAATAATGCACGGCTTTCACGAGGTCAATCCACTGTCTCGTCAGACTGCTAGATTGCTGACTCTCTGAAGAGCAGTCTTAAACATTTAATTCTGGTCCCTGCTCAGTGGCAGCAGTGATAGCCAGCAATGAGCTTTAGGATTCCAGTTACAAGACTAGCCATCCAATCTACCCCAAGCCCTGCCACTTCTACCTTCCAATCTTAGACGCAGCATCCTAGGTGGAGTGCTCCTCACTTCCGAACCTGATTTCCCACCTATTCTGAACTGGTCTCTCTCTCATTCCTGCTCTCCATGACCATCTTCTGCATGGTGGAATGATGAAATGATTCCATTACCACCCACGTTCAGTAACTCCTTGTCCCTGCAAAAATGCCTGCCGGCTTTAAACAACGCCTTAACTCCTCACAGTCATGCTTCTCTCATCACCTCCACGGGGCTCTGCTGGCTTTAAACAACGCCTTAACTCCTTACAGTCATGCTTCTCTCATCACCTCCACGGGGCTCGAGACACTGACCTTCTACTCATCCCTCCCCAACCAAGAGGAGTCCACTGGGACTCTCCTTGTCCTCTGGGCTGAAATGTTAGGCCTCTGCTCCTTATTATTATGTAAATATTTTAAAATTTTATTTATTTATGAGAGAGGAAGAGGCAGAGAGAAAGGATGGGCGCACCAGTGCCTCCAGCCACTACAAAGGAACTGTGCGTCTGGCTTACGTGGGTCCTGGGGAATCGAACTGGGGTCCTTAGGCTTAGCAGGCAAACGCCTTAACCACTAAGCCATTTCCCCAGCCCTTATTTAAATATCTTTTTTTTTTTAAATTTAATTTATTAGTTTTCTTTTCAGTAAATACAGGCAGTTTGGTACCATTATTTAGGCTCATCTGTGATCTACCCCCTCCCATTAGACCCTCCTTGTTAATGAAAATGGGTCGTGCATTGTGGAGTTAGCCCCCAGTTATTAGTATGATAAATGTCTCTGCAAATCATGACCCAACATATAACTCTGACATTCTTTCCGCCCCCTCTTCCGCAAGATTTCCCTAAGCCATATTGGGTTCATTTTTGGTCTGCTTCAGTGCTGAGGTGTTGGGGGCCTCTGAGGCTATGGCTCTCTTTTACATTTTATATTTATTTTACTGTTATTTATCTGAGTGAGTGAGAGAGACAGAATATGGGCAGACCAGGGCCTTCTGCCACTGAAAACTTCAGGCGCATGTGCCACCTTGTGCATCTGGGTTTATATGGGTCCTGGGGATTTGAACCTGGGTCTTTTAGCTTTGTAGGCAACCACCTTTACCTGCTAAGCCATCTCTCTACCCCTTATTTATCTATGAGAGAGGGAGAGAAAGGCAGATAGAGAGAATGGGTGTGCCAGGGTCTCTAGCCACTGCAAACGAACTCCAGTAGCAAGTGCCACTATGTGCGTCAGTGTTACAGGGGTTCTGAGCAGTCAAGCCAGGGTCCTTAGGCTCTGCGGGCAGGGGTCTTATGCATTAAGACATCTCTGTAGCGCCCACTCCTAGAGACCCAAGATAGGCAGGTGTTCAGCAGTTAGCTACATGCCAGCCATTAAATCTGAACCGTAGCCGGTTTCCCCCGATCACTACTTACATACCAGCCTACTTTATGTGCAAAGTACTGATTATGCTTTTAAAATAATAATAATGGTCTGCCTTCCTTTTCGTGTGGGGAACCTATTTGCCTTGTTCACCACCATCTGCAGCCAAGAAGTCTCGACACAAGTGCTCTTTAGCATTTGTGGAAGGCAGAATGTGGTAAAAACGCAAACATCGGGCTGGAGAGATGGCGTAAAGGCACTTGCCTGCAAAGCCTCAGGACCCAGGTTCGAATCCCGAGTACCCAAGTGGCACATGCGCCTGGAGTTCGTTTGCAGTGGCCAGAGGTCCTGTCGCACCCATTCTCTCTCTAACACACACACATAAATGTTTAAGTAAATAAAACCGAAAACACCTGCGTTTCTTGGGCAGCTCCCTGGGACCGCGGCCCTGCACCGAGCGTCGTCTCCCGGCCGGCATCTCAGCACTCACGACGACCCACCTGTCGGAAGAGTCCGCGTCGTCGAATTGCCCGGGGACCACTCTGCTCATCAGCACCCGCCGGTAGTCCATGACGCACGGGGCCGCGGGAACGGCTCGGATCGGAAACGGTCTTCCCCAACGGCGACCCAACCGTCTCTCCGCCTCCCCAACCGTGCACAGACTCACGGGCAGACAGCGCCGGCCTCGTGCGCCCCGGAACCAAGGTCCGCGGCATCCGCAAACCCGGCTCCTTCCCGACCGGAAGTCCTCTGCAGGAAATGTGGCTGCCGGAAGTCCAGCCCGACGCGGTGCCGCGCTGCCACAGTACGCACCGCAGGGCGCCCTAGCAAACCGTTCCGCCGTTGTGGAGCGGCCGTGTGTCGGTCTTTCCGGCCCGGGGTTTTCGTTCGCTACCGCGGGCTTTGGGTTCCGTCGCCCGGCAAGTCCGCCAGGGCGACCTTGTTCTGCGAACCCGGTGCGTCCGCCATGTCGGACGTCCCCGCGCCCGGCCCGTCCCCGCGCCCCGGCCGCCGCTGGGTAAAAGCCCTCGTGGATGCGGTTGAAAGGCGTTCAGATCCTTAGCCTGGGGCACAGAAACTCTATGGATCATGAAAGTGAGCATTTCTTAGAAAAGTTAGGTTCTTGACTTTGAGAAAAACAATGAAATCGATACTGTCTTTTTAAAAGTTAGAGCTTGCCGCGCATGGCGGCGCAAGTCTTTAATCCTGGCCCTCGGGAGGCAGAGGTAGGAGAGTCATCGTGAGTTCGAGGCCACCCTGAGACAACATGGTGAATTCCAGGTCAGCCTGGGCTGAAACTTGCCATACGACAAAAAAAAAAAAGTAGAAAATCTTAGATTTTTCTTTTTCTTATAGGTACTCCGTGACATCTCTTAACGTCTGTCTTAAATTTTATGAAATAGTTATCCCAACATTCGAGTAAATGTTTTAAAAACCTGGCATAAGTCTGCTTGGAGCAAGGGGAAAATGGGGGAGGGGGAATAAAATAAGTTTCTTTTTAAATTAAATGGCAGATTGTGTAGGGCCAGAGGCGGCATGAACAAAATTCTTAAAAGTTATACAATTAGAAGTTACAGATCCCCAAAAAGAAAAAGAAAGAAAGAAATCAAGCCGTTTCAGGGTTTTGCATTTGGAAAACAAGCCAAGGATTTAGCCACATTTATTTGTAAGAAAGGAAAGGACAGGTGAGCGTAAAGTTGGGTCTTTGAGCACTTATGTCTGCTTGCTTGGTTCCCAATGACAGAGGTGTGAAGATGATCTTCAGGTTAACTCTGGATCAGCTGTCATCCAGGCTAGTAGGTACTGATTGACAGAATTTAATAGAAATATCGTTAGAGTGCAGGATTATTTTCAATATTTACTGTGACTAAAGCTGCTTAAACTGTTGGTCATGACCCATTTTAGGGTCACATATTTGAATGCTGGGAATCAGAAAAGTTTCTCAGTGCACAGTGATCAGAAATTAATTCAAAATCAAATGTGCAGCTGGGCATGATAGCACACTTCTTTAGTCCCTGCACTTAGGAGGCAGAGGTAAGAGGATCACTGAATCTAAGGCTAACCTGGATCTATAGAGTCAGTTCCAGGTCAGCCTCTGCTAGAGACCCAACCTCAAAAAAAACAAACAAACAACAAAATCAAACATGCTCTTCTGTCCTTGATCTCCCTTGCTATAGTGGGCGAGTTCCCTTTCAGACTTAGTACTTGGTTTTGAACGCACAGCATGCACACTTTGCACTGCCAATCCATCATACCAGGCTGGCCATGACATGAAAACTGCTTCAAATACTTTGCTCAGATTGGGGACACCGGATAATTCTAACTTGAAAATTCAACCACAGTACCACCCTTAGAATAGTAAATAGCTGCTAAGTTGTGAGAGATGTTGAGACATCTACATCTCAGGAATTTTTTACTTTTTTATGCTCAGAGGAAGTTTTGTTTTGTTTTGTTTTTGTGGTTTTTTTTCGAGGTAGGGTCTCACTGTAGCCCAGGCTTACCCGGAATTCACTATGGAGTCTCAGGGTGGCCTCGAACTCACGGAAATCCTCCTACCTCTACTTCCCAAGTGCTGGATTAAAGGTGTGCGCCACCACACCTGGCAGGAAGATTTTTTTTATTGACAATAAACCATGGTAATCCCCTCCCCCTTTCCCTTTGCAACTCTACTCTCATCATACCTCTTCCCCCCTCAATCAATCTCTCTTTTATTTTGATGTTATCATCTTTTCCTCCTATTATGATGGTCTTGTGTAGGTAATATGTGGTCATGGATATCCAGGCCACTTTGTGTCTGGAAGAGTGCATTGTAAAGAGTCCTACCTTTCCTTTGGCTCTTACATTCTTTCCACCACCTCTTCTGCAATGGGCCCTGAGCCTTGGAAGGTGTGATATAGATGTTTCAGTGCTGAATGCTCTTCTGTCACTTCTCAGTACTGTGGTGCCTTCTGAGTCATCCCAAGGTCACCACCATCTGAAAAGAGAAGCTTCTCTAACCAGAAGTAAGAGTAGCATTAATACATGGGTATGAACATTAAAAGAAGTGCTTACCATACAGTTTGGTGAACATAGTATGTATATTCAGCCAAACACCAGCAGATGTTACACCCCTAGGGCTTATCATAGGTTTTCAGTGTCAGTCATGTATTCCCTCCCATGAAGTGGACCTCCAGTCCAATAAGAGAGCGGTTTGGTTTCCACCATAACAAAGAGGCACCTATTGGCTCATTTGGCCTGGCTGTCCAAATTTAAGCCTTGCAGTGTGTACTGTTATTTATCTCCACTGGTGATTTCTTTCTCCCCCTGGAACTGCATACAACATAGCTTTATCCCCCTTTCTGTCAGCTGGTCTACATGGAAGCGGTTTTCAGCTCAGTTCCAGAAGGATTTCCCAGTGACTTTGCAGCCCAAGTATGTGGAGTCTTTAGTAATAGGGTCATACCATCTATTCCTGGTAGGAAACCAAGAGCCTTGGCAATGGCCTGTAATATTTCAAGGACATCAGGGACTTCCCTGGCCAACAAGTCACTGGAAGGTATCTCATGGGAATTTTTTAATTGGATGAATGGGTTCTAAGAGAGAAACACATGCCAGTGCAGATTGCTGGAGGACTTGACAGCATACCCTTTGCAGGGAAAGGAGCCTGATCTACTGGAGTGAGGTAGTACTGGGTAGGTTGTTTGGATGTATACTTATTTAAGATCTCCAATGTCAAGTCGAGAGGTTTGAATCCAGTATAATTGGACATCCCATTCCCATCCCCTGGCAGTTGAGCCTGTCATAAACCTGTGGGGACAAAGATGCAACAAAGCACGGGTCATGCGCACACGTTTCTAATGACGGCCAGGCAGGACTTGGTAGCAGTGGTCATGGAGAACCTAGAAACGGATCCACATTTCCACTCCTGCCAGCAGGGAGGGTGCAAACCCTGTGAAAAATACAGTTTGGTTGTGTTGACACATGCCTGCAGTCCCCGCTCGCAGGAAGCTGAGGCAGGAGGACTACCATGAGTTTGAGGCCAGCCCAGGCTATATAGAAAGACCATTTCTCAAAAAAAAAAAAAAAGTGAAACTTCTGGTTAAGATGGCTGCATAGGAAACACGCCAAAGCAGCCGAGGGGAGAAAAAGCCAAAAAATCCCCAACAAGATACACTCTTCTACTAAAAAGTGAGGTGTATAAGAAATTACCAATGGCAGCAGAGAAGTAGGAGAGACCCAGAGCAGCCAGAGCCCGCACAGGCCGGCAGAAGCGGCTCATGCAGTGGCGGCACCAGGTCCACAGGGCCACAGCCAAAAGGCTCAGCTTGAGCCACAGGAAAAGCCAGGTGAGGGGGTTTTCCACTCACACGGGAGCTCTTCGCAAACACAAGAAACATGGAGAACTGCATTGAACAGTGGAGGAGCAGATCATGAGGTAGAGGATCACATGGACCAGTGGAAGAAGTAGGGCCACCATCCGTAGCCTCCCTTCCCCCACTGCCAGCACCAGCAAGCACCTAGAGACCAGGGGAAGGGAGATCACAGCACCCAGCACCGGTGACCGGAGCAGCAATCCAACGGCCCAGCCAGCCTACTTGAACCCACAGTGCACCAAAGAGGGACCCAAGCAGGAGCACAGCATAACTGAGATGAAATCCATCCCAAAAGGTAACTGGGATTACACCAGATCAGTAGCCGCCGAATAAGCTAGGTATATAGGCCTGAACTAGAAGTGCTAATGGCACCTTCCATATCAGGATAAATTAGGTGTTAAATCTGATGGACGGTCAGATTTGCCATTCTTAAGTAAGTTATATTTTGGGCTTGTTATTTGTTGCTTCTTGATTTATAGTGACTTTGTTTCCTCTTCTGTTGTTCATTAGGGAAAGGTCTCACTTGATCACAACCTGACTTGGAACCCTCAACAGACCAGAAATGTTAACCTCCTGACTGACAGGATTAAGGGTGTGGGGCACCACACACCCTAAGGAACAATGATTTTGTTAGAGAAACTGGTTGTCATAATACCTACTCTTATATAAATATTCTGTGCTGTTTTTCATTGAATGTGTACACTGTTCAGTTAAATTTTAGAATCTGCCTGTATTTTGTTCCACTCAGCCTATTTGAATACTCTCATGGCAGGCAAACCCAACACCTAGGGTCACTTTTGTAGATACTCTGAGAGTTTTGAGAGCCACACCTAGCACCTAAAGCTCCTGCCCTGAAGATATATAACATCAGATTGATTTATACATCTAATAATACTGCAGCTTACTAGAAAATCCAAGCACTAAATTAATCCAAGATGCAAACATGTATACATTATAACACAAGAAACACCAAAAATTAAGACAATAAAAATCCACCAAAAAGTATTAATGCATCAGAAATGACCTCCAGTGAGAATGAGTTAGAGAAAATGCCTGAGAAATATTTCAAAAGAATAATTATAAATATGCTCAAAGAAGTCAAAGAGGAAATCAAAGAAGCCAGGCATGGTGGTGCACGCCTTTAATCCCAGCACTCGGGAGGCAGAGGTAGGAGGATTGCTGTAAGTTCAAGGCCACCCTGAGACTTCATAGGGAATTCCAGGTCAGCCTGGGCTAGAGTGAGACCCTACCTCAAAAAAAAAAAAAGGAAATCAAAGAAGACACAGGAAACCAATTTAATGAAATGAAGAGGTCAATACAAGACATAAATAAGGAAATAGAAATAATAAAGAAAAATCAGTCAGAATTATTAGCAATGAAAAGCACAGTTAATGAAATAAAAAACTGTAGAAAATTTCACCAGCAGAATGGATGAAGGAGAGGACAGAATATCTAAGTTAGAAGACCATGTGGCAGACCTAATACAGTTCAACAAAGAGAAAGAAACTAATAGGAAAGTATGAATGAGAATTTCAAGATATTTGGGACACTATGAAAAGATCAAACATAAGAATTCAGGGTATAGTAGAAGGAGAAGAATCTCATTCCAAAGACATAGTAGGTGTTTTCAACAAAATCATAGAAGAAAACTTTCCACAAATTGGGAAAGAGGTGCCAACGAAGATACAAGAATCCTTTAGAACACCAACCAGACAAAACCTGGAAAGAACCTCTCCTCACCATGTTTATAATTAAACTACCAAACATACAAACCAAAGAAAAAATATTGAAAGCAGTTAGAGAGAAAAATCAAGTTACCTACAAAGGCAAGCCCATCAGGATCACAACAGATTACTTGACACAAACTTTAAAAGCCAGAAGGGCTTGGAGTGATGTATTCCAAGTTCTGAAAGATAACAACTGTCAACCAATGTTACTTTACCCTGCAAAGTTATTCATTCAACTAGATGGAAAATAAGGACATTCCACAACAAAAGCAGGGTAAAGGAATATTTGAAGACAAAAGTAGCTCTACAAAAAATACTTGAAAGAAAAAGAATCCTCCATGCTGAAGAGAAAGAACAGCACACATATAAGGAACCTGGAAAAAACAATACTCAAATACTAGTTAACACAAAAGAGCAAAGGTAAAACAGGAAGAACTAAAAAAAATGGCAAAAATAAATACATTTCAATAACATCTCTTAATATCAACAGCCTCAAAGGCCTAACCAAAAGACATAGGTTGGCAGACTGGGTTAAAAAGCAGGATCCCTCAATTTGTTGCCTCCAAGAAACCCATCTTTCTACAAAGGATGGACACTATCTTAGGGTGAAAGGTTGGAAAATGGTGTTTCAAGCAAATGGGCCTAGAAAACAAGCAGGGGTTGCTATCCTAATATCTGACAAGGTAGACTTCAGTCCAACATTAGTTAGGAAAGATAAGGAAGGTGATTTTATATTGATTAAAGGCACTCTCCAACAGGAGGATATTACAATCCTAAACATGTATCCACCTAACATGGCGGCTCCCAACTTCATCAGACAAACACTATTAGAACTAAGGTCACAGATAACATCAAACACAGTTGTAGTGGTGACTTCAACACCCCACTCTCATCAATTGACAGGTCATCCTGGGAAAAAATAAACAGAGAGGCATCTGGGTTAAATGAGGTCATAGAAGAAGTGGACCTAACAGATATATACAGGACATTTCATCCAAATGCTGCAGAATACATATTCTTTTCAGCAGCACATGGAACATTCTCTAAAATAGACCACATATTAGGACACAAAGAAAATCTTAATAAATACAGGAAAATTGAAATAATTCTTTGCATTTTATCTGACCACAATGGAATCAAACTATAACTCAATAGCAAGAAAAACTATAGAACATAAACAAAATCATGGAAACTAAGCAATACACTACTAAATGATGAATGGGTCAATAAAGAAATAAAGAAGGAAATCAAAAAACTCATAGAGTCAAATGATAATGAGAGCACAACATACCAAAACCTTTGGGACACAATGAAGGCAGTCCTAAGAGGGAAATTTATAGCTTTAAATGCCTATATTAAGAAATTAGAGAGGTCTCAAGTAAGCAACCTAAGCTTCACCTTAAAGCCTTAGAAAAAGAAGAACAAGGCAAACCAAATATCAGTAGATGGGAAGAAACAATAATGATTACAGCAGAAATTAATGAAATAGAAACCAAACAAACAAACAAATAAATAAATTAATCCAAAGAATCAATGACAAAGAGTTGGTTCTTTGAAAGGATAAACAAGATTGATAAACCCTTAGCAAATCTGACCAAAAGAAAGAGAGAAGAAACACAAATTAATAAAATTAGAGATGAAAGAGGCAGCATCACAACAGGTACAGAGAAATCAAAAAATTATAGGGACATAGTATAAAAGCATATACTCCACTAAGTATGAAAATCTGAAAGAAATGGATGATTTCCTTGACTTATATGACCTACCTAAATTAAGTCAAGATGAGATTAATCACTTAAATAGATCTATAACAGGGATGGAGATCCAAGCAGTTATCAAAAATCTCCCAACTAAAAAAAGTCCAGGCTCAGATGGATTCACTGGTGAATTTTACCAGACCTTCAAGGAAGAACTAACACCATTGCTTCTTAAGCTTTTCCATAAAATAGAAAAAGAAGGAATCCTACCAAACTCCTTCTATAAAGCCAGCATCACCCTGATACCAAAACCAGGCAAAGACAGAACAGAAAAAGAAAATTACAGACTAATCTCCCTCATGAACATAGATGCAAAAATTCTCAACAAAATATTGGCAAACAGAATACAAGAATATATCAGAAAGGTCATTCACCCCAACCAAGTAGGCTTTGTCTGAGAGATGCAGGGATGGTTCAACATACACAAATCAATAAATGTAATACATTATATAAATGGACTGAAGGACAAAAATCACATGATCATCTCATTAGATGCAGAGAAAGAATTTGACAAAATCCAACACCCCTTCATGATAAAAGTCCTACAGATACTGGGAATAGAAGAAATATATCTCAATATAGTAAAGGCTATTTATGACAAGCCTACAGCCAACATATTACTAAGTAGGGAAAAACTGGAAGCTTTTCCACTAAAATCAGGAACAAGACAAGGGTGTCCACTGTCCACACTTTTATTTAATATAGTACTGGAAGTCTTAGCCATAACAACAAGGCAAGAGACACACATAAAAGGGATACAAATTGGAAAGGAAGACTTCAAGTTATCATTATTTGCAGATGACATGATTCTATACACAAAGGACCCTAAAGACTCCACTAGCAAACTGTTAGAGCTCATAAACACCTATAGCCATGTGTCAGGATACAAAATAAATACACAGAAGTAGGTAGCTTTCCTATATGCTAACAAATACACAGAGGATGAAATCAGAGAATCACTCCCATTCGCAATTGCATTAAAAAAAAGTACCTTCGAATAAGCCTAACCAAGGAAGTAAAGGATCTCTACAATGAAAACATTAAAACACTCAAGTGAGAAATTGCAGAAGGCACTAGGAAATGGAAAAACATCCCTTGTTCCTGGATTGGAAGAATCAATATTGTGAAAATGACAATCTTACCAAAAGCAATCTACACATTTAATGCAATCCCCATCAAAATTCCAGTGGTATTCTTCACAGAAATAGAAAAAAACAATCCAAAAGTTCATTAGGAATCACAAAAAAAAAAAAAAAAATCTGGGCTGGAGAGATGGCTTAGCGGTTAAGCGCTTGCCTGTGAAGCCTAAGGACCCCGGTTCGAGGCTCGGTTCCCCAGGTCCCACGTTAGCCAGATGCACAAGGGGGCACACGCGTCTGGAGTTCGTTTGCAGAGGCTGGAAGCCCTGGTGCGCCCATTCTCTCTCTCTCCCTCTACCTGTCTTTCTCTCTGTGTCTGTCACTCTCAGATAAATAAATTTAAAAATGAACAAAAAAATTAAAAAAAAATCTCACATATCTAAAACAATACTGAGCAACAAAAATAAGGCTGGTGGTATTACCATACCTGGTTTTAACCTATGATACAGAGCCATGGTAACAAAAACAGCATGGTACTGGCACAAAAACAGACATGTAGATCAATGGAACAGAACAGAGGACCCAGATGTAAGTCTGAGTAGCTATAGCCACCTGGTATTCAATAAAAATGCCAAAAGTACCCATCGGAGAAAAACCTCTTCAGCAAATGGTGCTGGGAAAACTGGATATGTATCTGTAGAAGGATGAAAATAGATTCATCTCTCTCTCTCTCCACACACAAAGATTGAGTCCAGATGGATTAAAGACCTTAACATCAGACCTGAAACTTTGAAACTGCTAGAGGAGAAAGTAGGGGAAACCCTTCAACATATTGGTCTTGGCAAAGACTTTCTGAATACAACCCCAATTACTCAGGCAATAAACACCACAGATTAACTGCTGGGACCTCGTGAAATTACAAAGATTTTGTATGGCAAAGGACACTATGAATAAAGCAAAGAGTCAACCTACAGAATGGGAAAAAAATCTTTGCTGGCTATACATCTGATAGAGGATTAATATCTAGGATATACAAAGAACCCAAAAAATTAAATAATAAGAAATCAAACAAGCCAATTAAAACATGGTCTATAGAACTATATAGAGAGTTCTCAAAAGAAGAAATGTGGATTGCATATAAATTGCATAAAAAGTGTTCTACATCCCTAGTCATCAGGGAAATGCAGATTAAAACTACATTGAGATTCCATCTCACTCCTGTCAGATTGGCTACCTTCATGAAAACAAATGACCATAAATGCTGGCAAGGATGTGGAAAAAGAGGAACCCTTCTACTCTGTTGGTGGGAATGCAATCTGGTCCAGCCATTGTGGAAATCAGTGTGGAGGTTCCTAAGACAGCTAAAAATTGATCTACCATATGACCCAGCTATAGCACCCCTAGGCATATATCCTAAGGACTCATCTCATTACCTTAGAGGTATTTGCTCAACCATTTTTATTCCCACTCAATTCACAATAGCTGGGAAATGGAAACAGCCTAGATGTTCCTCAACTGATGAGTGGATAATGAAGATATGGCACATTTATACAATGGAGTTCTACTCTGCGATAAAGAAAAATTAAGTTATGAAATTTGCAGGAATATGGATGGATCTGGGAAGGATTATATTAAGTGAGGTAACCCAGGTCCAAAAAGCCAAGTGTCACATATTCTCTCTCATATGTGGATCCTAGGTACATATGAATGGACTTCTGTGTGAGTAGAAAGAAAACTCAGTAACAAAGGCCAGTAAGCTAGAAAAGAGATATAAAGGGAGGAGAAAGGAAGGGAGGAGGATAATTAATAGGTTGGTATTGTACATATGTAAGTACAAGAATAGATTAACGGGGGTGAAAAGGCCCAAGTTAGGTCAGGGGGAAAGATTGAGTAAAGGAAAGGTAGAAGGAGGGCTAATCAAAATCTAAGAGGATATAAATATATCATATGGAAACCTACTTTTTTGGACAATGGAGCACTCAGGAGCCATAGATTATTACTAGAAATTTTCCAGGGCCAGTGATGGGATACCTTCCAGTGAGTTGTGGCCAGGTAGGTGCCTGATGCCCCCATTTCCAAGGCCCTTGGTTTCCCACCAGGAATAAATGGCAAGACCCTATTGCTGAAGACACCACATACTTGGGCTGCAAGGCCACTGAGAAATCCTGTTGGAACTGAGGTGATAACCTTCTCCATGTAGACCAGCTGACAGAAGGTGGGAAAAAGCCATGCTGCATGCAGTTCAATGGGAGAGAGAGAAATCACCAGTGAAGATACTCAACAGTGGACACTGCAAGCCTTAGATTTGGCCAGCCAGGCCAAATGAGCCAACGGGTGCAACAGTGGCATGTCTGTCATGGTGGAAACCAACTGCCCTCCAATCGGACTGGAGACCTGCTCCATGAGAGGGAATACATCCCTGATACTGAAAACCTACAACAGGGGTAGTCATGAGCCCTAGGGGTGTAACGTCTGCTGCTGTCTGGCTAAATGTATATACTATGCTTATCAAACTGCCCAGTAATCACTTCTCTTAATGTTCATACCCTTATATTAATGCTACTCTCACTTTTGGTAGAGAATCTTCTCTTTTCAGAAGGCATCATGGTGCTGGAAAGAAGTGACAGAGGAGTGCTCAGCACTGCAATATCTCTATCACACCTTCCAAGGCTCAGGGTCTATTGTGGAAGAGGTGGCGGAAAGAATGTAAGAGCCAAAGGAAGGGTAGGACTCCTTACAACATGCTCTCCCCAGACACAAAATGGCCTGGATATCCATGACCTCATAGTGCCTGATACTACCTACACAAGACCATCATAATAGGAGGAAAAGATCATGATATCAAACTAAAAGAGATACTGATTGAGAGGAGGAGAGGATATGATGGAGAATTCAGTTTCAAAGGGGAGAGTGAGGGGAGGGAAGGCATGATGGCACACACCTATCATGCATTCCAGTACTTGGGAAGTGTAAGCAGATGAATCAGGAGTTCAAGGTCAGCCTTGGCTACATAGTGAGTTTGAGGCTAGTCTGGTCTACATGAGACTCTGTCTCAAAAGACTAAAATGTAGGGCTGGAGGTATGGCTAGTTAAGGCATTTGCCTGCAAAACCAAAGGCCCTGGGTTTAATTCCCCAGGACCTATGTTAGCCAGATGCGCAAGGAGTGCAGCATCTGCAATTCTTTTGCAGTGTGTGGAGGCTCTGCCCATTTTCTCCCTCCTTCCCTTCTTCCCTCCCTCACCCCCCCCTCCTTCCATCCCTCTCTCTCTGTTAAATAAATAAATAAAAATAAATATAGTGGGCTGTGGAGATGGTCCAGTGGTTAAGGTACTTGCTTGTAAAGCCTGGCAGCCTGGATTGGGCTCCCTACTATCCATGGAAAACCAGACACACATCATTTGCAGTGGTAAGAGGCCATGGCACACACATTCATATTTTCTCACAAATAAATAAAAATATTTAAACAAAGTAGATCTAGTATCACTATTTGTGAAAAAATTTAAAACATATTCTAGTGCATGTTCCTAGTTTGCTTAGAGTGATGCAGGGACTTTGAAATCGGGGGCTGTCTCTTGCTGTCGTCTGTCAGGCCTCATTCATGGCTGGCTCAAAGCAATTCAGTCCTATGCTGTCACATCACAAAGATAGGCTTTAGGAGGCTGCTATGGTAAAAACTAAATGCTACATGAAAATCAGTGCATGACAGGAAGTGAGGGTGGCGGTGTTCAGTGTTTGACAGGAAGTGAGTGTGGCAGTGTTCAGTGTGTGAGAAGACGTAAGGGTGGCGGTGTTCAGTCTGGTTCCACGCTTTGGGATGCTGTACTGGGGGATCAGCAGTGCCAATTCAAGTAGTCAATATGGTTGGTAAAGATAAAATGAAGCCAGTGTTTTTCTTTCAGCATATGTGTATTTTCAGAGAGATAACGAGTTGTTGGGACAAATACTAACTTGTTTGGGTTTAACTAAGTAAATGGAATGGTTTATTTTGGTGCTTTGAAAAACTTTACTGAGACATTCCACAGTCATAAGACGCGGAAGTGTAGGAAACTGGTGTGTTTATGGCACATTAAGCATGGGGGAAGACATTCTTGTGGGCTCGATACAGTGGTTGTGTTTGGAGAGAAGGAGGAAAGGTAGAGGGTCATTCATCGTCCAACACTTTGTTACATTTTGTCTTGTTTCCTTCCAAGTTTCAATACTTATTTATTAAAAAAAAAAATACTACAGAAAAGAAATCTAGATTCAAAAAATGCAAGAGTCAGATACAGAAACAAATGAACTGGACTGAGAGGAACAGGGGCATAGCACTGGCATTCCAGAAGGGGAACAATGGCAAGCTATTTACACATTGTCTATACATGTAAAAAAAAAAAAAAAGGGCTGGGGAAATAGCTTAGTGATTCAGGCATTTGCCTGTGAAGCCTAAGGACCCTGGCTCCCCAGGACCCATGTAAGCCAGCACAATGGTGTACATGCGTCGGGAATTTGCAGTGGCTAGAGGCCCTGGCGTGCCCATTCTCTCTTCCTCTCTATCTGCCTCTTCCTCTACCTGTCAAATAAACAAATATTTTTTAAAAGCAAGTCTACAAAGAATGTACATCAACAAATGGGAAAGTGTGGGGGTGGGGAGGGAGGGAATTACCATGGGATATATTTTATAATCATGGAAAATGTTAATAAAAATTAAAAAAAATAAATAAACAAAAAAAATTTAAAAAACAAAAACAAAAAAAAAAGAATGTACATCAAAATATTGATGCAAAATATAGTGGTGTGTCATGTGAGCAACACCTGGCCAGACCCTCAGGGATGGGCAGTGGGGTGGAGGTTGTTTGGCTCAGCGAGGCCATTGGTGGTGTGGCACTGCCTCCCTCAGGCTGCAGAACAGCCATCTGCATCTGAGTTTTAAAATGCATTAACTCTGGGCCTGGAGAGATGGCTTAGTGGTTAAGGAGCTTGCTTACAAAGCCAAAGGACCCAGATTTAACTCCCCAGGACCCACGTAAGCCAGATGCAAAGTGGTGCATGAGCCTGGAGTTCATTTGCAGTGGCTGGAGGCCCTGGCATGACCATTCTTTCCCTGCCCTCCCTCAAATAAATAAAAAAATAAATTATTTAAGAATGGTTTTGGGCTGGAGAGATGGCGTAGCGGTTAAGCACTTGCCTGTGAAGCCTAAGGACCCTGGTTCGAGGCTCGATTCCCCAGGACCCACGTTAGCCAGATGCACAAGGGGGCGCAAGCGTCTGGAGTTCGTTTGCAGTGGCTGGAAGCCCTGGCGCGCCCATTCTCTCTCTCACTCTCTATCTGCCTCTTTCTCTCTGTCGCTCTCAAATAAATAAATAAATAAAATTTTTTTAAAAAAGAATGGTTTTAAGAAAATTAAAATATATTAGCTCTGGATAATTTGTCATATGGAGAAGCATTGGGGCATTGCTCTTGGAAGTATTTCACTGCTTAGCTGTTCCGCAACTTTAACAAATGACGCAACTGTAGTTCAGTTTCCTTACTTATGAAATAGGGCTGAGGAGATTGTGCAGTGGCTAAGGGTGCTTGCTTACAAAGGCTGACCGCCTAGTTTTGATGCCTCAATGCCTTCATAAAGCCAGCTGCACAAAGTGGCACATGCACCTGGAATTTGATATTAGTGGCAAGGGGCCCTGGGACACCTGTTCTTCTCCCACCTCCCCTTGCAAATAAATAAATTATTAAAGAAATAAAATAGGGGGGATAATAGACCAATGTCATGGGATTCCTGTAAAATTAAACATGTTTACATGTATTTGCAATCACAGTACAGTTTTGTACTTTTGTATTTGTTTGAAACACTTTAAGATTCAAATGTTTTTAAATTGCATTTTAAGGATATTTTAGAATTTATTATAATAGCATTTGACCAGAATGATCTGTACTATGGTTTTTTGCAGCCATTGCCTGGGGATGTCTTTCCTCCATGTGAGAAGTTGTGTTAAGCCAGTCATGGTGGTACATGCCTAGAATCCCAGCACACAGAGGTAGAGGCAGGAGGACAATGAATTTGAGGCTGTGTTGGGCTACATAGTGAAACCCCATATCAAAGTCCCCCACAAAAAAGGGAAGAAGGTCTTTTTTAAGATACTATATAATTCTTAAAAGACTTAAAGTTTATTTTATTACACACACACACACACACACACACACACACACACACACTATTTATTTATTTATTTGCGAGAGAGAAAGAGAATGGACACACCAGGACCTTCAGCCACTACAAATGAACTCCAGCCACATACGCTACCTCGTGCATCCGGTTTACGTGGGTCCTGGGAAATCAAACCTGGGTCCTTTGGCTTTGCAGGCAACGGCCTTAATTGCTAAGCCACCTCTCCAGCCCTAAAGTTTATTTCTTAAACATAAAACAATTACCACATGAATTTATGGTCAACTCATTTGCTTTTCTCTTTATAATAGGATATGAACATCGAGAGTTACTCAGGGAATGCGCAGATTCAAGCAGTTAACACCGATACTTCCTGGAGACAATTTGAACCTACTTGCAAATTTCACCAGATACAAGCATGTCATGATGAAATGGCATTTCAAAACCTGATGCGAGGATTTTCTTACCCAGAAGAACCAGAATTAAAAAGCCAAGTGTATACTGACGCAAAAGACACCAACATGAAGCATGGTTCCTGTAAGGAGGAAAATGTGATGGAAGCTCACCTTCCAGTACGTAAAGACCAGCCTGTTCATGAGTGTGTCAGAGGATCCAGAAGTCCAGCTCTAACCTACTACAGCAGAGAGACGGTGGAACTCATGGAAAAGTCACTGGCTAGAGACATTACTGCCGACTCTGCGCTCAACCCTCATCAACGTCAAAGCTTATACAGAGAAAGTATCTCCAGCAATGATGAGAACGCACTTGACAACGATAGTAACTTTGACCCGCATGATCTGAGAGGAGGTTATAAAGCAGAGAAGGTAAGGTTGTTGATGGACAGTAAGCCCTGTGGAGCGTCAAGGGATGTAAGGGGCTTTTATGTACATAATCTGAGATGTCTCCAAATACTCTAAAATCATCAAATCAGTACAGGGGACTTTACATCCTGGGAGAAGAAGCATCCTAAGATCTGAACCAATTCTTACACAATTTTTCTAATAAATTCAGGTCCATGCTTGGGGATTGTCTTGAACAAATGGTAATTTCTGTAAGAATTAGGATACTGTCCTATTCAGCTTTTTGTTTTGTTTTGCTTTTCAAGATGGGCACTCGCTCTAGTCCAGGCTGACCTGGAATTTACTATGGAGTCTCAGGGTGGCCTTGAACTCATGGCAATCCTCCTACCTCTGCCATCCTGAGTGCTGGGATTAAAGGTGTGCGCCAGCATGCCTGGCCTATTCATCTTTTTTTTTCAAGGTAGGGTCTCATTCTAGCCCAGGCTGACCTATTCATCTTGTGTGTGTGTGTGTACTTTTGAGGTAAGGTCTCACCCTAGCCCAGTCTGACCTGGAATTCACTATGTAGTCTCAGGGTGGCCTTGAACTCATGGCGATCCTCCTACCTCAGCCTCCTGAGCATCAGGATTAAAGGTGTGCACCAGCATGCACAGCCTCTACTTGTCTTTTTTTTTTTTTTTTTTTTTTTCCTGAGGCAGGGTCTCGCTCTGGCCCAGGCTGACTTGGAATTCACTATGTAGTCTCAGGCTGGCCTTGAACTCACAGCGATCTACCTACCTCTGCCTCCCGAGTACTGGGATTAAAGGGCATGCGCCACCATGCCCGGCTACATAAAAATATTTTATAAAAAGCTGAATAGAGGGGCTGGAGGGATGGCTTAGTGGCTAAGGAATTTGCTTGCAAAGCCAAAGGACCCAGGTTCGATTCCCCAGGACCCATGTTAGCCAGATGCACAAGGTGGTGCATGTGCCTGGAGTTCATTTGCAGTGGCTGGAGGCCCTGGTGCGCCCATTCTCTCTGTCTTTCTCTCTCTCTCTCTCCCTCTCTCCCTCTTTCTGTCATATAAATAAATAAATTAATTAATTAATTAATTAATTTTTAAAAAACTGAATAAAGTCTGGGCATGTTGGCACACACCTTTAATCCCAATACCCAGAAGGCAGAGGTAGGAGGATCGCTGTGAGTTTGAGGCCACCCTGAGCCTAGTGAATTCACTCTAGTGAACTAGAGTGAAACCCTATCTTGAAAAAACAATACATATATTTCCTTGACACAGAGAGAGAGAGAGGAGAATGGATGCACTAGGGCCTCTTACCACTACATCTGAGATCAAGCCACACTATGTGCCATTTTGCACACCTGGTTTTATGTGGGTGATAGGGAATCAACACAGGCTGGCAGGTTTTACAAGCAATCACCTTTTTTTAAAAAAACCACATTTATTTATTTATTTATTTGAGAGAGAAAGAGGTAGAGAGCAAGAGAGAGAATGATTGTGCCAGAGTCTCCAGCCACTGCAAACAAACTCCAGATGCATGTGCCCCCTTGTGCATCAAGCTTATGTGGGTCCTGGGGAATCAAACCAGAGTCCTTAGGCTTCGCAGGCAAATGCCTTAACTGCTAAGCCATCTCTCCAGCCCACAAGCAAGCACCTTTAACAGCCAAGCCATCTCTCCAGCCCTCTATTCATCTTTTCATGTTTTATAGTATCTACATGTGCCTTAAGTACGATCCATTTTTATATATGTTGGGCCAAACTAGCTGGAACTGAGCGTGTTTGCAGTGGGGGAAGGCTGAGAACAGGAAGGTATGCAGTGGTGTTGATTGACGAGACCAGCTGAAGGTTTTTCTACTCTGATGGACATCAGTGGACAAGCAAGCGTGCATGTTTGTTTTCAGTTTAGTTGATTGTGTGATTGTGGGTACACATGTATTATTCTAAAACCCCAAAGATACCAACAGTAGAAAGTCTGTGTACTCTCTAAATGGCTCCAACCAAGAAAGCTTTGAGTTGGTGAGGGCAAAGAGATAGAATCCAACAGTAGTATAATCTTTTTTTCCATGTAAGTTTGATAAAAAATATTTCTATTATGTTTATAAGCATAAGCAAAGTTTCCATTGCTCGTTTGTTTGGAAGCAGCTGGCAGCATTTGAAAACTTTATTTACCCATGTGGATTTCTGGAAAACATTATGAAAATCTGTTTAATTAGGGTTTCTCAAGATTGTTTCTTCTTGTTTTCATTGTATGTAGCTGTTTTGGGGTTTTTTTTTTTTTTTTTTTTTTTGTTGTTTTTTTTTTTTTTTTTTTTTTTTTTGGTTTTTCCAGGTAGGGTCTCACTCTAGCCCCAGCTAACCCGGAATTCACTAATCTCAGGGTAGCCTTGAACTCAAAGTGACCCTCGTACCTCTGCCTCCCGAGTGTTGGGATTAAAGGCGTGTGCCACCACGCCTGGTTCATGTAGCCATTTTTTTTTCTTTAGCCAATCAGTAGATACTTTCAGACATCTGTTATATATGTACTAAGCCCTGTTATGTGTGATTATGTAATATTTAAAAACAAAAATACATAGTTTCTTGTCTATATGAAAATACCATCCTAGTAGAGGAAGCAGACATTAATCAAATAATCACAAGTAAATGACTATTTGCATCTATTACAGGAGTTATGTAGAAGCAGGATGGTCATCTCTGCTCAGGGTCCTACCTGGCCAGGGAGCCTGGGCAGGCTTTCCTGAAGTGGTCTTTGAGCTGAGCTCTAACGGATGACTAATAGCCAGGTGGCACAGAGGTAGGAGGATCACCAAGAGTTCGAGGCCACCCTGAGACTATATAGTGAATTCCAGGTCAGCCGGAGTTAGAGCGAGACCCTACCTTGAAAGACTAACAAGAAAAAGAAAAAAGAGAAAAGGATGAGTAACAGTCCATTGGGTAGCAGGGTGCATGAGCATTCCATGCACATCTGGGTGCCCTGTGAGTGCGGGGACCGTGGACCCCTCTACCTACTAGACACGAGGGAATCCAAGTGTCTGGGAGATTCAGGGGTCGGAGAGAAGGAGGGATGTGGAGAAGAGCTGGGGGGGGGGGGGGCAGGGCCAGCTACCGAGAGTACATAGCAGAGCTTTGGGGACCCCGAGATAATTTTGTTTTGTTTTGATTTTAGAGGTAGGGTCTTGCTTTAGCCCAGACTGACTTGGAATTAGTCTCAGGCTGGCCTTGAACTCACAGTGATCCTCCTACCTCAGCCTCCTGAGTGTGGTATTAAAGGCATGTACCACTACACCCAACAAGATAATTCTTTTTAAAAAATATTTTATTTGTTTATTTGCAAGAATAGAAAGGGAGAGAGAGACAGAGAGTGTGGGCGTGCCAGGGCTTCCAGCCACTGCAAAGTAACTCCAGATGCATGTGCACTGTGGGTTTGAGTGAGAGACTGTGTTTTAGAAATGATGTGGAGGCCAGGCGTGGTAGCTCACACCTTTAATCCCAGCACTTGGGAGGCAGAGGTAGCAGGATCAGTGTGAGTTCGAGGCTACCCTGAGAGTACATAGTGAATTCCAGGTCAGCCTGGGCTAGAGTGAGACCCTACCTGGAAAAAAAAGAAAAGAAATAATGTGGAGAATGATTTTAAAAGCCACTCAACTTTCTGGCCTCCATGCACATGTGTGTGTGTGTGTGTCCACATCTGTATGTACAAAACCCATAGGCATAAAATACATTGTTCATCAAAGGAAATATGATGCATGTCTTTTATATACCTACTGCTTGTGGCCTACTGTGCTGTTGGGAGCAGCAAGGCATTTATTCAGCAGTCTACTCTTTCACACCTATTTAATTTATTTAATTTGCAGCCCGAGGTTTCTTCAAAAGGAATACAGAATTCTGGGGAGAATCCCGAGATGTCAGTCAGTCAGCAGGAGGCCACGGAGGAAGGCGAGGAAAGCCTGGCGATTCCTTCGAGCTGGTCCCCCGCAGGCCTCTCCCGGAGCGGCGGGGCATCTCAGGAGAACGGCGTGGTGACTGACATGGAGCAGAGCTTTGCGAGCCTCGACCCTCTGGAGGAGGACATGGCTTTAAATGAAGTCCTGCAGAAACTAAAGCACACCAACAGGCAACAGGAAATGCAGATCCAAGACTTCCACCGCAGGAACCTGCAGTTAGAGGGCAAGGTTAGAGACCTACAGGTGAAGGTCACCAAACAGCAAGTGTTTGTTGACATTATAAATAAGATGAAGGAAAACATTGAGGAATTAATTGAAAACAAATACAACTTAATTCTAGAGAGGAACGATATCAGCAAGAAATTTCAGGATTCACAAGACTCTTTAGCTAACAGCCAACACAGCCTTCAGGAATGCAGGAAAGAGATGGAAACCTTACAATTACGTGTTAAAAAGGTGAAGGTCAGTTATATCCGTTTGCACGAAAGATATGTCATGGAAATGCAGCAGAAAACCCGATCTGTAAATGAGCGTGCAGAGATGGAGAAGCTCTTGAGCAAGCGAGGTGAGGAGCTGGAAAGGCTGCAGCGGCGCAACCGAGAGCTGGAGAAGACCTCGGCTTCTGCCTCGGAACTGCTGGAAAGGGAAAAAGAGACCCGAGAACAAGAATTCTTGTCTTTTCAGGAAGAGCTTCAGAAACACGAGAAGGAAAGCCTGAAAGAAAGACGAAAATTGAAATCGAGAGTTGAGAAATTGATTATTCAAGTTAAAAATGTCCTGCTCACTTGTGAAAATGAAAGGGCTCAGAATTCCAAACTGCAGCAGCAGATCGCGGAGCTGACCAGCGAGAACTGCGCCCTTCAGCAGCAGGTGGCCAAGAGCCAGCAGCGCGGCGCCCCGAGCCTGGGCACGCAGCCAAAGGAGCCTTCAGAGGGAGGGATGGTGGAGCCAGGCAGTGCCCAGGTAGCGATGCTGTTCGAGTGTCTAGCAGACCTCCCCAGGTGAAGTAGCGTGGTGATGGTCATGACCCAGACACACTTGTTCATCAAAAGAGTAAATAAAAGAGAAACAGGAAAAACGCCTCGCAGGATTAGAGAAGTTTCTTTTGATGCATGAGCACTCAATAATTCTTGG
Source organism: Jaculus jaculus (assembly GCF_020740685.1). Classification (NCBI taxonomy): domain Eukaryota; kingdom Metazoa; phylum Chordata; class Mammalia; order Rodentia; family Dipodidae; genus Jaculus; species Jaculus jaculus. The sequence goes on from NC_059118.1 coordinate 63,041,725, forward strand.
CGTTTTAAATAATATTTTATTTGTTTATTTATTTATGTATTGGTTTTTCAAGGTAGGATCTCGCTCTAGCCCAGGTTGACCTGGAATTCACTATGTAGTCTCAGGCTAGCCTTGAACTCACAATGATCCTCCAACCTCTTCCCCCCAAGTGTGAGGATTAAAGGCATGTGCCTACCATGCCCAGCAAAAATATCTTCTTTATTTATTTGAGAGAGAGAATGTATGCACCAGGGCTTCTAGCCACAGCAAACAAACTCCCTGTGCGTGTACCAACTTGTGCATCTGGCTTTACGTGGGTCCTGGGGAATCGAATTTGAGCAGTTTTTTTTTTTTAAAGGAAAGCACCTTAATGGCCGAGCCATCCTCTAGCCCAATTCTTGGCTTCTTTTTTTTGTTTGTTTGTTTGTTTTTCAAGGTAGGGTCTCACTCTGGCTCAGGCTGACCTGGAATTTGCTATGTAGTCTCAGGGTGGCCTCGAACTCTTGGCGATCCTCCTACCTCTGCCTCCCGAGTGCTGGGATTAAAGGCGTGCGCCACCACGCCCGGCTCCAATTCTTGGCTTCTTGTGCTGAGGGGCCAACCTGGAAATTTTGTGGGTGTCCATGGACAGTCCTAGGAAGCATCCTTACAAGCGATCTCTGAAAGGATTTTCTTTCTTTTTAAAAAAAATATTTATTTATTTATTTGCAAGCAGAGAGAAAGAAAGAATAGAGGTAGGGCTAGAGAAATGGCTTAGCTATTGAGGTACTTGCCTGCAAAGACTAAGGACCCAGGTTCGATTCCTTAGTACCCATGTAAGCCAAATGCACAAGGTGGTTCATGCGTCTGGAGTTTTTTTGCAGTGACGTGCACATTCTCTCTCTCTCAAATAAATAAATACTTCCAAAAGAAAGGGACTGGAGAAATGACTTAGCAGTTGAGGCACTTGCCTGTGACCCAGGTTCAATTCCCCAGGAGCCTCCTAAGCCAGATGCACAAAGTGGCACATGTATCTAGAGTTTGTTTGTAGTGGCTAGAGGTCCTGGTGTGTCCATTCTCTCTCTCTCTCTCTCTCTCTCTGTCTCTCTCTCTCTCTCTCTCTCTGTGCCTCTTTCTCTCTCTTAAATAAATAAATAAGCCGGGCATGGTGGTGCACACCTTTAATCCCAGCACTTGGGAGGCAGAGGTAGGAGGATCACCATCAATTCGAGGCCACCCTGAGACTCATAGTGAATTCCAGGTCAGCCTGAACTTGGGTGAGACCCTGCCTCAAAATACCAAAATAAATAAGTAAATAATTTTTAAAAAAAATAAGAAAGAAAGGGGCTGGAGAAATAGCTTAGTGGTTAAGGCACTTGCCTGCAAAGCCTAAGGACCCAGGTTCAATTTCCCAGTACCCACATAAGTCAAATGCATAAGGTAGTGCACGTCTCTGGAGTTTGCTTGCAGCAGAGGGAGGCCCTGTTGTGCTCATTCTTTCTCTCTGTCTTCTTCTTCTTTCTCAAATAAACAAAAATAAATATTAAAAAGAAAGAAAGAAGAGAGACAGAATGGGTATGTCAGAGCCTTCGACTGCTGCAAATGAACACCAGATGCATGTACATATCCTTTTTATCCAGCCCGGGACCCCAGTCCATGGAATGGTGCTGCCCACAGATAAGGAGGGCCCTCCCACCTTCATTAAGTTAATCTAGAAAATCCCCAACAGACATGCCAAGATATGTGTTCTCATGGTGATTCTAAATATTACCAATGTGACAACCAAGATTACCCATCACATCTAGCGCATATATATATATATATATATATATATATATATATATATATGTAGCAATAGCCTTCTATTAACAAAAGTTTCTTTTTATGGTCCTAAATAATTTTATGGGTTTTTTATTTTGTTGTTTTCTTAATAATTTTTAAGAATATAAAAGTGTCCCCGGGACTGAGGAAATGGCTCAGAGCTTGCATGCAAGCATGAGAGCCTGATCCAATCCCTAACATCCATATAAAAAAAAAAAAAAACATGGGGCTGGAGAGATAGCTTAATGGTTAAGGCACTTGCCTGCAAAGTCTAAGACCCCAGGTTCGATTCCCTAATAGCCACGTAAGCCAGATGCACAAGGTGGTGTGTGCATCTGGAGTTTGTTTGCAGTGTCAGGAGGCTTTGCCATGCCCATGCTCTCTACCTGCTTCTTTCGCTGTCAAATAAATTAATTAATTAAATTAAAAATTTTTTCTTTATTTTTTTCCTCAATTTTTATTAACATTTTCCATGATTATAAAAAATATCCCATGGTAATACCCTCCCTCCTTCCACTTTCCCGTTTGAAATTCCATTCTCCATCATATCCCCTTCACATCTCAATCAGTCTCTCTTTTATTTTAATGTCATGATCTTTTCCTCCTCTTGTGAAGGTCTTGTGTAGGTAGTGTCAGGAACTGTGAGGCCATGGATATCCAGGCTATTTTGTGTCTGGAGGAGCACATTGTAAGGAGTCCTACCCTTCCTTTGGCTCTTACATTCTTTCTGCCACCTCTTCTGCATTAGACCCTGAGCCTTGGAAGGTGTGATTGAGATAATTCATATTCTTTGAATTTATCATGACAAATCTAAATTTTGTACACATAGGGTTTAAAGACAACACGTTCTAGCTTGTTCCTAAATCGCTCATCTTACGATGAAGAAAGCCTGGATCCCCCAGCTGTGAAGAGGACCTTTCCACGGGCCTCTGAAGTGCACAACCTTCTTGCTCTGATGGTGGGACTTCTCATGTGTCAGGTAAGGCACTCGGATTCCTCAGAGGGGTTAGACTGACCCAAGAGAGGCAGTGAAATATCCTGGCGTTAAACTATGGGGGAAAAGAGAGTAGGAGACAAAATACAGACCTGAGAGCCAGCCAGCCCTTCCTTTCCCTCACTGTTTCTTATATATATCTGCCTTTAATGTCTAATTCCCACAAGTGCACAGGAAGGTAAAATATACTGATATAATGACACATGGTAACACTATCAAGTGACCCTTTCCTTAGCACTTGTACATGTCAGAGCGATTGTCAGTCTGCTGATAGTGATGAGACTGTATTACTGGGCTGTTTACCTGGTTTAAGAAATAGTTTGGGCCCACATCTTTAATCCCAACATTCAGGAGGCAGAGGTAGGAGGATTGCCATGAGTTTGAGGCCACCCTGAGACTACATAGTGAATTCCAGGTCAGCCTGGACTAAAGTGAGACCCTACCTTGAACAACTGAAAAAAAGAAAAAAAAAGAAATAGTTGGGATCTGCCTCCTTAGCATAATAGGCAGTGTGTCAGTCTCATAAAAAATAGTTTGGGGGAGCAGGCCATAATAGCTGGGAGCACATCTTTAATCCCAGCACTCAGGAGGCAGAGGTAAGAGGATCACCATGATTTCGAGGCCACCCTGAGACTACAGAGTGAATTCCAAGTCAGCCTGGGCTAGAGCGAGACCCCACCTTGTAAACCAAAACCAAAAACCACAACCCAAACAGTTTGGGGCCAAGGGAGCTGTGTACATCAATAGAGTGAAGAATGGAGTGTCAGTGAGTGGGAATTCTGGCCTTGCTGCTCCTGGCAGTGTGACTTGGCCTTTCTTCACCTCAGTCTCCAGTCTTCAGCAGGGGTAAGACCCCCTCTGTACTGGGAAGCACTGCACTTACCAGGAAAATATTGAACTGGCATGCACTTGCTCGATGGTCAAGTTAACCTTTCCCCTCTCGTGCAGTTTTTCAGTCGTAAGCACACTCATCCAAGCTGAAATCTATAGGCATAGCTTGAAGCCATGTTCCTGATCCAGGGCAGAACTAGTGTGTGCTTTTTTGTTGTTGTTGTTGTGTCCGCTTTGATTTCACTCAAGGTTGTGGAGCATTCACAGTTGTTGAGTGCCAGAAACTAGGCAAAGCCTTTGAAGGACGCAGGATGCAGAGCGGAGGCCCATGTGCGCACGGCTTGCAGGAAAGACGGCTGTCGGTGCGGCTCCGTCTGCCCTGTTGCGCCGTCCTCACTGGCCGCGGCTGCTCTCCAGTGTGCACGGGCTTCTCCTGTTGCGAGGCTGCTCTTCACTTCCAGGCTCATCCACTGGCTGCTTCTCTTGCAGACTCCTGGTAGTGTGCCCTCTGTCCCTCAGCTCTTGCAGCAGGCACACTAATCCCAGAAGATTTCAGCTGGCCTATGCTGATTCTTCCACCCCACCAGCTAGCAGAATCTTCGAGACCAAAGACTTGGTGTTTCACATGTTCAGAACGAGCTCTCAGCAAGTGTTAGCTGACTCAGCAGGTCCATGAAGCACTCCTATTTATTGTCCCCAAGGATGCTGGAGTGTCCTGCTCACCCACACGCTGTTCTTTGTCCTGCTGGCTTTATTCTTAACGCAGAAGTACAAACCAAGCTGTGGAAGACTTGAGCATGGGCTGGGGAGACAGCTCAGTGGTTAAAGGCACTTGCGTACCAAGTCTGAGTGCTGGGTTCAATTCCCCAGTACCTACATAAAGCCAGATGCACAAAGTGGCACAAGCATCTGCAGTGGTAAAAGGCCCTGTTGTGCCCATTCTGTCTCTCTCTCTCTCTCTCTGCTTGCAAATACATAATTAAAAAAAAAAGTCTTGAGCCGGAGTGGTGGTGCACAACTTTAATCCCAGCACTCGGGAGGCAGAGGTAGGAGGATCGCCGTGGGTTTGAGGCCATCCTGAGACTACATAGTGAATTCCAGGTCAGCCTGGACTAGAGTGAAACCCTACCTCAGAAAACCAAAAAACTTGAATTTCTTGTCCACAGTGTCATATATGTTAAGTAGTAGAATTCAAATACAGCCCTTTTTAAAGATATTTTATTTATTTGTTTATTTATTTGAGAGAGAGAGGGATAGAGGAAGAGGCAGATAGAGAGAAAGAGAGAATGGACATGCCAGGGCCTCCAGTCACTGCAAGGAAACTCCAGAGGTGCATGCACCTACTTGTGCATCTGGCTTATGTGGGTCTTGGGGACTCAAACTGAGGTTCTTAGGCTGTGCAGACAAATGCCTTAACCACTAAGCCATTTCCCTAGCCCAGCTTCTTACATCTTTGACTCCTAGGTTAAACTGGTCAGTTATTTTAATTGTGGCTACTATTGAAATACCTAGTTTCAGTATGGTTGAGGATGTCTGAGTTGTTGAGGTGTCAAGCAAGCCATCTATCTAAAGTTTAGATATATAAACTGGCTAGACGAAGGGGCAGTTATACCTGTGACTGTGTAAGCATGGATAATTACTACAGATGAGTAGTGACATCTTGGCCATTACACGACTCTGTCTTCATAACATCTTCGTAGAAGTGTGAATGAGTATGCTGTCTTTCCATTTGGCTATGGGATGTATGAAGAACATTTGAAGACTGGGGTTCACTATGATTTTATCTCCTTTACTTTGAACCCCTATTTCTTCAAAGGGGCTTGTTTCATGTGTCTTTAAAAAAATTATTTATTTGTAAGGAGAGAGAGAGAGAGAATGGATGCATCAGGGCCTCTTGCCACTGTGAACGAACTCCAGACATCTGTGCCACTTTGTGCATCTGGTTTAGTGGTTACTGGAGAATCAGACCTGGACCGTCAGGCTTTGTAAGCAAAGCCATTTCTGCAGCCCCTCATTTGCCTTTTTTTTTTTTTAACTCATTTTAGCTTCACAGAAAATCTTTTAATCTAGTTCCTCAAACTATCGCCCTTAGGATAGCAGCAGTCCTGACTCTGAACACGACAGAGCAAGCAAGAAAGCTGCCGACACAGCGTTGCTCCAACTCAAGAGCTTTCAGCTGAAAAAGAAGGATTTAGATAAAGAGGTAGGAAATTCCTTACTCCAAAACGTGTCTCATCGGCAGCGTCACAGACCAGTCTCCTAAGATTTACACCTACTGGAGAGCTGTTTGGGGAACTGGTTAGCTTTCCCATTGCCGCGTGATAAGCAAATGGATATCTAACGCATCACTCATCCATAGCAGGAAGCCGTAGTGAGCTACAGACATTCTGATGGGACCATCTTTTCACTTTTCCATGGCTCCCCTGGCCCCTGAGGCCGGAAGTGACTTCAGACCTTGTCACTTGGGATGGTGGAAACATTTCAAACAGATTGTTGGATGTCAGACCAGGGGTTCCCAGAGTTTATTCCTTTCTTTTTTGGTGTGGTAGTATAGGGATTGAGGGATAAAATTAAGAGTAAGTTAAATAAAGAAGGTAATAACAAAACACTCAATTGCACCTTTTTTTTTTTTTTTTTTTTTTTCTGAGCTAGGGTCTTGTTCTAGCCCAGGCTGACCTGGAATTCACTCGGTAGTCTCAGGGTGGCTTTGAACTCATGGTGATCTTCCTACCTCTGGCTCCCAGGTGCTGGGATTAAAGGCGTGCGCCACCTTGCCTGGCCTTTTGCTTCTCTTGATGTGTCTCTGATCTGCCCTGTGGACCAGCTTGAGCAGCCAGTCCGCTGTGGGAGCAGCTCAGACTGGGGCTAGCTTGTGGCGCCTTCAGCCACTGACATCAGAGCCCTTGGCCACTAGGTCTGGCGGCCATCCTTTGAAGCTGGATGGTGGTTGGTCAGGCACCAAATTTCTTAGGCCTTTTCCCAAATGGGACTCCATCTTCTTGGCCTTTTTCATTCAACAGCACAAGCCCAGGCCTCCTCCTCCTCCAGGGCCCGCTTGTACTTTGGCATCTTGAGCGTCTGCACAGAGAGCCATTGCCTGTTAATTGTTGAAGCCAAGTGTTAGTTACATGGGAATCCACTCAATTTTTTTCACTCTTCGTTTTAAGTATTAGAAACATTTCATAATAAATATTTTATGCAATGCAGTCTGCCTCACTAGTATTTGGAGAATTTGAATATTGACTATTTATTATTATAATAGTATAGGAATAAATAAGAATTATAAATTGTATCCAGATGAAATTGTCTTTTTTTTATTTTTTATTTAAGAGTGACAGACAGAGACAGAAAAAGGCAGATAGAGAGAGACAGAGAATAGGCGCGCCAGGGCTTCCAGCCACTGCAAACAAACTCCAGATGCGTGCACCTTCGTGTGCATCTGGCTAACGTGGGTCCTGGGGAATCGAGCCTTGAACGGGGGTCCTTAGGCTTCACAGGCAAGCGCTTAACCGCTAAGCCATCTCTCCAGCCCGAAATTGTCTTTTTTTAACAATATTTTTATTTATTTATTTGCAAGGAGAGAGAGAATATGGGCACGCCAGGGCTTCTAGCTGCTGCAAATGAACTTCAGATGCATGCGCCATTTTGTGCATGTGGCATTAAGTGGTTACTGGGGAATCAAACCCAGGTTGTTAGGCTTTGCAGGCAAGAGACTTAACTGCTAAGCCATCTCTCCAGCCCCCCCCCCCTTTTTTTCTCTTTAAAGAAAAATTTTTAGCTGGAGTAGTTCAGTGTTAGATGGCTTACTTAGCATGTATGAGGCCCTGGGTTCGACTTTCCAGTTCTAGGGGATAAAAAGAATTTTCATAGCCTGAATGTAATAACAGTTGAACTCCCAAGGCTGGGTCTGATAATTTGGTAAAGGACCCCAAGGACTCAGCATCCAGTTACACCAGCTAGGATTTACTATAGCAAAAGGAATTCTTATGGCAAAATCAGCCAGGAAAAGGCAGAGGCGGAAGGAAGCCAGTGGGCTCCCAGGAGTCCAGAAGGAGTCATGCCACCTGCACTCTAGTCCCTAGCACTGAGCTGTCGCCCCAGGCATGAGGGGTCATTTGCAAGGCAAGCTCAGCAGAGATCAGTGCTCCACATTTTTTTAACTAGTAAATTATCTCTAGTAATTTTTAAAATTTATTTATTTGATACAGAGAGAGAAAGAAGCAAATAGAGAGAATGGGTGGGCCAGGACCTCTAGCCACTGCTAACGAACTCCAGATGCATGTGCCACCCTGTGCATCTGGCTTATGTGGGGGCTGGGGAATCAAACCTGGGTCCTTAGTCTTCACAGGCAAGTACTTTAACTGCTAAGCCATCTCTCTAGCCCTCTCTAATATTTTTTAATATCTTTATTAACATCTACTTATCTTCAAATTGTGGCTATAGTGTAAAACATTCTCTTATATAACTTACTTGTAAATAATTTTATTTTATTTTTTTGAGGTAGGTTCACTTTAGCCCAGACAGACCTGGAATTCACTATGCAGTCTCAGGGTGGCCTCAAACTTATAGCCATCCTCCTACCTCTGCCTGCTGAGTGCTGGAATTAAAGGTGTGTGCCACCACGCCTGGCTTGAAAACTATTATTGTTGTTTTTTTTTTGTTTGTTTGTTGTGGTTTTTCAAGGTAGGGTTTCACTCTATCTCAGGCTGACCTGGAATTCACTATGTAGTTTCAGGGTGGCCTCAAAGTCATGATGATCCTCCTACCTCTGCTTCCCAAGTGCTGGGATTAAAAGTGTGTGCCACCATGACCAGCTCTTGAAAAATTATTTTTAAAATGTGTTTATTTATTTATTTGAGAGAGAAAAAGAGGGAAAGAGAGAGAACAGGTGCACCAAGACCTCCAGCCACTGCAGACGAACTCCAGATGCATGCACCAACTTGGGCATCTGGCTTACTTGGGTCCTGGAGAGTCAAACTGGGATCCTTTGGCTTTGCAGGCAAACACCTTAACCGCTAACACATCTCTCCAACCCTTGAAAAATTATTTTAAGTTGTTTCTGAAGCCATAAGACAGAATATTCGGGCATGGAGGCAAATTGTTTTTGCTGTGTCAATTAAAACCCATTACCGGGCTAGAGAGACGGCTTAGCGGTTAAGCGCTGGCCTGTGAAGCCTAAGGACCCAGGTTCGAGGCTTGATTCCCCAGGACTCATGTTAGCCATATGTACAAGGGGGCACACATGTCTGGAGTTCGCTTGCAGTGGCTGGAGGCCTTGGCATGCCCATTCTCTCTCTCTCTCTCCCCCGCCTCTGTCCGTCACTTTCAAATGAATAAAAATAAATAAATAAACAAAACCTATTACTGTATTTCTCATCATGTGACTTTGGTGCATTTTTTGCTGGAGGAGGTAGAGGTGGTGTGTCTGCCCTAGGTCTGGCCTGGAGCTCCCTTCAGGGAGGCACCTTGCACATGGAATAGGAGGTTTCACCCCCATGGCACCTTGGCTTCCTCCAAGTGACCCAAGGCTTGGAGCAGGTTCCCAGGTCACTGTGAACCCAGTACAAATCAGGGCTGCAGGGAAGAGCAGAGACGCACGCTTACACTGCTGCTTCCACGTCACCTGCGGCCACCAGCACTGCCACCACATTAATACAAGCATCCATGAAATCGGGTTTGAGTCATTTCCCTGCAACTGCCCTCTCCTCATGCACATGCCCAGATTCTTTTTTGTTTTGTTTTGTGTTGGTCTTTCAAGGTAGGGTCTCACTGTAGTTGGCTGACCTGGAATTCACACTGTAGTCTCAGGGTGGCCTCGAACTCACGGCAATCCTCCTACCTCTGTCTCCCGAGTGCCGGGATTAAACATGTGCACCACCCGCCCGGCTCGCATTTCCCAATTCTAATAGGCTTCTGCTAGCAGGCGATTCTATTCAATTGCCAGGAGCTAAAGTGAGCAGATCCGTCCAGCCTTCGACACTGCAAGTGCATAGATGGAAGTACTGAGTCCATCAGTCTTGCCAGGCTCTTGTCTCCACACTGCATGCAGCGTCTCTCAGCTGCCTCAGAATCTCCTGCCAGGCGTCCTTGATGGACCAACTCAGCCAGCCCTGGGAAGGGAAGCATACACTTCATCGGTTCTGTGCGGTCAGCCACATTGCCCACGGAAGATGCCATCTGAAGCTTCTTGAGATAGAGCAGGAAGGGGGTCTTAACTTCTGCTGCTGCCATGCTGCCACTACTGGCAAGAGTATTTCTAGAGACAGGAGGATGAGGCCAACGGCCATGTCATTGTTTTGGAAGGCTGAGGTCGCAGCAGCAGTTACAGGATCTGAATCTTGGGAACCCTTCCATTTCTCTACATACTCTATGAGAGTGGTACACATGGACCCCCTCTGCCCTGCCTGTACCAAAATTCCATCCACCCAAACCAAGCAAGTGTTCAGTTTAAACCACATGCTGTGGACGAATGGGTTTGGCTCAGTGAGCCATAGGGAGTGGGGGTGGTGGGGTCCCAGGAAACTTGCTAGCTGCTTCTACTAAGTATATTAGTCTTGGGTCTACCATGGGAACTCTTCCTCAGAAGAGACTGGACCATGCATTGTCGATGACTTTAGCATAAGTGTTGTGGAAGGTAATTTTGTTTTTTCTCTGAAATATAAAATGCTTTCCCCTTTAGCTATTGAAACATAAAAACAGAATTGCAACCCTTAAAGAGCTGATTGCCAGTGAGAAAGCATTTTGCAATCACATCGCTGAGGTGAGTTCATTTGCTATACTTTGTCTCAACCTGGGAAAGTCCAGCTGCAGACTTCCATGTTCTCTTGGCAGATGTATTGAGTCTTTGAGCTCTACACTCTGCACTTATGCAAGTTCAGCCTCACATCCCTCAGCCCTGTCTTTGATAAGTTAGAATTCCCAGTGTCAGGTGTTAGAGTAAAAGGGCAGGTAAGCGCTGAAGAGGCACATAGGTGTATTTCATGTCAGGTCACCGATTTGGAAGCAGATGATGCTGGGAATGTCCAAGATGTGCCTCTCGTGTTGACAGCCAGGCTGGAGACGTACCACAGTCTGAATGAGGAGCTTGATTTCTTGGTAAGAAGGACCTTCTGTTGTATTGTAATCTCCTCGTGCATGCATGCGTGAGTGCGTGCATGTGTGTGTTGTATGCACAGCATGCTATATTGTGATCATGTGTGTGTGATGTATGCACATATATGTGCAGATGCCAGCACCCCACGTGCCCATGTGAGAGGTCACAGGAGGGGTCGGTGTTCTTCTCTATTACTCTTCTGCCTTATTTGCTTTAGACGGAGTCACTGAACCTAGAGCTTGCTTTTCCTTTGTTTTTTAAAATATTTATTTATTTGTAAGCAGAGAGAGACAGAAAGAGAAAAAAATGGCATGCCAGGGCCTCCAGCTGCTGCAAACTCCAGATACATGCACCACTTTGTGCATCTGGATTTTTGTGGGTACTGGGGAATCAAACCTCCGTTATCAGGCTTTTCATGCAAGTGCCTTAACCACTGAGCAATCTTTCTACCACCCCTTTTAAATATTTTTCTTTATTTATTTGCAAGCAGAGAGAGAGAGAGAGTACTAGAATGCTAAGGCTTCTGTGCCACTGCAAAATGAACTCCAGATGCGTGCATCACTTTGTGCATCTGGGTTTATATGAGAACTGGGAATGAAACCCAGGCTGGCAGGCTTTGCAAGCAAGCAAACTGCTAAGCTATCTCCCCAGCCCGTTTTCCCTCATTCGAGGGCTCTCCAGAGAGCCCCAGTGACCTTGTGTTGTTGCCTTGCTTAGGGCTGGGATCATGGGGTGCCCCGCCCGCCTGGGGCCGGAGCTCCGGTCTCCACTGGTGCTGCAATTGCTCTTGTTACTTTCTGATCATCTTCATACTGGACACCATTTTATTAACAAGTTTAAGAAATGATTAACCTTCAAACAATTTGCTCATAGTATTCATACAATGTGGGCTGGAGTGCAGTGGTTAAATGTACTTTGTGGGCTGGGAGAAATGGCTTAGCAGTTAAGGTACTTGCCTGCAAAGCCAAAGGACCCAGGTTCAATCCCCAAGGGCCCACAGAAGCCACATGCACAAGGTGGCACATGTTCTGAAGTTCGTTTGCAGTGGCTGGAGTCCCTGGCATCTCTCAAATAAATAAATAAAACTTAGGGGTTGGAGAGATGGCTTAGCGGTTAAGTGCTTGCCTATGAAGCCTAAGGACTGTGGTTTGAGGCTCAATTCCCCAGGACCCACATTAGCCAGATGCACCAGGGGGCACACACGTCTGGAATTCATTTGCAGTGGCTGGAGGCCCTGGCGCGCCCATTCTTTCTCTCTCTCTCTCTCTCTGCCTCTTTCTCTCTCTGTCTGTTGCTCTCAAATGAATAAATAAATAAATAACCAACACCAACAAAATAAATAAATAAATAAAACTTTTAAAAAAGTGCTTGCTTACAAAGCCTTGACAACCTAGGTTCAATTCCCAGTACCGAGGTAAAGCCAGACACAAAGTGGCTCATGTGTTCATGTGTCTGGAGTTTATTTGCCACAGGCTTCTGGGTGACATCTCTGCTTCCCACTTGCTCACTCTGCAGCGTCCAGTTTTTTTGTTTTTTGGTTGTTTCTTTCTTTCTTTCTCTCTTTCTTTTTTTTTTTTTTTTCAAGGTAGGGTCTCACTCTAGACCAGGCTGACATGGAATTCACTATGTATTCTCAGGGTGGCCTTGAACTCATAGCGATCCACCTACCTCTGCCTTCCAAGTGCTGGGATTAAAGGTGTGGGCCACCACGCCCGGCACAGCGTCCAGTTTTATGTGGGCTCTGGGGACCCATACTCAGCTGCTCCCACTTGCTTTATCCATTGAGCCATCTCTCTGCGCTCACCTGTGTTCTGACACCTGCTACCCAAACCCCGTCCTTTCCTTCTTCTCTAATCTCCTCATCATCTCGTGACCTCTTTCATATTCAGTTCAACCGTGTAAAGTATCCCCATAAGAAAGAGAGTATGTGAGATTTACCCTCTGCACCGGGGTTATCTCACTTACTATAATGTCCTTCAGTTCCATCCATTTTGCTACATAACATTGTGTACTCAAGATTCTTTAGAAGGACAGAATTGATAGAATAACTCTGCCTCCGGAGTGCTGGGATTAAAGGCATGTTCCACCATGCCTGCCTTGACAGGAGGATATTTTTTAAGATCTGATTTTTATTTTTTCATTTATGAGAGAGAGAGAGAGATAAGGAGGGGAGGGGAAGAGAGAGAGAATGGGCATGTCAGGGCCTCTAGCCATTGCAAATGCCAGCTACATGTGCCACCATGTGCATCTGGCTTATGTGAGACCTGGAGAATCTAACCTGGGTCCTTAGGCTTCGCAGGCATGCGCCTTAACTGCTAAGCCCCTTGATAGAGAATTTTTGATAGAGAATTCTATTCTCATATTCTAAAGGATTTTTAAAAATATTTTTATTTATTATTTATAAACAGAGAGAGAAAGAGAAAGAATATGGATAAATAGGCATGGCAGGGCCTCTAGCCACTGAAAATGAATTTCAGATACATGTGCCACTTTGTGCGTTTGGCTTATGTGGGTCCTGGTGAATCGAACCCAGGTTGTTGCAAGAGAAATCCTCATTACAGGTCCTTGCATCTAAGCCGGATCTGGCCCGCCGCGTGTCACGACTCGCCTGCGGACCAGCTCCCGGGCGGCTCGGAGCCCCCATCCCGGCCTCGCAGCTTGCAGGCGCTCTCCGGCCCGCACAGGATTTTCACTGACGTTTCTCCGTAGATCACAAAGCTGGGAAGCCTGCTGGAGTGCAAAGAAGAGCACTGCGACAAACTCATTGACGAAAACGACCAGTTTCACCGCCGCGTGGGCAGCTTGCTGAACAAGGTAGCGCAGTCCCGCTTCCAGCCGCGCCCCACGCGGCGGGCCGTGCTCAGCGCGAGCGCCTGTCAATGTGGGCGGTGGCCTGGGTGTGGAAAGTACCCCAGGTCACACGTGTGTTAGATTGAGCCCTTTTACTGATCGTGGCATTCACTGGGTCCCCTCTTAGCCGGAAGCAGCAAGGAGCATTGTGTGTGCCTGTCTACCCATTTTTTCTAGGTAGAGTTTTGCTCTAGCCCAGGTTGACCTAGAATTCACTATGTAGTCTCAGGGTGGCCTCGAACTCATTCAATCCTCCTGCCTCTGCCTCCCGAGTGCTGGGATTAAAGGTGTGCACCACACCATATGGCTGAGAAGAAGGGACAGAAGAGTGTTCAGCACTGAGGCATCACACCATCCAAGGCTCAAGGTCCATTGCAGAAAAGGTGGAGGAAAGACTGTAAGAGCCAAAGGAAGGGTGGATCTGCTTACACAAAATGGCCTGGATAACCATGACCTCACAGCACCTGCACACGACCAATGTAATAGGAGGAAAAGTTGATGACATAAAAATAAAAAAGAAACAAATTGAGAAAAGGAGGGGACAAGATGAAGGGTGGGTTTGTGAAGGGGAAGTGGGGGAGGGAGGGAAATACCATAGTTTATTGTCTATGATTATGGAGGTTGTTAGTTTTAAAAAAGGTGTGTTCCACCACTCCTGGTCCTATCTATCCATTTTGTTGGAGGCAAGTTAGAATCTCTTTTTCCCTTTTATTTATTTATTTTGGTTTTTTGAGGTGTCACTTTAGCCAAGACTGACATGGAATTCACTATGTAGTCTCAGGGTGACCTCAAACTCCCAGTAATTCTCCTATCCCAGCCTCCCAAATGCTGGGATTAAAGGCATGCACCACCACACCTGGTTTCTTGTTTTGTTTTGAGGTAGGGTCTCACTCTAGGCCTGGCTGACCTGGAACTCACTATGTAGTCCAAGCTGGCCATGAACTCACAGGTCTCATACCTCAGCCTTCTAGTGCTGGGATTAAAGGCATGAGCCAACATTCCTGGCTGTAGTTTGTTTTTTGCTTTTATCCCAAGGTAGGGTCTCACTCTAACCCAGGCTGACTTGACACTTACTCTGTAGTCCCAGGTTGGCCTTGAACTCACAGCAATCCTTCTACCTCTGTCTTCCAAATAAGGTACGTTCGACCAAGCTTGGTCCAGCTCTAGTTCTTTAAAAAACTGCATTAACTTAAAAATTATTGATAATTTTCATACATGTACGTAATGTATTTGAGCATAATCCCCTTCTGCCACCTTCGGTCCCACCTTCTTTTTCACTGGCCCCCCTTCTTTCTTCTGGATCTTTTTTGTTTGTTTGTTTGTTTGGTTTGGTTGGTTTGGTTTTTGTGAGGTAGAGTCTCACTCTTATCCCAGGCTGACCTGGAACTCACTAGGTAGTCTCAGGGTGGCCTTGAACTCACAGGGATCCTCCTACCTCTGCCTCCCAAGTGCTGGGATTAAAGGCATGCGCCACCACGCCCGGCTCTTATTTTTTTATTGACAATTTCCATAATTACAGACAATAAACCATGGTAATTCCCCCCCCCCACACTTTCCCTTTGCAACTCCACCCTCCATCACACCTCTTTCCCCCTCAGTCTTTCTTCTTTTTAACTAGTCTCTTCTATTGTGATGTTTTCCTTCCTTCTCTCTCTCCCTCCATTCCCCCTTGCCTTCCTCCACGATCCATGACAAAATGGGCCCAGTATGGGGTCGGTCTTGCAGGAAAGGACAGCCTCTGAGAGGTTGTGAGTGCAACAACCACTTCATGTCCAGAAGACAGGTGCCACAGCACCTCCCTGGCCTCTGGGTCTTACACTCTTCCCCGCCTCTTCTGCAATGTTCCCTGAGCCCTGGAGGAGGCAATAGAGATGTCTCTTTTAGCACCGATCCCTCAACAGTCACTTATTCTCATCGCTTTGATAAATTTTGAATCTCCCCAACTGCAAAAAGAAACATCTGACAGGTGGTGAGAGCAGACTAATTGTGGCATAAACATAACTATTTAGAGAGAAAATTGCATTAACCTCAACCAGACAGACTACATTCTCTGTTACACAGATACCTTAGTCAAACTGAGTGTGGTGATGCACGCCTTTAATCCCAGCATTCAGGAGACAGAGGTAAGAGGATGGCCCTGAGTTCAAGGCCACCCTGAGACTACGCAGTGAATTCCAGGTCAGCCTGGGACAGAGAGATCTTACCTTGAAAAATAAAACAAACAAACAAACAAATAAAAAAGATAGCATAGTGAGATCACTGGAGGTGTATGATTTTTTTTTTTTTTTTGGTACTCCACTTTTTTTTTTTTTTTGCCTAACAAGTGTTTCTGACTATTATTTTTCATATTCCTGATTTCAAAATAGAGGATCTTTCTCCTGTTGTAAAATTTTCACTTATCATAGGCAAATAATTAAAATTTAACTTAGATATAAAAAGAATAATATAAAAAATTAAATAAAATACTAGAAGCTACCAGAAAATAATTTGGCTTGTTTTTTCTAGGTAACATCATATGAAGAAATTATCGAATGTGCTGACCAAAGACTTGAGATATCCCATTCTCAGATTGCACAGTAAGCTGATAAAAATGAGCTTTTAATTTTGTAAATATGCACTAATGTTTAATTTTACTCTCTGGCTTCTGAATTCTTTTTCTCTGATCTTTGGAAAAAGGAAAAATGAGGGTACTTGTTATTTAGGATAACTTGCTACTACTCACATTTGGCTTAGAATTAACTATTTCCTTAAAACAGTTGATATTTTTTAATTAAGTTATTTTTTATTAACAACTTCCATGATTGTAAACAATATCCCATGGTAATTCTCTCCCTCCCCCCCCCCCACTTTCCCCTTTGAATTTCCATTCTCCATCATATCCCCTCCCCCTCTCAATCAGTCTCTCCTTTATTTTGATGTCATGATCTTTTCCTCCTCTGATGACAGTCTTATGTAGGTAGTAGTGTCAGGCACTATGAGGTCATGGATATCCAGGCCATTTTGTGTCTGAAGGAGGACATTGTAAGGAGTCCTACCCTTCCTTTGGCTCTTACATTCTTTCCACCACCTCTTCCACAATGGACCCTGAGCCTTGGAAGGTGCGATAGAGATATTGCAGTGCTGAGCACTCCTGTCACTTCTTCCCAGCACCATGATGTCTCCTGAGTCATCCCAAGGTCACTGCCATCTGAAAAGAGAAGCTTCTCTATTAGAAGTGAGAGTATCATTAATATAAGTGTATGAACATTAAGAGAAGTGCTTAGTGGGCAGTTTAATGAGCATAGTATATACATTTAGCCAGACAGCAGCAGACATTACACCCCTAGGGCTCATGACTACCCCTGTTGTAGGTTTTCAGTATCAGGGATGTAGTCCCTCTCATGGAGCAGGTCTCCAGTCCAATTGGAGGGCAGTTGGTTTCCACCATGACAGATGTGCCACTGTTGCACCCGTTGGCTCATTTAGCCTGGCTGGTCAAATCTAAGGCTTGCAGTGTCCACTGTTGAGTATCTTCACTGGTGATTTCTCTCTCTCCCATTGAACTGCATGCAGCATGGCTTTTTCCCGCCTTCTGTCAGGTGGTCTACTTGGAAAAGGTTTTTAGCTCAGCTCCAGCAGGATTTCTTAGTGACCTTGCAGCCCAAGTGTGTGGTGTCTTCAGCAATAGGGTCTTACCATCTATTCCTGGTGGGAAACCAAGGGCCTCGGTAATGGCTTGTAATGTTTTGGTGGCATCAGGGACCTTCCTGGCCAACAACTTACTGGAAGATAGCCCAGCCCTGGCAAAACATTGATATTTTATGTTGATGAGCCAACTTTTTATTAAGGAGATAAGCCACATATAGTGGCATGCGCCTTTAATCCCAGTACTCAGGAGGCAGAGGTAAGAGGATCACTGTGAGTTCAAGGTCAGTCTGGGCCAGGGTGAAACCCCCCAGGACTTGCCCTGGGGCCGGAGCTCCCCACAGGACTCCCCCAGAGCTGGGTCCTGGGGCACTGCTGGGCAGCAGGACTGACACGCTCAGGACTGCATCCCCATCCGGGGCCCAGCTTCCTGCTCCCTGCAGGACCAGATGCAGTCCAGGTCCTGCTGCTCTGTTTCCCAGACTCCCGGCCTGCCAGAGGGGAGAAGGGCTGTGGCTGGGGAAGAGGACAGCCACTCACGCGTGTGGCTACTTACACAGAGCTCTGGAGGCAGAGCTGCAGCCCACCTAGGTACATGAAACCTTCACCACCGAGAGAGCCACAACCGTGGGTGGAAATTCCCCGGCTCAGCTGAACCAGCCAGACACACGAGGCGCTGGCCTTTCCCATGTCACAGGTGCAGCTCCTCGCCTTACGGTAGACACACTTAAATCCCACAGGGCCTGGAGAGAAGACAGCTGGCAAATGCTATAGTCACAGTCAGGTCCCCAGCAAGTCAGCTTGTGAGTGGACAATCAGGAGAAAGGAGGAATCCAGTGGGCAAAAATCAAAGAACAGATGGGATTTGAGACCCAATCTTCTCTCATTCCAAATCCAACTTGACTAGCCTAGATGTGGAAAATGCCTACGGGGTGGCTGAAACTTTGTGGAGCTCCTAGCACAGGCAGGATCCACGAGGAGAGGAGGGAAGACGGGAATCCCCTTGAATTGTGTTTATATTCGATAAGTGAGCCCTCGTGTTCCTTTTGCTTCTAAAAGCCATTCCAATGTTAGAAGAGGAGGAAAACCTGGCACAGGAAATGTTCAGTAGCCTGATGGCAGCCTTGCTGAGTCTCGCGGTTCTAAAGGTTCCCAGTGAGAACCGCAAGGTTCCTCCGCAGCTGCCCGCTCTGAACAGCAAACTCTGTCTTCGTGTTTTGACCCACACTGATGACCGAGTTGGGTAAACACGCTTGGTTCACTTCTTTAATGATTATATACAGTCTGTTACACACTGTGCTTTCAGATGTGCAATAATCTGCACAGCTGTTTATTCCTAAGTAGGCCTTAAGCAGAACAAATGTATATGTTTCTGTGTAGGCTCTTACCTTAATATGTAAAATAAATTTAAGCAAACTTCTATTTTGCATATTTATAAATGACAGGATAAAAATGAGCATTTTCTGGAGTTTGTATTTTGCATACTCAGAGTTAAAATTAATTCAAACCAGGATGTAGTGGCACATGCCTTTAATCCCAGAATTTGGGAGGCAAGGGCAGGAGGATCTCTGTAAGTCTGAGGCCAGCCTGGGACTAGAGTGAGTTCCCGGTCAGCCTTGGCTAGGGTGAGACCCTACCTCCAGGGAGGGCGGGGGACAGGGCTGGAGAGATGGCTTAGCCATTAAGGCACTTGCAAAGCCTAAGGACTTATGTTCAACTCTCCAGGTCCCACGTAAGCTGGATGCACAGTGACACAAGCATGCAAAGTCACACATGCGCATGGGGTCTGGAGTTTAACAGCAATGGTTTGATGCCCTAGCATGCCAATTTATACTCTCTCTTTCTCTCTCTTGCTTTCTTCCATTAAAAAAGTGGGGGACAGTTGTTGGGCTTGACTCAATAAAAAGAGTAATAAAAATTAAAATCCTGGGCTGGAAAGATGACTAAGAGGTTAAAGCACTTGTCTGCAAAGCCTAACAACTGGGGTTCAATTCCCCAGTATCCATGTAAAACCAGATGCACAAAGTAGCACATACATCTAGAATTCATTAGCAGAAGCTAGAGGCTCTGGCATGCCCATTCTTTTTATCTGTCTCTCTTCTATCTCTCTTTCCCTCTGCTAGCAAATGAATAAAAATAATTTTTAAAATATTAAAATGCCAGAAAAATTTAAAAGTTAAAATACCAATGTATAGGCCTCACTTCTAGATCAAATAAGTTAAAATACTAGTTCAGGGCTGGAGCGATGACTTAGTGGTTAAGGTACTTGCCTGCAAAACCTAAGGACTCAGGTTCAATTCCCCAGGACCCAAATAAGCCAGACACACAAAGTGACACAAGTGTCTGGAGTTCGTGTGCAGTGGCTGGAGGAGCCCATTCTCTCTTTCTCTCCCACCCTGTCTCTTTCTATCTGCCTCTTTCTTTCTCACACACACACATACATAAATAAATAAATAATTAATTAAAAATACCAGTTCATGACTAGGCATTGGTATATTTCACAAACTGTCCAGTTGATCTTAGTATTTGACAGGTCAAGAACCCTCACCAGATATCCTGTGAGTTGATTGTTTAAGTTATTAGGATTGTGATGCATTTATTTTATTTCATTTGTTTATTTATTTTGGTCTATGTAGCCCAGGGTGACCTGGAATTCACTATGTAGTCTCAGGCTGGCTGCCAACTCACAGTGATCCTCCTACCTCAGTCTCCTGAGTACTGGGATTAAAGGTATGTACCACCACACCCAACTAACAAAACAAACAAGGAAACAAACAAACAAACTTTTTTTTTTTGAGGTAGAGTTTCATTCTAGCCCAGACTGACCTGGAATTCATTATGTAATCTCAGGGTGGTCTTGAATTAACAGTGTTTCTCCTACTTCTGCCTCCTAAGTGCTGGGATTAAAGGTGCATGTCACCACACACAGGTGGAATATTTATTTATTTGAGAGAAAGAGGGAGAGAGAGATAGAGATAGAAAGAATGAATGGGCACACCAGGGCCTCCAGCCACTGCAAACAAGCTCCAGATGTATGATCCACCTTGTGCATCTGGCAATAATTATGTGGGTTCTGGGGGAATCAAACTCTGTTCTTTAGGATTTACAGGCAAGTGTCTTAAACACCAAACTATCTGACCAGCCCATGATGTGTTTTTAAACCAAGTCATCTGTCATATAATCATGAAGGTGTATTTTTGTTAAATATAGTGTGTTGTCTTTGAAATCATTAAGAGCTTCATACCACATACCCCAGAGCAATGATTCTTCAACATGGTGCTAGTCTATAGACTCTGTTCACATTTACTAGTACACAGCGGAATCCACGCAGCCTGAGCTAGAGTGAGACCTTACCTTGGAAAACCAAAAGTAAATAAATAAATCTGGTAGTGGCTGAGGTATTTTTCCTAAAATATATTTATTGGCTATAACCATAATTTTTCATTTTGCATATCTTGAACTTTAGAAATATGCCTACTGCAAATGGCATTAACAAAATTTAACTTTTCTGAAAAATAAAGAGAATTTGGTGAAGATCATGTTGTATATGTAGTCAGCCAGAATGATCTTTTTACAACATAAATCTGGCCATGCCATTTTGTATATTAAAATACTTTGGTTTTTTTTTTTTTTTTTCCATTTTAGGTAAAAGCAAAAATCCTTAACATGGCCAACTTCATTATCAGACTACCTCCTGCCTTTTCAATCTCATCTCACTATCCCCTTGATTTTGTAAAAAAAATATTTTTATTTATTCCTTTGTAGGCAGAGAAAGAAAAAGAAAACAGAGAGAGACTAAGAGGGGAATGAGCATGCTAGGGCATCCAGCTACTGCAGACACACTCCAGATGCATGTGCCACTGTGTACATCTGACAAATGTGGGTACTGGGGACTCGAACCTGCGCTGCCAGGCTTTGCAATCAAGCACTTCTAACTGCTGAGCTATCTCTTGATTTTTTTTTCTTTTTTGCAATACTGAAGAAAGTTTCTAAAATGTACCACATTCCTTTTGCCTCCTGACTTTAGCATGTGCTATATTGTATAGGGAACAGCAATACCCAGTCTCTTCATCACTTCCATTCTCTGCTCAAGTGCCATTTCCTAGAGGTCCACTTGCTGTCTTTTGAGTCTGAGCTAGGTAGCTTTTCCACAGTGCTACAGTGATTTTCTTGGTTACACACCCATGTCTTCCAAATAGCATTTACTTTGCTAACATCTGCGATCAGGTGGTCCGTTTTAGGAATGGGAGTCTGGCCTCGTACATTCCTGGCTTTGGAACACATTCCTAGGAAATTTGGAACTTGCTCTCTCTACCTCATTCCCCTCTCCACCATGACATGAGCCTAGTGAGAGGTGAATGCTCTCAGGAGAACATCCTAGCTCATTTGCTGCGCTGGCTGCCCTCCTTACAAACTCTACTCTGCCCTAGACATCGGGTCATGATGCCTGGCCATCATGTGCTCCGGGACCAAGGCTCACGAAGCCTCTCATCACCATGCATCTCCATGTTAGCTTACTTCTCTTCATAATACAAAACAGTGCCTACTAAGTCACAGAAGATCCCTTCAATGCCACATCTCCCTCCCACAGATACCAGATTCACAGGTACAGTTCATGCATGGCCCTTTCACCGCAACTGTGCTTAGTTTCTGCTCACAGGCCATCTCCCTTAAAGCTCTTCCACTCAAAACTAAATCAGAAATCACAAAAAAATCAGAGTACAAGTCCATAGCTTTTCTTTTTAACATTCTTTATAACCCAAGTCCACAGAATTAAAAATACTGGGTTTGATTAAAAAGTGTTTGAAGCCAAGCATGGTGGTGCATACCTTTAATCCCAGCACTTGGGAGGCAGAGGTAGGAGGATCACCGTGAGTTTGAGGCCACCTGAGACTATATAGTGAATTCCAGGTTAGCCTGAGCTAGAGTGAGACCCTACCTCGGAAAACCAAAACAAAAAACAAAAAAAAAGCGAGGGCTGGAGGGATGGCTTAACAGTTAAGGCATTTGCCTGCAAAGCCAAAGGACCCAGGTTTGATTCCCCAGGACCCACGTTAGCCATTTGTACAAGGGGGTACACACATCTGGATTTCATTTGCAGTGGCTGGAGGCTCTGGTGCACCCATTCTCTCTCTCTTTCTCTGTCAAATAAATTAATTAATTAAATATATTTTTTTAAAGAGTGTTTGAGCCTGGCATGGTGGCACACACCTTTAATCCCAGCATTTGAGTGGCAGAGGTAGGAGGATTTCCATGAGTTCAAGGTCACCCTGAGACTACATAGTGAATTTCAGGTCAGCCTGGGCTAAAGCGAGACCCTACGTGGAAAATAAACGAATAAATGAATAAATGATGGGCCAGGTGTGGTGTCATACACCTTTAATCCCAGCACTTGGGAGGCAGAGGTAGGAAGATTATTGAGTTTGAGACCAGCCTGAGAATACATTGTGAATTCCAGGTCATCCTGGGCTAGAGAAAGACCCTACCTCCAAAAAAAAAGAGTTAGATGACTAAGCAGTTAAAGATGCCTGCTTGCAAAGCATGATGGCCTGGGTTCAATTCCCCAGCACCCACATAAGGCCATACATACAAAGTGGTGCGTGCATCTGGAGTTCATTTGCAGTGGTAGGAAGTCCTGGTGCACCCCTTCTCTCTCTCTCAAATATAAATAAAAATAAAAATATTTTTAAAATATGTAAAAAGTCCAAAGGAAAAAGTGAGGAAGGAAAGAAAGGAAGAAAAGAGGGAGGAAAAAGAAATCTGGATGGTCTACAAGCACTTGAAAAGACATCGTTAAATACAAACCCAAGCCTCCTGATCCACTACCTTCTTGTATTAAGACATCTGACATTACATGGCCAGACAATAACAAGCTCAGCAAGGATGTGGGTTTAATACGGCATAGTCAGTCACGTTGGAAAACATTTTGGCAACTTTTTCAGTTAAAGGCATACCAGTATTTCATTCAGCTAGCCTTTACTAGATATATGGATAAAGTATAGATTAATCACAGATTTTTTTTTTTCAGGTAGGGTCTCACTCGAGCTCAAGCTTACCTGGAATTCACTGTGTATTCTCAGAGTGGCTTTGAACTCACAGTGATCCTCCTACCTCTGCCTCCCAAGTGCTGGGATTAAAGGTGTGTGCCCACCATGTCCAGCTTTTAACTATAGATTTAATGGTAGTGTAAGAAAATCTGGTTATAAAATATATAGCAGGGTAAGTAGCTTTATTGTAGATAAAAATCTTAGCTCCTAATTCTTATAGCATCTACTCAAAGCCTCTAATAAATTGATAACATTGCTCTCTAAAGTCCATTTCAGTTATAGAATGCAATTGTTTCTTCCTTCAGTTTGGAAGAAAGAAACAAACATTTGGAAGATTTACTTAGAATGCCCAGAGAGAAAACCAGAAAACCAAGGTAAGTTGGGTTTTTTTTTTTCCTTTTAAAAAATGATAATGCAGGCTGGAGAGATGGCTTAGCCCTTAAGCACTTGCCTGTGAAGCCTAAGGACCCCAGTTCGAGGCTTGATTCCCCAGGACCCACATTAGCCAGATACACAAGGGGGTGCACACATCTGGAGTTCATTTGCAGTGGCTGGAGGCCCTGGCACACCCATTCTCTCTCTCTCCCCCTCTTTTTCTCTGTGTCTCTCTCAAATAAATAAGAATAAACAAAAAAATTAAAAAATAATAAAAATGATAATACTTTCAAAATATATGCGATGAATAGTACATTAAGAACATCTTTTAAATTATGCTTTTTTGTGTCATTGGTGTGCTCATGTGTGTGAGTGAGGGTGTGCACGGGTCGTAGAATGTGTGAGGAAGCCAGAAGACGACCCCACGTGTTGGCGCTCACTTTCCGCCTCATCTGAGGCGGGTTCTCTGGTGCACTGCTGCATGCTCCAGTCTAGCTGGCCTAGGAGCTCCCAAGACTCCCCTGTTCTCACTTCACAGTGCCAGTGGAGAGCTGAGATGACAGACACCCCCACCTTCTCGGGCTTCCCTTGGGTTCTGGGGACTCAAATGATGTCATTACACTTATGCAGTGACACCTCACTCACTAAGCCATCTCCTCAGCTCCAGGAACAAAACCACTTCCCCTCACTTATATAGCATAAACAAAATGCACTATCAACATAAACAAAAATCCATTGTATAAAAATACTTGGTATTCAGCAAACTGTTAGAGCTGATAAAAACCTACAGCAATGTAGCAGGATACAAAATAAATACACAGAAATCAGTAGCCTTCATATATGCTAACAACAAACACACAGAGGATGAAATCAGAGAATCACTCCCATTCACAGTTGCATCAAAACAAATAAAGTACCTTGGAATAAACCTAACCAAGGAAGTAAAGAATCTCTACAATGAGAACTTTAAAACACTCAAGCGAGAAATTGCAGAAGACACTAGAAAGTGGAGAAACATCCCTTGTTCCTGGATTGGAAGAATCAATATCGTGAAAATGGCAATCTTACCAAAAGCAACCTACACATTTAATGCAATCCCTATTAAAATTCCAAAGGCTTTCTTCATGGAAATAGAAAAAACAATCCAAACATTCATTTGGAATCACAAAAAACCTCGAATATCTAAAATAATACTGAGCAACAAAAATAAGGCTGGTGGTATCACCATACCTGATTTTAACCTGTATTACAGAGCCATGGTAACAAAAACAGCATGATACTGGCACAAAAGCAGACATGTAGATCAATGGAACAGAATAGAGGACCCAGATGTAAGTCCACGTAGCTATAGCCAATTGATATTCGATAAAAATGCCAAAAATACTCATTGGAGAAAAGACAGCCTCTTCAGCAAATGGTGTTGGGAAAACTGGGTATGTATCTGTAGAAGGATGAAAATAGATCCTTCTCTCTCTCCATTCACAAGAATTAAGACCAAATGGATTAAAGACCTTAACATCAGACAGGAAACTCTAGAACTGCTAGAGGAAAAAGTAGGGGAAACTCTTCAACATATTGGTCTTGGCAAAGACTTTCTGAATACAACCCCAATTGCTCAGGCAATAAAACCTCAGATTAACTACTGGGACCTCATGAAATTACAAAGATTTTGTACTGCAAAGGACACTGTGAATAAAGCAAAGAGGCAACCTACAGAATGGGAAAAAAAATCTTCACCAGCTATATATCTGATAGAGGATTAATATCTAGGATATACAAAGAACTCAAAAAGTTAAATAATAAGAAATCAAACAAGCCAATTAAAAATGGGCTATGAAACTCAATAGAGAGTTCTCAAGGGAAGAAATATGGATGGCATATAAGCATCTAAAAAAATGTTCTACTTCCCTAGACATCAGGGAAATGCAGATTAAAACTATATTGAGATTCCATCTCACTCCTGTTAGATTGGCTACCATCATGAAAACAAATGATCATAAATGCTGGCAGGGTTGTGGAAAAAGAGGAACCCTTCTCCACTGTTGGTGGGAATGCAATCTGGTCCAGCCATTGTGGAAATCAGTGTGGAGGTTCCTAAAACAGCTAAAGATTTTTTTTTTAATTTTTATTTATTTATTTATTTGAGAGCAACAGAAATAGAGAGAAAGACAGATAGAGGGAGAGAGAGAATGGGCGCGCCAGGGCTTCCAGCCTCTGCAAACGAACTCCAGATGCATGCGCCCCCTTGTGCATCTGGCTAACGTGGGACCTGGAGAACCGAGCCTCAAACCGGGGTCCTTAGGCTTCACAGGCAAGCGCTTAACCGCTAAGCCATCTCTCCAGCCCTAAAACAGCTAAAGATTGATCTACCATATGACCCAGCTATAGCACTCCTAGGCATATATCCTATTTCCTTAGAAGTACGTGCTCAACCATGTTTATTTCTGCTCAATGTATAATAGCTGGGAAATGGAACCAGCCTAGATGTCCCTCAACTAATGAGTGGATAATGAAGATATGGCACATTTATACAATGGAGTTCTACTGTGCAGTAAAGAAAAATGAAGTTATGAAATTTGCAGAAAAATGGATGGATCTGGAAAGGATTATACTAAGTGAGGTAATCCAGGCCCAGAAAGCCAAGCACTGCATGTTCTCTCTCATCATAGTTACAGATGATTGAGCTTCTGTGTGAGAAGGAAAAAACTCAGTAGCAGAGGCCAGTAAGCTAAAAAAGAGATACAAAGGGAAGAGAAAGGAAGGGAGGAGGGTACTTAATAGGTTGATATTGTATATATATAAGTAGAAGAATAGATTAATGGGGGTGAAAAGGCCCAAATTGAGGTCAGGGGAGGAGATTGAGTAAAGGAAAGGTGGAGGGAAGACTAATCAAAATCTAAGAGGATATAAATAAATCATATGGAATCCTCGATTTTGGACAATGGAACACTCAGAAGCCATAGATCATTGCCAGAAAATTTTCAGTGCCAGGGATGGGATACCTTCCAGTGAGTTGTTGGCCAGGGAGGTCCCTGATGCCCCCAAAACATTATAGGCCATTGCCAAGTCCCTTGGTTTCCTACCAGGAATCGATGGTAAGAACCTATTGCTGAAGACTCCACATACTTGGGCTGCAAGGCCACTGAGAAATCCTGCTGGAACTGAGCTGATAACATCCTCCATGTAGACCAACTGACAGAAAGCTGGAAGAAGCCATTCTACATGCAGTTCAATGGGAGGAAGAGATACCACCAGCAAAGATACTCAACAGTGGACACTGCAAGCCTTATAATTGGCCAGCCTGGCCAAATGAGCCAACAGGTGCAATAGTGGCACATCTGTCATGGTGGACACCAACTGCCCTCCAATTGGACTGGAGGCCTGCTCCAAGGGAGGGCATACATCCCTGAATCTGAAAACTTATAACAGGGGTTGTCATGAGCCCTAGGGGTGTAACATCTGCTGATGTCTGGATAAGTGTATATACTATGCTTATCAAACTGCCCAGTAAGCACTTCTCTTAATATTCATACCCTTATATTAATGCTATTCTCACTTTGGGTAGAGAATCTTATCTTTCAGATGGCAGTGACCTTGGAATGACTCAGAAGGTATCATGGTGCTGGAAAGAAGTGACTAGAGTACCGAGTAACATCTTGATCACACCTAAGGCTCAGGGTCTAATGCAGAAGAGGTGGTGGAAAGAATGTAAGAGCCAAAGGAAGAGTAGGATTCCTTACAACGTGCTCCCTCCAGACATAAAGTGACCTGGATATCCATGACCTCATAGTGCCTGACACTACCTACACAAGACCATCATAAGAGGAGGGAAAGATCATGACATCAAAATAAAAGACAGACTTATTGAGATAGGGAGGGGATATGATGGAGGATGGAATTTCAAGGGGGAAAGGAATTTCAAGGGGGGGGAGGAAGTGTATTACCATGGGACTTTTAAAAAAAATTTTATTAGCATTTCCCATGATTATAAAAAAATAACCATGGGATGTTTTTTATAATCATGCCTGGCTTGTGTCTTTATTTCTAAGACATTTTATTTATCTATTTGAGAGAGAGGAAGAAAGCAGCAGATTGAGAAGAGAGAGAGTGAACTGGCACACCAAGACCTCTAGCCCCGCAGTTCACCTCCAGATGCAAGGGCCGCCTTGTACATCTGGCTCCCATGGGAATCAAACTTGGGTTCTTTGGCTTTGCAGGCAAACGCCTTAACTGTCTGTTTTTTTTTTTTTTTCTTTTTTTTTTTTTTTTTTGAGACAAGGTCTTGCTTATGCAGTACAGGTTATGATTGGAAATTTTTCCACTTTGGCCTCCTGAGGACTGAGACTATAGAAATGTAATGTGCTGCCATGCCAGCTAAAACGGGTGCTTTGTAGTAGACAAACAGCCTGAATTAGCAAGCCAGGCTGCTGCCGTCATGGTATATGATTACTTCTAAGCAGATGAGTGATTATGGACACGCCAGGACCTCTGGCTGCTACAAACTCTAGATGCATGTGCTACTTTGGGCACCCGGTGTTATGTGTAGAATCAAACCTGGGCTTGCAGACTTTGCGAGCAAGTGCCTTTAGCCTCTGAGCCAGCTCCCTAACCCTAAAATTTGTTATTTTAGAACAGTCCAGTCTTACAGTCCAATGCTGCAAGGTATGTACACAGACCTAGGCTGGCTACTGTCCGAAATCTGTACCTCTGAATAAAGAGACTGACAGGCTCAAAGCAGTAAAAGTGAGGCAGTTCCTTTTCGATGTTGTAAGGTTGGCCGCAGCCTAGGAAACGAAGTGGTTGTGTACCACCTGAGCACAGAACATAGTAACGAGGCAGGAGGATGAGTGAGGCCAGCCCGGTCTACAGAGCTTCAGGCCAGCCAGGGCTATCTACAGCAAGACCCAGTCTCTAAAACACATCAGGGGCTGGAGAGATGGCTTGGCCACTGAGGCACTGAGCTCTGAAACCTAAGGACTCTGGTTCCATTCCCCAGCACCCATGTAAGCCAGATGCACAAGGTGGCGCGTGTGTCTGGAGTCTGCTGTGGCTAGAGACCCTGAAATGCTTATTCTCTCTCTCATAAATAAATAAATTAAATATTTAAAAGGAAACAACAAACAAAACAAAACGACCAATCTACAAAACAAAATGCCATGCAGATGAGAGTTGGGGCACTGGCAGCTAGAAACTGGAGGAGAAGGCTAGATTTCTTGGGGCCGCTGAAGGAGTATCAGGTGACCATCAGAAGAGAGACTCGGCTGCTGGTCAAGGGGGGCAGGAGCGAAAGCTCCCGAGAGAAAGACTCCGCTTTAGCCCTTTGCCAACATCCGGAAGCCACCCAGCCAGGCAGAGCGGCCAGGTTGCTGGGCCTCTCCTGCCTCCTTATGTAACCGCAGGAGCAGTGAGCCCAGGAAGAGTGGGAACTGACCTCCAAGGGCCCAGACCAAGCCCTGAGCTGGCTGAGCGGAGTCCTGCTTCTGAAAATTATGCTTGACATCAAAATAAAGGAGAGACTGATTGAGAAGGGAAGGGGCTATGAAGGAGAGTGGAATTGCGAAGGGGGGAAAGTAGGGGAGGGAGGGAATTACCATGGTTTATTGTCTGTAATTATGGAAGTTGTCAATTAAAAAAAAAATTACATTAGTTTTAAAAAGAAAAATAGCCGGGCGTGGTGGCGCACGCCTTTAATCCCAGCACTCGGGAGGCAGAGGTAGGAGGATTGCCATAAGTTCAAGGCCACCCTGAGATGACAGAGTTAATTCCAGGTCAGCCTGGACCAGAGTGAGACCCTACCTTGAAAAACAAAAAAAAAAAAAAAAAAAAAAAAAAAAACATAAAAAGAAAAATAATCCCAGGTGCATGTGCCACTTTGTACACGTGGGTACTGGGGAATCAAACCCAGACCATGAGGCTTTGCAAACAAGTGCCTTAACCACTGAACCATCTCTCCAGCTCACATCAATTTTTGTTTGTTTGGTTGGTTGGTTGGTTTTGTTTTTGTTTTTCGAGGTAGGGTCTCACTCTAGCTCAGGCTGACCTGGAATTCACTCTGTAGTCTCAGGGTGGCCTCGAACTCACAGTGATCACCCTACTGCTTCCTCCCAGAGCTGGGATTAAAGGTGTGCGCCTCCATCCCCAGCTACACTTATTTTTAAATACTACAATTTACCTGGCCTTGAAGCAGGGGAGTGATATTGTCAGAAGAGGTGTCAGGGTGCTCTCTGGCTAGTAAGGCCATTTGTTTGCAACCTGCAGACCCTCTGCCTCCGCGGCTCTGAAGCCTTGATCGATCTGCTCACATTGCACATTCAGATGATGGACAAGCCTCAGACCGCCTCCGCATCAGTCCAGAGTTAACGTGCAGACTTGGCCAGTTGCCTTGCGTAGAGAAAGCAGTGGGCGACTGGGGTACCGATGAGAGCAAACACGGGCAGCCTCCATGGTCTAGTGTTTGCTCCTTCACTGCTTCCAAGGACATTTTACAGGTTTCCAATTCTCTGCCAGAAACTGTTTCTAAGGAAGTCTGTGTGGTTATTAAATGTGGTGAGGTGATGGCTCAGCGTCTGTGTTCAGCACATTGCTAATGATCTACACAGTACGTCTTGAAGAGTTTTCTTTCTTAGGGTTTCATGGGTCAATCCTAAAGCCAACTTCACCTTGAAAGTGAGAGTAAAAATATGCTAAACAATGACATATGTGTTCAGCATATTCGCTAGTTTATTTTTCCCTTCCTGCTTTTTTTGTAACATTTTTTAATCTGATTTATTTGACACAGAGAGAGGGAGAGTGAGAATGGATGCACCAGGGCCTCCAGCCACTGCAAACAGACTCCTGATGCATGAGACACCTTGTACATCTGGCTTACATGGGACTTGGAGAATCGAACCTGGGTCTCTAGGCTTCATAAGCATATACTGTCTTAACTGTTAAGCCATCTCTCCAGCCTTCTTCCTGCTTTTTATACTGTTTTCTTTCTGTTTCCTACAGACCAAGATTAGAAAGCCACCTGAAGTCTATGACCCTGGTAGGTCATCCTGATGGCCTCTGTAATAACCGCTCTATTTCCATGTGATTGACAGCAGCTCAGGATCAGACTCTCCCGTGAAGGGACATTCCAGTCAAGTCAGTTTAGTCTTCCTCTAGCATGGCGTGTTCTGTGATTGGAAACCTCCCCACAGAAATTCATGTTCGGGCCCCTTAACGCCATTCGTGAGCTCGGCTTGATGTCCAGTGTGTCGCTTTTCATCTGGCCCTCTGCAGTGACCTCCTCTCGCTGTTTCTGCCTCCAAGTCCCCCCCCCCCATGTCTGCCTTTTGAGCAATCCCACAGCAAGGCTCAAAGTATAGTTGTGAGAGGGAACGAATGCAGGATTTCATCTCACTGGAGTTACTGTTGTACCAAAATCAGTAAGGTGCAAGGGGAAATGTATGCAGAGTATATATCTGCTCTTGAAGGAAGAGCTGTATAAATGAATTATATTCTCATTGCCATCTTTGTTGAGTGACTATGAGACAGGACCTCTATGAATTTGGATTCTATAAGGCAAGTCTTAAATCAATTTGGAGTGTATAAGGCAAATCTTACATGAATTTGAAGTCTATACGGTAGATCTTAAATGAATTTGAATTCTATAAGGCAGGTCTTATATGAAATTGAGCTCTATAAGGCAGGTCTTATGTGAATTAACTTGGAAGTAGAAAATCTTAATATCTCAAGTTAAAAACCTCAGAACACGTGAGCAAGAGGATGGTCCACCAGGGCCCATAGTGGCTCAGAGCCCTCCATCTGCTGGAGTCATATGGCCTTGCAGAAGCAGATCCTGTCTTCACTAGGTCAGCTGGGCTTGGTGTACTCAGAAATTCAACTAGATCATTTAAAAGATATAAGAAAATGTGGTCTTCATAATCATGCATAAATGACTAATGCTAAATACTTTTTTAAAAGCACAAAGACACGGAAACATAACTTATGACTAATTATACCATGAGGAATTCCCAGTGACTTGCAGCTATAGCAAGGTTTCCTTTCAGTAACAGAAGCATAGACAGCGTTTGTTGCTTTATTTTGTTTTTGCAGTTGTGTTTTGAGGCACAGCCTCACTGTAGCCCAGGCTGGCCTTGAACTCCTCCTACCTCAGCCTCCCAGGGTTATAGGCATGAGCCAACACACAGGGCTTTAACATAGAGAGCTTTGTTGTAAAGAGACACATTTATTGTTATTTGAAGCCATTGGTTTCATGAGTCCTCTAGAAAAGCCTAACATGACGGGGAAACTGTTAAAGAGATATCTAAGTCTGGAATCTGCACTCATATGGGATGAAACAGGAAGAAATGGGGCCGTTGACACAGATTGTCCACAAACAGGGCTCTGTGTGTAAATGCTGATTTTATGTCTGTGTTATAAGAAATTTATGTCCTTTTACCTACAGGTTATCTCAAAATGAACTTGACACCCTTGGCATGTGGCTCAAGGAGACAGCATCTAAGCCACTCCTTCTCTCAAGGATTATTAAATGACATTCAGTAAGCTGTATGGCAGGCTGTGTCCGATGCCAAAGACCCAAAGTGAAATGAAGCAGAGATCACAGGGTAGATTTCACCAGGAGGTGGATGAGTGGACTGGGCCAGAGCCGGCGCAGAGCCTGGTGCTGGCCGGGGGACTATAGGAGCAGGCGGGCGGTAGTCTTGGGCCATGGGAGAAAAGTCTGGGCAGGTCTTACAGAAACACCAGAACCTCAGCCAGGCCATCAGCCCTGACTGGGCGTTTCCAGGTGAGAAGTGGAGAGCAGGTCCAACATGTGGAGGTCTGAGTGAGGTGCCCCTGGCAGTCCCTGGCGCAAGGGCAAGGAAGAGCGTGGAGAATGTTAAGTGGACCTGAGCAACTCAGGGATTTATATGGGGGGGGGGTGACATGGTGAGGGTGCTATTTTGAAAGATTCCCCTTGTAGTGACACCTGGGAAGGTTGAGGGAGGCAGACACTAGAACCAGAAGGGTGGTCAAGGAAAACAATGTCTAGGAAGTAGAATAGTGGCTGTGGACAGACAGAGGGAGCTGTGGCTGCAGAGTGATTTCAAGGTAAGATGAAGAGGATGTGGTTGTTGGTCAGCTTAGCTATGGGAGTGAAGAGAGGCGTCCTGGATGCTGCGCCAAGTTCGGGATGGTTGGTAGTCACTTTAAGGCAAAGACAATAGGAACAGGGTGAGGTGGGGGTGGGGCAACCCTGACATTCTGGCACTTTGGAGGCTGTATTTTCATGCATTGAGGCTAGTCTGGGCTATATAGCCTGGGATGCATGGCGAGATCCTGTCTCAAGCAACAGAAATGGAGGAGGAGGATGTGGAGGGAGAAAAGCAGCTTGCAGAGAGGGATGGTGAGTGGGAGGCCGCCGCGCCAGGTGGGGGAGCCCAGCCCCCCACATAGACCCACAGGCTAAGGGAGAGCCCCGGGAACTGACGGACCGGGCCTTGGAGAACAGAGGGACCGGGGGCCACAGCACAGCCTAGAGATGAGCTGGAAGACAGGAAATCAGGAGCCTCGTGTCCTGGGCAGTTGGGAGTGGTGCTGGGTAAATTGAGAGAGCCTGTAGCTGAAGGCTTACTCTCATCTTGTAAGAAGGTTGAAGGTCCGTGGTGACGCCAGCTGCTGCAGCTACAGAATGCCCGGCTCTCCTCCTCCATCCAGCTGCCTCTTGTCCCCTGGGTTCTCACCCTCCCCATCTCCTCAGTGACCTGCTCCATCCAGTATGTTATCCTCTCACGCCTTTCCTTTAGAGCTTCGGGATTCTTAGCCGGGCCGTATGAACCCCCTCCTGCAGGCCTCTTCTCTCCACAACTCTCAGGCTTCACTCTCATTCACGGCTTACGAGCCACTTGGACACACTGCCCGTGTTAAGCAGGTGATCTAAACTCAGGATGTTTGTGTAACTCGCTTCCCATATTGTCCCAAACCTCATTTAAAGGCTAATGTTCTGTGGAGCACATATGCGTTTGCACATGTGCTCAAAAACAACCTGCTGAGTTCTATTCTGTGGGCAGGTTTTCAAGTCTTGACTCCAGAATCCAGCATCAGCTGCCTACCAAGCTCTGGCTTCAAGTGACTTATATATCTTTGGCCACAACCTAACCTTTTCCTGGAATGTCCGTTCCTGCCTAATTGCCCTTCCTTCTCCACCTTCAGCCAGTTCACTGTTTCTTTTTCTTTCATTCTCAGTGGATAGCCCAGAATGATCTGGATCTCATGATCCTCCTGCCTCTGCCTCATAAGTGCTAGGATTATAAACATTATCGACTGCCAAACATGTCTGTTCATCCCATGTGCACTTGTGGGTATGTCTGCTCACTTGAAGGGCTCACTCTTTGTTTGTCTTTCAAGGTAGAGTCTCACTCTAGCTCAGGCTGACCTGGAAATTCACTCTGTAGTCTCAGGGTGGCCTTGAACTCACGGCGATCCTCCTACCTCTGCCTCCCAAGTGCTGGGATTAAAGGCGTGTGTCACTACGCATCACAAAGGGCTCACTCTTAACTGGGTTTAGCTGGGAGTCCATTTTTATCATTAGTAATTACTACTATACTTCCCCATTCTAAAGGGCCACTGGCACTGTGCATCTTGGATATGGCCAACCACCCTTTTTTGGAAGTGTGATGGCCATGTGAATGACCTTTGAAGGAGGACGGGATGGGCTGCGCAACAGGGAGGACTGTGGCGTTTTCAGGCTGACTGTCACGGGAGCTAGACTCTGCTTTAGTTTGACTTGGCTCAGGTCTGGCTAGTGAGGGAGCTCTCTTATACCAGGGCCTGCTGGCTGCTGCTACAAAAGAACACCAGAGGCAAGTGATCAATGTGGAAAAGGAATTTATTTCTCACAGGTCTGGAGGCAAGGAGTTCGAGATGTCTGCACTGTGGAGTCTGGTGTCTGGTGAGGGCTTGTTCACAACCTCATTGTTGTGTCTTGTGGAGCGGACCAATGCCATGTCCTCACGTGACAGAAAGCACAGAGGGGAAAGGGCCTACCTAGCTCCCCCCGCCCTTGTATAAGGTCACTATTCTGCCCGTGTGGCCTCATCTCCTGAAGGCTGCCTGCACCCCGCCTCCACCTCTTGGGGCTCCGTACTGGTGTGCAGGTTCCAGTGTGGACTTTAGGGATACCTAGTGGACCCTAGTAGATAACATCATTTTATTGGGAAGTCTGCCTTCAGCCTCCTTGTGGTGGTTAGAGTCAGATGTCCCCCATGAACTCATGTATTTTGTAAACTTGGTCCCCATCTGATAAGAATTGGGAAGTAGAGCATCGCTACACATGGTATGACGTTGGGGGTGGGCTTGGGGTGTCATAGCCAGCTCCCCCTTGCAGGAGATCAGCTCACTCTCCTGCCGCTGTTGTCCACCTGCTGTGGCCGAGGCGACGTCCAGCCTCTGCTCGTACCATGCTTTCCCTGCCGTCATGAAGCTCGAAAATAAACCCTTTCCTCCCATCAGCTGCTTCTGGTCAGGTGCTTTGTCCCGGCAGCACAGAGCTGTCTACAGCACTCCTATGCCTCCTTCGTTTCCCTGTTGTGTAAATTAAGCGGTGCTCTTGCTGAGAGTCCACCTGTTTTACCTCAGGTGCTCTGTTCACATCAGCATGCCTCTCTACCGGGGACGCCTCGGCCTGTCCCCCTCCTCTCCTGCTCACCCCACAGCCCTGCCGCCTGCGACCACGGGCCTGCTTCATTCCAACTTCCCTTGCATCAGCTCAGCTCCGGCCAGCATCACAGGTGCTCAGTTCTGGCCGCCAGGACACAGCTGACTGGCCACTCTCATCCTACCTGGAAAAGGGAATGTTCTCCAGGCCCTCACACAGCAGCCAAGTAACGGAGTTTCAGCTTCAGGTAGCTTATCCATCCTCAAAGGATAGATTTAGCAGCTAGCCAGAGAAGTGTGTAGTAGGGGACGGAAGCTTCACATTGGCTCATTGGATTTAGAAAGTTTTATTGGCGTATTCAAAATAAAATTCAAGTTGGAATAGACTGAGAGGAAACATGCCAGATGAGACCGTGACATTTCACCATGTCACTGTGTCGGGAGCCCAGAGGAGATGGCATTGTGTTTTTATCATAGGCCGCATTGGAGAGCATCTGCGCGCTGATGGGAGTGAAGCGTTAGGGCGGTAGGA
This sequence comes from Jaculus jaculus, assembly GCF_020740685.1. Classification (NCBI taxonomy): domain Eukaryota; kingdom Metazoa; phylum Chordata; class Mammalia; order Rodentia; family Dipodidae; genus Jaculus; species Jaculus jaculus. Next base: position 63,077,472 of record NC_059118.1, read on the forward strand.
ATTCACTGTGAGGTAAAGAAAGTCACATGTCTTTGAGCAGGTGATGGCATCCAAACCACAAATGGTGGATGGCCTTTGATTGGCCTATAAACGCTGTCTCACTGTAACAGAAAGGAAGGCAGAGCCTGAGGGTGCCGAGACCATAAGTGGTGGGTTTGTGGTGAGCAACCCAGAAAACAAAAGACTCATCAAGTTTCCCTCATGATGCAGGAAGGAATAGCAAGTCATAGTGTTTCAAAGGAATCAGATGCCCAACAGCAGACGCCCTGCAGCTCCACCAGAGCGTTGAGAGAGCCAGGATGTGGTGGCTTCCTGTAAAAGGCACCTTCCAAGAAGTGAAAGTGAGAGGCCATGGGATACTGGGGAGCACTTAGATTAGTAGCCAGAGCTGCTTGGTAACCTGAAGACCGAAGCCAATCCAGGGGAGTCTGGGCTGGCACTGAGGGGAAGCTGCGGAACTTGCTGGTATTTTACTTCCCTGACACCCGCTTCTGCCTGTCCTATTAACTACAGTCACACAGCTCCTTCTGTGTTCAGCTTGCAGGTTTGTATTTTTTGATTTTTCAAGATAGGGTCTCACTCTAGCCCATGCTGACCTGAAATTCACTATGTAGTCTCAGGGTAGCCTCGAACTCACAGCGATCCTCCTACCTCTGCCTCCCGAGTGCTGGGATTAAAGGCACGTGCCACCACACCCAGCAGCTTGCAGGTTTTTATTTTCCCTAAGTTCATTACACATCACCCTGAGTATTTAAAAGTCCATCCCAGGCTGGAGGGATGGTTTAGCAGTTAAGGCATTTGCCTGCAAAGCCAAAGGACCCAGGTTTGATTCCCCAGGACCCACGTAAGCCAGATGCACAAGGTGGCGCAGTGCTTAGTTTTCTACTGACTGGAATAATCTCCTTATCTTAAAGCACTTTCCTTGCCCCAGTTGCAGTTTAGACTTGTTCTGAGCTCTTGAAGACCGGAAAACTTTCACTGATTTGATTTGTTTGGATAAACACATCCTTCCTATTAATCCACTGCTGTCTCCTCATGCCAGAAACTTACGGGGTCTGTGACTGAGGTGGGGGTACGCACCCTCAGCCCTGTGCTGCGTCACTGCTGCAAGGCTCCTCAGAGGACTGACTTCAGGCACGGAGAACGTCTCATTACATTAACACAGAGATTCTAGGAACTCTGTCTCACCAGTTCTTAGAACATGGTTAGACCCAGGCAGTTTAGACTGAAGCTGGGACTCTTCAGTGATCTCCTCAAGGAGTTTAACTGGGACCTTCGTGTCTCAGAGACTCCAGAAAAAAAAAAAAAAAACCTGCAGGGGGCACTGATAAGAGTATGTTTGGATGTTCCCAGTTCCCAGCCCAACATCTTATCCTGAGTTCATCTTATACTGGCCAGGCAAAGCTGCCAAGCACTACCGTGGCAGAATGTATGATCTCAGGGCATGCAAACAGTGGACATGAGCTCGACGCACGTGTTATGAACGAGACAGTTAAGCCCCTCCTTGAGACTTCACGTGAAGCTGCTACCTCGGGCCACAGAGAGCTGGCACTATGCAGAAGTGACCCAGTTGGCTATATTGACTTTGGAGGCTCGAGCTAAAGCCTGGTAAAATTATCCACAACTCATGGGCCCAGTTTCAAAAGATGGTGGTGTTCTTGTGTGCAAACATCTTGGCCTTGTACTTGGCAGGCTAATGGATAGTCAACTCCATTTAGAAACCACTGAGTTGCAGCTGGCATCATCTTGCATAAATGATCTGGACTTAAGTGGGCTTTCAGTGCTGAGGTTGCCAAGAAAGCACAAGACAGGCCAGAGGAAAGGAAATGCATCCACCCCAGCAGGCAGCAAGGCAAGATAACCCTGCATTACAAAGGGGTCTCAAAAGTACATTTCTGAAATATTCAACACGTACACGCAAAGCTGAGTTGAGTCCGACTCAGCAAAAGGGACAGGCATGGCATGAAGGCAGGTAGCAATCCTCTAATCTCATTCTGGTCATCCATTAGATAGCAAGAGGCTGTAGTAACACTCAAGGCTATTGGAAGCAGCTTTCAAGTGTCTGCAAAGTTACTAGGCAACTTGTCAGCTGATCCACACAATAGGGGCCAGTCTTTCTGCTGACTGCCCGGCCTGAGAGCCAATTCTGGAGCGTACTGAGGTGGCCTCAGGCGTGTGAGGTTTTCCCTCAGCATAGATGCCTTCCTTGTCCTTGTCACTGGGGCTAGTCATTAGGGGTTCCTTACTCTGCTAACATTTTGTTTTGTGTTGAAGCTGTTGAGAGAGTGCAAGGACAGGGGCAGAGAGATGATCATATATCTAACGGTAAGGGTCTGGAGTTCATTTGCCCTCTTGTCTTGTTGTAGCAAGCTCCAGCTGTTTCAGAGCCACAGTGGAGCAGCTGGTCCAGTCCAGCACCATCAGACTGAATTTAGAGGGCAGTGGAGTGGAGGCAGCAGTCACCAGTGACAGGGACTCCAGGACAACAAGGCCTTAAGACAATGCAGAGGCTCAGGTGTGGGAGGACAGCAGTTGGGAGTCTAAAGCCAGGCTGCCCTTTCCTATCTTGCATTTGCCTACACTTTTGAGGCCTTGGGCAAGTTGCTAATCTCAGTGCTGTTGCTCAGTGAATAATCGCCTCAGTTCATGAGAGTGGCCAATACCCATAGAAAGGCGGATGCACAAAGTGAAACGTGAGTCTGCAGTGTCAAAAGGCTCTGGTCTGCCCTTATACACTTTCTCTCCCTGTTCACAAAAATACTAAAAAACAAAAACAAAAAAGAAAAAACCGAAACTCCAGAACTGTCATACCTGTAGGACAGAGCGTGACTCGAGAGGGGTCAGATTTTCCACTACACCTATGTTGTTGGGACTGCAAGCGTGAGCGGCGCTGCGGCTTTTTGCAGTTTCCGCCCCGACCCGCACTCGTTCTCTGAACGCCACCCACGGAGGCGGCTCGTGGCCCCGACGCCACCGTCACTGCGCGCCCAGCGAGCGCGCTGTCGCGGCAGCCACGCAGCGGCTGGGAGCGGGCGCCGACTGGCCCGGAGCCCCCAGCCGCGGGGCGGCCACGCTGGCGGGGCGGGGCCAAGGCCGTGCGTGCCCCGCCCCTCGCCGCCGCCGCCGGGAGCCCGGATGAGGAGCGCCGCCATTACGGCCCGAGCCCGCGCAGAGCCCCGCGGACGCGGACGCGGACCGGACGCCCGAGCGGCCGCGCCATGAGACTCCTCCCCCGCCTGCTGCTGCTGCTCCTGCTGCTGCTCCCGGCCGCCGTGCTGCTCCGCGGCGGGGCCCGAGGTGAGGCGCCGGGGGACGCCGGGGACGGGGCGGCCCGGCCGCTGCCCACGCCGCGCGAGGGGGACGGGCCTGCGAGGCGTCCGTGCGCGGCGCGGCTCCCCGCCGCCCGGCGGCCCTCGCCCCCTTTAAGCCCCGGGGTCCGGTGACTCGGAACCCCGCCTTCTGCCGGCGGCTCCTCCGGGCCGCGCCGGCGACGCTCGTCCGCGTGCAGCCGTGCGGCCTCCGCGGGGCCCGGCCCGCTAACCCGGCAGCCCCGGGGTGTCGGGCGAAGACCGGCGCGGCGCTCCCCACCGCGTGGCCTGCGCTGCCTTTGGGTTGCTCTCCAGGGCTTTCTCTTTGAGAATGAGCCCCGAGCTGTGCGTGAGCCCGCGAGCCCCGGAGGCGCTGGCAGGACCCGCAGCACGGCCTCCGAGCGCTGCCCGTGCGCTGCTTCCTTCGCCCCTTCGCTCCCGCTTTGCCACATCATCCTTTCCCCGGAGGGGCGGGATGCCCGGGAGCCTGAAGGGCCTTGTCCAGAACACGTCTAATGTGACTCCTTTAGGGTGGCTCTTGCCCATAAAGCAGTGATCTGCAATTAAACTCTAGTTGTACTTTTTACTTTGCGTTTATTATAAAAGCATTTTAAAAATCTGTTTGAATTCGGGCGTGGTGGTGCACGCCTTGCTTTGAGCAAACCCTGCACTCCGGAGGCAGGGGTAGGAGGATCACTGAGCTTGAGGCCAGCCTGGGACTACAGAGTGAGTTCCAGGGTCTGTCTGCGCTAGAGTGAGATCCTGCCGTGAAAAACTTAAAAGCAAAAGAAAACAGTGTGTGTGTGTGTATATGAAGTCATAGGCAAAAATAATTGGATTCCGTCTTTGCTATCAACCCTGGTTATCTGAATTGTACTCATTCCTCTATCATCCATCCAAGTAATTGTACTGGGGATTGAACCAAAGGCCTTGTCCATGGTAAGCAAGCATTCTTTCGTGGAGCTAAGGCCTCAGTCTTCTTCTCACCTTTTTTTTTTAAATGTTAAAACCGAGTCTCATTAAATTGCCCAAGTGGTCTTGAAGTCACTCTATAGCTCAGACAGGTCTTAACTTGGGACTCTTCTGCCCCAACTTCTGTGGAGTCCTGGGATTACCTGCCTGTGGCACCAGGCTGGCTTACTGTATATTTTACTGAACAATGTATGTTTTGTACAGGCCAGCTTTTCCCATGTCCACTATACAGATATTTATCCGTTGGAATTACATACTAGCAAGCACCAGGTTTCAACTGTAGTCAACTCTAGACACTGTAAATGGTATTTTCTTTCTTTTACACTGGAAGACATTTTTGTTGGTATACTTTGTTTTATATGCTTAATTATGAGATTAAATTTAGGACTTTCCTACTTTTTAAAAAATATTTTTAATCTTTTATTATTTTATTTATTTGAGAGAAAGGGAGAGAAAAGCAGACAGAGAGAATGGAATGGGCATGCTAGAGCCTTTAGGCGCAGCAAATGAACTCTGAATGTGTGCGCCACCTTGTGCATCTGACTTAATGTGGGTCCTAAGGAATTGAACCTGGGTCCTTTAGCTTCACAGGCAAATGCCTTAAACACTAAGCCATTCCTCCAGCCCAAGTTTCCTACTTTTTGACAAATTAATTTTCTTAATTTGAATAACAAAATTGCCTGAAGTCTTTTATTTGGGCTGCAGTTCATTTTTCCAAATGGTGGGATGGATTTTTTTGTTTGTTTTGTTTTTGTTTATTTATTTGAGAAAGAGGCAGATAGAGAGAAATAGAATGGAAGCACCAGGGTCTCCAGCCCCTGCGAACGAACTCCAGACGCGTGTGCCCCCTTGTGCATCTGGCTAACGTGGGTCCTGGGGAAACGAGCCTTGAACCAGGGTCCTTAGGCTTCACAGGCAAGAGGTTAACTGCTAATCCATCTCTCCAGCCCTGTCTGTCTGTTTTGTTTTTGAGGTAGAGGCTCACTCTACTCTGGAATTCATTATGTAGTTTCAGGCTGGGCTCAAACTTCTGCCTTTTGAGTGCTGGGGTTACAGGCATGTGCCACCACACTTAGCTTTTCATAATTAACTTTTCCCATATAGTAAGCCCAGCATGGTGGCACACGCCTTTAATCCCAGTACCTGGGAGGCAGAGGTAGGAGGATCACCGTGAGTTTGAAGCCACCCTGAGACTACATAGTGAATTCCAGGTCAGCCTGGGGCCAGAGTGAGACCCTACCTCGGAAAACAAAAGCAGCCGGGCGTGGTGGCACACGCCTTTAATCCCAGCACTTGGGAGGCAGAGGTAGGATCGCCATGAGTTCGAGGCCACCCTGAGACTACAGAGTTAATTCCAGGTCAGCCAGGACCAGAGTGAGACCCTACCTCGAAAAACCCAAAAAAAAAAAAAAGAAAAACAAAAGCAACAACCACAAAAAAAAAAATTACCATGTAGTAGCTAAGACTAAGAGTAGCATAATGGAAGTGTCCTTGCATGTACAGTGACTGGGAAGATAGTGTTATTACAAGAGGAACATTTTTCTTCTCTAGACCTGATATTTAAAAACATGGGTATTCAGGTAAAGGTTGATTGTTCATTTCATATTTTGTTTTTTAGGGTCATTAGCAGTAGCTCAAGATCTTACAGAGGATGAAGAAACTGTAGAAGATTCAGTAATTGAAGATGAAGATGATGAAGCTGAGGTAGAGGAAGATGAACCCACAGATTTGGTCAGTGCTATATACTGTTTAGTGTGTGTGTGTGTATGAGTATATGTAGTGCATATGACAAATTAAGATTTTGTTGTAGCCATAGTTAGCCACGGTGGCCTACACCTGTAACTCCAGCACTTGGGAGGTGGAAGTAGGAGGACCAAGAGTTTGAGGCAAGAATTAATTCCTTTTTTTTTTTTTTTTTTTTTCTTGAGGTAGGGTCTCACTTTAGCCCAGACTGACCTGGAATTCGTTATGTAGTCTTAGGATGACCTTGAGCTCATGGCAGTCCTACCTCTGCCTCCCAAGTGCTGGGATTAAAGGTGTGGGCCACCATGTCTGGCAAGAATTATTCTTTATTAGACATTTTGGTAGTCTCTGTTTTCATCATGATCAAAGTGGGTAGGTGTTGAGCTGTAAGAGGCAAGTCACTGCGAATGAGTGTAAAAGTTTTCTGGAGTAGGGAAGGAGGCAGGTCACACTGGAGCAGGTCACACTGGAGCAGTTCATCTTTGTGCGTGTGCAAATATGGAAGGGTCACACTATCCCAGGGCAAGCAGTGACCAGGGTTGGTTGGTTGGTTGGAGTCCACGGTGCTGAGCTCTGGCTTCTCCTTCTGGGTCTCTGCTGGCTCTCGTGCTTGTCTGCTTTCCTTCAGGCGGCAGTCACTGCGTCTCTGACTCTCGTTCAGGGCGGCTCCGCCATGTGGCAGGCACTGTCGTGGGCACTGGGCTGAGCAGGTGAAATGTCTGCTCTGCTCTCAGGTTCACGCTCTGGGGCAGCGTCTCTCGTTGCTTGGAGGAAGGGGGTCTTTAGCTGATAAATGCTATCAAAAACGTGCCGTAAGGGAGTTGGAGAAGATCTCAGAAGCTATACAACCATGAAATTTTTACTTTGCAAATACAGGATGCCAGTACGCTCTCTGCCTTATACTCATGCATGGTTCTAGCTAACGTTACATCAGCATCAAAACGGTTAGCCTAGCTGGGTGTGGTGGTGCACACCTTTAACCCAAGAGGCAGGGGTGGGAGGATTGCTATGAGTTCAAGGCCACCCTGAGACTACATAGCGAATTCTGGGTCAGCCTGAGCTAGAGTGAGACCCTACCCCCCCAAAAAAATAATGATAATTAGCCTTATAAATAGATCTGTCTTTTTAATTTAATTTTTGATTATTTATTTGTTTTATTTTTATTATTCATTTTTGGTTTTTTGAGGGTCTTATTCTAGCCCAGTCTGACCTGGAATTCACTATGTAGTCTCAGGGTAGTCTCAAACTCATGGTGATTCTCCTGCTTCTGCCTCCCAAGTGCTGGGATTAAAAGCATGTGCCACCATGCCTGACAATACTTATTTATATATACATTTATTTATTTGAGAGAGGAAAGAGGCTGATAAAGTACAGAAAGAATGGGCACACCAGGGCCTCCAGCCATAGCAGATGATTTCTAGATGCATGTGCCACGTTGTGCATCTGGCTCACATGGTATTGCAGTCAGGTTCAGCATTGCTGGTAGAAATCACCCAACCAATAGCAGCTTCTGGGAAAAAGAGGTTTATTTTGGCTTATAGGCTCAAGGGGGAAGCTCCTGCATGGCAGGGGAAAACGATGGCATGAGTAGAAGGTGGACATCACCCCCTGGCCAACATAAGGTGGACCACAGCAACAGGAGAGTGTACTACACATTGGCAAGGGGAAACTGGCTATAACACCCATAAGCCCATCCCCAACAATACAGTCCCTCCAGGAGTCGTTAATTCTCAAATCTCTATCAGCTGGGAACATATCATTCAGAACACCTAAGTTTATGGGGACACCTGAATCAAACCACCACACATGAGTACTGGGGACTCGAATCTGGGTCTTTAGGCTTTGCAGGCAAGTGCCTTAACTGCTAAGCTCTCTCTCCAGCCTTTACCTCTTGTCTTTTTAAAACAATACTTATTATGTGAAAGAGAGAAAGCGAAGGAGAGAGAATGGACACACCAGAGTCACCTGCCACTGCAAACAGACTCCAGATGCATGTGCCACTTTGTGTATCTGCGTTTATGTGGGTACTGGAGACTCAAACCTGAGCCATCAGGCTTTGCAAGAAAAGTCTCTGTAACCACTGAGCCTCTGCCCTCTCTTGCTTAGTTTTTTTTTTTTAAACTTTATTTTTATGGAGTATGCTATCCACTCAAACTAATCTGCCTGCTATATTGATGTTTTGTGTTCGTCTTGTTATCTAGACACATAATATGTCATCTGAGTCCCAGACCCTGTGTTACAGCCTTCCCTAATCCCTGCTCCTTCAAGAAACTTTGATGCTGGCTTATGTGACATCCCTTCTGTGTGCATCCTTCACACTTCTAGGGTTATATCAGGGCTTTGTGTCTTTACCCTTTTCCTTAGATGATCAACTTTGAGTAGTTGAGCACATTCCTCCTTCACTGTTAGTTGTAAGTATTTGAATGGTGGGGAGAGTGCTCAATGGTTACATGCTTGGTTTGCAAAGCTGCTGACTAGGTTGGATTCCCAGCACCCAAGTAAAGCCAAATGAAAAAGTGGCAGAAGCATCTAGCTTTCATTCAGGGACAAGAGTTCCTTGTGCACTCCCTCCAGCTTACATGTAAATGAATAAGTAATATAAAAATAAAATAATAAAATGCCACTAGTGGATTCAAAGAGAATTCAGAATTGAATTTGAGTCTGTCCAGCAGTTTAGTAATGGGTTATATTGTATTGTTCTAAATTACTTGGGCTTTCTAGCATTGGGATGTATTTATTGTAGAGAAAGAGGGTAGAGAAGGGAATGGTAGATCTTTGTATGAAGTTGAGAGCTTTTCCATCCCTTAGTCATTTTCCCTGTCCTGAGGACCATTTGAGGAAAAGGAGAAACTGTCCACTTCCCACCTTGTTCCATTTGCACAAAGTGTAAGTATGATCTGCTCTGTGAGTTTTCTCAAATCAGAAAATGCATAGGACTGGAGAGATTGCTCAGCAGTTAAGGCACTTGTCTCCAAAGCAAAATGATCCAGGTTCTACTCCCCAGGACCCATGTAAAGCCAGATGCACAAAGTGGCGCATGCCTCTGTGGTTGGTTTGCAGCTGCTAGAGGCCCTGGTGCACCCATTCTGTCTGTCTCTCTGCTTAAAAATAAAAATTTAGGGCTGGAGAGATGGCTTAGCAGTTAAAGCGGCTGCCTGCAAAGCCAAAGGATCCCAGTTTGACTCTCCAGGACCCAAGTAAGCCAAGATGCACAAGGGGCGCATGTGTCTGGAGTTTGTTTGCAGTGGCTGGAGGCCCTGGCGTTCCCCCCCCCTCTCTCTCTCTCTCTCTCTCTCTCTCTCTCTCTCTCTCTCTCTCACACACACACACACACACACACACACATACACACTCTCTCCCCCTCCCCCACCCCTTTCCTCCCTTTCTCTCTCAAGTAAATAAATAAAATATATTTTAAAAAGATTCTCTTAAAAAATAAAAATTAAAAAATAAATAAATAAAAATTAAAAACAGAAAAGAAAGAAAATGATTAGGGTAGATTGAAACAGGAAACAGAGTGTGTGCCCTTCCTTGAGTGAGGCCTGTCTGAGGAGGGGCTCACAACTACAGCTGCTACAGAAGACCCCTGTGGACGTGCAGGAGCCAGCATTTTGCCTGTGACAGCTCCCAGAATTCCTCCATTACCACTTACGTTCAGATGCCAAGGCATCAGTAAACTGGGAAATGTGCCCTTTGCCCCTGGGTCTGTGTCCTGTAGTAAAGCAAGTGAGGGAGTCTCTTTTCATGACTGATATCAACAACAGGTGGAGGTACAGGTTACTAGTTTAATGTTCTTCATTGTACATGTTTTGATAAGCCATCTTGTGATTTTTTTTTTCTTTTCTTGATTCCCCTTTATAAAACTGGAGATTGCAGTGTAGCCTCAAAAGTCTTAAAACAAACTGGGTGTGGTAGTGCATGCCTTTAATCCCAGCACTTGGGAGACAGAAGTAGGACTATCACCATGAGTTTCAGGCCACCCTGAATACCTAGCGAGTTCCAGGTCAGCCTGAGCTAGAGTGAGACCCTGCCTTCAAAAATTAAAAAAATAAAGTCTCAAAACAACTATATTAACAGCTAACTTAAAAAATTATATTTAAAATAAGTAATGTTCAAATGGAGAAGTACAATATTCATAGATGGGAGTTGACTTCATGCCACCAGGCACTGAGCATGTTGCCCTGCGGGCACATTTTTTCCTCTGCCCCTGGAGGTAGGCTGCAGAGCTGAACTAGTTTGGTGTTTTACCGTGCTCTGGGCACCAAGTTGTCACACCGAATGACATGCTGGAAGGTCACAAAGTAAATGAGTTACTTACCTTTACTCTCATACACTTGCCCACGTTCCCAGCTGATCTTCGGAATCTCACTGTTGCAAAGTGGCCCCTTGAAGGATGGCTGTCGTATTTCTACTTCTAAGCAACAGTGAGGTTATGCAGCTTTGCCTTTTGTCTGCAACTCCTCCAGGGGATTTCACGGGTTCCCCCTTTGCTTGCAGAGGCCCTTGCTGACGGGAGTGGCTCTGGCTACACGCGTGCTGTGTCCTGTGTCCTGTCTCTACCCTTAGCTGCTACTCACTTATCTTCACTCTGTTCAGTGTTTCTCTCACTTCCTGTTCTTGCTCCACCATGGTCTGTCTTGTCCAATAAGTAACCCGATTGCCAAATTCGTGGCCTGTTTCCACTGATTGCACCTTCAATCCCTTCCTGCTGGCTTCTGTGGCAGCCCCTTTGTCCGCTCAGTTGCTGGGATCTGTCAGCACTCTCCTCTTCTTCCTCTCTGTTTAGCCGCTTCATGTTGGTGGAACCTGTGGTTCCAAGCACTACAGTCCTATGTTGACAGCGCTCAGGTCTTCTTTTTAGACCATTGCCTTTCTGAGCTCCCTATCTCTGTGCCACCTCTTCGAGACAGCACCACTGGTAAAATGTTCACACCTCAATTTTCACAGAACTTGGTGGTACCCAGCACTGACCCTCCATCTACCTCCGTCACTGATGTCCTGTTTTATGGCTCCAGTGGCCTGAGCTGGTGTCTCACACCTTCATTTCTTTCTCTTTGTGTGTGTGTGTGTTTATGTGTGCGTGTGGTTATTGTTGCTGGAACAAAACACCCAACCAAAAAGAACTCATGGGAAGAAATTGTTTATTTCAGCTTGCAATGTCATGGGGCAGTCTCATTATTGGGGGGGGGGGCATGATGAAGCAGATAAATGAGCATCACATCTTGTCACATCAAGTGGGAGCAGCAGCCAGAGTGAGCTATGACTAAACACCCAGAGGGGCTGGACTAAACCTTCAGGGCACGCCCCCAGCCACCTCTCTCAGCAGGACTCCACCTCTGTAAAGCTCCACCAGCTGAGGGCTCAGTAGGAGGCTTAGCCCACTTGATGCTGGGGGTATTTTACATTCACACTACCCCAGCATGTGTGTGGGCTCACATGTGGCCTCTGGGCAGAGGCCAGAGGTTGCCCTCAGATGGCTTCCTCAGTCGTTCTCCACTTCACTTATGGAGGCGGGGTCTCAGGTGAGCGAGCACTCACTCATTGAGCTAGTCTAGCAAGGCATTGCCCAGGGATCCATCTCTGCTTCCCAAAGAACATTTCAGACAGGCTGCACGCATGCCTGTCATTGACATAGAGGCTGGGTGTCTGGGTCACGTCCTCTCCCTTGCATGGCAAATGCTTTACCACTGAGCTAGTCCTGCAGGCCTTCCTTCTTCTGAGAGAACAAGAGTGAGTATGGGCACACCAGAGCCTCCTGCCACTGTGTACCAACTACAGACTCTATTGCCACTTGGTGCTGCATCTGGCTTTACATGGGTACTGGGGAATCAAACCCAGGCTATCGGGCTTTGCAAGCAAGAACCTTTAACCGCTGTGCCATCTGCCTAGCCTCCTTTCTAATTCTTTCTCAAAGATACCGTTCTTTTCTTTTTTATTCTGTGTTTTGAGGCAGGGTCTCACTGTAGTCCAGGCTGACCTGGAATTCACTTGGTAGTCTCAAGGTGGCCTTGAACTCACTGTGATCTTCCTACCTCTGCCTCCTGAGTGCTGGGGTTAAAGGCATGCGCCACCACGTCCAGCTTCAAGTCTACCCTTTCTGCTTTGTTTCTAGAGTATGTTTCTAGCCTCCTTGTCTCTGGTCTAGTTTCCTGTTTGAGTTGTGTGTTGTGTTTTGGAAACAGGCTCTCTTGTGTTGCCAGGCTGACCTAACTCCTGGTCGCAAGTAGTGTTCAGGCACACACCACCTTGTGGGTTCTTAATTCTTGGGGGGGGTCTGTTTACTTGTCCCTCCTCTCTTTCTCCCTCCTCCTTCCATTCCCCCCTTTCCAGTTCAAGTTAACCTAACTGAGTTCCACAGGATACTTGTCCCGTTCATTGGTGTGGAAGTTTTCTGGGCTGCTGCCCAGGTGCTGAGAACAGGAGTGGGCAAAATGGCTGTGGGCCAGAGCCGGCCAAGCTCGTGAGCGCTCTCACAGCTGCTGCAGAGAGCGGTAGTCGCAGAGGGAACCTGGCCGGCGAGCCAGCCGACTGCCTGGCGAGGCTGCTGGTCCTCAAAGCTGCCTCGAAGGAAGCTTACCAACCCCTGCTGCGAAACCTCACTGTGGAAAGTGTGGCTGGAATGTGAGCAGCGATGGGATGGCATTCCTTGAACACCTGTTAGAAGTGTGGACTGTCAGTCCTTTCTTAGATCTGAGCCACTCTTCCTGCTGCCCGTGGCTCGGGTGACCATTCACATGGCTGCTCTAGACGGTACTTCACTAATGAGTCCAGTGAGACCTGCCCCACCAACACCAACAAAGCAGTATCTTTGACTGTTTCTCCTCTCAGTAAGCTTTTTCTCATTGTTGCTTTCCTTAGACTGAAGATAGAGAGGAAGAAGATGTGTCTGGGGAACCTGAAGCGTCTCCAAGTGCAGATACAACAATCTTGTTTGTCAAAGGAGAAGGTAATATGCAAGAATTCATTGTCATTCAGATAGAGGAATTCAAAAATGCAAACTTGCTTTGGGGTCACCTTTTATATAACAAGTCTGTGGATAACTTTTATTTGTTGTATTCTTGAGGGTATGTGGTATATGTGCACGTGTGTTAATCTGTGTGTGGACGCCAGGGGCTGATGTTGGGAGTCTTCCTTGTGAGTTCTCCATTCCATTTTATTGAAGCAGGGTCTTCAATTAGCCAGCTTGTCCCATGAACCTGATTCCACTTTCTGATCAGGTGGAACTGGGGTTCTGGGGATCCCAACTTCTGGTCCTCAGTGCTTTCACAGCAAGCATTTTGTCCACTGAGCCATTTCCTTAAGACCCAAACAACTTTTGTGAAAACTTAAACATTGTTTATAAACTTCTTTCAAACTACCTCAGCAAAATAATTTTGGCATATATTTGTTTCCTTTTGTTCCTATCATTTTCTTTGAGACGGGGTCTTGCTGTGTAGCCCAAGTGGCCTTGAGCTCAAGATCTTCTTGCCTTGGCCTCCCTCATGCTGGATTATAAGCACACACTTTTGCTATGTTTTTAAGTGTTTAAACATCAATGAAATGTTCAGTCTTTTAGCAGAGCATTAATTAAAGGAAGTTCAGGGCCGAGGGTGTCGCCCAGTTCGTCCGGTGCGCGGTCGTGTCCGCGACAGCAGCGCTAGGAGGCGAGGTAGGAGGACGAGCTCAGGCCACCTCAGCACAGCAGACCCCAGACTGCCCACGTCCCACCAGAGCCTGCCTCAAAAGGGGGGGGCTTGGGGGATCTGGTCAGTGCATAAGAATGATTGCTGCTTGAACATGAGGGCCTGAGCCCACCCGAGCTTGATTTCCCAGCACCCATGTAAAGAAAAGATGGGCAAGGCCATGCGTGACTGTAACCCTAGTCTTGTGGGGAGCAAAGATTTGAGAATTACTGAGGCTTGCTGACTGAATATGGCAGCTATTGTAAGGAAACGTGGATGAGCGGCAGAAGAGAACACCAAAGTTCTTTGGTCTGCGTGCACGTGGGGTATGCACATCTGCACACACAAGCATACGCCAGACATCACACTGTGCGTACCATGCACAGTCTATGCACATGCACACACAAAAAGAAAAGGAAGGAAAAAATCTGGACTGGAGAGTTGGCTTAGTGGTTAAAGCACTTGCCTGCAAATCTTAAGGGCCTAGGTTCAATTCCCCAAGACCCTTGTAAACCAGATGTACAAACTGGCACATGCATCTGGAGTTCATTTGCAGTGGCTAGAGACCCTGGTGCGTTCATTCTTTCTATCTGCCCCTCTCTTCCCCCCTCCCTTAAACAAATACTTTTTTAAAAAAAAATTCAGTCAGGTTAAGTCTCTTATCCAAATTGCTTGGAAACAGAAATGTTTTGGGATTTTGAATTATATGGAGTTTTGGAATGTTTGCATATGTATGTTGGAATATTTTGAGCGTAGGACGCAGGGCCAAACACAAAACTCATTTAGGTTACACTTGTCTTTGAACTTCAGCTCATCATTTGGGATCAGCTGTATAATTTCCCATGGGTATCATGTTGGCACTCAAAAATTTCAGTTTTTGGAACATTTTCAGTTTTCTGATTAGGCTGTTTAACCTCTAAATCTAATGGCTGTTGCTTTCTGAGTTCTCTGTGGTGAGCTCTGTTCTGAATGCTTTGCAGTGCTTAGTTCCAGCAAGCCCTGAGGAGTGTACTGATTGTTGAACTTAGCTTTCGAGAGTTTGTGAAACCCTAGGATTGTCCAGTTCATAAACAGATTACAGAAACAAGAGTCAAACCCAAACCAGTCTGATCCATAACCATGCTATACTGGGTGAAACTTAACTCAGTAATAGCATAACTAACCTTAGAAATTAAGTTTTCTTATTCCTGAGTTTTCTGTTTTATTCTCATAGATTCCAGTCATACACCTACAGAAGTAATTTGACTCCTGGAACTCAGCCCAGTATGAATCAGTGCATGCCTAGAATGTACAAGGCTTTGGGTTCTAGTCCACAAGACACCAGAAAGTTAATGTGATTAATGATTTCCCATTTGCATTTTGACTGATTGCTTAATCATTTAGGAGTTGCCTTCTTGTTTTTGTTTTTGAGGTAGGGTCTCACTTTATCCCAGGCTGTTCTGGAATTAACTATGTAGTCTCAGGCTGGCCTCAACCTCAAAGCAACCCTCCTACCTCAAAGAAGGGGAGAGAAAATATAAATAGGTATGTCAGGGCCTTTAGCCGCTGCAAAGGAGCTCCAAATACATGCACCACTTTGTACATCTGCCCTTATGTGGGTACTGAGGAATCAAACTCAGGTCACCTTAACTCTTGAGCCATCTGTCCAGCTCAGGATCACCAAATTTTTATTGTCTCATAAATACTAGTTTTTAGAGAAAACCTCTTAGGTTTTTTCCTGTCATTTTCTATTTATTTGCATAGGCACTATACTGAGTTATGGAAACTCTCCGCATGCTAGTATTGGGACCAAACCTACACGTTTCTTTCTAAGTTCACACAATTTTGGTGTGATCCGCTGAAATTGGAATGCCCATTGACACACGTTGGGATGCTAGGGTACAGGCAAGAGTTGGAGCTTACACCCCAGCTCTGATGGGTATCGGTGTGTACTCATACCAGGAGTGCTCTGCCGAAGAGAGTTCTGAAACCAAGTCCCCATGAAGCGGGAGAGGGCCACGGTCCATTAGTCATGTTACATTGATGTTGCTTCTGTTAACATGTTCTGATTTCCCTTCTGTGCCTCAGATTTTCCAGCAAATAACATCGTGAAGTTCCTGGTAGGCTTTACCAACAAGGGCACAGAAGATTTCATTGTCGAGTCCCTCGATGCCTCCTTCCGCTACCCTCAGGACTACCAGTTTTACATCCAGAACTTCACAGCCCTTCCTCTGAATACTGTAGTGCCCCCCCAGAGACAGGCAACCTTTGAGTACTCCTTCATTCCTGCCGAGCCCATGGGGGGACGACCCTTTGGCCTGGTCATCAACTTGAACTACAAAGACTTGAATGTAAGGCCTTCTCAGTCTTTCCTCTTATGCTTTGTTTTTATGTTAGAGGCTATTAGATTTTTCTGTCTATTCAAGCACCTATGTTGTGGTTGAAACTGATAGGCATCAAGGCTGCACAACACACACACACAGACACACACATCTGTCTTCATCTGTAATGTAAGTGGGGGAAGTGGTACATACAGGAACTGTGTTAGGGTTAGCCCAGCTAGACTGGAGTTTGAATGGAGGGATAGGATTGGAGAGATGGCTTAGCTGTTAAGGTACTTGCAAAAGAGCCCCAGTACCCACATAAAGCCAGATGCACAAGGTGGCACATGTGTCTGAAGTTCATTTGCAATGGCTACAGACCTTAGCACTTGTATTCTGTATTTGCCCCCACTGCCTTAAATAAATAAAGAAAGAAAGAAATTTGGAAGGGATTCTTTAGCCACATAGTGGACATAGTGGAGTCTGCCTCTGATTTAGATGTTCCTGTATATTAAATAATTTGTTTTTTACACAAATTCAGTCCCCAGACCTCACTTAAAAAGTCAGAAGCTGGCCAGGCATGGTGGTGCGTGCCTTTAATCCCAGTGCTCAGGAGGCAGAGGTAGGAGGATCACTGTGAGTTTGTGGCCACCCTGAGACTGAATTCCAGGTCAGCCTGGGCTAGAGTGAGGAGAACCCTACCTCAAAAAAACAAAACAAAAATCAGAAGCTATGGTGAGTTTCTATAATTCTAGTACACTGATGAGAAGATGCAGGCAGACACAGGACAATTTCCCAGAAGCTCCTGGCGAGCACAACAAAATAAAAAATAGCAGAGCAAGAAGAGAGAAACCATGCCTCAAATGAAGTGGAAAGGCGAAGACTGATCCAGAACTTGTCCTCTGACTGTCACATGCTTGCTGTGATGTGCATACACTCACACCACTGAAAACAATAGTGAAAAAAATTAACTTAGTAGAGAGGAAGAAAGTTTTCATTCTTTCTGTCTTCATGATAATTCTTGCTTGAGTATCTGAACAGCTATCTCATTTTATGTTGCTTTCAAATAAATTGTGGTCGTCATAGATGTAGTTTTGGGTGTTACTTTTGTCCACATAATCTTGACTTCTGAGATTGTCAACAGAGGAATGCTTATCAAAGGACTGGAAACTACAACTTAAAAATACTTTGGTCTTGGAAATTACTGATTGTGTATTATGAAGAAAATGGTTTCCAGTCTGTTTTCAGTTTAGAGCACGAATCTTCATGTAAAGGGATCTGCTGTGCAGCTACTACTGGGCATTTCTCCTTGCTGCAGAGTTCTGGAGAACTGGACTGCCTGGTGGTGGGTTGCTCTGCAAACTATTTCTTCCTGCTAGGTTTTGTTTTTGTTTTTATTTTGTTTTTTAGAAACATGATTTATTTGAGAGAGAGAGAGAGGGAGAGAAGGAAGCAAATAGAGAAAATGGGCACATCAGGACCTCCAGCCACTACAAATGAACTCCAGGCACATGCATCCACCTTGTACATCTGGCATTTTGTAGTACTAGGGAATCAAATTTGGGTCCTAAGGCTTTTCAGGCATGCGCCTTAACCACTGAGCTATCTCTCCAGCCCTCTTCCTGCAAGTTTTATCTTTTTTTTGTTTTATTTTCCTCATTCCTTAAATCATTACCTGCCTCCCTGCTACTTGAAGAAAGTGGGGTTTGAGACATTTTTATTTTATAGGAGATATTAACCTCATCATAAGATTGAGTGCTTGCCATTGAACAGTGCAATTTTGCAGTCAAACGTCGTAGCACTGAGCTATATCCCCAGGACAGTGCAACTATAAACAGCATGGTTGTGTCTTCAGACTTAAGTGATGGAAAAAGCTATACTAAGTTTTAGGGTAACAGTTCTAAGAAATGCTTTCATTGTATTTTACATGATTTTTACATCTGCTTTTTCAACAGGGCAATGTATTCCAAGACGCTGTCTTCAATCAGACAGTGACAGTGATTGAGCGAGAGGATGGGCTAGATGGAGAGACGTAAGTGAAGTCTTCATGCCTGGATATAACCTCATAAGGGAAAGCTGGAAGATGTGCTCTGAAAAAAAGTAGTTTTCAATAGACAAAGTGGAGTGGACTGGGGGGGTTAGGCCAGGTCATTGCCGCACAGCTCCACGCTGCAGGTGGTGATGTGCTCGCTAGTGCTGAGCCAGGAAGAGTGGTTGAAGCTGACTAAAAGTATTGACGAGACCGTGGGTGGCTTTCTGTCCTCAGTTGTCTCCATTGTGCTCTGTCAAGCCAGCTCAGTCTAGGCGGTCATAGGCCTCTACAGTATGAATTTACGTACAGTATGAGATTTATCTTGAAAATGTGTTCTTTGATGAATCATCTTATTGTGAATTTAATGTCATTCACTTGTAGAAACTTTAGTCCAGTGTTCTGTTTTTTTAATTTTTACTTTTTGATGTTTTTGAAGTCGGCTCTCACTCTAGCACAGGTGACCCTCCTGCCTCTGCTGGGATTAAAGTTGTGCACCACTATTACTTACTTGGTCAGCCCGGGAAGATGCCTGAGGCAGGACCCAAGTTGGTGCTGTTCGTGTGCCTGGGTGGCATTTGCTGGTCACCTATTGCAGGAGCAGTTTTCAGAAAACTAGTAACTGATGCACAGTTCAGGTGATTGGGCTTTGACAGCAGGCTGTGTGTGACAGGAGCGTGGGCTGCCGGAGACATCGTGGCGCCAGCCCAGCCCTCAGGGCGAGACAGGGTACTGGGGAAGACAGCCACGTGCTCTCAGGAAAGGACACTTGTGGGGCACTTGTCTTGCAGTTCTCTGTGGTGTTTGCCGTGAACTAATGCCAGCTCGCACCTGCTCCTTCTGTGCAGAATCTTTATGTACATGTTCCTCGCCGGCCTTGGGCTCCTGCTGGTTGTTGGCCTTCATCAGCTCCTGGAATCTCGAAAGGTAATTGCGGGCAAAGCCCTGACCTCCCTGCCCTGGTGACCGCTGTTCTAATGACAGCCTGGGTCTTTATGCTGTCTCGCTCTCACTTTGGCCTTGTAGACTTAGGGGTTTTTGTTTTGTTTTTGTTGAGGTAGGGTCTCACTCTAGCCCAGGCTGACCTGGAATTCACTATGTACTCTCAGAGTGGCCTCGAACTCACGGTGATCCTCCTGCCTCTGCCTCCCGAGTGCTGGAATTAAAGTCGTACACCACCATGCCCAGCTGTTAATACTCTTTTTAATAGAACACCCAGGCAGCACCTTGAGACATGTCTTGTTCATTACATGAACCCAGTACACCATTCATGCACATATACAGTTAGCATCTTTTGTCACCACCTAGAGTGTAATATTCCTGAAGCTCAGAAAGATTCCACAGTTCCGTTCATTGCACTTTTAGACAGATAGACATTGTCTGTAACCAACCAATTTTATATTTAGCTTAGCAGTCAGAACTAGAGGGGTGATGCTGCGGCTCCGGGAGGAAGACTCGCTTTGGCTGACAGGCTCAGAGGGAGCTCCATGGGGAAGGGGTGGCTGGAGCAGGGGCTGGGCCTCACCTCTGCCAGAGCAGGTGGAGCAGGCAGCAGCGGGAGAGTGAGCCAGCTGACACTGCTCAGCCAGCACTGGCAACCCTCACGGGCTGCCCCCAGCAGCGCCTCCCACAAGGCTCCACCTCCCAAATTGCTGTCCACTGGGGAGTAAGTGTACAAAACACACGAGTGTGTGGGGCACAGCTGATCCAAACCACCGCAGATGACAACTTTTAATAAGCAAATGGTTCTTTTTGTTTGTTAAACCATTAGGCTGTGTTGGTTCTGGATTTGTGGTTAGGATCCTAAAATGCCATGATCTGCCATGGTCATGGGTGCCCTCCTTGGGTGGCAATTCATTGACCACAGCTTCCCTCCACTTCTCACCCTTCCCCTCACCACACTCCTTTTTCCTCAACCAACAGAAAGAGACACCCCTCTTGTTCTCTGGGGGAAAGTATTGCATACTTTCTGTCATATATGGCAATATAATCCTTTAGGCCCTACATGATTGTCAGTTCTTTTGGTGTGTGTAATGTTTTTATAATGATTGGGATTTTTGCTATAAATTTACATATACTTTGTAAGGGAATTTCCATGTTGGGTTCCCCCTTTCTCCGTTTAGTCATTTTTTGTTATTCAGGATTTAATTTATGGACTACTTAAGACTTTGTATCGATATTTATTTTTCTTTTATGTAATTGGTATCCAGGCCTTTTGTATGATAGAGAAGCACTCTACTACCAAACTATACCTGCAGCCCTTGTGTTTTTTTTAAATTATTATTGACAATTTGTATATATGTATAAGATGTATTTTGGTCATAATCCTTCCTATTACCTTTTCTGTCTTACTCCACTGAGCGCTTCTTCCCAACTAGTCCTTCTACTTTAATGCCTTTTTTTTAAAGCTCTTGGGGGGGGGGTTTCCTCTTTTTCTCTCTCTCAAATAGAGAAGGGGGCCAGTGAATGGCCATGCCAGGGCCTCTAGCCACTACAGATGAACTCCAGATGCATGCGCCACTTTGTGCATCTCTCTTTATATGGGTCCTGGGGAATCAAACCCAGGTCATCCGGCTTTGCAGACAAGTGCCTTTAATCACTGAGCCATCTCTCCAGCCCAGTTAAGCTTTCGTCTTAGAACTCAGAAAAGTGGACAGGCTCAGCAGTGAGAGTGTGAGCAACTGCACTTACTAAGATTTTTGAGAACGGATCTCATGCTGACCTCAGACCCAGTATATAGCTGGGCACGTCTTCAGTATATTTTATTTTATTTTGTTTTTGTTTTTTGAGGTAGGGTCTCACGCTAGCCCAGGCTGACCTAGAATTCACTATGGAGTCTCAGGGTGGCTTTGAACTCATGGTGATCCTCCTACCTCTGCCTCCCAAATGCTGGGATTAAAGGCGTGCACCACCATGCCCTCCTTTTTTTTATTTTTACTTACTTAGTTGACAGAGAGAGAAAGGCAGAGAGAATGGGCACGTTGCAAATGAACTCCAGATCTGGCTTACATGGGTCCTAGGGAATCAAACCTGGGTCCTTTGGCTTTGCAGGTACATGCCTTAACCACTAAGCCATCACTCCTGCCCAAGTCTTCAATTTCTGATCCTCCACACCCAGGAAATCTTAGGTTCTTAGATTCATTGATCATAATCCTGATCCAAATGAGATTTTGTGTTTTTGTTTTATCTGTGCCAACTACTTAATTGTATTTATCTTACAGTGTAAGACTGCATGTATACATTGCAATAATTATTTGAATTTCATTGACTGTAAACTTACTCTTTATAATTTGATTCTCAAGTCGAAAGAAAATCATTGCATAAAGAAATTCTCTTCCTTTAATCCCAGCACTCGGGAGGCAGAGGTAGGAGGATTGCCATGAGTTTAAGGTCATCCTGAGATGACAGAGTTAATTCCAGGTCAGCCTGGACCAGAGTGAGACCCTACCTCGAAAAACCAAAAAAATTAAAAAAAAAAAAAAAAAGAGAGATTCTCTTAACTAGGTGAGACCCCACCTTGAGAAATAGAGAGAGAGAGAGAGAGGTACTCTTAATTTGCTTCAACAGCATACCAACAAATCAAGCTATATACCAAAGATAAGATCTGTAAATCCTGTGGAGATTTATTCTTTGTAGTTATTAGCTAGTCCAATAACCCTTAGATATAAAATATTTGAGTTAGGAGAATATCTTAGCACTACAAAAAAAAAAAGAAGCATAATATTTCTCTGCTAAGATCAATGTTTTAAAAGGTAGGATGAACAATGTGGTATGCCTTTAAAATACTGTCTTTATGCTCTTACAGCGCAAGAGGCCAGTGCAGAAGGTGGAAATGGGCACGTCAAGTCAGAACGACGTTGACATGAGTTGGATTCCTCAGGAAACACTGAATCAGATCAGTAAGTATGAAAAGTCTTTCTCTTAAATAGAAATTAAATATTTTAGGCCGGGCATGTTGACACATGCCTTTAATCTCAGCCCTTGGGAGTCAGAGGTAGGAGGCTCAGCATGAGTTCAAGACCACCCTGAGACTACATAGTGAATTCCAGGTCAGCCAGGGCTAGAGTGAGACCCTACCTCAAAAAAACAAACAAAAAACATGAAATATAGCCTGGTGTGGTGGCGCATGCCTTTAATCCCAGCACTCGGGAGGCAGAGGTAGGAGGATTGCCATGAGTTCGAGGCCACCCTGAGACTCCATAGTGAATTCCAGATATATATATATAATATATATATATATATATATTTTAGATTTAGTAACAAATGCTGTTAACCATTGATCACTTCCCTCACCTATGTGACTCTCCTGTCATGATTAATGAAGCCTTTAAAGCTTATCCTGTTTGTAGTATGTTTATGCCTTAATTTAAAAATGGTTTCATGCCTGCAGTATATTTTATTTTAAAGAATGCCTGTATTCCTATTTCTAATCTGTCTCATGTCTCTTTTCTTTCCTGTTGCTTCAGTGCAGAGTAGAAGAGGTGAGGTGATTCATTTCTTTAATGGTGTTTCTAGAGTTTGGGGACTCTTGCAAAGTGCATGAATACTTGATAGCAAGTTTAGTTGGTAATAGAACTGTATTGTTCTGGAGAAACTTAACTACTCACTGCTTTTTGAAGAAATCTAAAATATTACTTAACATTGTGATATTATTACAGCAGGCAGTTCATTAATCATACTAATTTTATGAAGGAATGTAGAATTTTTTTCTCCAATTGAAGGACTCAAAACTATTATAAAAAGCAAAGTAGGGGGGCTGGAGAAATGGCTTAGTGGTTAAGCGCTTACCTGTGGAGCCGAAGGACCCCGGTTTGAGGCTCGATTCCCCAGGACCCATGTTAACCAGATACATAAGGGGGCGCATGCAACTGGAGTTCATTTGCAGTACCTATAGGCCCTGGCGCACCCATTCTCTCTCTCTCTCTCTCTCTATCTGCCTCTTTCTCTGTCACTCTCAAATGTTTTTTTAAAAAAGCTTTTTTAAGGGCTGGAGAGATGGCTTAGCAGTTAAGGCGCTTGCCAGCAAAGCCAAAGGACCTCAGTTCAATTCCCCAGGACCCACATAAGCCACATGCACAGGGTGGTGCATGTGTCTGGAGTTTGTTTGCAGTGGCTGGAGGCCCTGGTGTGCCCATTCTCTCTCTCTCTCTCTCTCTTCCTTTGTCTTGTTCTCTCTCTCAAATAAATAAATAAAAATAAATTTTTTTAAAAAAAGCTTTTTTTAAGAAAAAAAGCAAAGTAGGGGCTGGGGAAATGGCTCAGTGGGTAAGGGCACTTGTTTGCAAAGCCTGACATCCTGGGTTCAATTCCGCAGTACACATGTAATCGTGGATGCACAAGGATTCACTTGTGTCTGGAGTTTATTTGCAGTGGCAGGAGGTCCTGGCATACCCATTGTCTCCTCCCTCTGTCTGTCTCAGATAAAGAAATAATGTTTAGCCAGGTATAGTGCTGCACGCCTTTAATTCCAGCACTTGGGAGGCTGAGGTAGGAGGACCTCTGTGAGTTTGAGGCCACCTTGAGACTACATAGTGAATTCCACATCAGCCTGCACTAGAGTGATACCCTACCTCAAAAAAAAAAAGAGGAGGAAAGAAGTTTTTTAAGAAAAGCAAGGAAGCCTTGTAAAAACATTGTTTAGAAGTAAAAACTTTGTCACCTCTGGCTTCATCATCTCATTTGCCGTAAATACTTGTTGTCTGCTTATTACAAGTGGCGTCCACATGTATCATTTCTCTGTGGTGTTCAGTCAGGTGGCAGTCGTGCTGTCCAGCGTAGATCCACACCTTCACGTTCCATACCTTGGATGTTTATGCTAGTTACCTCATTCTGTTTTAGTAAGTTGGCAGTTTTTTGGTTTATATTGGTTCTGATTTTTTGTATTTGGCACAGGGGTTATGTATGTGTGTGCATATGGTGCTAGTGTATAAGGGTACATAAAATTTAGTGGGTGGGTGTGCACATGCGCACACAGGCCCAAGGTTGACATTAGGTGCTTTTCTCAATCATTCTTGTTTATTGAAGCAGAGTATTTCAGTGAAACCAGAGCTCACCTATTTGGTTAGTCTAACCAGCCCTACGGATCTGCCTGTCTTCACCTCCCGAATTCTGGGATTGCAGGTGTCTACCACCACATCTGGCATTTATGCTGAGGATTTGAACTCAGGCCCTCACACTTAGGCTGCAGGCACTGTACCAACAGAACCATCTTTCTGACTCTTTTTGCTTCTTCTTCTTTTGAGGAAGCGCAGAATGGCCTCAAATGTTAGATCCTTCTGCCTCAGCCTGCCCTAGAAGGCTACAAGCTACCATACTACACCTGGCATATTTTTACTTCACACACAGGGTAGGCAAACACTGTACCACTGAGCTATATTCCTGTCCCTTTTTTACTTTCAGACAAGGTCTCACTAAAGTGCCAAGCCCAGGGCTGAAGAAATGGATTAGTGGTTAAGCATTTGCCTACAAAGCCTAATGATCCAAGTTCGATTCCCTAGTACCCACATAAAGCCAGATGCACAAAGTAGCATATGTGTCTGGAGTTATTTGCAGCAGTTGAAGGCCCATTCTCTCTGTGTCTCTCTCCTCTCTCTTTCTCTGCTTGCAAGTAAATAAATAAAATTATTTAAAAATACAGAAAAATTAAGAGCCAAGCCTGTCTGGAGCTGTCTATGTAGACCATGCAGGCTTTGGGCTTGTCATTGTCACTTTCCTGAGTGGCTGGGAAATGCTGGCTTTTGTAAAGATAACTTTCTAAAAGGAGAGCAACTAAATTGTAAACCTGTACCATTTCCTTCCCAAAAGATAGTGCTAACTTTTTTCCTAAATATTTGTTTTTATTTAATAGAGAGGCAGAGAGAGTGAGTATGGGCACACAGGGTGTCCTGCCACTGTAAACAAGGTCCAGACATACACCACTTTGAGCCCCTGACTTTACATGGACACTGCAGGGTTGAGCCTAGGCCATCAGGCCTTGTGAGCAAGTGCCTTTCCCTGCTGAGCCGTCTCTGCAGCCCAGTGCTAACTTCTGTATGAACACCATGTGTTCTTCTCAAGCGTTGGATAGCATCAGCTGTTGTGATGCTACCCAGTCTTAGGATTCTTTGTCTACAGCAGGATTGGAACTTGATTAAAGCGAGCCCTTTCCCTCTGGGGTCAGCTCATCCTCAGAAGCAGCCAGGTCTCTGGCTGAGGGCTGTAGCGGGTGGGCAGGACAAGCTCCTGGGTCCGCGTGCTTACTGAGCTGGTTTTGAAAATCTCACGAGCTTTGTTGGAAGAAGCTGGGAGGCAGGAGCCACTGGAAACAAGGAGGCAGTTAGATGACCAGGCACACACTGGAGATAGCAGTATGTCAATAGAATGTCAATAGAAGGTGCAGACGTTGTTTTAAGTGTGGCTCGGGATTTGGAGACACTGGGGACACAGCACTGGTAGCAGCCCAAGTCATGGTACTGAATGACCTGCTTCATTACAAGGACTGATTTCTCATGCTGACAGTAAAGCAGAAGTAGAATTTCATTGACGTACAGATGGTGGCACTGTGTTGGTGTGAGGCCTGGGGAACAAACCTCAGAAGTCTCTCGGGCCCTCCTGCTTGTACAGGAAGTGCTTTTAACTACTGAGCCATCCCTCCAGCCTGTCTGCCTTGCTTGTTTTTTGCAGTGACTTGTAGGCTTTTTTTTTGGGGGGGGGTGTCCTGCTTCTACAAACTTAACTCCAGACACTTGCAACACTTTCTGTGTTTTGTTATTTGCATCTGTCTTATGTGGATGGCTTGGAAATTGAACCCTGACTGTGCCAGATTTTGCAAGAAAGTACCTTTGACTACTGAGCCATTTTCCCAACCCCAGGAGTTTAAAAATTGTATGAGGAAATAAAAAAAAAAATCATAGTCAAATGATAATGAGAACACAAGATACCAAAACCTTTGGGACACAATGAAGGCAGTCCTAAGAGGGAAATTTATAGCTTTAAGAGCCGATATTAAGAAATTAGAAAGGCATCAAGTAAACGACCTAATGCTTCACCTTAAAGCCTTGGAAAAAGAACAAGGCAAACAGAAAATCAGTAGACGGGAAGAAGTAATAAAGAATCTCCCAACTAAAAAAAGTCCAGGCTCAGATGGATTCACTGGTGAATTTTACCAGACCTACAGGGAAGAACTAACACCATTGCTTCTTAAGCTTTTCCATAAAATAGAAAAAGAAGGAATCCTATCAAACTCCTTCTATAAGCCAGCATCACCCTGATACCAAAACCTGGCAAAGATAGAACAAAAAAGAAAATTACAGACCAATCTCCCTCATGAACATAGATGCAAAAATTCTCAACAAAATATTGGCAAACAGAATACAAGAATATATCAGAAAGGTCATTCACCCTGACAAAGGAAGCTTTGTTCCAGAGATGCAGGGATGGTTCAATATATGCAAATCAATAAATGTAATACATTATATAAATGGGCTAAAGGACAAAAATCACCTGATCATCTCATTAGATGCAAACAAAACGTTTGACAGAATCCAACATCCCTTCATGATAAAAGTCCTACAGAGATTGGGAATAGAAGGAACATATCTCAATATAATAAAGGCTATTTATGGCAAGCCTACAGCCAACATACTACTAAATAGGGAAAAACTGGAAGCTTTTCCACTAAAATCAGGAACATGACAAGGGTGTCCACTGTCCCTATATTATTTAATATATTATTTAATATAGTTCTGGAAGTCTTAGCCATAGCAATAAGGCAAGAGACGCACATAAAAGGGATATAAACTGGAACGGAAGAGACCAAGTTACCATTATTTGCAAATGACATCTTTCTATACATAAAGGACCCTAAAGACTACCAGCAAACTGTTAAGAGTTGATAAATACCTATAGCCATGTAGCAGAATACAACATAATTACACAGAAATTAGTAGCCTTCCTATATGCTAACAAACACATAGAGGATAAAATCAGAGAATCACTCCCATTCACAATTGCATTAAAAAAATGAATAAATAAAGTACCTTGGAATAAACGAAACCAAGGAAGTGAAGGATCTCTACAATGGAAACTTTAAAACACTTGAGCGAGAAATTGCAGAAGACTCTAGGAAATGGAAAAACAGCCCTTGTTCCTGGATTGGATGAATCAATATTGTGAAAATGGCAATCTTACCAAAGGCAATCTACACATTTAATGCAATCCCCATCAAAATTCCAAAGGCATTCTTCATGGAAATAGAAAAACCAATCCAAAAATACATTTGTAATAAAAAATTTGAATATCTAAAACAATACTGAGCAACAAAAATAAGGCTGGTGGTATCACCATACCTGATTTTAACCTATATTACAGAGCCATAGTAACAGAAATCTCTCATTGTAGCCAGGTGTGGTAGCGCACACCTTTGCTCCCATCACTCAGGAGACAGGTAGGAGGATTGCCATGAGTTCGAGGCCACTCTGAGAATACATCGTGAATTCCAGGTCAGCCTGAGCTAGAGTGAGACCCTACCTCGAAAAAAAAAAGAAAATCACTCATACTAAGGCTCTTTTTTTTTTCTGTCATTTCCACGTCCCCTTTTTTATTATTACATATAAACCAGTATTTTCATGGAATCCATGTGTTTGAGATTATATATATTTGTTCTGTTATATTTTTAGGCTCAAATTGGTACAGTTTAGGGTATAGGATCCCTTTTGAACTGCCTCCAACCTTTTTGATCTTTGAATGATAGTTGTACTTGTTGGCTTCACACGTTAATCCAGTGTTTCTGGTATACCTTCTCTAACCCAGATAGGGAGTCAGCTGCCAGCTGTGCCTCTGCAGGTCCCTGAAGAACACAGAAACTAAGATCCATGCTTGAGGGTCACTTGGAATTGTTGACCCTTTCTGTGAAGTGAGCAGTAAATTTGAGGTCAGCCTGGGCTAGAGCAAGACCCGGCCTTGAAAAACCAAGAGACAGAAGTTGATTTGCTTGTGTATTTGGGGAGGAGAGAGAACATGCACAGGGGTCTCTTGCCACAATGAACAGTGGCTCACTTTCAGTGGATGGCTGGGGAATTGAACCTGGGCTTGCAGGTTGTGCACCACCTTTAGCCACTGAACAATTTTCCTAGCCTCAGTCATTTTCTTTTTTTTTTTTTAATTTATTTTTATTTATTTATTTGAGAGCAACAGACAGAGAGAGAAAGATAGAGGGAGAGAGAGAGAATGGGCGCGCCAGGGCTTCCAGCCTCTGCAAACGAACTCCAGACGCGTGTGCCCCCTTGTGCATCTGGCTAACGTGGGACCTGGAGAACCGAGCCTCAAACCGGGGTCCTTAGGCTTCACAGGCAAGCGCTTAACCACTAAGCCATCTCTCCAGCCCTCAGTCATTTTCTTAACATACTTACTTTTATAGGGCTGTGTGTGTATGGATTTATTTATTTATTTATTAGAGCAGAGTGAGAATGAGAGTGGGCATACCAGGTCCTTTTGCCACTGCAAATCAACTCCAGATGCATAGTGCCACTTTGGTCATCATTGTGTGGCTCCACTGGCCTCATCCTTGATATTCCTGGCTCAGCTTTCCTAGTCAGTGACAAGAAATGTACCTCCATGCCTGTTTTACTCTTCAGCCTCTTAATTTTTTTTAAGAGAGAGGGGTGTGTGTGTGTGTGTGTGTGTGTGTGTGTGTGTGTGTGTGTGTACACACATGTGCAGGGAACAAGAAGATTGAGGCAGGGTTTTCATGTTTCTGCTGTATGTACCAAGCTAGCTGCCATCTTATGTTAAATTCTAGGAATCTAATGTAGGAGATAAAAAGAACTGTAAAAAGATAACGCTTATATGCATGGAATGTTTTTGGCACTGATATACTAATTTTTTTTAATCTGTTTGCTTATTCCAGTTAACTTTATGCAACTGCCAAAATTATCAAAACTGTATGACTGTATTTATAAATATTAAATCTTACATTAGTAACCAACATGAATATGGTACAACTATGTCATATATATATTTTTTATTTTTTATTTTTTTCCTAATTAGGGTTTCACTCTAGTCCAGCCTGACCTGGAATTCACTATGTAGTCTCAGGCTGGCCTCAAACTCACAGTGATCCTCCTACCTCTGCCTCCCAAGTGCTGGGTTTAAAGGTGTGCACCACCACACCTGGCTAAACTTGCTAATTTTTGAGATGGAATCTCATGGTACCGCATGCAAGCCTTGAGCTCCTGTTTCTGCCGCCTCTGCCTCCCTTGTGCTATGATAATAAGTGTGCACCAACATGCCTGTCTTCACATATAGACGTGCCATATGGAATTCAAAATTCTGCAGTGTCTGAGGTAGTATGACAATGAAGATCAGTCATTTTTCCACACTAATTGAAAATTCTCATGTTGAATAATTTAAAATCAAAGGCTGAGATGATGGCTCAGAGGATTAAGGAAGTTTGTTTGCAAAGCCTGTGAGCCCAGTTCAGTTTCCAAGCCACCACCTACATAAGCTGGATGCAAGAAGTACTACAAACACGTGTGTGTGTATACACACACACACATACATATATATTTAATTTGGGACAATGGGCATGCCAGGGCTTCCATCCACTGCAAACGAGCTCTAGATGCATGTGCCACCTTGTGCATCTGGCTTGCATGGGTCCTAGGAATTGAACCAAAGTCCTTTGGATTTGTAGGCAAACACCTTAACCACTAAGCCATCTCCAGCACCACCACCACCCCCCGCCAATAATTCTGTTTTAATTTTTTTGGTGTTACTCCTGAAGGACATTGCAAAAGGCTCGCACAAAGTGAGAGCACATGTCACTGGTGATGTTCGTGCATGTTTGCACCTCGCACACTTAGAACAATTCAATATGCTCTCTTTGCTTGCAGATAAAGCTTCACCCAGAAGGCTGCCCAGGAAGCGGGCACAGAAGAGATCGGTGGGATCTGATGAGTAAATGTCATTTGTGCAGCAGTTCAGTCTGTGCTTGCCCTGCCTCGTGTTTTCGGCCTGATGGGAATCAGTGCAGAGAAGCCGTGTCACATAGAAGGAGCTGCTTATGTGTGGACTGAGCAGTCAGAGTCTGTGGCGATGGCATTGCTGACAGTGCACTGCATTCGTTTCTAAAGTAACAAATTTGGTTTTTTTTTTAAAACCATTAAATTGTGTGTGTGTGTATGTCTGTGAGCAGTTGGTCTTAGCAGAATCATTGTTGAACTACCTGATGCATGCCTTTAGAACACGCTGTAGGGTGCTGTGGTCACCTCCTTTCCGACACTTTCCATTGGTCCCCATTATCCCCAGTGTTACTTCAGGTGTTCTGCCTTACAGGCCGATTTAGGTAAGTCATTTGTTGCTTCCTTGGAGTTGTTCAAACCAGTGATACAGGTCGCCTCTCCCTACTGTTCTCTGTCACAGCCAGAGTTCTAAAGGCACAACGGCAGAAGCTCGTTTTAATTTTTTTTTTTTAAGCAATAGATTCATTTCGCTATAAGCCTGCTGTTTACTGTAAGACACACCTTCAAAAAGTTGGTAAATGAATTTGAGAAATTTGGCATCTCTTAACAAAATTGTAAAACATGAAAATTCTGCTGACTTTGGCATACTACTCCTATGACTTTTTTTAAACAAAGAGTTCATTTGTGCAAACTGAGTTGTTGTATTGCCATCATTCTGCTTATGACCCAGAAAGGACTCTAGAATGATCCTAGACCTACTCATTTGTTTGGCTTTAGTTTTCTCTCTTGCTTTGCTTTTTTGTAGTGGAGAATGTTGCTCTCCTGAAGAGTTCTGCTCTTTGGTCAGAAGGGCTGGCAAGGTCAATGAGGGTGACAGGCCCATTCCAGCTGACCCTACTCTACAAGAATGCGAGCTGGAAACTACGTTGCTTTTTATTTGATCTCTTGCAAGTTTGGGTTGTAAACATGCTTTTGGGGGTATTGTGAAAAGTTCCAAAAAGTGAAACATATAAGACTTCAGGACCAAAGTGAAGTTGGGTTTCATGAAGTCTCGTCCTGGTTAGTAAAATAAGTCTTAGTGGGAACAGGCACGAGGCCGTGTCTCAGCCATGTTCTCCACATATCTATGTGAGAAGAAGTAAGTGGATCTGTCAGCCGTGTTCTCCACGTATCTGTGAGGAGAGGTAAGCGGGGCTTTCTTTGCTCAGCTCCTGCCTCCTTCACTCTCCTCTTGTGGTCCAGCTCCTCCACACACACGAAGGGCAAGAAGCACCACAGAACGCACACAAGTGCTCCAAGCTGTTTTGGTGTTGAAATATCTGAGCCAGAGCCAATAATAATAGAAACTATTGTATAATTGTCAGTCACTTTGCAAATAGGGACTGAAGTGTCAGTTACCCGTATATTGGCATTGTTTGACTGTAAAGTTCTATACTTGTAATATGAAGTGTTGGAGTTTTTAATTGGCTATGTGATTTCTAGCTTATTTTGAAAAAGTTCTGTGGGGTCTGCGTGACAG
Source organism: Jaculus jaculus (assembly GCF_020740685.1). NCBI lineage: Eukaryota > Metazoa > Chordata > Mammalia > Rodentia > Dipodidae > Jaculus > Jaculus jaculus. The sequence goes on from NC_059118.1 coordinate 63,108,943, forward strand.
CATGGTTTTGGCTGCTGTAACGTAGGAGACCCTTCTCATTCTGAAGAAACTGGTCCAAAATCTTTTCATGAGTATCTAGGTTCACAAAACTTGAAGGAAAGAATACAGTGAGGTATGATTATTACAGAACTAGATGTCCTGTAGAGTTGTATTGAGTCACTGGTAAAATGCAGGCAGTTGCAAAACCACACTGAGTTACAGCTGATAGCCTTTCTCACCCTTAATTTGCCTTGTATTCTAGTTCTTCCATCTCTGACATTCAGATTAGTGCTCACGAGTACAGAATATATTATTTTTGGTATAAATTGGTAGCAGTTGAAGATTCAAATCTTCAGATGCCAGGAGTCCTCTGTTAGTTAGCGTCAGTGAATTTAGCAAAATCTAATTCCATAATAAATGGAATTCAGTTCCACACATGGTTTGTTCAAGCACACTTAATAGTTGTCTATTTTTAATGTAAATACGTAGATGGAGTGTTTCATACGTTCATTTGCAACATCAGGCCTGGCTTCTGAATGAATCTGTAACCTGAACCTAAGGATCATGTGTGTCACCCTAGGTCTGGAGTCTTGTGTTCGCGAAGCGTGGCTCTCCCCACTTGTACAGCCTCGTCGTTCTGCCTCTAAGCCTGGGGAAAGGGCCTGGGACCTCGGTGTAAAAGTCCAGGGGACGGAATGAAGGAAAGTCCCACACACAGCAGGAAAGACATGTCCTGGGCTACTAATGGTCTAGAGGTGTAGTTGTAGTCGCTAATCGGCCTAGAAGTGGATTTGCCCTTGTTGGGGGAGAAGTAACCACAGCAACATAATGTTGAAACTTGGTGCTTTGCATGTTCAGTCAGTGGGCGGAAGGATAGTGCAAGGGCTGTATTCAGCTCTCCTGCTCGGCAGTACAGTGCACTGGACCCTTGACGAAGGGAAGGCTGCTTGGCTAGTACGTGGGAACCCCGAATTTTTTGTTTTTAGGTGGTCTCAAAATGTTGCCAAGGCCAGCCTTAATCCTGCAATATATATTTGAGAGAGAGAGAATGGGAGTGCCAGGGCCTTCTGCCACTTCAAACAAATTACAGACACATGCACTCCTTTGTGCATCTGGCTTTATGTGGGTACTGGGGAATCAAGCCCAGGCCTCCAGGCTTGGCAAGCAAGTATCTAACCACTGAGCAGTTTCTCCAGCCTGACCTTTGGCTTTTAGTCTTTAGTTCTTTTTAAGTAAAATTCTACTTTAAACCACCCTTGTCAGTCCTCTCCTTGTAACTTGTGTCAGTGTGATACTGGGCTTTGTGGTTAGGCTGACCCATGCCATCTGATTTTTATCCCTTTTCATTTATACAAAAACCTGGGCTCATGGTAACTAATTTCCTGAGATTCTGCAACTTTTTTTTAAGATTTTGAAATTATTTAGGAACACAGCACTTAGGTTTGGGTACCATGTAGCTGCTTTTTTTTTTAAAGAGTGTTAAAAGGGAACTCCCTTCTTCAACATCAGCTGTGAGCTGTATTCATAAAATCTTAATGACTCAATGAATATGTATCATTCTCATTTCCTAGATGGGAAAAATTTAAGTGACTTGTTTAAGATTATCAAATACGGCTTCAGAGCTCTTTTTCTAAAACTCAGGTGTTCTTTCCTTGTATCTTGTACTAAATGGGAATTCTGTGAAACAAGCATTTAGACAACTTTCAAATACAAAATCCAGTAATTAGGAAGTTCAGTCATCTTAGCACTGAGTACACTGTGTGCTCTTGTTGTGTGCAACCTTGCATGTTGCACTTAGCTCCTGGGCAGGTTTTTTCTTTTTTCTTTTTTTTTTTTTCTGACTTTTCAAGGTAGGGTCTCACTCTAGCACAGGCTGACCTGGAATTCACTCTGTAGTCTCAAACTCACAGTGATCCTCCTACCTCTGCCTCCCGAGTGCTGGGATTGAAGGTTCCTGGTCAGTTTTGACCTTTAACCTCTTAGAACTTCATTCAGCATCAGACTGAACCACCAAAGGACAATCAACCTTTCTTAGGAAAAAGAAGTTTCTTCAGAAATTATATTGGTCTAGCCACATACCTTAAAGTAAGTGCTTGTCATCTAAACATATTTGGTTTATTTATTTAAGAGGAGGAGGCAGAGAGAGAATGAGCATGTCAGGGCCTCTAGCCACTGCAAATGAACTCCAGGCGCATGTGCCACCTTGTGCATCTGGCTTACATGGGTCCTGGGGAATTGAACCTGAGTTCTTAGGCTTCTCAAGCAAGCGCCTTAACCACTTAGCCATTTCTACAGCCCTAAAGGTCTTTTAAGTGAGGATGAGAGAGACTGCTGTGAAGCACAGTGCTCGCGGCAGGCAGTATGTGGAGTCCAGGGACGGACTCTTGACTCGTGTGCTCAGGCTCTCGGTCAGTACTGAAGAAACAGTATTCATGTTGAGTTTATCAAGCAGCTGCTCTGTGTTCTCATGAGCATTCTTGGTCATCAGCTGTGGGGACAGCATAGGGAGTCTGGGCCACCCACTTCACATGTCCTATGCTGCTATTTTGAGCCTGTGTGGAGTGGTGTAGGAGACCCTCGATAGGAGTATGGACTTGGAGCGTAGAGCAGGCTCACCTGCACCTCGTGACGAGCCTCAGCACCGCTTGACCCTGGGTGGTTCCTGAGGCCGTGTGGGTAACGTTGCCACAGTCTGGAGTCACACTGCATTCAGCAGCACTCTGGTGAGTTCTTAGAGACTCTTGACATCACCCACAGTGCAAGATTGAGAGCACTTAGCTTATAGTGCGTGTGAGGAAGATCTCACCCCTTGACTCCTGCACAGCCTGCTGCAGTTGGGTGCGTGCTTACATCTTGTTTTTAATACATCATCCTGTGCAGAGCTGGACTTTCCCCAGCTGAAATATCTGCAAGCCAGGGCGCCGTCTGCCCAGTGGAGAATGGGAACCAGAACAGGGACCCGCAGGCTGAGGGTCACTCATGACAGAATGAGAGCACCCTTTCTTGTCTCCTTCCTTCAAGTTCACCATAGCACATCCTGAAGCCCAGAAATCTTTATCTCAGGGACTGGTGCTAGCCTAACCCAGGCGTCCTCATGCTGGGCTGACCTTTCATACAAGATTTGATGGCCTGGATGTGTTTTCAGGGATATTCCCATCTGAGCCATTGAACCCTCCCAACTGCACCTCTTGGCCGTCACCAGCACCTGTCCTCCCTCCCAGGATCCTGACGTTTCCATCTGTGGTGTAAGCCTCCTATCCTGCTGTGTTCGCCATCTCTGGTCCTTTCCTTGGTGCCTGTCCACTGAAAACCTTCCAGTGGTAGTCCTGCACGATCAACCCCTTTGTCGAGGTGTCCCTGTGTTGCCGGTCTCTTCACTGGTCGGGCTGCCTTCCAGTTTCCCTTTGATGCAGCTCAGGATCTTGTGAGACCCCCACTTGGCAGAGCCTCCTCCACTAGATTCTCTGGCCTCCTCCAACCCCAAGCGCCCTTCTGTTCTGGGCCAGGAACACTTTGAGAAGATCCATTGACGCCCCAGCGTTGCGGGGGCTGCCCGGGAAGCCTTAGCAGTTGTCAGCACCGCCCCCAGGGTCTCCTTGCTAGCTTGGCCCAAAGTTGTATCTCGTTCATTTGAGGTTCTCATTCCCCTGACTAAATACCTTCTCCCCTGTAAACTTCCCCGCCTCTGTTCATGGCACTCCTCAGCTGTGCAGCCAACCTTAGTGTTCAGGGTTTAATGAACGAGGACTGCTTTTAGCTCAGTTGTGATCTAAACTAGATCTCAGACCTTCCACTAACAGCACAACATAGGCAGCTTTAAGGCCCAGCACACTGGCTTGCTCGCGAAGCCTGAGTCCGAGTCTGGCTCCCGTGCGTGGGCTGCATGCGCAGAGTGCCTTTGCTCATTCTCCGCCCTCTTCCTCTCTCATTTCTCAACTAACTGAAAAAAAAACAAAACCAAAAGCCCTGCGTGATGCCACATGCCTTTAATCCCAGCACTGGACTGGTAGAGGGAGAAGCTTATTCAGTTCCACAGCCTAGAACCACAGAGATCCAGTCAGTGTGGGCTAGAGCGAGACCCTGGCTGGAAACAAACAAAACTCCTTTGTCCCAGGCTGGCCGCAAGCTCATGGTGACCCTCCTGCCTCTGCCTCTGCCTCTCACGAGCTGGGATTAAAGTCATACCCGTCACACCCGGCACAAACAGAACCTTGAGATTGAACTCAGTTTGGACAGACAGAACACTGCTGGTCCGTGTGTGTGTGTGTGTGTGTGTGTGTGTGTGTGTGTGTGTGTGTATTATCCTATTTCACTGCAAGAGGTGTTTTAAAAAGATAAAATGGCCGGGTGTGGTGGTGCACGCCTTTAATCCCAGCGCTCGGGACGCAGAGGTAGGAGGATTGCTGTGAGTTCGAGGCCACCCTGGGACTCCATAGTGAATTCCAGGTCAGCCTGGGCTAGAATGATACCCTACATTGAAAAACAATAATAATAATAATAATAATAATAATTAAAATAAAAATAAAATGGAGGCCAGGTATGGTGGTGCATGCCTTCAATCCTAACACACAGAATACAGAGGTAGAAGGATCACTGAGAGTTCCAGGTCAACCTGGCTAGAGGTAGACTCTGGTTCGAAAAAATAAAGTGGAGAACGATTGAAAGACAAGAGACATGAACCTCTGACCTCCACATAGGCACATGTACCCACATGCATGAACACACATGCATTCATTCCACACACACATGAAGAGATGGGCCACGTTATTGAGCATAACACTCAAAGTTCTCCTGGATTCCATGGGTGCACATGTGCACACACATTCATGCACACACGTTGAGTATAGTGACATGTCTGTAATACCAGCCCTGGGGAGACAGAGGCAGGAGGATTAGACGACAAAGGTCCTCAGCTGCATAATACGACACCATCCTGGGACACATGAGACCTTGTCAAAACAAACGCCAGGTGAGGTGGCGCACACCTTTCATCTCAGCGCTCTGGAGGATCGCTGTGAGTTTGAGGTGAGCCTGGGCTAGAGTGAGACCCAACCTCAAGAAACTGAAGAAGTAAACGAAAGAAATGCCCAGCTATTAAGCGACAAAACGTTCAAACACAGGCACGTGTGTGGTATGCTCATGACTCGTCTTGTCCCAGGCTACCTCCCCAACCCGCTCACTGCAGACCTGGGGCTGGGCGGCCGGAAGAACCTGACCGGCTACGCTCGCCGTTCACAGATCTCACAGAGGCTTGCCAGCTGCTGCACCTTGTGAGCCCTATGGCAGAGAGCGGAGATGGCATCTTGGTTACAGGTCACGACTAAGGGAGCTAGATGGCAGCCATGTGTTTACGATGCTTATAAATGGTTCCTTGAAATTCCATCAAGTGATGCCTGTGGAAGAAAGACAGGATGCAGGTCAAAGGACTGCTGCCGCCACTTCAATTTGAGTGTTTTTGTTTTTTGGTTTTTCGAGGTAGGGTCTCACTCTGGCCCAGGCTGACCTGGAATTCACTATGGAGTCTCAGGGTGGCCTTGAACTCATGGTGATCCTCCTACCTCTGCCTCCTGAGTGCTAGGATCAAAGGTCCTTTTTTATATCATTCATTTGTTCAGTTGGGAAGGAAGCACAGAGAGGCATACAAAGTGGCCTCCTCTCACTACAAGGGAGCATGCACCACTTTACATGGGTACTAGGGTCTTTAGGCTTTCAGACTTGGCATGCAAACTTAACCTGTGAGCCATCTCCCCAGTCCTGAACTTGTTCTTAGACTGTGAGTGACTTATAATAAACATTTTCTCCACAAGCACATGATGATAGACCAGGAGACACCAGTGTAACCCAGTAGTTCCACACAAACTGCCCAGGTGTTGCCGAGAGGAAAACTAGATCAGCCCCTTAACTAATTCTCAGTCAGAAGTGGCATGCCACTAAAAAATAGTAAAATGGGCTGGAGAGATGGCTTAGCGTTTAAGGCACTTGCCTGCAAAGCCAAGGGACCCAGGTTTGATTCCCCAGGACCTGTGTAAGCCAGATGCACAAAGAGGTGCCTGCTTCTGGAGTTCATTTGCAGCAGATGAAGGCCCTGGTGTGCCCATTCTCACTCAAATACAACAAATAGATTTTTTTAAAAACAGTCAAAAATGGAAGCTAAGGAGAAGCTTGGCAGCTTAAGGTGCTTCAGGCAAACTGGCCTGAGTTTGACCCACTTGCACCCACATAAAGCCAGAGGCAACGTGGTGCCTGCCTCTGCTCCCCACGCCCCACTATGGCCATGTGGATCCTGTGGAACCCGGAAGCTCTCAGACCAGCTAGACTTCAAACCACAGGAAGAAACAACTAGAGACCCTGTCTAGAGGGGCCGCGTGACAGCTGCCCAAGCTCGTCCTCTGACCAGCTGGCCTCACAGCACGTGCCCACAGCAAAAGTCCTTTAAAGAATGCGTAAAAGTAAATCCTAACTGGATGTGGTGGCTCGTGCCAATGGTCCGAGTACTACGGAGGCTGAGGCAGGAGAAGAGTGGAATTGAGGCCAGCGTGGGTTACAAAGTGAGATCCTATCTCAAAGACCCCAAGTTTCTTACAGGGGGATAATATAGTGGGGGTAAGTTACTTGCGGGGTCTTTTTTGTTGGTTGTTTGCTCTTTAGAACTTTTAAGTTGACGTCATTATCACTACAGGAATCTCCAGAGCTCGGAGAAAGTTCGTGAGTTAGCATGCCCTGTACCCATGTTAGACCCAGGTGCAGGCACTTGTCCAGTGTGCCTGTGGTCAGATGGGAGGCAAAAGAGTCCTCCCCGGCCGTGCCCCGAAGCTCCGGCCAGCTCCTCCGGAGCCCGCAGCCAGGCACCCTACTTCATGATGGAAGGCCAGAGCCAACTCTGAGGCTGACCCGACTTGGGCATACACACTTCCAAGTTCCAAGTGGCCACTCACTTGATGAAGCCTGTCGTCACAGGCGTGTTTTTGCTGCCCTCTGCTGCCCACAAATGGCATGGCAGCGACTGAACACCCATTCCCAGGGCTGCCTGGTTGGTATTGCCAGAAAGGTGGAGAAACCTGGGAGAAGACTGCTGCTAAGACAGACCTACCTGTCACGTGGTGCAGGAATGTCTGTGCTGCCCGCCGCCCCGACATTCTGCATCGAAGGAAAAACACTGCGTGACTGAAAGCCAGAGAAATGCTTGTGGATTTCACAGTTACTGGACCGTCTCGTGAAGCAGCTCGGCAGACCAGGCCGACGGCCCTGTTCCTTGCCCCAGTCCCGACCCTACTGTACAGGAGTGGTGGTGGTGAGCGGATCAACCGGTTCCACCCTAAGTAATGCAGAATAGTGACTGCCTCGTGGTTGGAGGGCGTTCTGGGAACCCAGGCTGGCCTCAGGAAAGTCGCCTGACTTGTTGCCATCTGTTTGTTTCTGCCTATAAAGTGGGGAGAATAATAGCCACGGATTAACCCAGTGACTAGTTCTAAATCCCATGTATATGTCAAGTGTTTTGACGAGTTGTTAAGAACACTGCATACAAAAAGCAACGCCGGCGTCTGACCCACAGCCACCATTTTCAAAAAGCAGAGAAAGAGGGAAAGAAGGGGCACTCCAGGGCCTTATGCCACTGCAAACAAACTCCAGACATGTGCCACTTTGTGCATCTGGTTTTATGTGGGTACTGTGGAATCAATCCAGGGTCGGCCAGCTTTACAAGCAAAAATTACCTTTAACAACGGAGCCATCTCCCTGGCCCCCCACAGACACTTTCTAGTTCTCTTTGTTTCAGAACGTCTATTTTCTCTGCATAAGTAATAGTCAGTTATCAACCTGCTAAAAGCCACCGGTAAGCTTTGCCTCCCAGCCCTTGAAAGGGTGGGTCTCCCCCGCCACTTGCAGTCCACTAGCAACAGCCTGACGTGCCACGGAAACAGCCCTGTGTGCTCACAGGGCTCTTCTGTAGGTGCCACACAGACACTTCCACCTGCAGTGTGCCCAGCCCATCTTTTGGACAGCTCCACTCTTAGTTTTTCTTGAACCCTATCAGCTTCCTTATTGATGGCCTAGTTTAGCTCTGTAAATTACTGGGGGAAATCCTCCTCTTTCCCTTAGGACAGTTCTGTATATATATATATATTTTATTATATTTATTTGAGAAAGAGATAGAGAATGGCGCACCAGGGCCTTCAGCCACTGCAAACAAAATACCGGACATGTGCATCTGGTTTTACGTGAGTCCTGGGGGATCGAACCTGGGTCCTTTGGCTTTGTAGGCAAGTGCCTTAACTGCGAAGTCATCTCCAGCCCACTGTATATATTTTATAAGAGGTATCCTAATTTCCTTGGTCAAAACGATCTTTCAAGCTGGGTGTGGTAGCACGTGCCTTTAAATCCCAGCAATCAGGAGGCAGAGGTGGGAGGATCACCGTGAATTCGAGGCCAGCCTGGAACTAGAGTGAGTTCCAGGTTAGCATGGGCTACACGGAAACCCTACCTCAAAAGAAAGAAAAAGAAAATAAGTCATCTTTTGTCCTTAGTCCCAGCTCTTGGGAGGCAGTGGAGAAGGATCCAGGTTTGAGGCCACATAGAAGGGCTGCATAGAAGGACCTGCCTGAAAAACCCCAGGGCATGTAGCTGACAGGAAGCACGTGACCAGCGGGGCTGTGGCTCGGAGTCGGGTCACCATCACCATGTGATGGGAGCTTAGGAGCTCCTTGCTAACACACCAGTATGCCAACACACCCACACTTAAGCTACCCCAGATTCTTTGTCTTCTGAATTTAAAGAATCAAAATCCATAGACCAGAGGGTAGGACTTAAAGACTATTTGGTGAAGAGAAGAAAATGCAGAGAATCCGGGCGTGGTGGTGCACACCTTTAATCCCACTGTAGCAGACAAATTCAGGTTCACTGAGATGAACTTTCAGACCAGACACAGTTATGGAGGAAGGGATATTTATTGAAGCTTACAGATCCAGGGAAAGTTCCATAAGTGGCAGAAGAAGCTGGCCTGCCTTCACAGGACCAAGCAGAGAGAGAAGCACAAGCCAAAAAGCCAAAAACCACAGCACACTTCAGGAACTCCAGCTAGGCACACTTTGCATATCTTTAGAGTGAAATCTAAAACCCACCACCACACCTTAAGATGCACCCAGTGACATTACCTCCAACCAGGGGGCTACAGATGCAAACTACAAACAATAAGGAACTGAATATATTGGGGGCCATCTATTCAAACCACCACATTCTGCCCCTGGCCCCCAATAGATTTATAATCATCACACACTGTAAATTGTTCAATTTCAAAGGTCCCCACAGTCTGTAAAATCAAACAAGTTAAACATTTCTAACATATAAAGGCACAGAGTAAACATTTTCAACTGGTATAGTGCATAGCAAGGAGAGACTAAAACAATGCAAACTGAACCACAATCAAACAAACATCAAACTTCTGCACTTCAAGTTCAATATAACCAGAGACTAACAGTCTCCAGACTTTCCAATTCTGCCCCTCCAGCTGGGCAGAGTAGCCAGGGAACACTTCCATCCCAGGCTAGTAGTGCGCTCTACGGTAGCCCTTGCATAGTCCTGGTATATCCAAAACATCTTGAGGTCTTCATGCAAACCACGGTCCATCTTCCAAAAGCTCTTTCAGCCTTTCAGGGCATCATGCCCTGCCTCATGCTGCATTCAGCAGCAGCTCCTGGAACCGTGTGCGATTCATGACCACTGCGCACATTTTCTAAAGGCTCTTTCAGCCTATCAGGGCATCAGGCCCTACCTCATGCCGCATCTCAGCGTCAGCGCCTGGAAGCACGTGCAGTTCACCACCACGGCTCACATTTTTCATGCTTCTGAAACCAATACCAGTGTGCAGGACACAGCCCTATTCTTACTTCACAGACAACATAAATCATAACCTTGAAAAGCAGGGTCCTTCTCCAGTCAACTCTTTCCAAAAGTGTTTGCATTTCTATGATAGTCTTTCCTCAGGCATCCTTTCCATGGTAAAGCAATTGGACCATCTTCCTTTAAGATTGCTAATGTGTTTGGCAATAGCAGATTCAGTAACCTAAAACCAGTCTCAGTGCCTGTAATTTTAATTTGCTTGAGAGGTTTTCCAGATTTAAAATCTTAAATCTCTCAGTCCAATATCTCTAGCCAAGCACATCAATCCATTATAAATTTAACATTGATCAAACTCTCTGGGCCTGGGCAGCAGGATGCAGCCAGCCCATATGCCAGTAGCCCAGTTCCAATAAAGTCCTCTGAAGTCTTTCCTTCTCCTTAGCTCATAAGGCAAGCCTTGAAGTTCAATACTGTCTGCACTTAGCATTCTCAAACTCTCATCAGAATAGTCCATAAAACTTGGCTTACCACTCCAGAAGGCATCTTCCGTTGCAAGCAGCAACTCCATGCCTATTCCTCCAAAACAAATGTTCCAAAAGATCAACATACTCATGGTCAGGTTCATCTCAGTCCACTCCTCGATACCAAATTCTGTAGCAGACAGATTCAGGTTCACTGAGATGAACTTTCAGACCAGTCACAGTTATGGAGAAAGGGGTATTTATTGAAGCTTACAGATCCAGGGGAAGTTCCATAACTGGCAGAAGAAGCTGGCCTGCCTTCACAGGACCAAGCAGAGAGAGAACAAGCCAAAAAGCCAAAAACCACAGCACACTTCAGGAACTCCACCTAGGCACACTTTGCATATCTTTAGATTGAAATTTGAAACCCACCACCACACCTTAAGGTGCCCCCAGTCACACTGCCTCCAGCCAGGTGGCTACAGATGCAAACTACAAACAATAAGAAACTGAATATATTGGGGGCCATCTATTCAAACCTCCACACCCACTACTTAGGAGGCAGAGGTAGGAGGATCACAGTGAGTTCGAGGCCACCCTGAGACTACATAGTTAATTCCAGGTCAGCCTGGACTACAGAAGAAAAAAAAAAAAAAATCAGACGAAGAAGAAGAGAAGGAAAGTGCCGAGAGCCCCTCCATGCGGGAGGCAGCAGGGTGGACAGAGCCCACGTGGGAAGGGTCCCCTCCCAGCTCAGCACAGCCAGGCTGAGACCGAGGGGCCTTACCGGAGCAGTGACCTGGATGTTCAGGAGAGGTGAAACGCTAACAAGAAGCCTTGCCCACCTGGTAAGGATCTATTTCTAGTCTTACTGTGGGGGGCTGTACCCTGGGGCTCAGGTGAGTGAAAGACACCTGACTGCTCCGGGCTCAGAGGCTGGCTCAGGAGCAGGGGGCCCAGAGAGCTGATTGGATGGCTGGATCAGAGGCTGAACTCCGGTTCTGGTGAAGAAGGCAGGTGTGGTGTTCCCGCTTTGGGCCTCTCCTGTCTGGCTACCTGACCAATTTCCCCACAACCACATAGGCGCACGCACGCGCACACACAGTCGTTCAATGGTAGAGCACTAGCTTAGCATGTCCTGTGTTCCTTATAAAGCACCACAAAAAAAAGAAAAATCCCCACGCAGGGCTGGAGAGATGGCTTAGTGGTTAAGGCACTTACCTGTGAAGCCTAAGGACCCAGGTTCAATACCCAGGACCCACATAAGCCAGAAGCACGAGGGGGCACATGCACCCTTGTTTGCAGTGGCTACAGAGGCCTAGTGTGCCCATTCTCTATCTCTCTCTGCCCCCCCATAAGTAAAAATTAAACAAAAGCACACAAACCTGCCTTTTATTCAGGCTAAGTTAAAGGCAATTTTAGAATAGATTTTTCTAAAATATTCCCATGAATAATTTTGTTTTCAAAGAAGTACTGTCTTTAGTAAGATGTGAACATTGCAGATTTTATTGGATCACAGGAGGAGTCTAATTGATGAGATAAAGTTGAAAACAATTCTGGCTCCAGTTGGTCTTTGATCTCAGGTAGCGTTTGGGAACTGAGTTACTCATTTGCTTGGAGGGAAGGGGCGTGGCTGGCTAAAACTACCAAGGGGGGCGGGCATCTTGAAAATCTGACCCTAGCTCTGGGCTGGAACCCAGGAATCTGCATTTGGAAATACTGCTGGCTCTCCCACAGCCATACTGCAAACTGCTCCCCAGAAGAGCTCCACTTGGCTGAACCCCGAGCCAGCCACTGCAGCAAGATGGCCCACGGACCCCACTCTTGGCGCCTGGGCTGGAGCAGGTCTCCCCAGCCTTGCACAGGCCTCCTTCCTGAGATTGGGGGCCACAGTAAGAATACTTCTCATCAGCTTGTGCTCATCCACTTTGTTCTATTTGGGGGAGGTCCTGGTGTCACCGTCACGCAGTTGAGGCAGTTGAAACGGGGCAGTAAAGAACTTGCTGTGGGTCTGCAGTGAGCAGAGGGGATGCAGATGCGGGAGGCTGACCCCACACGCACTCTGTGCTCCTTGCCAGAGCACCCAGCCAGCCAGCTAAGCACCCTGTGTGGCCAGGACACCTCTAACTCAGTATGGGAGCTGCTTAGGAATCCTGTTCCTGGTCCTTCCGTGCTTCCTCCCACTTGGGGACGTTGTTACAGCGTGGTCTGCTGCTCCTCCGTCCTCCCAGCTCTGAGCAGCTCAGCTCCAGTGCTCATGCACACGGTGGCCCCACTGCCTGCGCCCCCCGCCCCCCCGCCGGCCCTTCCGCAGGTGTGCATGGATGCACCTGGTTCCTGCATGTTCAAAAAGTGCTTCTCGGGTGGGAAGATGGCTCTGCAGGTAAAGGAGCCTATTGGAAAGCCTGACAGCCCAGGTTTGATTCCCCCGAACCCACATGAGGCCAGATGCACAAAATGGCGCACGCATCTGGAGTTCGCTTGCAGTGGCAAGAGGTCCTGGCGCACTCATTCTCTCCCCACCTCTCTCTCTACTTGCAAATATTAATAAATAATTTTTTTGTTTAAAAAGTGCCTCTCGGGGGCTGGAGAGATGGCTCAGCAGTTAAGGCATTTGCCTGCAAAGCCTAACGATCTGGGTTCAATTCCCTAGTACCCACATAAAGCCATATGCACAAAGTGGTGCATGCATCTGGAGTGAGTTTGTTTGCAATGGCTAGAGGCCCTGGCATGCCCATTCTCTCTGCCTGTCTCTGTTCTCTCTCTCTCTCTCTCTCTCTCTCTCTGCTCACAAATAAATAAAAATATTTTAAAAATAAAACTAAAAACTTCTTCTCAGATGCTGTGGCAGCAGCCCGTGTCCACAGTGCTCAGTGCGTGCATGCGTGTGTGTGCGTGCGCGTGTGTGTGTGTGCACATCTGTGTGTGTGGGCGTGCATGCGTGTGTGTGTGTGTGTGTGTGTGCGTGTGCGTGTTGCCACCTGTCCTGCAAGGTGGTCCTCTCCCCTCCTCAACATAGAAAATCTGAACACGCTGCCCAGGAGTGGCGTACCCCATCACATCCAGACACCCTTTCAATTTTGACACAACGTTGACCATCCAGAAAAAATGCAACATAAAATCCTGCCACCCTTCTCCTTCACAATGCAGCACCTGCGCTTACTGTCATGCATACTGCATATGTGTGCGCACACATGCACGTGCACACGCACACACCCACAGAGAAAGAATGAACTAGAACATTTGGAGGTTTGAATGTTTGGCTCAGTGGACAGAGCAAAACTTCAGGTCTCACTGGGCGTGGTGGCACACACCTTGAATCCCAGCACTGGGGAGACAGAGGTAGGAGGAGTGCTGTGAGTTCAAGGCCACCCTGAGACTACATAGTGAATTCCAGGTCAGCCTGGGCTAGAGTGAGACCCTACCTCGTAAAACAAAACATAACAAAACGCCAGGTCTCCCTGGTGATCTTTGTTTCCTGCTTTGCTCTGCACAGGGCATGGCCTCCCCTGAAGCTTGGAGGTCTGGTTCCGTGAGGAGGATGCCGTGTGCTCTTCCCCCGGGGAGGATTCAGGCCACATCCTGGGACAACTCTAGTGACTTTGAACTTCCGGCTTAGACTTTTGATCCGGTTCTTCATGGGAGGAAGAGGGGAGGGAGGTCAGGGAGACTCCGGGTCTTTGATGCGTAGTGTTCAGACTCAGCAACATGAAGAGGCCTTCATGGTAAGGCGGCCCTGGCCCCGTTGCCCTGCCCTGTTGATGCTTCATGTGATGGGACAGTGGCTGGGAGCACATCCTGTGGCCCCTCGAGTCACCATGTCCCCTTGCTCTTGCAGGCGCCGGAGAAGGGAGACGCACCAGTGACGTGGAGCCCGCAGCTCACTCCGCCTGCACGGGGTCGCGGCTGCCAGGAAGACCCGGACTTGATCCGCCTCCCTGGCTGGTCTGCTGTTTGTGGCACTTAGGTCAGTGCCTGCCTGCTCGACTGGATCCTCGTGTGGGTCCCTTGTGAAGTCACCGCTGGAAATGGCTGTGTCACTGGGGCTTTGTGCCTGATGAATGACAGCTGTTGTGTATTGTTTCTGGGTGGAGACTTCCCAGGAAGCCCAGCCTCTCTACCAGCTAGTGGGGAGGAGGGTGAGCCCCCCCCAGAACTGGAGGAGCTGCCATGGTGGGGGGTGCTTGCTCCTTTGTGTCCATGCTTGCACACTTCAGAAGACTGAGGTCTCTGCGTGAAGCAAGCTGTCACACCCCTGTGACAGAATGGCTGCTGTGACCCGGACACAGCTCCCCCTTCCATCAGAGACCATGCCCAGGAAACTGGCCTACAGGGGTCCCATCACAGGTTGAGGGACTCTCCTCAGTCCAAGCAGCTTTGGGTGGAGATGCGCCCAGGTACTCAGGCTGAAGCATTGCCCTGCCTCACGGGCCAGCGGGGTCCCCCTAGCCAGGTTCCGAGGCTGGTTTCTGTATGTTGACGCTCATTGCAGGCTCAGGGGTGGGGGCTTGAATTGTGCTCATGTGAATTAAGGTGAAGTAAATTGAATTGGGCTGAAATGAATGGAGGTGAAAGGCCTGCAGATCATTATGACCGTCTTTTTGGGAGATCAGAGATGGAGACCAGCATGTCTTCTTCCCACTGGCCGGGCATGGCCGCGGACCGTGCTGCGGACTTGTGGCCAGCGTGGGCCTGGCATGAGAATGGGAGGGAAGGGTAGAGAACTGGAGTGTGGGAAGACGGGCCTTTGCGTGTGAGGCGGAGATGCGAGAGCACAGAGGGCGTGTAGCCCACTTGCGTTTGAGCAGAAGCACGTGGAGTGAAGGGAGAGAAGAAATGGGCACTGGCTAGCTCTGTGGTCCATGACAGGCTGCCCCGTGTCCACACACGCAGAGAGCGCCCCCCATGCACACACACGCACCGGAAGCAGCAGCTTTGGAAACTGTGTATCAGAAGAAACCTGGAGCGAACCCCTGAATGGTGCTACTTAGTGTTGGGGGGACTCCCAGGACCCCTGCCCGCATCACAGTTGTCACACTGCCCCCACAGCAGGACCTCCTCAGAGGCATGAGACCCTCGTGCTGAGCTGCCGGGTGGGGACCCTGAGGGAGACCTAAGGAAGCCCTGGGAGCTTTTGGGGGCCTGAGGGCCCGGGGCAGCTGTGCTCCTCAGAACACGAAGATTTGGCCAGGCATGCTAGGATAGAAGGCATGTTTCATGCCTGGCTAACTGGATTGGTAAATGTTTTGTTTTATTTCTATTTATTTGAGAGGGAAAGAGAATGGGCACTCCAGGGCCTCCAGACATTGCCAAAAGAACTTGACACATGCGTCACCTTGTGCATCTGGCTTACATGGTGAAGCAGACAGCTTCAGGTTCACTGAGAGGAACGTCCAGACCAGGCACAGTGATGGAGGAAAGGATATTTATTGAAGCTTGCAGATCCAGGGGAAGTTCCACAATGGCAGAAGAAGCTGGCCTGCCTTCACAGGTCCAAGCAGAGAGAGAGAAGCACAAGCCAAAAGCCAAAAGCCACACAGCACAGCACACTTCAGGAACTCCAGCTAGACACACTTTGTGTATCTTTAGATTGAAATCTCACATCCACCACCACACCTTAAGATCTGCCCAGTGACACTGCCTCCAGCCAGGTGGCTGCAGATCCAACCTACAAACTAATAAAACACTGAATATATTGGGAGCCATCTATTCAAACTACCACACATGGTCCTGCGGATTGGAATCTGGGTTCTTAGGCTTCACATGCAAGCACCTTATGTACTCACTGAGCCCAGTGACTTGTTTTTCTGAGACAGAATCTTCCTCTGTAGCCTAGGTTTCCCTTCATAGACAAGGCTGACCTCAAACTCATGGCAGTCCTCCTGGTTCAGCTTCCCAACTGCTGGGATTACAAGAGTAGCCAGCATGTCCAGAACCAGGCGTCTTTTCTTAGCCATACACCTGCTGTGGCAGTCAGGTTCAATTGCTGATAGAAATCACCCAACCAAGAGCAGTTTGTGGGGGAAAAAAAAAAAAAAGAGGTTTATTTTGGCTTACAAGCTCGAGGGGAAGCTCCATGATGGCAGGGAAAAATGACGACATGAGCAGAGTGTGGACATCACCCCCTGGCCAACATAAGGTGGACCATAGCAACCGCAGAGTGTGCCAAACACTAGCAAGAGGAAACTGGCTGTAACACCCATAAGCCCGCCCCCAACAATACACACCCTCCAGGAGGCATTAATTCCCACATCTCCATCAGCTGGGAACCTAGCATTCAGAACATCTAAGTTTATGGGGGACACCTGAATCAAATCACCACACCTGCCCTAGATCCTTTGTGCCTCCTCCCAAGACAACAGTGTGTTCTGGCCATGGGAGAGACACTAGAAATTAGGTACGCCTGGCTCCCACCACCCAGGGGCCTGCTGGGCACTCTAGGCTGCCTGCTTAATGCAGCTGCTGCCCACGCTGCCCCACAGAGCCCACAGTTCCCGGCCGCTCTGAGCACCTTGGAAAGCCCAGCAATGCCCAGATCCCTGCAGTGAGAAACAGTCTCATTTTCCACAAGGTGTCGGGGTGTCTATCACCCTTGGGGCCTAGTGTCTGCCTAGATCCATAGGTGTTTCGTTAACTGACTCCGCAGAATTGAAAGCAAGCTCCTGCTCCCACGGTCATCCTTCCCAGCATCTCCCTTCCCACCAGACGGGAGCTGGACACGGCTCCAGCCCGAAGGCGTAGCCATCTCCCAAACCCTGTCTGTGCAGGTCCGGCTTTTGGGACTGGACGCTCGGGACCGACGCTGTCCTACGTGAACACGATTGTTATTGGGGCGTTGCAAGGGCTTGCGGGGTGCAGCTTGTCGAGGTGCGGGGGCGGAGGAAGGAGAGTGAGGGAGCCCAGGGGACTGCGGGAGGCTGAGACCTTTCTTCACTACCCCTGTAGCAATCTCTTGCCAGTACCCCCGCGCACTCACACCACCTATCTATCGGGGTGATCGCGTATCAGTCGGCTTGGATGGCCAGGGCGAAGTGGGAGACTTGGGGGTGCAGCCCTTCCTCCTGATCTGGGGGCTGAGGCCGCAGAGCATGCTGTGGGCAGGGTTGCTGCTCCAGAGCCCCTCCTTGGCTAGCTAGGGGTTCTCGTCTCCTGAGCCCCAACTGCATTGCAGTTTCCTCCCCCTCCCAGGACGCCGCTCGCTTCAGCTAGGACTCCCCTGTGTGAGCTCTTCTCTCCAGCAGGGCGTGGGGGCACGCATCTTTGACCCCAGCTCTTGGGAGGGGAGGCAGAGGTAGGAGGATCGCTGTGAGTTTGAGGCCAGCCTGAGACTATATTGTGAATTCCAGGCCAGCCTGGGCTAGAGTGAAACCCTACCTTGAAAAAAAAATTATAAAAATAAAAACTGTTTGTTGCAGCCAGGTTCGCATTGCTGGCAGAAAACCATCTGACCAAGACCAGCTTGTGAGAAAAGGGATTATTTTGGCTTACAGGCTCAAGGGGCGCTCCATGATGGCAGGGGACAAGATGGAGGTTGTTGGTGGGGCTCTTGGAGGGGGTGTTGTGGGGGTCCTGGGGGGTGTATGGTGAGGGTTCCAGGTGGGCTGTCAGATAGTCTCCCTCTCTGCCACCACCCATCACCATGTGAGACCCCCCTGACCACTAGATTCCTACAGAGATGGACTCTGGGACAAAGTAAGGCTGGCTCACACCACAGCAATCTTTCTCAGGATACTTCATGTCTGCATTCTCCCTGCCGTCTCTCCAGTGGCCCTCGGGGCTGGGAGGTGGACATCCCAGTCTCCTAACTTGCCCTCCAGAGCTGGCCTCACCCACCCTGCATCTTGATGCCCACGGAAGGCCAAGCTCATTCCTGGTGGCCACACCCCCAGGAGACCACGCCCACATGGTAATGCCCTGGCTGGCTACCCTTGTGGACCCTGGGCTCAACCTGCCCTGCCCCCTCCCCACCAGGTTCGCCTGACCCTCTTTTGAATCCTGCCTGTCTTTCCTAAGTCCTTTCTAGACCACCCCGACTTTTCAAACCTCCTCACACCAGCACTTGGACCACGCGCTGCAGTACTTTCATCTTTATTTATTTTTTTAAATGTTATTTATTTATTTATTTGAGAGCGACAGACACAGAGAGAAAGACAGATAGAGGGAGAGAGAGAGAATGGACGCGCCAGGGCTTCCAGCCTCTGCAAACGAACTCCAGACGTGTGCGCCCCCTTGTGCATCTGGCTAACGTGGGACCCGGGGAACCGAGCCTTGAACCGGGGTCCTTAGGCTTCACAGGCAAGCGCTTAACCGCTAAGCCATCTCTCCAGCCCTATTTATTTATTTATTTATTATTAACAACACATTTCGTGTGGATACATCATGTGCTGGTACCCTCTTTTCCCTCATCCCTGTCCCCATTCCGCCGGGGACCCCCTTCGGTAGGGTTGTGGGTTACACGTTGTGGGAGAATATTACTTTGCTATGCCCAATGCCCGCTTTTGCAGTGTGAGTGTTTATTCTGTGCCATTATAGGTTTGGGGGTAATTTTTTGGTATTATGGCTCACTGAAAAGATCTTGGACTATGGTAATGTTTGAACATCATTGGGATTGATGAAAAAATGTGGGGACATTTAAACTTGGACCGAAGGCATTGCATTTTACATCATGAATGGTGATCAGTTTATGGAGGCCAGGGGTGGAATGTGGTGGTTTGATTCAGCTGTCCCCCATAAACTTAGGTGTTCTGAATCAGCTAGGTTCCCAGCTGATAGAGATTTGGGAATTAACACCTCCTGGAGGGAGGGTATTGTTGAGGGTAGGATTATGGGTATTATAGCCAGTCTCCCCTTGCCAGTATTTGGCATACTCTCTTGTTGCTATTGTCCATCTGATATTGCCCAGGAGGTAATGTCCACCCTCTGCTTGTGCACCCTCCAGGACCCCCAGCACATACGCTCCAGGACCCCAGCACACACCCTCCAGGACCCCAGCACACACCCTCCAGGACCTTCACCACACACCATCCAGGACCTCATCAAACACCCTCCAGGACCTTCACCACACACCCTCCAGGACCCTCACCACACACCCTCCAAGACCCCAACACACCCTCCAGGACCCTCACCACACACCCTCCAGGACCATCACCACACACCCTCCAGGACCCTCACCACACACCCTCCAGGATTCCACAAGCAGGGTGGAAGACGTGTTCTAGCTGCGAGCTGTGTGCACGAGGAAGCTGGCCTCTATGGTATCTCTACCCTGGGCACCTCCGACCCTTTGTCATATCTGAGGCCCTGAGTGATGAGCTTACATACCAGCCTGTGCTGGGTGAGGACAGAGCTGCCCTTGGGACCTCCTTCCCCACGCTTCCCGAGGTGCTCTTGACCTCTGCTTTACCTTTCCCCTGGTCCCTGGGCCACCCTTCTGCAGACAGCCGTCGTCTTACGTCATCCCGCACCCAGGAGTGCTGCTCAGATGTCCCTGCCTGGGGATTGACCAGGTGGCAGGAGAGAGACCCAGAACCCCTTGGCACATTCCTGCAAGGAAGGGCCTGCACCCCAGGACCTCTAGCTATTCCAAATGAACTCCAGAAACATGGGCTCTGTTTTGTACATCTGGCTTTATGTGGGCACTAGGGAACGGAACCCAGGTCATTAGGCTTTGTAGGCAAATGTTTTAACCGCTGAGCCATCTTTCTAGCCCCTTGTGTTTTAAAGGTAGGATCTCACTCTGCCAGTTGCACCAAGGTGCATCTCTCTCTCTCTCTTTTAAATAAAAATAAATAAATAAATAAAACTTTTAAAACCGTTCTATTTTATCTGTTTGAGAGAGAGGCAGGGGCAGAGAGAGAGAGACTGGGTGCACTAGGGCCTCTAGCCACTGCAAACGAACTCCAGATGCATGCACCCCCCCTTGTGCAGCTGGCTTACAGGGGTTCTGGGGAATTGAACCTGGCTCTTTTGGCTTTTTTAACCAAACTGTTTTTTTTTTAATTATTTATTTATTTATTTGAGGCAACAGACACAGAGAGAAAGACAGATAGAGGGAGAGAGAGAGAATGGGCGCGCCAGGGCTTCCAGCCTCTGCAAACGAACTCCAGACGCGTGCGCCCCCTTGTGCATCTGGCTAACGTGGGACCTGGGGAACCGAGCCTCGAACCGGGGTCCTTAGGCTTCACAGGCAAGTGCTTAACCGCTAAGCCATCTCTCCAGCCCCAGAAACTGTTTTTTTAAAAGAGAATATATTAACGGAAAATTTGACATGCCATTCTTAGTCTTGGCCAACAATGACTTCGGTGTTCTTGTCTTTCGATTCACTGCCGGTGCTCTTCCTGTTCTGTTCTCTGGTGGCCTGCAGTCCCCCCCTGACTCCACCTCTCCTCTTCCCTGTTCACAGTCAGCCTCACTGTCGCCCCACTTTCTCCAGTAGGAGCCAAGCCACTCAGACTGAAGGTTTAATGTGCTGGGTGGAGGTGGGGTGTCAGGGGAGCAAGGCAAGAGGGAATGATCTGGAACATTCCAGAGGCCAAAGGCAAGGCAGGTGGGGGGATGGGGAGGTAGGGGTGGGAGGGGGATAGGAAATCCCTGCTTGTTAGTCTGGCCCCTTGGATCCTGAGAGCTTGGGCATAGGGCTTGGCACAACCACGTGTGATAAAGTTCCAAGAAGTCACAGCCAGCTGTGAGCCAGCTCACAGCCTCACCGTCTGTCTATGAAAGCAGATAGCTATTTCAGGAGAGCTGTGAGTGTATCTGTGCCCTGACCCCAGGACAGCAAGTGAACCATGGGTGGAGGGACAGGAGCCCCCAAAGGCACTGACAGTGAGCCTGGCATACAGGCAGGACCACAGCATCAGCACTGGGTCTGGACAGGTGAGCGAGGGCCTCAGAAACAGGAGACTGGACCACGTGGCGTGGCCAGCAGCGAGGCTAGCTAGGACTAAGGGCCTTTGCAAAGGTCAGCTTCACACAGGGTGGGTGACTTCCAAGCTCAGTCCTGTGCTGGGAGCTCAGAGTGTGCACTGAGGGCTCCAGCCTCGGATCCCATCCGGTCTCATCTCCCGGAGCAGAACTGTCTTTCCCATGACCCCAAGCTTGCAATGCAATCATAGGCCCGCTTCACCCCTCCGGTGTGGCCTGAGTGTGGGTGTGGGTAGGGGGTCGTGGCTGTGGGAGGGACCCCAGGCCCAAAGTGTCACCATGGCAGAGGGTGTGTGATCTTACCATACTAAGAAAATCAGGACTGCATTTTTAATACTTATTTTTATTTATTTATTTATTGTGTGAGTTGTGTGAGAGAGAGAGATCGAGAAATCATGGGCACTCCAGGGCCTCCAGCTGCTGCAAACGAACTCCAGACACATGTACCACTTTGTGCACTTGGCTTGTGTGGGTCCTGGGGAGTTGAACCTGAGTCCTTTGGTTTGCAGACAAGCGCCTTAACCACTAAGCCATCTCTCTGGCCCTGTTTTTGTTTAAGATGGGAAGTTTCACTATGTTGCTCAGGGCATCTCAAAGTCACGGCAGAAGCTACTGTCCTGCCTCAGCTTCCCAAGGTTTTGGAACTGCAGACAGGTGTCACCCTGCCCAGTTGAAAGCCAGGACTCTGGGCCATCAGAAGACAGGCGGCTCCGAGCTCCAGGCAGGTGGGGAACTGTGCTGTGTCTCAGACTCAGTACAAAAGCCAGGCCCAGGAGAGATGTCTTAGTGGTTAAGACATTTGCCTACAAAGCCAAAGGACCCAGGTTGGATTCCCCAGGACCCACGTAAGCCAGATGCACAAGGTGGTGTATCTGTCTGCAGTTCATTTGCAGCAGCTGGAGGCCCTGGCACACCCATATGCATATTCTCCTTCTCTCTCTTTCAAATAAATAAATAGAAATAAAATCTAAAAAAAAAAAAAAAAAAAGCCAAGCCCATGACCCGCTGCTTAGAGGTCCCCTTCAGGAAGATGGGGAGCTGCTCTCAGCACAGGACTCCTGCGCTGACACGGGAAGGTCAGAACCTGCACACACAGGCTGGGAAAGAGGCCAGACACGACGTGAAGGTTCTGGCCTTTCTCTCTCTCTCTCTTGTTTTCTTTTCTTCTTCTTCTTCTTTTTTTTAAATTTTTTGGTTTATTTTTATTTATTTATTTGAGAGCGACAGACAAAGAGGCAGAGAGAGAGAGAGAGAGAGAGAATGGGTGCGCCAGGGCTTCCAGCCACTGCAGACGAATTCCAGATGCATGCACCCCCTTGTGCATCTGGCTAACGTGGGTCCTGGGGAATCGAGCCTTGAACTGGGGTCCTTAGGCTTCACAGGCAAGCGCTTAACCGCTAAGCCATCTCTCCAGCCCTCTTCTTTTTTTTTATACCAGATCTCTCAGACTTGTCTCTATCAAAACAACTGCCCCAATATGAAGGTTTGCGTGCAATTTGCCTTAACAATGGCCTGACCTGAGAGGCCACTGCAGTACCCTAGGCAGTGAGTCCACACCTACAGATTCCATTTATTTATTTATTAGAGAGAGAGAGAGAGAGAGAGAATGGGCACACCAGGGCCTCTAGCCACAGCAAACAAACTCCAGATGCTTGTGCCACCTTGTGTATCTGGCTTTGTGTGGGTCCTGGGGAATCAAACCTGGGTCCTTTGGCTTTGCAGGCAAGCATCTTAACCATTAAGCCATCTCTCCAGCCCATGTATAGACTTTCCCTGGTCATTATTCTCTTTAACAGCACAGTATAACAATGATTTTCCTGATGTCCACATTGTGCTCAGCATTATGGTCATCTCAAGATGACTTAGACTCACAGGAAAGAGTGAAGATTCTGTGCAAATAGGGTGCTGTTTTATAGAAGGGACGTGAGCATCCCCCAGTTTCGGTGCCCAATCAGGTCTGTCTCCTTGGTTCACAGAAGCAATGTGCTCCTAGCTCTCAATTGCCGCCCTTCTTGTGAACCCACCGCTGCGGCCCACCTTGGGGCTGCTCTGGGCTTGTGGTTGAGGACGTCTCTGGCAGGCAGTTTCACTCTGAGGAGGAGGCTCACTAGCTGGCTGACCCAGGAAGGTTACTACCGCCTTCGTCCCTGCTTGGACTGGTGGTACGTTTATACTTTCTCAGATCACTGGACCAGGGTTGAAGACAAAACCCAAGACCCACAGAACCCTGGAGAAATACTTCTGAGAATGAGAAAGGAAACTGCGTGCTAACCCAAACCAGCACTAGGCAATATGTGCAACCGAGTAGAAGCAGGATTACTTTCAGTTACATTTTATTTATTTGCTTATTTGAGAGAGAAAGAGAGAGAATGGGCGCGCCAGGGCCTCCCACCACTGCAAACGAACTCCAGACGCGTGCGCCCCCTTGTGCATTTGGCTAACGTGGGACCTGGGGAATCGAACCGGGGTCCTTTGCCTTTGCAGGCAAATGCCTTAACTGCTAAGCCATCTTCTCCAGCCCTCGGTGATATTTTCATTTAAATTTTCCATTTCCTGTTCCCTGTAACTTCCAAGGCTTCCACACAGAGCAGGCTTCATTTTCGAGCACTGCGTGGGGTTCAGACAGGCAAGACAGCAGGGCTGGGAGCATCTGGGACACAGATGCCCCCAAGCTGTCCGATCCTGCCTTCAGGGCTCTGTGTGTGTCACCTCCGTCCACACTTGGCTTTGGTTTCCTTCCCCTAAAGTAAAACGGGAAAGAAGCAACCACTTGTTTCTTATTTAGGACCCGGACTTTGGCAGCCTAGGCGTGGAGGGTAATGTTTTGTTGTTAACGAGCAACCTTCAATTACAGGTTTAAAATAAACCTGTCCACCCTCCCTGCTCCCATGGGTGACAGATCTGTGTGGGTCAGCTTTGCCCGGGGATGAGGCCCGGGGGCCCCTGGACTGGTGTGGAGGAGGGCCGAGAAGGAATTCCTCTTCCCCACCCCAGCTCTCGAGCATGGGACTATGATAAGCTTCAAGACCACAGAGGTGTCCTGGACCCTAACACTGATGGACCCTGGTTTAGCAGCCTTTGCTTCAGGGTTACCATGAAGGCCAGCTGGGAGGGACCAGCCCCGGTGAGCGCTGCGCTGGATCTGCGGCTCACACCTGGCTCCCATTAGGCAGCCATGCTGCTGGAGAGTCCCTTGGAGGTCAGTCACCTTCACCTCTGCCCGCCTGTCATGGCCATTTTGCTCAGGCTGAGCTGACCAGAGCCAGGACCTTGTACTCTGAGGCTGTCCCTCCTCCTCGGGGCAGTCCCGCAGGGCTTCCCATGCTGCTTCTCATGCACGTGTTCAGGGACTGGCCCCACCAGCTGGCCACCATGGCCAGCTCTAGGACCTCCATGGGCCTGTGGCCTTCAGAAGAGCAGGAGCTTGCATATGGAGAGAGGGCTGTCAGGGTGCGAGGCTGGGCCCAGGAGTCTCCATGGGCCCGTAGGCTGGAGTTTCTCTGGGACCCAGCACGGAGGAGCAATAAAACTCAAGTACCTTACTCAGAAACTTCCTGGAAATGGGCCCTTAAGTGGGCAGAAACAACTCAATTCTCTCTCTTTTTCTTTCTTTCTTTCTTTCTTTCTTTCTTTCTTTCTTTCTTTCTTTTTTTTTTTTTTTTTTGAGGTAGGGTCTCACTCTGGTCCAGGCTGACCTGGAATTAACTCTGTATTCTCAGGGTGGCCTTGAACTCACGGCGATCCTCCTACCTCTGCCTCCCGAGTGCTGGGATTAAAGGCGTGCGCCACCACGCCCGGCTCTCTCTTTTTCTTTATTTGTTTGAGAGAGAGAAAGAGGCGTGCACACGTGTGTGTGTGCACGCGCGCGCGCACACACACACACACACACAGAATGGGCACACCAGGGCCTCCAGCCACTGCAAATGAACTCCAGACGTGTGCACCCCCTTGTGCATCTGGCTAACGTGGGTCCTGGCGAGTCAAACCAGGATCCTTTGGCTTTGCAGGCAAATGCCTTAACTGCTAAGCCATCTTTCCAGCCTTGATTTGATTCTGTTTTCTTATAGCATATTTTCGTCTTCATTTTACTCAGTAAAGGCAGTCCAGAGTAACTGGGTCCTGGGAAGAATGGACAACTCAAATTCCCAGTATAACGAACAGGCTGCTCTCATATCGTGACGACTGCAAAAATACAAGCGAGTTTTAGACTCCCGTCCTTCCCTGCTTGCTCCTCGTCACAGTGAATGCGACTTGCAGCTTGGGGAGGAAACAGGATGGTGTCACCAGAGGGCTGGGACAGCCTTGACTTCCTGTTGGGTGTGTGTTTGTTTGGTGGGGGTAGATGATTCCTAATGAAACAGACACAAGAAACAGAGCCAAGAAAATGTCTGCAAAAATGGTCTACTCCAACATGGGGTGCAGTGGTGCGTGCATTTAATATTAGCACCTAGGAGGCTGACGTAGGTGTGTTGCTGAGTCAGCCTGCGCTAGAGTGATATCGTAACTTAATAAAACAAAATAAGACAAAAAAGTGGGAAGTGGGACAAGGGAGGGATTGATGAGTAGGGTACATTTGAATATGTATGGAGGTTGTCAATAAAAAGTTTAAAACAGGTCTGGGGAAATGGCTTAGCAGGTAATGCGTTTGCCTGTGAAGCCTAAGGACCTTGGCTTGATTCCCCAGGACCTACATAAGCCAGATGTACAAGGGGCACATCCATCTGGAGTTTGTTTGTAGTGGCTAGAGACCCTGGCATGCCCATCCTCTTTCTCAAAATCAATCAATAAATAAAATACTTTTTAAAAAAGTTTAAAACAATGGAAGCTTGGCGATAGCTCAGTGGTTAGAAGCGTTTGCCTGCAAATCCTGCAGGCCCAGGTTCTATTCCCCAGCCACTTGTAGAAAGCTGGATATGCATCCACTTGCCATGGTAAGAGTCCCTGGTCTCTGCACACGCGCACGCGCACACACACACACAAAGTTGTAAGCTAGATGAGCTGCAGCATTTACCTACTTCCTCCCTGCTGTTGTGAGCCAGTTTCCTACTCCCACCAGGTCTTCGCTGTCATGATGAAGTCCGCCCTCCGTGACTGTGAGCCAAAATAGGCCCGTCAGAAAAATTAGAAAGGCCAGGCATGGTGGCATGTCTTTGATCCCAGCACTCAGGAGGCAGAGGTAGTAAGACTGCTTGAGTCAGCCTGGAGCTAGAGTAAGTTCCAGGTCTGCTGGGGCTAAAGTGAGACCCGAACTCAAAAGCAACCCCCACCCCCACATTTAAACCAAAATGGCCCACTCGAATTTCCTTCTCCAGGACAGCTGCCTGGAGCGCTGGGCACGCGCGTGAGCCCAGGCGCGACCCTCTACCGGCCGCTGCAGGGACCAGCCTGCGCCCAGCGTCCTGCCTCCCATCCATTCCCCTTGGCGATCAGTGCAGTGCCCGGCCTCAGGGTGGGGTAGGCTTAGCCCTGGGCAGAGATGGGGCACCACCACGCACACGAGGAGCTAGAGGTCATGGGGAACTCTAGCATCTAGAAGGGGTAGCTGGCTCTCCAATCCCTGACGTGGCCTGAAACCTAGCAGGCTCCTCTTTCCTGCATCACGTGCATGAGTAACACTTGTTTGGTATAGCTTTTATTTTCATTATTTTGAAGACTTTGGCTTTTCGAGGTAGAGTCTCACTCTAGCCAGGCTGACCTAGAATTCACTCTGTATTCTCAGGGTGGCCTTGAACTCATGGCGGTCCTCCTACCTCTACCTCCTGAGTGTTGGGATTAAAGGCATGTGCCACCACACTCGGCTTCAGTATAAATTTTTTTTTATTATTGACAACTTCCATAATAATAGACAATAAACCATGGTAATTCCCTGTGCCCCCTTTTCCCTTAGCAACTCCAATCTCCATTATATCCCCTCCCCCTCTCAACCAGTCTCTCTTAGATTGTCAACATCTTTTCTTCCTAATATACTGGACTTGTGTAGGTAGTGCCAGGCACTGTGAGGTCATGGATATCCAGGCCATTTTGTGTCCAAAAGAGTACAATCTAAGAAGCCCTATCCTTTCTTTGGCTCACATTCTTCCTGCCACCTCTTCTGCAATGGACCCTGAGCCTTGGAAGGTGTGATGGAGATGTATCAGTGCTGAGCACTCCTCTGTCACTTCTCAGCACTATGTTTTTGGTTTTTCAAGGTAGGTTCTCACTCTAGCCCAGGCTGACCTGGATGTCACAGCTAACCTCCTCCTATCTCTGCCTCCCAAGTGCTGGAATTAAAGGTGTGTGATACCTGGCTTTTTTTTTTTTCCCCAGGAAGAGAGTGGGGGCCGGGATGAAAGAAAATAAGCATGCAGGGGCCTCTAGCTGCTGCAAACAAACTCCAGATGCATGGCCACTTTGAGCATCTGGCTTTACATGGGTACTGGGGAACAGAACCTGGGTCGTTAGGCGTTGCAGGCAAGCACCGTAACTGCTGAGCCATCTCCCTAGACCCAGTACAGAACTCTCACTATATTTAATCTTTCACCTTGTCTTTTCCCAATGTCACTCTGACCACACGGTTTATTGAGGTAGCCAGGAGGTGGGGTAGATTGTTGTGGTGTCTTCTTTGTCACAGCCTTTGATGGCCACCACTTTTGTTCTTGAGTGGTCAGCACAGAGCCCAATTCCAGCAGGTCCATGTGGACTCATGGGCTCGAGGCTGGCCCCGTGACCTGCCTGCTTGCAGCCATCGCCACGGAGTTGCCTGGTTGCTTTATTCTGGTCACATTATCATCCTCACTGGTGTCTTGGCTGGCTTTGTGACATTACCCAAAAGCAGCTCCACCCACCCCCAGCACCTAACTCCTCTGGGTTCGCTCTGAGGACCATGATCTTGATCTCGTGAGAGGAAGGCCACAGGCTTTCTTTACCACGGTGACAGGCAACCGCATAGGTGGGCTTGACTGGCTGCCTCCAGCCCCTTGCTTAGTTGTTTGGCCAGGTTCACTTCAACCCCAGATCAAGTCACCAGGGCTATCCTTTGATCCCATGCCAACTTAGTCCCTTGCAACTGGGCTAGGGGAGGGAAGGCAGGACACTTGTTAAGAGTTGCCGTGGCAGACCAGACAGGCTTGACGGCTCAGCTGGGGTAGCGCCGCTGTCTCTGCAGCTGCCGGTCGGGAACCACGGCTGACCTCCCCGGCACTCTCTTAAGCCAGCCCCACACCCACACTACAGCTGGGTGTCTTTTTTTTTTTTTTTTTAAAGATGCTGTCCGGGCGTCCAGGTCCCCAGGACTCCTGTGACTGGGAAGCAGCTGCAGGAAGCTAAGACCTGCCCTAAGTGGGACTGTGGGTTTGGGGACAGAAAAAATAGCAAACCATAGGACGGTCATGTGACTGACTGCCAATGTGCTTTTTCTTTTCTTTTTTTTTTAAATATAACATTTATTGCTTAGATGGTTTGATACAGAACAGCTTTTTTTTCATTCTGAATTTGGAAGTTCTACACAACCGAGTACAAAGAGGAACAGAAAGTACCAAAACCAACTTGTGATTCTCTGTTCGTGTGGCATCAACCAGTTTTGTACATAACATGTAGCAGCAGTTTTTAAGTTCCCTTTAGAAAAATATGAAGTCTGCACATTTATTATCGTTTCCTGTTTAATGCATGGTCTGAAATCACTAGGATCAACGTCCTTCTTGAAGAAAGAGAGGAGAGAAGACAGACGCAGGTTGGGCCTGTCGGGAACGGGCACCGAGTGTCACGGAGCTTCCCCGGAGCTGCTGGGAAAGCGGCCGGGGCGGGGCGGGGGGAGGGGGTTCTATTTTGCTTTCGGCCAGGTGTTTCATGTAGTGATTGAATCTCAGCATCGTGTCCATTAATGAAAGAGAAAAAAAACAAAACAGAAAAAACTTGCACCTCAAAAAAAACTTTTCAGAAGATCCACATATATACATATACATATATATATGTGTGTGTGTGTGTGTGTGTATATATATATATATATATATGTATGTATGTATGTATATAAATATATATATTGTAAAAGCCCTGAGAGAAGGAGAAAAAGAATCAAACAAAATGTATAGAAACAAATTAGCTGGACATGCAGACTAAGCTATGATTCACCCAGCGTTTAAACAAATCACAAATTTCACAGTTTAATATTGGGGGAGGCGGGAAGAACGAACAGGTAATACATTTCTCAACCTCACTAATGAAAACGTGGCAAGACCTTATTGACTACAAGGTACAGATCAGGCTAAATAAAGCTTTAAGTCAATAGTGATTATTGCGAGCTGCAGCCCGGCTACGGCCGCTGCTACGTGGCTCGCGGCATAGAGTTCAGTCATGGCTTCTCCCCACAAGATCACGAGTTTAGTGTGGAGAGTTGCAAAGAAAAACAAAATACAAGAAACCCCAAATAATAACAATGAAAATAACAATAACATTTGTAATAATAATAAAAAAAAAACCTAAGGGATGCAAGAACTGGTTTTAACTTAGACCATGGGATCATTGGTTCTGATTTGCATTCATCTCTATAGTAAATAAAATCTCATTTTTAAATGGGTTCATACATCCTTAATACAGTTAAAAATCATATATACCTCAACCTTTTTCCTTTCATATGCAAATATCTCACCTTTCATTATCTCTAAAATATCTATCTTCCTTTGAAGTCAGGGTGGTTGGGTTGTAGCCACTGGAACCTGGTGAAGTGGAGAAAGGAGGGGTGTGTAGACCTAAGTCTAAACGGGAGGGACAGAGCCCCAAGCGAGGGAACTGGGCCGAGGAGTGCATGCTCCTGCCCTCCACCCCCGCAAGGCGAGAGGCTCTGGAGGGGTGCAACAAGCAAAGGGGCCCCGGGAAGAGTGTGGCTCAGGCATCCTCAGGGCTTCGGCTGAAGGACAGGGCGCTGACCATAGGTCAGCTACAGTAGGCTTGGTTCATTTTCACTGCTGCCAGCGATAGTGAGGGAGTCTACGGCCTGCGTGGGACGTCCAGGGGTCAAAGGAGCCCTGCCTTTTTGCACCACAGGCTCAGGCCAGCTGAAGAGCCAGCAAGAGCACATCTCTCCCCAAGCACCCACCCTGCATCACAGGAAGGTCAAGCGAGGACTCTCACCTGACCCTCGCCGGGGAGTCTTACTACCAGTAGTATTTCCTTGCTTCAGACAGTAGCTCGGCTGGAAAAGCTTGGACTGTGCTTAGCAGTTAGACTGAGAAAACCTCGTTCATCAGTCACGTGCCCGTCACGGCCCTGCTTCCTCGAAAGCCACCTCTGCGGTATCCCAGGCACAGCCTGGTGTCTCGTATGTCGGCTCCCTGCCACACACACATCCTTTCCTTCCCCTCTAAGCTGCTCCTTGGCCATGTTTGGAGGTCCGCCCTGGCCCCTGCCGGACTCTACAGTCATGGAAGAAAGGCTTGTCTGAGTACAGTAGAAGAGCTGTCACCGGAGCGTGCCGACAGAGGCTGCAGGCACATGGTATGCGGGGACCAGGGACAGCGCAGGTCCCCCAGGACAAATATTGCCCACTTGTTTCTGCTGAATGCAGAGCCCAGCAAACTGATGAACTAAAAATTATTAATAAAAATAATATAATAATATTAATAACAACATATGCCGACTAGGGAGGAGAAACCAAATATACGACACCCAGGCGTGTCTTCCATAGGTTAAGTTGCTGGGGAGGTAACTCTTCTCTGTGAATTAACAATGAATGTCTTGAAACTCGAACAGTAACCACTTCTAATGTGAAACATGTATGAGGTTGAAGCTAGTCTAGGTTCTTTCTTTTTGGCTTGAACCATATGGGAAACCTTCATCAACCACATCCTCTAATACCAAGGACTGGATCAGAGATTAAAAAACAAACAAACAAAAAAGAAGGTCTGGTTTAGAAATCAGCCTCACATCCATCTTTCCTCTGCTCATGTACATGAAATTCACAACATTTTCTTCCAGTTATTGGCTATGGGTATCCAAGGGCATGTTTTTTTTTCTTCTGTTTTCAGCTCACAGAACAAACAGTTCTATCACAGATTCACAAAAACAAGCTCACACACACCAATACAAAAGGTAATGTTAATGCTCAAATGAAGAGGTCCTCCCCAAAGAATTCATTAAAACATGTCGGGAGATGAGCACCCCCGCGTGACACGGGAGGAGGATCCGTAGTAGTTAAGGCACTGGAATCGGCCGTGCTGCGGCCTGTGCGCGGGCACTTGGTGAGGCTGTGGCACGAGCTGCATGCATGTCTCGCTCACGTCCTACCAGCTGCGGACACTGAGGAGACGTCATGCAGTCGGGATTCGGGATGCTCTGCTCGGCTGGCTTTGTCCATGTGCTGGTGGGGACCAGGCAGGCTGTGTCACTCCATGCCCAGGAGCTGCGAGGTGCTCTCGGCGGCCAGGATGGGGTGGGAAGACCTCTTGCTGCACAGCTCCAGGAGGTCTTGCACAAGGGTGGCTGGGCTCCCGGGGTCAGGTTCGGCCGGAGACGCCTGCCCCGCGGGCGCTCCCCGGCTGGGCTCGGGCGCCCGCCCCACGGCGCCCTTCTCCGCGGGGCAGCCGCAGTCCTTCCCCGCAGGGGCCAAGCTCTCCTTCCGGCTCCTGGTCATGGCCACGTGGTTGCTGGTGCTAGGCGCGGACTCAGCCTCGTTCTCCGAGACGGGGTTATTGCCGCTGTTGGTGGACTCGTCCTCGCTGTCCTCCTCGGCCCGCTCCTCCTTGTCACTGTCCTTCCCGTGATGCTTGCTGTGCCTGGTTTTCTGGTGGATCCTCTGGTGTCGAACTAGGCTGTGCTTCAAGGTGAAGGTTCGCTCGCAGGTTTGACACTTGTATGGCCTTTCTCCTGAGTGACGAGAAAACAAAAGAAAGTGACTACTGATAACCAGGCAACAATCCCCACGTCCCTGCTTTGTGCACGCAGCAGCCAGGCTGAAAGCACGGGGCCAGAGGACCCTGCTCAGAGCGTGCCCGCATTGTGTTTTTTACAACTTATTTTGTTTATTAGGTAAGGAAGGAGGAAGAGAGACAGAGAGAAAGAAAGGGGAGTGGGGCAGGCAGACAGAATGGGCAAACAGGGCCTCTAGCCACTGTAAACGAGCTCCAGACGCATGCACCACTCTGTGCATCTGGCTTTACAAGGGCACAGGGGAATCGAACCCAGGTCATTAGGTTTTGCAAGCAAGCGCCTTAACTGCTGAGCCATCTCTTCAGCCCCTGGAGAAAGCCCTCTAATTTGTCTTAAATGGCAAGAGGACAAGAAAGGCACTAGGGGTCCCATTCTCCCCTCCTCTCCATCCACATCTACAAAGAACCCTAAAATACAGAATTCCGTAAGTAGGTGTTCCGGGGCCACACATATACCCTACAATAAGGGTCTAGAAGCGAGATTGCGGGAGGAGCTCCCAGGCTCGGGGAGGGCCGTAGGGGCCTCCTCCATCAAGGCACGAGGTCAGTGCTCTTAAGTTGGCAAGGCCAGGCTCCTCCCGAACAGCTGTGAACGGCACCTGTCAGCGACTCAAGGGCACCCGCCTAGAGAGTGGCCACCCTAGCATGCACACCTAAGCCGGGAGCCCGGAGCTGTGTGCGAGGGCGCACGGCTGGGAGGCCTAGCTGGAGAGCCTGCGGCGGCGAAGGTGACGTCTGGTTTGGTTTCACGGTCATATCCAGGTCCTTCCCTCTGCCGCAAGAGCAGCCCCGGCTTCAGGGTCTGCAGCTGCAACCTGAGAAGCGAAAGTGGCCCTCTGCGAGCACAGCACGGCCGGGCGGGCGTCCCGGCGGCGGCGCGGTGGCCGGGGTGGCCGCACGGGCCTGCCTACCTGTGTGCGAGCGCATGTGCCGGGTGAGGTCCTGCAGGGACCAGAAGCGCTTGCTGCACACGCTGCACACTTTCTTCCTCTTGTCCGCCTTGCTGGCCGCGCTTCGGGGCGAGTCCGTCTTTGGCTTCCTGTCGTCCTCACTCCTCTCGGAGGCCCTCTTCTCGGGGCCCTCCCCGTCCGAGGGGCCCTCGGTCTCCTCGGCCTGCTTCTCCTCCGCCGCCTCCCCGGTGGTGGTCGTGGCCGGGGCGGGGGACCCGGCGGGCGGCTCCTCGGGCTCCTCGGGCTCAGGCTGGGGCGCCTCGGGCTCCTCCCTGGGCTCCCGGCAGCCGTGCGCCTTCCTGTGCCGGGTCAGGGTGCCCAGGAGCTTGAAGCCCTTCCCGCAGGTGTCGCACGTGTGCTTCTGGTCGTGCTGCGCCGCGCCTCGGCTGCCCGCCTCCGCCTCGGCCTCGGCCAGCTTGAAGTCCATCAGCTTGCTGGCGAAGTCGAGGTCCAGGCTCTGGTTGCTGGCCGCGTCCTCCTCGGGGGCCTCCGCCCGCTCGCCCTCCTCGGGGGCCGGGCTCTCCTCAGCCTGGGCGGAGCAGGCCTCCTCGGCTCCCGCTGCTGCCTCCTTCCCCGCGGGGTCCTCGGCCGCCGCTGCGGGGCTGGGCTCCGCGGCTCCCTCGGGCGGCGGCCGCTCGCGGTCCGGAGCGGTGAGGTCCAGTGCCTCCCCCGCGGTGGCCAAAGGCTCAGTGTCTGACTGGCTGTCTGTGTGAGGAAGCAGAGTGAAGAGGGCTTCAGATGGGATGCCACGGAGCGCGCCCTGTCCAGGGGCTCTGTCGAGACCTGGCCGGACCCACCCTGGCAGCCTGGACCCTAAGCCCAGTAAGGACCTCTCACCCCACGCATGGGCGCTGGCATTCTCAAGAGGACCACAGTCAGCCTGGTGCAGCAAGGGCGAAGCCAGCCTCCACCTGACCACAGGTAGCCAGGGGAGCTGAGACTGGCCGTGCCTCCAAACTCCTGCCCTCCGCGGTCCCATCCACCCACCCCCAGGAAGGTGTGAGGGACTCAGGTAGTGCAGACAGAGGGCTGCGAGGTAGAGAGGGTGCGTTCCAGAGACTCGCATAGCACCAGGGAGGTTGAAGAAGGCAAGTTGAAGGTTATTTTACCCGTGCAAAGAGCTTTTACAAACATGCAACATATACAGGAACACCCCAACCCCCCGATTCTCCAAAACATGGTCTCTGGTGGGTTTCACCAAAAACGATTCAAGCACGAATTCTGTGTATGTGGTACGCAAGTGCACCTCCAGGTAGAGGTCAGAGGCCAAAGGAGACACGTATACACCTGTCTGTCCACACCGAACGGCTGTAAGACTCCTGCAGGGGGAGGCCAGCACACAAGCCCGTTCCAGAGCACGAGGGGAGGGCAGGTGGGCTTAAGCCGACATGGGCGCGTGGGCAGGCGCACAGGGAATGCTGGGGGGCAAGTGTCCTGCAGACAGACTTCCTACCTCTTGTTCCTATTTGTCCACTCCCCATAGCAAAATTAGACATGGGAAGTTATCAGCTTCCACTGCCCTTAAGAGAGGGCACCTTGGGAACAATAATGTCACCAAAGCCAGATACTGTGGTGAACACCTGTAATCTCAGGCCTCTGCAGGCTAAGGCAGGAAGATCATGCATTTGAGGTCAAGCTGGACTAAACACTGACTTCATGACCAACCTGGGCTATGAGACTAAAAAAACTGAGCAAACGGCACCACGCAGTGCAGGTGTCAGAAGCACCCCCCTCCCCGCCAGGCTGAATCAGGACTTAAAGGCTATGACAGGGGAGCAGAGGCCAGCGGATCACAGCCATCCGCGATCAGCACAGATATGAAAGGGCCTCTCTCAGCCAGGGACACCTATCTATTCACAGCGCTTGAGCCAGCCAAGATTCATGCCCATACCCCGACTCTCCCTTGCTAGGGCCAGAAAAGCCAGTGTCACCACATGCCCACCGACCTTCCTCACTGTCACATGCCCATTACTTGCCACGAAGGCAGTCTCGGGGCTGGTGCCAGCCTCTCCTACAACTGTCTCACCAACACTCCTACCCTCTGCACTTCTGTTCTCTCCGGTAGAGGCCACTGCTGGGCATCTCGAGAGATTTCAGCAGGAGGCAAATAATTGGACTATGAAGGTCATTTCTAACAAGAAATAAGAATCCTAAGAGCTGTGACTCTAATGTCTAGGCCAAATTTTAAGGAAAATTACATGCACTTTTTTTTTGGAATTACTTCAACAGAACATTTATGCAGTGAATTTTGACTTAAACTGCATAACAGGAACAATGCTCAGATCACCTGTATGCTTTCTGGGCAATTTAAAAAACAAAAGTTTAACCAGCACTTGGGAGGCAGAGGTAGGAGGATCACTGTGAGTTTGAGGCCAGCCTGAGACTACATAGTGAATTCCACGTCATCCTGGGCTAGAGGGAGACCCTACCTTGAAAAAACAATAAATAAATAAGTAAAAATAAATAAATAAAGTTTAATGTCTAGTTAATTGTGCATTGTGCTATGTCCCATGCTATTTCTATTATTTTTTCTTCAGCATAAAAACATGTTGTATGTCTTTTTTGAGACAGGGTCTCACTATGTATCCAAGGCTGGCTTTGAACTTGTAATTCCCATCTTCCTGAGTAGCTGGGACCTGGCCCATGGATTATTTTAATTATACAGTACATAATTAAGACAGACCTACAAAAAAAAAAAAAAAGCCCAAAATAAATACTGAATCCAAACCCAAGTAGCACGCACTATAACCAAGTCACCTGCTCTCAGGCCCTTGGTGGGTGCAGGTAATGAACAGTGAGGGGCCGGGTACTACCTCCCTCCCTGAACAAAGCAGGCTTGGTTGCACTCCAGACTTCCACTAGGGGGCGTGTTTTAGCAGGGAAGCCTTCAAGTTCCAAGCAGCTCTAATTGATTTCAAGTGATTCCCGAGAACAGATGTAAACTCTTCACTGTCCTGAATATTTAACTGTAAGACCGGACCCGGTTTTGACCCCTCCTCAATCCTTACACTGTCCACATGTTGGTAGCTGTTATTATTACTATTATGTTTTTCCTTAAAGAAGCAAGGCTACTTAAAGCATATGCTGCTAGCTCTGCGTTCTCACCAGGGCACCAGACAGCCTCGCTCTGCCAGCAGGACAGCAGCAGCTCAGGGCAAGGGCCTCCGGCTCTGCAGAACTGAGCTGCCACTCGGCTGATGTGCCTGGCACAACTGACTGACATAACCAGATGGACAGGGTCACTTCTGTCAACATGATGTTCTGATGTGAAGTGTTCAGAGTTCAAGTTCACAGAGCACTTTAAGGCCTCAGTCCTTAGGGACACATAGGACTTCCAACACAATGGCTCCTCCATGCACCATGATAAGAACTGAAATTGAATATTTAATGAAGTTCTTAAGGGAGAACTATCCCCTAGGATAGCATTTTTAACATGGTGGTGGGGGAAAATCTGGAATGTATGTTCACGAAAGACCTTGTGTGGTGGAAAAAGTCACTGGGAGCA
The DNA here is from genome assembly GCF_020740685.1 of Jaculus jaculus. NCBI lineage: Eukaryota > Metazoa > Chordata > Mammalia > Rodentia > Dipodidae > Jaculus > Jaculus jaculus. Next base: position 63,145,493 of record NC_059118.1, read on the forward strand.
AGCATGTTTAGGGACTTTAAGAAAGTCCCACGAACTTCCCTGTCATTTCCTGCTTTTAAAAATGTCTGTTCTGGGCTGGAGAGATGGCTTAGCGGTTAAGCGCTCACCTGTGAAGCCTAAGGACCCCGGTACAAGGCTTGATTCCCCAGGACCCACATTAGCCAGATGCACAAGGGGGCACACACGTCTGGAGTTTGTTTGCTGTGGCTGGAAGCCCTGGTGCACCCATTCTCTCTGTCGCTCTCAAATAAATAAATAAATAAAAAATTTTTAAAAAATGTCTGTTCCCAGGCCGGAGAGATGGCTCTGCAGTTAAGACACTTGCCTGTAAAAGTTAATGACCTGAGTTCGATTCTACAGTACCCACATAAAGCCAGATGCACAAAGTGGGGCATGCATCTGGAATCTGTTTGCTAGAGCCCCTGATGCACCCATTTTCTCTCTGCTTGAAAATAAATAAATATAATAGGTTGATATTGTATATCTGTGATTACAATGATTGTAATGGGGAGGTAATATGATTGAGAATGGAATTTCAAAGGGGAAAGTGTGGGGGTGGGGAGGGAGGGAATTACCATGGGATATATTTTATAATCATGGAAAATGTTAATAAAAAGTTAAAAAAAGAAAAAAAGAAAATAAAAATAAAAATAAAAAAAGTCTGTGTCCACATGGGGAACACAACTAGTTGTTAGACCATTTGCCTGATGTTCACAAGCCGTGGGTTTGATTCCCACCACTGACTAACCTGGGTGTAATCCCAGCACTCTGGGTGTGGAGACAGAAAGATCAGAAGTTCACTGTCATCCCTGACTACATGGCAAGTGGGGCCAGCCTGGCTCTTATGAGAACATGTCTCAAACAAAGAAATAGAATTTCAGAGTCTGTTCGTCCAAAACCCTAGTTCCTGGGATGGAGCACCAGAGAACCTTTAACCCAGCCTCATCGTGCTGACTTCTTGAAATCCCTCAACTCCTACCTCCTCCCTGCAGTCCTTTCCGTCCGACACGTGTCCTCTTTCACCATGGACTGTGTCCACCATTAAACCCAGCACACAGCTTCCTTTTGCTGGGTTCACATTACAACTTTCATTGACTTCTTTTTGCAGAGGCTTTGCCTCATATATATAACTTCCGGGGCAGGGCTTTGGAGAAACAGAACCTGTAATTGTAAACCTAAAAAAATAAATACACCCACAGGCGAACACCTGGTGCCAAGCGAAGCCCAGGCTGTGAGTTCTGACTGAGCTGCGTGTCTGAGGATGAGCCTCCTCCGGCAACGCTGACCACACCGGGGGCCTGTGGGAGGGCTGGCAGCCTGTTCCCCCAGCACCCTCTCTCACCAGCGCCTGTCCTGCTTGGGAAGGGGCATGGGAAGAAGCACATGGCCGGGGGCAGCGCTCCGCTCGGACGGTGCTGGGGCCGCGGGCCACACAGTCACAGGATGGCCTGCGCTGCCAGCAGGGTCGGAGGCTTCCTGCAGCTTGAGAAGCACGGGGCCTCGGCAGGGGTCTTCACTCCGGGATCACGGAGAACTGTGTGGACTGGAAACCAAGGCTTAGGGGGCTGACCTCACGCAAGAACCTAAGCGCATGTTCCAGCTGAAGGCTCAACCTGCCGCACTGGGGCGGGGCGCAGGTGGCCGCCCACTCCCTGAAATCCTGCTGCCCCCACGTGCCCTTGTTACTGGCAGGGATGAGGGAACCAGGGACTGGGATTAATAATTGTCCCTCTGTTCACAGGGACTCCCAGGGTGAGGGCGCCTCCCACGCTACTGCCACCCACTCAAGTCTGAGGAAGAGAAGTCACAGGACACAAGCACCCTAGAAAAACACAGGCAGTAATCTCCTTGGCTTAGTTTCAAAACGACAGGTAAAATGCCCAGCTGTCAAGAACCACACAGCTGACTCCATACCCTTGTCACTCCTGGCCTTGTTTAAGTGACCTGAAGCAGCCTATTTTTTGGGGGGGGTAATGGGTGATGCACCCCAGCAGTCAGAGACGGCAGGCCGCATCACATGAGGCCGTGAGTGAATAGAGAAGCTGAGTGGGGGGACAGGAGGGGCGCAGCAGTGTTAATTACTCTGCAGGGAGGAAGCACGCAGCACAGAGTAAAACCTGGATTCAGGTCAAGCAGAGTTGTGATTAAAGAAAGGACATGCAGAGTGCTTTATCAAACAAGGACATGTCTTCTACTGGGAAGAGAGTTACGGAAGAGAAAAGCACCCTGTCTTCCCTGCCCTGATCCTCCCCACCAGGGGATCTGGTCCTCCGTCCCAGAGTCCCTGCAGAAACTGAGGTTCCCCAAACCTTTAAAGTTCCTAGTACTTTCAGGCGTTCACACCAAGAGATGAGACTGCACACGTCCCATGCACCCCGGCTCCCAGCAGGGACAGTGGCATTTTCCATTAGGAGGGTGACAGACCTTCTCTAGCAGCTCTACAAACCCCCTAGGCACTGCCACTATCTCCCCAACTCTGCAGGCTTAGGCTAAGTCAGTCCTGCAGTTCGGCAGACTGCCAGCCCGGTGCGGGCCTGGCCCACCCCAAGCTCACGGTGCTGCGCCCCACAGTGAGGCCCAGAGGGCAGAGCGGCTCTGGCTCTGACTCCGGAGCAAGCTCCTCCTCTCTCTGGTTCTCCATCACCTGGAGGCACTACCTGTGCTATCATGGGATCCAACATCACCCTCTTTTGGGGGGATAAGCCCGTTTCTTCTCACGGAGCAGGTGGTAACTCCATGTTTGCGCAACTGGTGGCGTTCACAGTTAGATTTGGTAGAAAAGAAGGCATCGCATTTTTGACAGGGGAAGGGTTTCTGACCTGAAGCAGGAAAAAAAATATATGTGTTTATCTGGCTTTCTACTGCAATTAAAAAGTAAAGTTGCTTCTGATATATATATTCTACTGGGATTACTGGCATGTTTGTCCCCCTCCTCCACCCTTTCCTTTTAAGAAAACACATTTTTAAAAAAATAGTTGAGAAACACCAATAACTAGAATAACAATTTTTCTTCAACCTGCATGGAATGGAATGAGTTTTTAACTTCAAAATGCTAAAACAAAGTAAACAATGCAACCAAGATATGTGTGTTCACAAGAAAACAATGGTTTTACAATTTAAAATGTCAATAAGAACAACAAACGGGCATTTTTAAGGCAGAGCAAGACAAGTTCTATATTCAACCACAGAAAAAACACAAATTTCCAGCCCGGCAAGATGGTAAGAATCAAACAGAACAAGGAAGCAGGCTCGGGCCCTCTGCAGGAGGGATACTGACCCCGGATTCTCTTTAGGACTCACAGAGGCCAGAGAACTCGCCCAGTGTGGCAGGTCTCCCGTCCGCATGCGAGGTGACCTCCAGCACACTTGGCTTCTGAGGTCCCCTCACTAGCGGGGGCATCCTATCACTTAATCTGTGTCCAGGCCACTGCTGTTTCCACTGGGAAGGAGTGGCAGGGATGCTCGGCCCATGTGTTCCCAGGGTCTCTTTCCCTTCTCTGCATCCCGGCTGGGCAGTGACTAAATAACCAACACACAACAGAGTCTTGTGTGTCACTCCACAGGCGCATAGGGAGTGCTGGGCCAGCGTGCCCGGCCCAAATCCCATACCAGCTCCACAGTGTGGCGATCTGATGTGAGGAGGCCCCTCTTTACTTCCCAGGACAGGTTTGGCCTAACTGTCCTTTCCATCACTTGGATTCCTTTCACACGGTAAACACCTTGTTTCAAAATGTACTGGAAGGGCTGGGCGTGATGGCGCACACCTTTAATCCCAGCAGTCAGGAGGCAGAGGAAGGAGGATCGCCATGAGTTCGCGGCCACCCTGAGACCACCAAAAAAAGCGGGGAGGCTAGAGAGATGGCTTAGCAGTTAAATGCTTGCCTGTGAAGCCTAAGGACCCCCATTCGAGGCTCGATTCCCCTCAGGACAAATGTAAGCCAGGTGCACATGGTGGCTCATGTGTGTGGAGTTCTTTGCAGTGGCTGGAGGCCCGCGCCCATTTACTCTTTCTCTGTCTTTCTGTCACTCTCAAATAAATAAATAAAAATAAACAAAAAAATTTACTAAAAAAAAAAAATATCTGCTAGGAGCTCCCCTGTGGCTTGTGCAGGGTTTGTGTGGATGGGCGGCAGGGAGGAGGGTGAGAGCAAGGGAGAGAGAGAGATGAGAAAGGAGGAGAGGAGGCAAAGCAGGAGAAAGAGGAAGAGGAGAGAGAAGGGGGAGAGAAGGAAAAGAAGAAAAGGAGTCAGAAGAAGAGGGAGGAGGAAAGAGGAGAGGAGGCAGGGGAAGGAGAAGTAAGAGAAAAAGAGGAAGAGGAGGGAAAGGGCAGGGAGAAGGACAGCCTCCCAGGTTCACCGTATCACTAACTTCTTCCTTATTCCTCAACAGCCAGAGTCTAAGACCCAGTTTTTAAATATCTTTATAGCTGGGCGTGGTGGCGCACGCCTTTAATCCCAGCTCTCAGGAAGCAGGTAGTATGATCGCTGTTGAGTTTGAGGCCACCCTGAGACAACACAGTGATTCTAGGTCAGCCTGGAACAGAGTGAAATCCTACCTTGAAAAACCAAAAAAAAAAAAAAAAAAACTATATATATATATATCTATATATATATAAAACATATACATACATATAAATGTGCATGCGTGTGCACACACACACATACATTTACAAGCAGAGAGAGAGATAGAGAGAAGAGACAGACAGAATGGGCACATCAGGGCCTCCAGCAAACAAACTCCAGATGCATGCGCCACCTTGTGCATCTGGCTGTACATGGGTACTAGGGAATCGAACCTGGGTCATTAGGTTTTGTAGGCAAGTGGCTTAACCGCTGAGCCATCCCTCCAGCCCCACAGGCCCCTGTTTTTGATGGACTAACAAACTCAACTTCACAACTGCTACCAAGTTCTGCTTGCTGTTTTGGAGCCTTAGGCCCGTGTGCCGAACACCAGCAGCAAGGGTTGGCAAGAGGAGTAAGCTGGCAGAGCTCTCTGGAAACAAATCAGGGCCTTCTCTTCAAATTAATACTGTAACAGTGGACCAAGGCAGGGTTAGTGCAGTGCCCGGAGCCAGGCGTGGCTGGAGGCCTCAGAGCTGGCTCCCGGGGATGGGCCAGAGGAATTCCGGCTTCCCAGGTGAAGGAAGGTCCGGCGCTGCCTGGCACCTCTGTGTTGCATGACTGCAAAGGGGCACCACGCACAGGGTAGGAAGGTGGCCCAGAATCGTCACTGTAACAATGCAGCCAGGTTTGTGCACCAACAGTAATCAGAGGGGACATTTCTTCCCTCCTGAGTTAAAGGAAGCTTCTTAGACAATGCTTCTAAATCTTCTTTGGAGATCCCGAAGAAGGCAGATGAGCTGGGGATGTAGCTCAGGGTACAAACTTGTGCCTAGCACACACGAAACACTGAGTTTGAACCACAAAATTGTATAAGCCAAAATCAGTAGTTTCTACTCTATTGGGTTAAGAAAGGTATACAAAAGGTACGAAGCAAAAAGCAATGCAACTGTTCACAACAATCTAAGTACCCAAAATTACAAGCCTTGGTGGAGCCAGGTCAGAGTCCTATCATGTACACATTTAGGGAAGCCCTTATAAGGGGCCTAGCACAACACTGGAGAACCCAGCAACTGCTTCATAGAGACCCTGACACAACAAGAGTTTGCAGGCCAGGCATAGGAAACATCCACATTAACAAGAGCCCGAGAAAAACTGTGGCGTGTGGAGGCACACGCCTTAATCCCGGCACTTGGGAGGCAGAGGTAAGAGGATCGCCGTGAGTTCGAGGCCAGCCTGGGCTAGAGTGAGACCCTACCTAGAAAAACAAACAACAAGACATGCCTCTGAGTGACTAGCTGTAGTTTAATGCTTGATGTCACCTTTCAGGTGGTTTCTTGTTTTTCACTAAGAACTGAACATACCATTTTACAATCGCAGATGAGAATGAAATGGTCCCTTACCAATCATTGTTAAAAAGCAACAGGGGGCTGGAGAGAAGGCTTAGCAGTTTAGACGCTTGCCTGAAAAGCAGAAGGACCCAGGTTCAATTCTCCAGGTCCCACATAAGCCAGATGCACATGGTGGCACATATATCTAGAGTTTGTTTGCAGTGGCTAGAGGCCCTGGCATGCCCATTGTCACTCTCTCTGTCTCTAACAAATAAATAAAAATACATCTTTTAAAAAAAGCAACAGGGTAGCTTCTCTGAGTCTGACCAAACAGGGAAGAAGAGAATCAGGTTCATGTGAAGGAACTGGGCTCCATTCTTAGTGTGTGCGCACACACACACCCCAAGACAGAGAAGGGGGAACAAGTCAGAGGCTACAATGCAGTGATTTTTGACCTCAAAAACTTGTTCAGTGGCAAAAGCTTAGCTTGCAAAGGTTCTCTGCCCAGATCCCACATACCGCCAGATGCACAAAGTGGCACATGCTCTGGAGTTTGTTTGCAGCAATGTGCACAGGCTTTCTCTCTCTCAAATACATACATAAATAAAATATTTAGCAAAAAGAAAATGATGAGGGCTGGAGAGATGGCTTAGCGGTTAAGTGCTTGCCTGTGAAGCCTAAGGACACCGGTTCAAAGCTCGATTCCCCAGGACCCATGTTAGCCAAGTGCACAAGGGGGCGCACGCGTCTGGAGTCCATTTGCAGTGACTGGAAGCCCTGGCACGCCCATTCATTCTCTCTTTCTCTCTCCCTTTGTCTGTCTGTCACTCTCAAATAAATTAAATAAATAAATAAATAAATAAAAGAAAATGATGAGTCTGTACTTCTATCCCATAATTTATTCTCTAATTTTCACATACTTTGGTTTGGAGTGCCAGGCCAATGTCTCATGATAAAGGTGCATATCAATGCTGAATTAAGGGACAGCTGAAGGGTGCCTCAGCACCGCAGCATAGGGAGGACCCCATAGTACAACTGCAACTCCTCAGTAAGCTCGCACCTGCACCCCACGGCCTTTGGTTTTGGCCTTGCAGGGATGCTCAAAACTATGTACGCTGCCAGGTGTGGTGGCGCACGCCTTTAACACCAGCACTAGGGATGCAGAGATAGGAAGACTGCTGTAAGTTTGAGGCCAATTTGAGACTACATAGTGGACTCCAGGTCAGCCTGGGTTAGAGTGAGACCCCACTCTGAAAAACCAAACCAGCCAAACAAACAAAACCCCCCCCCCCCCCCGAGCCAGCCAGCGCCCATTCACACAGAGCGGTCAAGAAAGGACGACGGACTTCAGATAAGCAGTGTTATCTGGAAGGCACTGGGACAAGAGCAAGAGCAGGATGAGCAGCGGAGCAAGTCTGCTGAGGACACAGGGGCATTGTTTAGGACTTAATACAGAGCTGGCAATGTTCCTGGTCATTTCTCACAGAAAACCAGGGTCCAAAGTGGCCGGTGAGCCTGATGGAGACTCTTGAGTCTTGAGGTTGCTTTGCTTCATGCAGTAAGGGCACATCTCAGGCGGCCGCCGCCCGCAGCGTTCTCACAGCCGCGATGTCTTTCCTCCAGTGTACTTTGGTATCTGGCAGAGGCATGTACGGGGCTGGGCTGAGAGTAGCCACAGCTGCCACTGAAGACAGCGAGAGGTGGCCAAAGGAGAGAGCTGCCCGAGGCCCTGTGGGGAGGGGACCCCAGGGCAGGAAGGCCAGTGCTCGGACCCAGCAGCAATGGGGGGGGGGCGAGGGTGGAGAAGGGGAGCAGTGAGCCATGCAATCCCGGAGCACGGAGAGGAAGGGACCTCGGATCCTGCGCCAGCCTGACCTGTCACTGCGGAACGAGGAACCAGAGCAAAGGGAAGGAGGAAGAGAAGAGGACAGAACCCAAAAGCAACGGGCTGTGTTTTCTGACACTGTCCACTTGTGGCCTAAAGCTTCAGGGCGAGTCGCTGGAGAGGTGGGGGGGCAGGAACAATGCCCTGTTGTCTCCTGAGGGGCAACGGTCAGGAACAGGAAGACGAGAAGCAGGAAGTGTCATCATCAACAGGAAGCTACTGCAGAAAGCGCAGGTGGAGGCGGGGAGGGAAGCAGGTATGGGGACCACACCAGGGAACACGAAACAGCTTCCTGGAACCTGAGCCTGGCCTGTGCTGGACATTTAACGTCTGGTGATCTCCTGCGGGACGTGGGTGAACGGGAGGAGTGCGCACGAGGCGCAGGAGAGACCAAGGGTAACTTCACGCGTCTGCCGAGGGGGCAGGAGGCCATCTTTTGGGGTAAATGCAGCTTGTTTAACTATACTTGAAAGTGGATTCTGCTCAGTGCTGTTGACTGGAGTTCAGCTAGATCTTCCTCATTTACCACCTTTGTTTACAGGGCGGCTGAAAAGTTGAAGTTTAGTGTTTATAATCTTGAGTGTGTGCAGGCCTTAAGTCTTTTATCTAAGAGGACACTATCTCACAGAAACTACAGGGCTAGCAGAGCTCCCAGCAGGAAAATCGCAGGCTAGCCCCCTCCCGGCTTCAACATCGATGGATGGAAAATGTTCCCACGCGGCACCAGACGGAAGCTGGGTGCGCAGACCGACCACTCACTGAGACGTTCTGAGGCTGTCCCTGGAGGCTCAGCAGTGGAACACAGAACACAGCAGAGCTCAATGGACCCCCTGAAACGAATGATGAGCACCCTGACCGCAGCTGTCTTCCCCCTTGTGTCAAAGCACCTCCCCGTCTTCTCAACCTGGACATACAGGAACACAGGGAGCCACAGAAAGGCCCGTTACAGAACCAGCTGGCCACGTGCACTTGACTGTGGGCAGCTGCAGGAGGCTGGGCTTGGGCGTGGGCTTCTGGTTGCACCGTCATTACTCACAGAACACTGGTGAGCTGCTGAGCCTTCCTGTGACCTATTTCTTCATGGCAACACTGCTCTCAGGACTGTCATGAAGACCAGCTCTGGAATTTTCTGTTTTTATTTTTAACTACTACCAGTATGATTGGGTATCAGGGGCTGTCAAGGTTACCAGTAACTACACAGGAAGAAGTGGCAGTGTGTTTACATTACATCTACCCTTCTTCATCTCGAACAGGCTTTACACATTTGCTCCTAGGGTGAGAGGCTCCCAATCTTTAAAGCAACAGTGACATTCCGGCAATCAAAAGCAATGCATCCTGAGGCCTGGACACTCAAGGGGCCCTGTCTCTGGGATCTCCAGGTTCCAGCACAACCCCTGAAGAAAGTTTTGGCAGCTTCCAGAGAGATAGTCAGTTTGTTAGAATAGACACATCTGGGGAAAACTGTAGAGCATTAGCTAAGTACAGAACTCTCCCGTGAGGGATGATGAGGGGAGGCCAGGAGACAGCAACGGAAAGGGGGGGGGGAGGCAGGCCACCAGATACACGCACTTTCGTGACCCACTGCAACCTGACTTTGTCAGGTTTATGTTACTTCGATGGAAGGAAGACAGCCTGAAAAGGAAGCACGTACTGTAGAAATCTAGAAATTCGGGTTCCCCGGAGTCTCCCCTGGATTTGAGGCTGCACACTAGGGCTAGAGACTGTAGCTAGGTGCCAGGCTCTGGTGATTCCACCCCCCGCGCACTGCTAGCTTCTGCCTTCCCACCCCCACCCTGCACACGCCCCAGTTTCTAGGGACACCGTATGCACTCCCTCTGCCACTCCACCTCACCCAGCAAAGCCAGCATTCCGTGAGCACCTTAGCGTTTCCTGAGTCATCAGCCCCGCCTACTGCATTTCTGCCAGGGCACTGTGGCTTACACCTAGTTCCTACCAACGCCGCCTTACAATACTACATTGGGCTAATATATTGTATAAACCAAAACAAAACTGAACTTCACACCAACGATAAATAATGGTTTAGCCCATCCTAAGTACTTTATGGAAAAAGTATTTTATTTTGGGCAACAATCTGGGACTATACAAATAGTAAGTACTTTTGGTATTTGGTCCCATCTATTCATATTTGAGTTGTAAACTTCAAAAGTTAAGATGTTTACTTAATGCATGGTTAGTTCAATAATAAAATCCTATGAAAATATTCAGAAAATCATAGTTAAAACGAGAGCTATATGGGCTTTTGGATATCAGAAGTACTTGATATAAAATTATTTTAAGATGTACTCTACTTTTAAAGCTCAATTTAGGCCAGGTGTTGTGGCACACATCTTTAAAATCCCAGCACTTGGGAGGTAGAGGTAGGAGGATCACTGTGAGTTCGAGGCCACCCTGAGACTACATAGCGAATTCCTGGTCAGCCTGGGCTAGAGTGAGACCCTACCTCGAAAAACAAAACAAACAAACAAAAAGCTCAATTTACTTTAACATTAGAAAAGTACCTTTGTGATATCATTGTGGCAATATGAATTTGTTATTTAGGATATCAGAATATGCCTGGACTGCTTCTTGGAACAGCTGACAACAGCAGTCTAAATAGAACTGAACAAAACTCCGCTGGGCTGGGGAGACGGCTTGGCAGCTGAGGCTCTTGCTCTGCGAGCGGGAGCAGAGCGGGAGAGAGCTCGGGTTGGGATCCTGGGAACCCACACGAGGCCTGGCAAACCCCGAGGCGAACAATGAGGCCTGATGTAGAGGAAGAGGAGGTGCAAGGAGACACACCGGAGGCTTTCTCCTGCCCTCCGCAGGCTCGTCATGCACGTACCTGCCTGCACTTACATGAATACGTGTGAACACTTCACACACACCCCCCACCACCAACCACCATTGACTGTCAAAATAAATGAGAGACCAAAAATTCAAACAAGCAAAATTAAAATAATCAGGGAAGATGGAACCATGTCAGTGAAAGAAAAAGAAAACGGCCAAATCACACTTTTCAGTGTTACCCTTTTTAGATGTAGGGCAAGCAAAAGAACTCCATAGAATGTTCACCGTTTTACAAAGCTGCACTGAGGATGCCAGGATGAAAACTTTCATGTCAAAATAGCACTACTGCGCCCCAGTACCTCAGTACTGGGCTCACGTCTCGGGAGCCAACCCCATGCTTAGCCTAGATCTCAAAACCTTGGGTGGTGGGAAGAGAAGTGAGGGAGCTTATGGACCCATGATGTTTCCACTCGAAAATACCCCGTGTTGGACACTGTCTCACCAGTACCCTCAGTGGCTCAGGTTGTGGGTACAGATCATATGGCTACTAAGGGCATCGGGCCAGCCCCTGTGGCTTCTGCGATGGGGCGGGAAAGCTAGGAAAGAGTGAAGTCTGGGCAAAGGACTCATCGTTTGGGCCCATCCCTAGCCATAACTTTACTCTTCCCTGGCCCAGCCTCCGTGCCAGGGAAGTCGGACTCGCTGCCTGCTGGGCCCCGAGGGCTTTCTTACCAGTGTGTGTAAGCATGTGTCTCTGGAGGGAGCTGGCCCAAGGGAAGACCCGAGGACAGTGGGGGCAGTTGATCTTTTGCAGGCAGTTGGCATAGGAGTTCCGCTTTGCCCTCAGCAGCCTGTCTTCCGGGGGAGTACTCCGCTCCTCGTCACTGGGCCCATGGTGCTCTGCGGGAGCTCCGGCCACCTCCCCCTGAGCATCACTTTCTGCTGTCTGCAGAAATGGACTGAACTTGTTGGTGTCCGTGGTGGCCAGCATCTTCTCGATGCTGGCAAACTCTCCACTGGAGTCCAGATCCACCCCGCTGTTATTGGTGAGGGGCCGGTTCCTTGCCCCCCTTTTCCGGCCCCTCTTCTTGGAGGAGCCCACTGGCCCCTGTTCCGTGGGCAAGGCTTCCTCTGGGCTGCTGGCTGCAGGGGGTGGGTCACTGGCTTCGTTAGGGCCCGGGCTCTCAGCGGTAGTGGTGGTGGCTTTGGGGATGGGGTCCCCTAAGCTATCTGCGGCCGTGCTGCTACTGCTGGTGCTTGGTGGCCCTGGGTCAGCCCCCTTGGATTTCAACAGAGTTGGGGCTGACGATACGGATGAGATGATCTGGGCAATGGAGGCCAGGGGAGGCAGCTCCTCTGTCATAGGGGGCTTTGGCAAGAGCAAGGGGGGTTTGGGCCGCAGCGGCCGAAGCAAGGCTGGGCTGCTCAGGAGAGCTGAGTTGCTGATGAGGGCCGAGCTGCCCAGGAGGGGAGGGCTGCTGATGAGAGCTGAGGAGTAGATGGGGACAGCCAGCTGAACAGAGCCCTGGAGGGGCTGAGTGTGGGGCTCCAGGCTGGCAGCCATGGTGGCGGCTGCCACAGTGCTTGTGGAGTTTTCCAGCATCCCTCTGGACTCCAAAGTCACTGGCAGGGCAGAGCAGGGTGGTGGGCAGGGAGAGAGCTGCTCCGCACTCGAGGCTTCCCGCTCCGGGACCTTGTTTTCACTGAGAACAACAGGGTCCTTGTCTCCTTTCCTTAAGTTCTTGGGGATAGACAGGTCTATGGGCTCCATGGAGCAGTCGTAGGAGGAGTTCAGGGAAGAAGGGCTCAGGAAAGAGGACACATTTTCCTGCTTCACTTGGACCAGCGCCAGGCCCTTTTGTGAAAAATCAAGAGGCTCGTTGAAATCCATTGCAAAGCTGCTGGCCGGCTCCAACTTGACAGAGATGTGTGAAGGCAAGGGCTGGGCGGGGCCTGTGTGAAGAAAGCCATTTTGGGGCTCCAGAAACGTGGCGAGGGGCTTGCAGTCTCCAAAAGCGACGCAGCCGCCCTCCTCCCCCCTCCCGGGGGCGCCGGCGGGTGTCTCGGCGGGGCCCAGGGCGCTGTCGGCCGCGAGCACGTAGCTCTCGATGTCCTGCTCCGGCACGTGCAGGTGCTGCTTGAGGATGTGGTGCACGCAGTTGCGCTTGGCGGCGAAGGCCGCGCTGCACTCCTTGCACTCGAAGGGCTTGCGTGCCTTGTGGCAGCCGCCCGGGCCGCGGCTGCAGTGCGAGCGCATGTGGACGCGCAGCGCGCGGCAGTGCTTCAGGTCCTCGCCGCACAGGCGGCACACGGTTTCCGGCGAGCAGAAGGCGTCCACGAGCTCCGCGGCGCTGCTGCTCACGTACTCGATGTTCTTCTCGATGTCCTTGCGGGTGGCTTTGAGGTGCTTCTTGCGCAGGTGCCGCTCGCAGTTGGCTTTGACCGTGAACGGGTAGTGGCAGATCTTGCAGATGTAGGGCCGCTCCCCGCTGTGCGTGCGCAGGTGGCGGATGAGCGCGGCCTTGTCCGCGGCGATGTAGTCACAGATGTTGCACTGGTAGGGAGAGATGCCCAGGTGGGAGCGCACGTGGGCGCGCAGGACTCCCGAGAAGGCGAACACCTGGTTGCAGAAGCGGCAGGGGTAGAGCACCTTGCGCATGGCGGGGGCCTTCTTGCCGCCAGGGCCCGTCATGATGGCCTTGAGGTCCCCTTCGGTGATCTCCTGCTTGACCTTGGCCTCCATGCTCAGGGGCAGCAGGGCCTCGATGATGCTGTCCTGCTCCAGCTGCGTCTTCATCTCGGGCTGCCCGGGGAGCTCGGCCCCCGGCGGCTGCAGGAAGAGCTGGGTGGCGGCGTGCGCCTGGGCCCCCGACTTGGCCTGCAGCGCGTGGGCACCGGCGGCGGCCTCCGCGGGCCCCTTGAGCACCTTCATCGGGGGTGGCGGGAGGCCGGGGCTCATGCAGCCCGGCGAGGCCTGCTGGGCGTTGATGAGAGGCGGGGGTGTGGAGGTGGCTACCACCGTCCGGGGTGTGACCAGGGGCTTTGGTTTCAGAGGGGGCATATGCTTGAAGATGGCTTGCAGGGGCGTGGCGGGAGCCTTGGAGAGAGGCGGAAGACTGATCTGCGGGGGCGCCGAGGCGGCCATCTTCAGAATCTGCTGGATGTCGGCCAGCTCGATGGCCGACTCGCCCGAGATGGGCTTGACCACAATACTGCTGTCGGGCTGGATGATGAAACCCTTCTGGAAGGGCTGTAAGGACACGTGCTTCAGGGTGGCTTCCTTGGCAGCTGGGATGACCGCGAGAGAGCCGCCGAGGGAAGCGGCTTCGAAAGGAGACAGACTCAGCACTTCGGTGCAGCCGGGGTCCTGAGGTAGCTGCCGCTTGAGGGGCTGGAGCCGGGCGGCCGGGCCGTCGTCTGCCGGGGGCGGCTCGGCAGGCGCGTCTTTGGTGGGCTGCAGGCCCAGCAAGGCCAGGAAGACCTTCTGGTCCAGGGCGTCGCCAGCCAGGCTCTTGGCTTGCGGCTTCTCGCGGCCCTGGTCCAGGGCGGCGTGCGTCTGCCTGTGCAGGGCGAGCGCGGGAAGCATGGGGAATGCCTTGTCGCAGGTGTCACACACGAAGCGGTGCTGCTCGCTGGTGCACCGTCGCAGGTTTGTTTCACACCAGGCCTGCGGGGAGAGCGCCATGCAGAAAGGAAACAAAGGCGAGTGTTTAGAAGTAATCCCAGGAGGAAATGCGTTTTTGTGTACACGCCCCACTATGCAGTCTTTCCCTGTTAAATATAAGGAGCTGACCTTCTGAATGAGAAGCTAGGAATGGATTAGGAACCCAGGGAAGTTAGTTTCATCAAGGACGTCCTCACCAGGGAAACACTGATATGCAGTGACTTAACACCGTGATGAAGGAAGAAATACTTCTTTTTCAAATAGGTTCCTTGAGATGGATGCATTCCTCTAATACCAGCATTCGAGAGGCTTATTTTAGGTTTGAGGCCAGCCTGAGTTACATAGCTGGTGCCAGGCTAACCAGGGCTACATAACAAGACCCTGTCTCAAAAGACAAAAACAAGGGGCTGGAGAGATGGCTTAGCAGTTAAGGTGCTTGCCTGCAAAGCCAAAGGACCCAGGTTTGACTCTCCAGGACCCACGTAAGCCAGATGCACAAGGGGGTGCACACATCTGGAGTTTGTATGCAGTGGCTGGAGGCCCTAGCATGCCCATTCTCTCTCAATCTCTCTCTCTCTCTCTCTCTCAGATAAATAAAAATAGAAATAATTAAAAAAAAAAAAGACATAAACAAGCCAGGCATGGTGGTACATGCCTTTAATCCCAGCACTTGGGAGGAAGAGATAGGAGGATTGCTGTAAGTTCAAGGCTAGCTTGGAACTACAGAGTGAGTTCCAGGTCAGCCTGGGCTAGAGGACTAGAGACTCTACCTGGAAAAAACTAAAACAACACAACAACAACAATAACAAAACAATCTAACAACAAAATAAGACTATAAAAATTAAGAACCAATAAAATAAAATAAAGATGGGGGTGGTGCCTGCCTTACAAAACTAATGGCTAGAACTGGCTACCTGAGTGAGACTGGATAGCTCAGTCGGCAAAGCATCAGAATTGGCTATCTGTAGCTGTGGGAGAAGGGACACTTTCTGGGAGGGGCAGGAAGGATGCTACACATGTGGGTGTGTACATACATGTAACAGACCACTGCACATGAAGCTTTTGTACTTGAAGAACTCTGAATATTTCCTATCTCAACACCCTGAGACTACATAGTGAATTCCAGGTCAGCCTGGGCTGGAAAGAGACCTTACCTCAAAACAAAACAAAATACAAAATGTGGATTCAAATTACAGTAGGGCTTTATTCAGGGTGGTGAGCGATATACCAGCCTGGACGAGCAAAGGGACAGCATTTTCTGGCAAAAAGACCCCAGGATGAGGGAGCTTAGCCAACTACATGGGCTGTGGAAGTGACTTCAGGTTCCATACACCCAGAAGAGTACCTGAGAAATCCGAGGAAACTTCCTACAGGAGAAGTCAGTAAACCCTAAATCGTGGAAGCCAGCAGGAATTGAAGGATTGTTCTGGATGAAAGGTCTTCCCATTGCATCCCTGGGAAGCTGTTTGTGGACAAGTGCATTGTGGCGCAGCAGCCCTCGATGTGTTCGAAAAGTTACACAGCAAATGTCACATCTAGAAGAAAGGAGGGACAACGACATGAAGAAGCAGCCAGAGCCTCCACTGGCCTGTTACCTTTAATGTAGACACATACATTATTAATTATATTATACAAAATACTATTAATTATATATAATTCTGGGCACTAAGTCTTTGCAGGTGGGGCAGTAGGGCCTGCACGAGTCAGGCCCCCGGGCCGGGCACACCGGGAGGAGAGCTGGGGCCGTGGAGGCCCCGCTGTCCCTCACGACCGCAATCACGCAGCGTCGGAGGGTCAGTTCAAAGTGTCGTCCTCCCTTAGCTCAGTGGATTCTAATGATTATAAATGCTTAAAAGGCAAAAAAAAAAAAAAAAAAGTTTATGTTTACGCAGCACTAGAGCAAACACACAGGCAACCGTGGCGTCTGACGGAGATAAAATAATTATACGCTAGTACCTACTGAATTGGTAGTAACTGTGACTGCAGATTCCATCCAGGGATCATTACACCCTATTCTGAACAACAGCCACACAGTGAACTCGCACTAAGTGCAAAGCTACACCCGGGAAGCACATTACAAGGGCAGCAGGGAGACCCTCACCTGACAGGTGAAATGTTAAGTTAATCAACATGAATGAGGCCACAGCAAGAAAAGCCGAAGAGAGAATGCGGGACTGAGCCCCTATCTCCATCTGCACCTACTACAAGGCTTTCTCTCTTTCCTCCAAGATTCTCATAAATGCCTTTTCAAAGTCATGACCACAGCCGGGCATGGTGGCACAGGCCTTGAAACCCAGCACTTGGGAGGCAGAGGTAGGTGGATTGCTGTGTTGGCAAGGCTACATGGTGAAACCCAGGTCAGCCTAGACTAGAGTGAGACCCTACCTCAAAAACCAAAATCAATCAATCAATCATGACCCTTGCCCAGAGTGGTGGCACATGTCTTTAATCCCAGCGCTTGGGAGGCAGAGGTAGGAGGATCACCGTGAGTTCAAGGCCACCCCAAGACTACAGAGTGAATTCCAGGTCAGCCTGGGCTAGAGCGAGATCCTACCTCCAGAAAAATAAATAACTAAAAATCATGACCCTTAAGCAAGGGTAAAAACCCACTGACTCTTCTTGTTGTTTTTTTTATTTTTGGTTTTTCAAGGTAGGGTCTCACTTTGGCCCAGGCTGACCTGGAATTCACTATGTAGTCTCAGGGTGGCCTTGAACTCACAGCAGTCCTCCTACCTCTGCCTTCCGAGTGCTGGGATTAAAAGCGTACGCCACCACACCCGGCCTGACTCTTCTTTTTAGACATGAATTCCAGGTCCTAAAATGTTTGGAGCATGTGGACATGAAGCAAACACCATGTCGTAACATTGTCACTTCAGTATCTAGGTCTTCATTGACAGTGGCATTTAAAATGCTACAATAACCCTACCAGCATCCCCCAGATGCACTAAATACAGCCACGTGAGTCACATGAGGCTACCTCTGCTGAAATTCATTAAAATTCCTGATGCACCTTAATCCCCTCCCAGAGCCTATTGCACGGGGCAGTGTGGGCATGGGACATAGGCATGATGGCAGAAAGTTCGGTGTGCCAAGCACCAGGCCGTATTTACTCGTACAACCGTATCCACACGTTGTGGAACCTGTCAGGCAGCTCTCACTGCCACTGCTTTTACAGAGCCATGGCAGCTTGCTCTTGTTTACACTACATACTCCTGAACAGAAACCTGCTATTCTCTGGAAGGAGACAATGAACCCCCACAACGCAGCCGAGCTCACTGTGATGAAAAGCTTGTTTTCTGGGTCCTTGATGGGCTGTGGTGGCACAAGTGCAATCACAGACCCAACTCTTCTGTCCCTGGTTAGCTTGGGGACATTCTCCAGAAAGATTCCTGTCATCACTCAACTACATTCACAATACCCGATTGCCACGAGCCACTCAAAACACAACTCTCTCTCTCTCTCCTTTTTGTTTTTTAAGGTAGGGTCTCACTCAAGTCCAGCCTGACCTGGAATTCACTCTGTAGTCTCAGGGTGGTCTTGAATTCACTGTGATCCTCCTACCTCTGCCTCCAGAGTGCTGGGATTAAAGGTGTGTGCCACCACACCCACCCAACTCCACACCAGTCCTTTTGAGGAGCCCGTGGCGTTCCCCTGCTGTGGTGAGGGCGAGAGGAGCGCCTTAAGGGGCATGCTCTCAAGGTGGGGCGTGTCCTCATAGGTGGGCATGTCCTTGGGAGAGGTCAGATCACAGGAACCGTTCCCTGCCAAAGTAGCAGAGGTCTAAGTCACAGGTGAGGGGTTAAGCAGGGAAGGAGCACAGCCACTCTGGGCCAGGGTCTACTCCTGGATGGCACGTGTGCCAGTTCTGAGCTGCAGAGACAGAGGGTGGCTGAGGACAGCCTTGCTTAGGTTCAAAATGATGTGGTCCCCAACTTGTCTCACTAGTGGTCAGCTGACAGCTCTGGACTTGGCTGAAGCATGAGAGAAATCAGGTACTTGGAGCAGGTGTTTGGTGATATTAAGAAATTATTCCTGCCAAGTGTAGTGGCTCATACCTTTAATCCCAGCACTCTGGAGGCAAAGGTAGGAGGATTGCTGTGACTTCAAGGCCACCCTGAAACTACACAGTGAATTCCAGGTCAGTATGGGCTACAGAGAGACCCTGTCTTGAGAAAAAAAAAAAAAAAAAAAGGGGGTCTCTAGCTCAGGCAGATCTGAACTTCACTATGTAGTCTCAGGGTGGCCTTGAACTCACAGTGATCCTCCTACCTGGGCTTAAAGGCGTGCACCACCACGCCCAGCTTGGCTATGATCAGAGTCCTTGACAGTGTACTATGTGGGTGGGGAGAGGCGACAGAAGACACGTTGTGAGTGGGTAAGATGGGTGAGGCACACGGGAGCTCATGATTCTGTCTTCTCTATTTTTGCACATGCCGAAAAGATGCTTTCATACACGTAGGAGAGAAAACTGTTCTTACGACAAAGAGCTAGTGAGAGTAAGCTGATATTTTTACCACTGTCTCCAAGTTTTTACCAATGATTGTCTCCAGTAGGAGTGTTGTGAGTGGGGACTCAATTCATGAAAAGCACAGAAGGGACACTCCTTTACCTCGGATCCCTTTGACACATGGACTGTGACTGTGTTTCCTCTTGTACTGACTGAACCATCAGAGCTTTTGGGAAGGGTGGGTGGGAATAAAGGAATTTACATTCAGAGCAAGCTGGGAGCTCAAAGCCTGTGATGTTTGGTTTGGTCTTTTATGAAACAGATTTATGAAACAGAGGCAGTTCCAGGGAGTTCTAGGAGCCCAAAGTCAGGCTGTGCATTCCCTAAGAGGTACAAGTGAGGAGGGCAACAGGGAACGTGCCATGCCGTGGATCCTCCTGGTATTTCCGCTGGCATCCGGAACTCAGTATTCCTGTGAACTATTAGCATTTACTACATATATTTTGTACAGAATACTTTGGATATTTTTAATATTAATTTTTATTTATTAGAGAGTGAGAGAGAGAATGGGCACACCAGGGCCTATGGCCACTGCAAATGAACTCCAGATGCATGCGTTACCTTGTGCATCTGGCTTTACATGGGTCCTAGGGAATCCAACCTAGGTCCTCAGGCTTCAAGGGAAAGCGCCTTAACTGCTAAGCCATCTCTCTAGCCCTACTTTGAGTATTTTAAATTAATTTTTACGAGTGCTGGACACTGTTCTAGATGCTGAGATGTGGCAACACACATCTAAGGTCATTCCACTGTAGCTACACATTAGGAATAATCAGTGATCGGTGAGTCACACCTGCAAGTCAACCATTTCCTTCCAGTGCCCCTTTAGCTGTGAAGCCAGCAGGGATTACACCACGTCGAGGGACTTGTTACTCGAAGCAATCTCATGAAATGATCTATATAAACCTTATATGTTTGTCTAACCTAAAAAAAAAAATTAAGAAATTGTCGGGCATGGTGGTACACGCCTTTAATCTCAGCACTCGGGAGGCAGAGATAGAAGGCCATGAGTTCGAGGCCACCCTGAGGCAACATAGTGAATTCCAGGTCAGTCTGGGCCTTGGTTGGCCTCAAACTCATGGTGGTTCTCCTACCTCAACCTCTTGGGGGCTGGAATTAAAGGTATGAGCCACCATGTCAAGAAATGTGACAATAGAAAGCAATGTTCTTCACTGTTTGGGTATTATATACTTGAGAATTTGTTAAAATTTATTTGCAAAACCAAAATTGCTATGTGAGCTGCTTTTGTTTTCATTCACAGATACACACAATGCAATGAGAAATCGGAGTAGTCTTAACACATGGTCCCCACTAAGGCTGGAAGGAATTACCCCTGACCACTCTGCTCAGCTTTCACACTATAAATAAATACCCCTCATATGATTTCCTGCTGTGTTTTTTGCATTTTTGTACTTTTTAATGGCCATTTTGGCATATAATGGTCCTTAGGTGTGGTTTTGAAATGTGGTTTCGTGTCTTACACACCAGTGTCGATGAGGTGCCTCATGCAGAGTTGGTGTGTTATGCGCCCAGGCACGCACTGTGGTGGTGTCAGCCACGAGTCAATGCTAGTGAGCCAATAATAAGTCATCAGGCAGCTTCAAACAGACATACCAGCAGGTTTTGTGTTGTTAGTTGGTGGCAATGGGAGCAGAGGAGCAAGAAGTCTAAACTTCCTGAATTTTCTGTTCATTTTTATTTATTTATTTGAGAAAAACTTTCTGAATTTTCTACCAACAACATTCGTCTGTGCTTGGTACAATTTCAGTGTTTGCAATGGCCTGACAGAACCCAACTGTTCCCAGGAACTGCACTCTGGGGCCTTTCACATCCACAGCTCCTGTATCCATGGATTCAACCAACCACAGCTGGCTGAACTGTGAAGATCTGGGGAAAATGCACCTGTACTGAACATGCATTTTTTTCCTTGTTATGATCCCCTAAAAGAACAGCATAATAATTTACACGGCATCTCCATGTGTTAGGTATTACAGCTGGTCCAGAGCTGACTTAAAGCCACAGGAGAGGACTGCACAGGCTCTATACACACAGAGCACGACTTTATATACGAAACCTGAACACCTGTAGATGGGTTCTTAAGGGACACGGAGCCAGGGTCTCTACTGAGTCTGTTTTACTGCCTGCAGTTCTATGCCACTTTCCTCTATCAATCACACATATGATACAACATTTTGCCACGTTTAGATTCTTTTTTTTTTTTTTTCGAGGTAGGGTCTCACTCTAGCCCAGGCTGACCTGGAATTCACTATGGAGTCTCAGGGTGGCCTTGAACTCACAGCAATCCTCCTACCTCTGCCTCCCGAGTGCTGGGATTAAAGGTGTGCGCCACCACGCCCGGCACGTTTAGATTCTTTAAGGTGAAGCAAGAACTTAAGACTTTTTTCAAGCCAAACTAAGGTACAGCTTTAAGTGGTGGACTGTAACTGTAATCCCAGCACTTGGGAGGCTGAGGCAGGAAGATCATGAATTTCAGACCAGCCTTTGGCAAAATAGTGAAACCCTGTTAAAAAATAGATATCATAGAAAGCATTTGACAAAATCCAACATCCCTTCATGATAAAAGTCCTACAGAGACTGGGAATAGAAGGAACATATCTCAATATAATAAAGGCTATTTATGACAAGCCTACAGCCAACATATTACTAAATGGGGAAAAACTGGAAGCTTTTCCACTAAAATCAGGAACAAGACAAGGGTGTCCACTGTCTCCACTTCTATTTAATATAGTTTTGGAAGTCTTAGCCATAGCAATAAGGCAAGAGACACACATAAAAGGGATACAAATTGGAAAGGAAGAAATCAAGTTATCACTATTTGCAGATGACATGATTCTATACATAAAGGACCCTAAAGACTCTACTAGCAAGCTGTTAGAGCTAATCAAAACCTACAGCAATGTAGCAGGATACAAAATAAATACACAGAAATCAGTAGCCTTCATATATGCTAACAACAAACACACAGAGGATGAAATCAGAGAATCACTCCCATTCACAATTGCATCAAAAAAAATAAAATACCTTGGAATAAACCTAACTAAGGAAGTAAAGAAACTATACAATGAGAACTTTAAGACACTCAAGCGAGAAATTGCAGAAGACACTAGAAAGTGGAGAAACATCCCTTGTTCCTGGCTTGGAAGAATCAATATCGTGAAAATGGCAATCTTACCTAAAGCAATCTACACATTTAATGCAATCCCTATCAAAATTCCAAAGGCTTTCTTCATGGAAATAGAAAAAACAATCCAAAAATTCATTTGGAATCATAAAAAACCTCGAATATCTAAAATAATACTGAGCAACAAAAAAGAGGCTGGTGGTATCACCATACCTGATTTTAACCTATACTACAGAGCCATAGTAACAAAAACAGCATGGTACTGGCACAAAAACAGACATGTAGATCAGTGGAACAGAATAGAGGACCCAGATGTAAGCCCAAGTAGCTATAGCCACCTGATATTCGATAAAAATGCCAAAAATACTCATTGGAGAAGAGACAGCCTCTTCAGCAAATGGTGTTTTGAAAACTGGATAAATATCTGCAGAAGGATGAAAATAGATTCTTCTATCTCGCCATGCACAAGAATTAAGTCCAAATGGATTAAAGACCTTAACATCAGACCGGAAACTTTGAAACTGCTAGAGGAAAAAGTAGGGGAAACCCTCCAACATATTGGTCTTGGCAAAGACTTTCTAAATACAACCCCAATTGCTCAGGCAATAAAACCACAGATTAACCACTGGGACCTAATGAAATTACAAAGATTTTGCACCGCAAAGGACACAGTGAAAAAAGCAAAGAGGCAACCTACAGAATGGGAAAAAATCTTCGCCAGCTATATATCTGATAAAGGATTAATATCTAGGATATACAAAGAACTCAAAAAGTTAACTAATAAGGAATCAAACAGGCCAATCAAAAAATGGGCTAAGGAGCTAAATAGAGAGTTCTCAAAGGAAGAAATACGAATGGCATATAAGCACCTAAAAAAATGTTCTACGTCACTAGTCATCAGGGAAATGCAGATTAAAACTACATTGAGATTCCATCTCACTCCTGTCAGATTGGCCACCATCATGAAAACAAATGATCATAAATGTTGGCGGGGATGTGGAAAAAAAGGAACCCTTCTGCACTGCTGGTGGGAATGCAATCTGGTCCAGCCATTGTGGAAAACAGTGTGGAGGTTCCTAAAGCAGCTAGAGATTGATCTACCATATGACCCAGCTATAGCACTCCTAGGCATATATCCAAAGGACTCATCTCATTTCCTTAGAAGTACATGCTCAACCATGTTTATTGCTGCTCAATTTATAATAGCTGGGTAATGGAACCAGCCTAGATGTCCCTCAACAGATGAGTGGATAATGAAGATGTGGTACATTTATACAATGGAGTTCTACTCAGCGGTAAAGAAAAATGAAGTTATGAAATTTGCAGAAAAATGGATGGACCTGGAAAGTATTATACTAAGTCAGGTAACCCAGGCCCAGAAAGCCAAGCGCCACATGTTCTCCCTCATATGGGGATCCTAGCTACAGATGACTGGGCTTCTGTGTGAGAATGAAAATACTTAGTAGCAGAGGCCAGTAAGTTGAAAAGGAGACATAAAGGGTGGAGAAAGGAAGGGAGGAGGATACTTAATAGGTTGATATTGTATATATGTAATTACAATGATTGTAATGGGGAGGTAATATGATTGAGAATGGAATTTCAAACGGGAAAGTGTGGGGGTGGGGAGGGAGGGAATTACCATGGGATATATTTTATAATCATGGAAAATGTTAATAAAAAAAAAAAAAAAAAAAAAAAAAAAAAAAATAAAGTGGGAGCATTTGGCAAAAAAAAAAAAAAAAAAAAAAAAAATAGATATCATAAGTGGAACTTGAAAGCAGAATTTTAGATTTTTTTCCTCAAGTCTTTATAGATATTTTGCCTACCCTAAATTTGACAAGTAAATAAAATAGCTTGTCTAATATTCATTGTAAACTAAACTTAGTTTCCATACAGACTTTTTTAAACCTAAACAAAACTGTTATTTAAGATGCATTTTTAATTTATTTATTTTATTTTTTGAGGTAGGGTCTCGCTCCAGTCCAGGCTGAGCTAGAATTCATTATGTAGTCTCAGGCTGGCCTCGAACTCATAGCAAGTCCTACCTCTGCCTCCCAAGTGCTGGGACTAAAGGTGTGCACCACCACACCTGGCTTAAAATGCATTTTTATTTACAAGCATAAAACTCGAAAAATTGTACAAAAACAAAACTTTGAGCAGTAAAAGTTTATCCCACAGATTTATTTTATTTTTATGGTCCTAGTTTTTTGAGGTAGGGTCTCACTGTAGCTCAGGCTGGCCTGGAATTCACTGTGTACTCTCAGGGTAGCCTTGAACTCACAGCACTCTTCCTGCCTCTGCCTCCCAAGTGCTGGGATTAAAGACGTGCACACCATGCCGGGCCCTCAAGATTGAGACTAAAAAGCCAGATTTGCCGGGAGGCAGAGGTAGGAGGATCTCTATGAGTTTGAAGCCATCCTGAGCCTACAGAGTGAGTTCCAGGCCAGCCTGGGCTACTTGAGACCCTACCTCATAAACCAAAAACAAACAAGCAAGCAAACAAAAACAACCAGCGGGCTGGAAAGATGGCTTGGCGGTTAAGGCGCTTGCCTGCAAAGCCAAAGGCCTCGGTTTGATTCCCCAGGACCCATGTAAGCCACATGCACAAGGTGGCACATGCATCTGGAGTTTGTTTGCAGTGACTGGAAGGCCTGGTACACCCATTCTCCCCCCCGCCCAGATTCTTTCCCTCTCTCACATAAATACATCCAATCTATGCTACAGTAAATTACATGTATTAATGAAAGTATGTATAGCCTGAGAGGAAATGGTGCTGACTCCTGGTAGCATGAGAGTCACCCATAAAAATTGGACAGGCCAGCCTGAGGGAGTAGGCTGCAAACTTTGTGAACTCCATATTGGTATAAGTTCTTAAGCATGTTCCCTAATTATTTAACAGAGACATGTGCACACATATATGTAAGTATGTGTGTATACACATATGTCTCTATATATACATATACTTGCATGTATTTACAATGTGTTAGGTAAACTATTAAATATTACTATCAAGAATGAGGTGAAAGTTTCGTTCTTGTACTTCAGATATTCTGAATATACTCCACTTGAGACCACTATGGACACAGTGTTTGCTGACGTCAGGCTCTCAGTGAGTGGCAGGAACAGGTAGGTTTCATAAAGGAAATGGAGATGACCCCGAATACTGCAATTAGAAATTCCTGTGCCCTAGGGCACAGTCTCATATGCAGCTCAGTAAACACACGGCAACATTACTGAGCAGCAGCCACAGCCGTGTCCTCACGTTACAGTGGGCAGTGTGGGAGGGCACGGACGCGGGAACCCGACACAGGGGCAGGGGCAGGAGTTCTGGACACAGGACCTTACTCAGCTATGTAAAATTCACCAAATATCACAGATAAAAGTGACTGTACCACAGTGTTAAGAAAGCAAACTTTTGGATCCAACTGGAACTCTACCAAGCCTGCAAAGTCAGAGTAAGTGACAAAAGGGTGTCCCAGGAACGCGCACATGAAAACGCTCTCGTTACTTTTATGGCTAGGCAAGTTTAAAATACAAATTATAATAAGACACAAGAGCCCATCCAGACAATGGAATCTATGGTGCTACTCTGAATAACAGGCGCGAAATGTAAACTGCAAGGCATTACTGCGTTAGTTTCTCTTGCTGGGGAAAAACAGAAACCTGGAAAAGCCCATTTCTTGGCAAGCATTAGCAAAGATGAAAATGCAGGTAAGGACAGGTGTGTAGCTTCCACTGAGGTAGGATGGTCAGTACATAAGAAAAACAGAGGTGAAGGAGAGAGAGAAAGAGGGAAGGAAGGAGAGATTAAAAATAAAGGGGGGGGGAGGGGGAATGAATGCCAGAAAAATGAGTCTGAACTTCAAATGCATGTGTTCTTTTTGTTATTGTTTTCTTTTTTGTGAGGTAGAGTTTCGATGTATCGCAGGCTGACCTGGAATTCACCATGTACTTAGTCTCAGGGTGGCCCCGAACTCACAGCGATCCTCCTACACCTCTGCCTCCCGAGCGCTGGGATGAAAGGCGTGCGCCACCACGCCTGGCACGTGGATTCTTTCGACCCACAGAAAAATGAAAGTGTTCTCAGTGCTTCTGCCTCACGGTCGGAGATTCATGAAGACAAGCGTGCCTCTGGTGAATGCTTTCCTCCTGCAGCCACAGTGTGGAAGAACGCGTCCTACCGGGAGCCTTCAAAACAAGTCTAAGTGAAGGTCAAGGTCTGCTTTCCACATTTCTGTTTTCATGGGATTTCAGACTAGGCCGGCTGGCTCTCTGTCCCTCTGCTGGGACACAGGCATGGGTTACCACGACTACCGGCCGTTTTCCCACTGAAATGATCGAGTCTCACCTCGCAAGCAAGCTGCTGGAACAACAAGCAGCAGCAGAGAAAAATCAACATCAAAACAACCCATTCTGCTCTGGAACCACAAGCCAGTGACCGCGAGGCGGTGGGAAGAAAGGCCCAAAGGACACCCTTGCCGCCCTCCTTGCGCTGTGCCGCAGACAGCCCACAGCGCCCGACTCGGCCAGGGGCTGTGTCCGCACAGGCAAGGGCTCAGCTGCCCTCCCCACGCCTGCAGGAAAATGCTTTGCAATCTTGTTTCTGAGAAGTGCTTCAAGGACAAGGGAGGTCACTGTCCATCTGTGGACCACGCTCCAGGAAGCACAGCCTGCTGCGGGCTCCGTCACTGCCGGCGTGCACGGCCAGCTTGTGGTAGTCAGCGTCCATCACAGCCATGGCCACGGCACGGGTGGGCCCGGGACCAGATCCTCACTCACACGCCACATTCGTGGGATATCTCAACTCTGCCAGGGACTTAAGCATAAAGAATAATTGCGAAATACTTAAAACGAGGTAGAAATGCCCTTAAGAGTCAAGGCGAATGGGCGGGCCGTAGGGCAGCTTCGGTTTGCAAGCGATTCTGACAGTGTCCGCAAGGAACTTTTACACGTCATGTTTGCTGCCAGTGAAATAAATTTATCTGGGGGGCGAGGGGGGGATGAATTTTTGTGAGCTTTAAACAAGCTAATAGAACTCCATTGGCACTGCCTTCTAAAAACAAAACTATCTTTTTTGAAATCATATTGAAATAGACTGCCCTCAGAAGACAACACTATCAGTGGAAAAGCTTCCCAAGGACAGTTTATGGTGACATTCCATATGTACACAGGAATGAATGTGAAGATGGACGTTGGTCTGACTCAGCTCCTAGCGGGCTTGTTCAATGCTCAGCCTACGGAACGTCAAAGCACTTTGCTCTCACAGGCAGCATTTCCACTTCAAGGCAGGGCACAGGTGCCAATTCACTTAGAAAAACTCCAAAAGCTGGCCAAAGTTTCTCTAAGAAACCCGAATTTGGAATGTTGGGAGGGATTTGATCTTTTTTCATGTCTATGTAATACCGGTCACTGAATCTTGGGGTCCTACTTGCAGTGGGGTTACTCTACCGTGGTCTCTATTGCTGGTTATGGGGCTCTAGCAGTTCTTAAGGGCAGGTGAAGGGGAGGGCTGGGGTATTAGGATGCCAAGTCAAGTGGCTCCGGGGAATAGCAGAGGGGCAGCAGCTGCCTGTGTCTTATCTCCTGGCCTCCCTTAGCACCAAGTGGAGTATGTGCGAAGCACAGACAGTCCTTGAGTGGAGGTCCCACGGGCTAGCAAGGCCTCCTCACGGCAGCAGAAGGGTGAGTGAGTTGCCTTTTTAAAAAAACAATTTCATACAGATAGATAACATATTTTCACTACAGTCATCCCGCTGCCCGCTCTTGTCTCCCTCTCACTCCTGCGGGACCCTCTTCTTCCCAACGAGTCCTCCTCCTGCTTTCAAGTCCTTTGTGGGGGGGGGGGGGGTGACCCAATGAATTAAACAGGGCTGCTTGCATAAACGTGGGTGGGCACGTTATGAGTGGCTACTCACTGAAGACATCGTCGCAACTGTAACAGCTCTTCAGGGAGGGGTGGGGGACTTGTGACCCCCACCAGTGAGCCTAGGTGGTTTCTTCTTCTTGGTCTGTCGAGTTTATAGAGTGAAGTAGAGTCTCAGTCTCACCCTAGCCCAGGCTGATCCGGAACTCCCTTTGTAGCCCCAGGCTGGCCCGGAACTCACTGTAATCCTCCTACTTCAGCCTCCCAAGAGCACTACCATGCCAGGTGTGAGCACAGTGTGATTGTGGTTGTCAGCATGCATTCACAGAGACAGGATGGGGGCTGCCAATTCTGGGGGCCTGCAGGACTGTGGTCACAGAGCACCATCAATCAGTATGTGCTTAGAGAAGTGCCTTTCGGTTTTCCAGGACGCATGGAGGCATTGGCATCGTTAAGAACTGTTCTGTGGGCTGAGGAGCACCGCTCAATGCAGAGGACTTGCAGGACCTATGTCGGAGCCCTTGGGCCGAATCCCCAGCAATCCCCCCGCCTCCCCCGCAAGTTCTCAGCTCACGTCCACAAGCCCTCACCTTTTCTTCCCTGGATCAAATAATAAGCAGAAGCCCACCACACTCTGGCGGTGAGTTCACTATGGTTGGAAAGATTTCAGTGCTAACATGCTCAGGGAAGAAGCCCAGTTTCACGCCGGCTCCCCAGAAGCCAATGAGCTCCCACTCCCACCTCACGCCATCAAGCCACAGGGGCCCACCTGGCCTCAAGTCACCAGCGGGAGGGGTGGGGCAGTCAGCGCCAACAGGTCCAGGGAGTATGTACTGATGAGCTGAGGTTTTGTCCTTTTAATTCTTAAAGAATTTTAACATGCTAGATTCTTACTTAGACTCTCAGTTAACATCTTAAAAACTGTCGAAGCTGCATGGGGTGATGTATTCCCGTAACCCTAGTCCTGGAGGCAGGGCTGGGAAGATCAGGAGTTTAAGGCCAAGTGCAGCCGGAGGGCAGCCTGCACCACCTGAGACCCCACCTAAAAACCAAACCCAAACCAAACAGTCATTGAATTGAGAACTATACGCCACAGAGTGCCTAATTAAGGCCACCAAGATATCTAGTCTTTTGATGGCAAGTGACCTTGTAAAGACATTCTTTTTTAAACTTTTAAAAAAATCTTTTGTATTTGTTTATTTATTTGACAGAGAAAGAGGGGGAGAGAGAGAATGGGTGGGCCAGGGCCTCTAACCACTGCCAATGAACTCCAGATGTGTGTGCCCCCTTGTGCATCTGGTTACGTGGGTCCTGGGGAATGGAACCTGGGTCTTTTGGCTTTGCACAAAAATGCCTTGACCACTAAGCCATCCCTCCAGCCCGGCATTCTTATTTCAATTATTATTTAAAGAAACAGCTAGACTTAGGTAGAAACAGGGTGTGATAAATGTTGCTGTGGTGATAGACATCCACATTCACTACAAGGAGGAAGGATGAAAGAATCAGCCCAAGCTGGTGATGGTGTTCATCTTTTAATCCCAGCACTTGGGAGGCAGGGGTAGGAGGATCACTGTGAGTTCAAGGCCAGCCTAAGACTACACAGTAAATTCCAGATCAGCCTGGGCTACAGTGAAACCCTACCTCTTAAAAAAAAAAAAAAAAATCAGCCCAAAATAGTTTCTTAAAAACTTGAAAAAACGAATGAATGCACAGTGACATAAGCCTGCAACCCAGAACTTCAGAGTCTGAAATAGGAGGATTTTGAGTTCAAGGCCAACCTAGCAAGACGTTGTCAAGGAAGGAAAGAAGGGAGGGAAGGAGAGAATTATAAGGCTACCACTATTAAATAAGTGAACAACCCTGAAATACCAACCTCTGTAATCATTATCTGGCAATGTATTCCAAATAACCTTCAGAAAACACCAAAAATGGGGAGCATGAACACATGCCACCACGAATTAAAAACTCCTTCTGGGGCTGAGGATATAGTGTAGAGGTTAGAGTATTTATTTGCCTATCAGGTTACAAAGGAAAAAAAAAAAAAAAAGAAGGAAAGAAGAAAAAAGAAAACGAGAGCCTAGCCTGACAGTAAATTATCAGAAATATGACTTGTACAAGTGGGAAACAAGGACACCTATAGTCTGTTTCTTTTGTTTTTTAATACTTTTTTTCTCTTCTTTCTTTCTCCCCTTCCTTCTTCCCTTCCTCCCTCCCTCCCTCCCTCCCTCCCTCCCTCCCTCCCTCCCTTCCTGTCAGAGAGAGGGACAAGGAATGAGAATGGGTGTGCCAGGGCCTACAGCCACTGCAAACAAGCTCCTGGTGCATGTGCCACTATGTACATCTGGCTTATGTGGGACCTGGAGAATTGAACCTGGGTCCTTAGGCTTTGCGGGCCAGCTCCTTAACTGCTAAGCCATCTCTCCACCCCATCTTTTTCTTTGTTAAGCCTTGTAGCTAAACAATGTAGGGTGAGGTCTGCCAGTGCTTGTCATAGTAGTATTTCATTTGTGAGTGTCACTTTCTAGAAGATGGAAATCCTGAGGTTACAGAGAAAGCTTCACAGAACAGCCCAAAGAAGCGACCACGCTGCTAGCCCTCGGGACCTCGTCACTCTCCAGCAAGCCAGGGAAGTCCAGGCCACGTTCATGGCTGTGGTGCTCGTGTTAGGCAAGGCGCCGTGACAGCAGCACTCAGGAGGCTGTGGGGGAGGACTGCCAGGAGCCGGAGGCCAGCAAGACTCTATCTTAAAAAGTGGGGTGTGTGGGGGCGACGACAGAGCTGGCATGGTGGGTCATGCCCGTAATCCTAGCACTTGGGAGGTGGAGACAGGAGAATCAGGAGCTCAAGGTCGCACTCAGCTGCATAGTGAGTGGGAAGCCAGCTTAGGTATGTGAGGCTGGAGAGAGAGGGAGAAAGAGAAGAAGGGAGGGAAGAAAGGAGAGGAGAGTGAAAAGCGGGGTGTAGGGAAGGCATAGATAAGTAGTCTCTCCCCACCCCACCAACCACACAATATGAAAGGGTTAACTTGTTGCTGTTTTGGGTTTTTGAGAAAGGGTCTCGCTCTAGCCCAGGCTGACCTGGAATTCACTATGAAGTCTCAAGGTGGCCTCGAACTCACGGCGATCCTCCTACTTCCACCTCCCGAGTGCTGGGGTTAAAGGTGTGCGCCACCACGCCTACCAGAGTAACTTTAAAAATTAATTTTACACAGCATATTTCTGGAAGACCATATTGTCAAATTTCAAACATTAGGAAGCTCAGTTCTTTAGACTCTCAGGATTTTCCTACAATCTAAGAAAAATGATGCATTGTTCTATTATTTAAAGGCATCAAGACCCTTCAAGCTTCTAAGTATCTGCCTTTTGACACATTTATAAGGATTACGACACTTGGGAGGCAGGACTCAAAGCAAATTTAAACAGCTACTCAGTTTCCCGCTCTCTACAGCAGTGGGGCTAGACAGAGCGAGCTCCTCGTGACGACGGCAAAGGGCCACGCACTGTCATGCTCTTGGTCCAGTCAAGTGTGCTCTGGAGAAGTCCTGGAATTTGACCCCCAAGTTCCACTGGAATGAGGTCACCAAGAAAGGCTATAGCAAATCCTAACGGTATACGTTAGAGTGCTTAAAGTATTAAAAGAGAGAGGCCGGGGTGATGGCTCAGTGGTTAAAGGTGCTTGCTGGCAACGCCTGCTGGCCCAGTTCAATTTCCCAGCATCCATGTAAAGCCAGATGCAAAGTGACACATGCATCTGGACTTTGTTGCAGCGGCAACAGGCCTTGGCATGCACACACGTGCGCACACGCACACACACACACATGTCCTACTCAGAAACAGCAGAAACATTATCGCATCTATTTTCCAGCTGGGGAAACTGAATCTCTGCTCGCCCGAGACATGGCAGTGCCAGGTAGCAACGGGCTGGAGACATGTGGCACGCTGTTTGCTCAGAGGACAGATACCTGCAGATGCTCTAGCTCCTTCCCGACATGCACTGCATCCTTAAAGCCCAGAGCATGCCCGAACACGGACCCTCCCTGCCACGCTGGGTGGAGAACCTGAGAAGTACCTGCTGGAAAGCTGCCACCTGGCCAGGCTCATTCCCCGATACGGAATTCCTTGCTCATAATGGAGACTGGCTGGCATTCCTTTTCAACAGGGATTTCATGCTTCATTTTTCCTCCTCGGTCTCCAGGGGCCAGAAGGAGTAAGCGCAAACAGCCTCTCCTGGGAGCCCCACCCTATCAGACATTCCTCGCCCCTCAGCCCGCCCTCCCGCACCGTCCTGGGGAGAGAACGGACACCCACCGCTGCACTGCCCTCCCTCCCCAGTCATATGCGTAGTAACTGCCGAGACGGAGCCTCTCCTCCCACACTGCCCGGCAGGGCCCAGCACCCAGCCAGCGAGGCTGTCTCGTGCCGATGGGGCGGGTGAGGGGCTTTGCAGTGGCAGATGTGGGGAGGGGAGTGAGGCAGTTCCAATGCCAGGCCAGGAGGTGCCCGCCCCTTACGGGCCTCAGCCCTCTGTCCCTAGCCCCCAGCGTCATTTTACCAGTGTTTCTGGGTTGGAGAGATGGCTTAACGGTTAAGGCCTGCAAAGCCAAAGGACCCCGGTTTGATTCCCCAGGACCCACATAAGCTAGATGCACAAGGTGGCACATGCACCTGGAGTTCATTTGCCGTGGCTGGAGGCCCTGGTGTGCCCATTTTTTCTCTCTCTCTGCCTCTTTCTCTCTCTTAAATAAACAAATATGTGTTTCTACCAGGCTGACTCTTGGATCCCTGGACTCTGACAGATTCTTTCTTCACCCCTGCCCCACGCTGAGGATGTTAGATGTTTCTTAGAACAGTGGAGAATGCAGAAGACGTTCTGGCACCTTCTACCAAGGGGTGCTATGACCAGGCTGTGTGGGCAGGTCACATACCTGGCCTTCAGCCTGCTTTCCTGACTGAGCCTTGGGTACCTTCCCAAGGCCCTGTCAGCTTCCCGCGTACCAGTTCCTGACACGGTACTGTACTGCCTGCAAGTTCAAACCACCTCAAGCTCAACAACGTAACGTGCAAGGAACGCAACAGCACCACGACGCGCTGTCAGGCGCAAAGAAACGGCCACTGCGCCCTTCCCAGCCCTGAACGCCTCCCGTTTCCTCACGGGCCGCGGAACCTCATCTCAAACATCCCTGTTTGCCCAAGCCTAGCCATGCCCAGCACTACCAAAACGAAGGCTCAATTATTTGCTGACACATTTTGACTGAAATAAAGTCAGAATCACCTATCACCTGGTCTCTTGTTTTGCTCTGGTGGCAGCATCGTCACCATGGTGAGCACCCAGGCACCAGCCTGCCCCAGAAAAGTGCCGTTCAGTCCTGACGGCAGGGCCCGCCTGCTCTGCGGGCACTGGACGTGGTTGGTGTCTATTTAGAGGGGCTGTGACTGCCCACCAAGCACTGCATGCGCGAGACAGCAAGAGAGCAAAGTGTGCCACTAGCCGTCTTTCTGCTGGTTACAGGCGGACGCCGGTATCCACTGCACAGGCGCAGTCAGCCACAGCACGCTTAGGTTCGCCTGTTTCTTTCCCCCTGCCTCACTTGAGCTAAGCACATTCTCTGCCACCAAGCTACGCTCCTGGCCCACGTCTCATTTTTTTTGTTTGTTTGTTTTTTGTCTTCTAACCCCAAAGAGAGACATCCCACCTCCTCTGCATCGTGCCCGTTCTCCAAACACCACGGCCCTCACCTGCAGTCTAAACACCAGTGCCTCTTCCCCTTGCTCAGGGACCTGTGCAGATGGGCGTGCGTAAGTATCTGACCCTGAGAGCTGGGACCATTACCAGTGGCTTTATGTCTTCCTTCTGTTAAATGCCAACTTTTCAGGGTGGAGGAAAACATGCGGTGTTTACAGGAGTTTGGATTTCTAACACTTTCTTTAGGAACAATGGGCACCTAGCCAGCTGTGATGGGAAGGGAGGGCAGGAGAAAGAAACCAACAGCTATTTTTAAGTTAGAGACTTTCTGTCTAAACTGGAAGTGTCCCACCTCTGTGGCTCTGCTGCCTTTGGGTCTGAACATGGAGTTGGTGTCTGTTTTCATTCTATAACAAACAGTCTCTCATCAGTCACAGTTCATCACCCACCTAGGCCCCTACTGGTCCATGCCTCCCGCAAGGCTTCCTCTGTTAGCTGGATGTTATATGGAAGAAAAGCAGAGAAGAAAAAGAAATTAACTATGATATATACAAGCAAGAGCCTTTAACCACTGAGCCATCTCTCTAGCCTCAACCATGTTACATAATCAACTCGGTTGGTTTTCAGAAGCCAGCCCTACCTCACCTCACAAGAGTTACTAGATAGAGCCATTAGACAGGGGGCTGGGTTGCTCAACTCCCACAAAAAAGACAGCAAGCTTCCCTTTTTGGGGGGTGCCCATGGCTACTGCTGT
This sequence comes from Jaculus jaculus, assembly GCF_020740685.1. Taxonomy (NCBI): domain Eukaryota; kingdom Metazoa; phylum Chordata; class Mammalia; order Rodentia; family Dipodidae; genus Jaculus; species Jaculus jaculus. The sequence continues at coordinate 63,179,664 of NC_059118.1, forward strand.
GGGGTCAGTGTGACGAAAGGCTGAGTCCCTGTGAGGCTAGGACAGTTCCTCAGCTGAGCCCTCAAGGAAGGATGTTGTCAGAGGAGGTAAGGAAAGAGTGGAGGCACTACCTCACGGCCTATCAGCCACTGGCCTTGCACATGGGGCAGGTGACTTACCCACCGAGTCAAGCTTGTCTTGCCCATGGACTGCGACCAGGCACCTTGTGTAACTACCCCTCCGTCCACTCTGAGAAGGGAGGATCCTGACCCAGAAAGCTTTGCCAGGGGACCCAGCCCCTTGCGCAGAGCAGCTTTTCAGAAGAGCCCACGTGATCTTCCTTTGCCACTGCTGCACACTACGCTGCTCGGCTCAAGCTGCTTAGAAATCTTTTGGGAGAGTCAATCAGAAAGGGTAGGTAGGGGCTGGAGAGATGGCTTAGCGGTTAAGCGCTTGCCTGTGAAGCCTAAGGACCCCAGTTCGAGGCTCGGTTCCCCAGGTCCCACGTTAGCCAGATGCACAAGGGGGCGCACGTGTCTGGAGTTCGTTTGCAGAGGCTGGAAGTCCTGGCGCGCCCATTCTCTCTCTCTCCCTCTATCTGTCTTTCTCTCTGTGTCTGTCGCTCTCAAATAAATAAATAAAAAATTAAAAAAATATATATTTAAAAAAAAAAGAAAGGGGTAGGTAGGGGCTGGAGAGATGGCTAAGAGGTTAAGGTGCTTGTCTGAAAATCCTAATGGCCTGGGTTCGATTCCCCAGTATCCACAGAAAGCCAAATGGACAAAGTGGTACATCCATTTGGAGTACATTTGCAGCAGCTGGAGGCCTTAGAGTGTCTATTCTCTCTTTCTGCCTGTCTCGCTTTTCTTTTATCTCTCTCTGCTTGCAAATAAATAAAAAATTAAATTTAAAAAGGGGCAGGTAGGTAAGATTTTGTTCCTAATCAAAAAATAAAATATAAAGTTAGATAAAATAAACTGGGTGTGGTGGCACATGCCTTTAATCCCAGCACTCGGGAGGCAGAGGTAGGAGGATGATTGTGAGTTCAAGGCCACCCTGAGTCTACGGAGTGAATTCCAGGTCAGCTTGGGCCACAGTGAGACCCTACCTTAAAAAAAAAATTAGATAAAATATACAGAAGAGAGGGCTGGAGAGATGCCTTAGCAGTTAAGGAGTTTGCCTGCAAAGCCAAAGTATCCTGGTTCGATTCTCCAGGACCCACGTAAGCCAGATGCACAAGGGGGAACATGGGTCTGGAGTTCATCTACAGTGGCTTGAGGCCCTGGTGCACCATTCTTTCTCTTTCAAATAAATAAAATGTTAAACACACACACACACACACATGAACAGCAAGCTCCTGGCTGCTTGGCAAGAATACTGAACGGGAATTAGGGTCCCATGGGCTGTTCTTATATCTGCCCACAACTCCCCTGTGAGGCTTGTCTGATAACTTTAGGCTCTTGGTGTAGGAAAATATTTTAACATTCACCATCTTCCACAAGCCAATATCCCAGGGTTCCTATGGATGATGAAACCACAAAGACAAGTTCCTGAATCTCTCAGAACAGAGTGTCTTTGACAAGAGGAAGAGCCAGATAAGAGAACAGTTAAGAGACAGATTTTTAAATTACAGACTTTAAGATCTGGGTATGGTGGCACAAGCCTTTGATCCCAACACCGGGCAGGCTGAGGAAGGAGGGCTGCTCTGAGTTTGAGGCCAGCGTTGGTGCTGGAGAGTGAGTTCCAGATCAGCTTGGCTTAGAATAAGGCCCTACCTTGAAAACACAAAATAAACAAAATTTAGACTTTAAGGCCTGGAAAACAACTCAGGGATGGCTGACCTAACCTTGCTTTAATGTGAAGGACAGGGAAGCTGGGATCCAGATGCACCTGATGGTGAGGGGGGGTCACATGTGAGCAGACAGTCCCAAGCGCCTGTCAATGTCTGGATCCTTCTGGAGCAGGACCTTCCTCCTCAAGAGTGACTGAAACGGGAACTCCTCTGGATGCTGGCCAGCCATGAGCCACGTTCTTGATAATGGGGAGTTCCACGAAGGTGTTGTATGACACTTCATTGCTAGGCATCTTAAATTCTCCACTCGTTCTCTCCCCCCCCAGTGGAATTGTGTAGCTAGTGTGATTAAGGATAATGACACTCGACCTAGCTTGCAGTTACAGTACAATTAAGCTTTTCCCCTGACATAGTCTAGAGCTTACTCAAGCCTTTTTATCCCCAATTCCCAATTAAACATGTGTCCCAACAGGGAAATCTAGCTGCATAAGGGATTCAGGCAAACAGATGTTAACATTCCTACACTCCCAAGAAGTCTTCTAACCCAAGGTTGTGGCCACAGAGGAGCCCACGTTCTGCTCACAGACAGGCCTTCAGCTGGGAGCATGAGCAGAAGCTCCCACATAGCTCTTTATTCCTTTTAATGCATAAATGGATAGCAGTAGAATTTAAAAGGTTGATTAGGGCTGGGGAGATGGCTAGCAGTTAAGGCGCTTGTCTGCAAAGCCAAAGGACCCAGGTTCAATTCCCCAGGACCCATGTAAGCGAGATGTACAAGGTGGTGCATGCATCTGGAGATTTTTTTTTTTTTCAGTGGCTGGAGGCCCTGCCCTGGCATGCCCATTCTCTCTCTCTCAAATAAAAATAAATAAATAAATGAAATGTTGGTCTAGGGTGATGGCTCAGTGGTTAAAGGTGCTTGCTTGCAAAGCCTGTAGGCCCCGGGTTTGATTCCCCAATAACCAGAACCCATGTAAAGCCAGATGCATAAATGACACATGCATCTGGAGTTCATCTGCAGAGGCAATAAGCCCATAGTGTCTGTCTGTCTCTTTCTCTCTCTCACACACACACAAATAAATATTAAAAAAATTAAAATGCTATTTGGCAGAAAAACATTCTTCAAAAAAGAAAAAAAATTAAGCTATCCGTTCATCAAGAAAATGAGACTGGCTGGGCGTGGTGGTGCACGCCTTTCATCTCGGCACCTGGGAAGCTGAGCTAGGAGGATCAGCATGAGTTTGAAGCCAGCCTGGGCTACAGAGTGAGTTTAAGGTCAGTCTGGGCTTGCGTGCTTGAAGCACTGGGTTTGATGCCCAGCCTGGCATAATGAAGGAGTGGTTGCACAGGCGCTCAGAAGTTCAAGGTTATCTTTGGCTACAGAAGAGGTTAGCAGGCAGCCCGGGCTATCCACTGTGTTGCAACAAGCAAGCAACCCAGATTTCCTGCCTGATTCCAGCTACTAGAGAAGGTAGAGAGAAACAGGAGTGTCCCCACCATGTCCCATCCCGCCAAACCATCCACTGCTACCCACACTTCTCACCTAGTGAAGCAAGGACCCAGCAACACTGCAGCCTGAGGAGCTACACCCGAAGCCGGGCCACCGAAACGGGCATTCTCACCTCCATGGGAACGCAGCAGGCACATTTACGGCCTGCACACAGCAGAATTCTCTTAGCTACGCTGCTCACTTGGTCATTGTCCAGCTCAGTCTACACACTTCTGAGTCCCAGCTATGGGCCACCCCTGTGCTGGGGCGTGCAAAGCACCCCTGGCCCTGTCCAGGTCACTCACCCGCTTATGGCTGACAGTCATTTCAGTTATGAAACCTTTTGCAAAAACAACGTGTCTGTCATTCAAAGCACCCACCAGATTCTGCGCTGCATGGGGGATTCATAGGTGCCTTACTTGACAAAACCGACGGGGCAAAGTGCGCATAGCCCTGATTACAGCCGCCGCCGCCGCCGCCGCCCGCAGCCCAGCCTTTGCGCCACCCTCAAGTGCCTGTGACCGCCTTGCTCGCGTTCTTGTAAACAAGTTCAGTCACTGGAGCTCAGATTGGAATATTAGAAAAGGAAAGAATGTCCCATGCCAGGAGAAATACCAATGAACAGTTCCAGAGATCAAGCTTTTTCTTACTTTTCCTTACCTTAGTGGGTTATCTGAATGGGTCTCTATGTGAGTCTCCAGTCCATATTTGCAAACAAACTCCTTGAAACAGACTGGGCAGTGAAAGACTTCATCAGTCCTCTTCTCCACGTCACCTGACTGCCCGTCTTCTACCATCTTAGGGAAAAGAGAAAAGTGAAGTCACAAAGAAGATCTCACACAGAACCTCAGTCTAGAGACTGACTGAAGGGAAGTGTTCTCCGTCCACGCGAAGTGTGACTGACCACCCGCCCCTCACTCATTCGCCCACTCACTCATATAAGCAAAGTACCCTCACCTACCCAACGAGTACTGAGGGGACACCTACTATCTGTCAGGCTTCACTAGGAATAAAAGCAAGGGCAAAAGAATCTCTTATAGCCAGGCATGGAAGCACATACCATTAACCCCAGCAGTTGGGAAGCTGAGGCAGGAGGATCACTATGAGTTCAAGGCCAGTCTAGAGCCCCAAAGTTCCAGGTCAGCCTGGGTAGGGTAAGATGCTACCTCGGCACCTCACCCCTGCCCCCCCAAAAAATAGTCCCTAAGGCTAATGACGCTTCCACAGTAGCTCGACAGAGTGAAGCACACGGAACAATTACAGCCCTTCATTTCGTCACCGGCTAAGCAGTGGTCCCTACGAAGAAAGCACACACAGGTACTCCTTTCTTCTAACTTTGCATGCATCTAGAGTTCATTTGCAGTGGCCAGAGGCCCTGCCATGCCCATTCTGTCCATCTGCCTTTTTCTCTCAAATAGATAGATATTAAAAAAAAAAAGCCCAGGATGGGCATCTGCCAGGTCCCCACACTGTGACAGTAAAGACAGATGTATTCTACTCTGGTCCAAATCCCCATGCTGGGACACAGATGTGCCAGGAGCCCACAGGACCTTTTTAGCTGGTGCTGGGTCTTCTCTTTCTGACTCAGCATCATGACTCAGTTTCCTCTTGGAGGACAACCGCCTACGCTTCAGAGGGGACGATGGAGGGGCTGCAGCACCGCTGTTAGGGTCCTTCTCATGGATCTTCATGTGTCTGCAAGAAGCACACATACAAAAATGTGACCTGACAACCACAAAAAAACCCACCTTATTTCTTCTAAAGGGTTTACATTTTATATGTGGGCCCTGGCATTTGAACTTCATTATTTTCAGGAATATTTGCATTTGCAAGCAGAAGGAGAGAGCACGCATTCGTGTTCAAAACAGCAAACGAGAGGGAGGGGATGGGCAATGCCAGGTCCTCCTACCACTGCAATAAGACCCCAGACACATGTGCCACCCAAACACCTGGCTTTATGTGGGTACTGGGAAATCAAACCTGGGCCTCCAGGCTCTGCAAACCAGCACTCTCACCACTGAGCCATCTCTGCAGCCCCTACTTGACCTGCTTTACCACAACCACCATCACTTTGCTGCGCTGTGGATGGAACTCAGCGCCCCAGATGCTAGGCAAGCGCTCATCACTGAACTACATTTACACCCCCTGAATTTTCATTAGTTAAGAAACATGGAGTATAATTATACAGTGGCTTCTGCCTTTTTAAAACTTCATAATCTCCAAAAATCTCCCTTCAAGTTCTTGCAAGTATTACCCAGAAGTGTTGCTCAATGTCTTGCTTTTTGTTGGAAGACATTCATAAACTTGACAGGCATTAATAGGATGGGAACGAACTATAAAGTGAACTATTCTATTTATTCAGACAAAAGGACTATTTTAGGACACGTGGTCCTATAGAATAAGGAATCTCCAGATTTCTAAACCATTCCACTAGTTTATACGTCAAGTGCAAACTCTGTTCCGGCCCCAAGAAGCCACGCTCCAACTTCCAGCTGTACGTGTCTCGTGCCACTGGAGGGAAATTTCAGGCATGCTGATAGCAGAGTGCGGGTGCTTAAGATCTGAAGAGCTGGGCTGGGGGGACTGCTTAGCAGGTAAGGTGCCTGGCTGTGAAGCCTAAGCACCCAGGTTTGATTCCCCAGGATCCATGTGAGCCAGATGCACAAGGTGGCGCATGCATCTGGAGTTCGTGTGCAGTGGCTAGAGCCCCTGGTGTGCCCATTCTCTGTCTCTCAAATAAACAAAATAAAATAAAAAGATCTGGAAGCTTTCCCTCGGTATTCATGATGTTGTGTGAATTTATTGATCATAAAAGCACCTGGACAGTACGAAGTTACATGTTGCACCTCTGGTATCTACAGGATTAGGCTAGGTATACACCAGGAAAGTGTCGCAGGGCTGGAGTGATAGCTCGTCAAAGGCCTAATGGCCTGGGTTTGATTGCTCAGTCCCAATATAAAGCCAGGCGCAAAACTTGTGGCAGCAAGAGACCCTAGTGAGTCCAGATACATAAATATAAATAAGAAAATAAAGTATTACAAATATCTATGCCTCTGTCTTATGAGTGACTTGATGCATGTGGTATAATTTTTTCTGATTCTTTTTTTAAAAATGTTTGTTTATGAGAGCAAGAGGCAGAGAAAGAAAGAGAGAGAGAGAGCAAGCGAGAGAGAATGGGCACACCAGGGCCTTCAGCCACTGCAAACAAACTCCAGACACAGTGCCACTTGTACATCTGGCTTATGTGGGTCCTGGGGAATCAAACCTGGGTCATTAGGCTCCACAAGCAAGTGCCTTAACTGCTGAGCCATCCCTCCAGCCCTAATTTTATCCAATTCTAAAGCAACATTCTCAAATCCCAAGACACAAGGAAGAAAAGAAGGAAGGGAGGGAGGGAGAAAGGCATTACAGAGAGTCTCGATGTCTTCAGCTGGTAACAAAAGGGGCTTCCTTGTCCGATGGGGTTAGACTGTGCCCCATGCAGGAGCACATATAATGTAGGTACAGCTTTAAGTAACTTTTCTACAGGATGACTTGAAAAGCCTCACCCCACCCTGTGCCCCCCCCACCCCCCAACCCCTCAGTGGTGGGGAGGGCTTAGGCAGGTATTCTCCCCGTGAGCTGGGCTCCTGGATCCCAGGAAATTGTTTTGTGGTTCAGTTCTCATGCTCTGTCAGTTTTCACACTTCTGAGAAGCAGCTTATTACAACTAACAAGGATCACTGTGGGTTCAAGGCCAGCCTAGCCTACAGAGTTCAAGGCCATTCTGAGCTAGAGTAGAGTGAGGCCCTGCCTCAAAAAATAAAAGAAGAAGAAAAAGACAAAAAGGACTGGCTAAGAATGGAAGGGCGGAGCAGCATGAGCCTGGAGCTCCATGGTGCAGCCTGCCACGCCCAAGACTTAGGGCAGTGGGACGTGGACCCCTGCGGGGACCGGAGGCCGCACACAGTGCTGCATCCTGCCACAGGACCTCTTCCCTGGGGCCCCACTTGTATTCCAGAATGGCCACACATTCCCAGCCTAGACTCTGCTTGACAAAACAGTGCCTCCCACAGCCACCTGCCAGCTGGAATCAAGGGTGTGGCTTGACCTTGGAGGACAGAGGACTCCGGAAGGGAAATCTAAGACTTCTCCTTACAGGACTGGCGTGCTGAAGCCCAAGGTCTGGCATAAAATGGACAAGCCTCGTGCCAGCACCACATAGACTTTGCTTATTAAGGAAGGTGCTTCATATTTTGGCTCTTGGCCATCTAAGCCCTTGGGAAAGCTAACCGAAACAGCTTTGCTTTAGGCATCAAAGTGAGTGTGATTTGATGAGACCATACTTAAATTTGAAGGTAAAAATGAAAACTTGTTAAGTTTCCTTTTGGTATTTATTGTACAGTTCACCCTAATTTTAGAAATGTCCATTTTTATTTTTTGGTTTTTTTCAAGGTAGAGTTTCACTATGGCCCAGGCTGACCTGGAATTCATTCACCATGTAGCCTCAGGGTGGCCTTGGACTTACAACAATCCTACCTCTGCCTCCCCAAGCACTGGGATTAAAGGCGTGTGCCACCATGCCCGGCTCTACAAATATTCATTTTTAAGAAGTGCCTGGGGTTAGAGAGATGGCTTAGCAGTTAAGGTGTTTGCCTGCAAAGCCAAAGAACCTCAGTTAGATTCCCCAGCACCCATATGAGCCAGATGCACAAGGCGGCACACGCGTCTGGAGTTATTTTGCAGTGGCTGGAGGCCCTGGCATGCCCATCCTCTCTCTCTCAAGTAAATAAATAACAATTAAAAATTTAAAAAGTACTCAAGATTTTGAAAAAGTACAATAATAAACTTACTTAAAACTAATTTTTAAATTAGCAAAACCCTACACTTCAGATGGTGGAAATTAGAGAATAACAATCTCAAATACTTGGGTATTTCAGGCTACATAGTCTTAATCATATGGATCACATCTAGAAGTACAGACTGATGCCGACTTTTGACCTTGGGATTTATGAGATCGACCGTTTTCATTGAAAACAAGAACCGACCCTTCACGAGGTGTCATGGAGATGCTGTGCAGATGGTTATTTCCATGTTACACCTGCACAAGTTCAGGTGCAAACGGAGGCATGGCCTTCCAGCTAGACTGCACCACAGAGCCCATCCTGACCTTCACACCCTCCCTGCTCCTCCAGGCTGCTTCCAAAGGTCACAGCAGGCAGCTCTGTACCCCAGGCTCGACTCTCCGGGCCGGCCTCACCTGGCATGTTCTCAGGGGTTGCTTGTGCCCCTGGTGTACCAGCTGCTGCCAAATTCCAACAGGGGACAGAGAAGGGAGAGGGGAGCTCAGAGGCCGGACAGGATGTGCCCCACTTCCGGTCTCAAAGCCCTGCAGAAGCTCCATCCTAGTCCAACAACCCGAGGTTGTCCTTGAACTTCATGACTGCTCCAGGCCGAGAGGGACACTGCAATGACTGACGAGGGAAACCCCTCGAGTTCTCCAAATGAGCCCTCCTGGAGCTCCCACTGAAAACTGGGGCACAGACCCGTTCCAGGGTGAGACCTCTGGCTGCTGGCCATGGCACGGGGCGTTCCCAGCCAGCCTTTCTGGTGCCATGATGACCAGCAGCTACAGGCTGACTCAAAAGCTCAACTCCGTTTCCAGCCAGAGAGGCTGGGCCAGGTTTGTTACAGGATATGATGTGCTGTTAGATTCCTTCCACCTGACCTCTGCTCTGCTTCCAAAAGAAGGGATGGCGGCTTCAGCTGTTCACTTCCTCTCAAAGTCTCCCAGAACATGCAGCGAGCCATCTTGATGAGCCAGCAATGGCCCTTCCCCATCAGGGCAGGGCCATGACAGTGAACACAGCTCTACCTCCTACCTGTCCGTAGAATGAGGCCTGTTTTCCTCTTAGGTTTTACGTCATGAGCTATTCTAACCTTTATGGATTCCAAGTCAGTGAAGGACAGTGAGCCCTGAGATGTCATGCAGCTGCCCACTCAGCACAGAAAGTCCTTCTCCATCCACAGCAGAATCATCAGCACCCTCAAGCTCCATCTGGATCCTTCTAGCAACAAGCAGTCTCTATTGTCACCAGATGTTCTTAAAATCTGACTCCCACACACAGAACTTCCATCCTTGATTTGAGCATCTGTCTGTCTTAAGAGGCAACAGCAGTGTGAATCTACACTGTCTTCCCTACATAGCAGTGTGAATCTACGCTGACTCCTCCACGCAGCAGTGTGAATCAGCACTGTTTTCCCCACAGCAGCTAACACTTTAAGAGGATGGCTGCATTTCATCCCTCCAAGTTCTCCTCTTAAAATTAAGCCAAGCCAGCCCCCCAAGCACTGCCTACAAGTCTGTGGACTCATAGTAGCCTTATCAGACTGACCTTAAAATAAGTGGCAGTTTGAAGATGCCCTTCACCAACTTGCCCTGACCATTCTAGAGTCGGCAAACACCCAATGTCAATGTGGTCTGAGCAGAGAACAATGCTGTGACACTGACCATCAAAAGCAACATAAAAGTAGCCTTAGTCTGACTGGGTGTGTTTACAAGTGATGATACACCCTCAGTTCCTACATGTGAGTCTGTTGTGAACAACAAGGCCCACAATTCCTTCATGAAGACTTCTATCAAATCATGCATTTGAGCATTGACAGATCCCTTTTCTTTTCTTTTGATTTTATTATTTTTTTTAAATTTTTTATTTGTTTATTTTTATTTATTTATTTGAGAGCAACAGAGAGAAGGAGGGAGAGAGAGAGAGAGAATGGGCACGCCAGGGCCTCCAGCCACTGCAAATGAACTCCAGACGCGTGCACCCCCTTGTGCATCTGGCTAACGTGGGTCCTGGGGAATCGAGCCTCAAACCGGGGTCTTTAGGCTTCACAGGCAAGCGCTTAACCGCGAAGCCATCTCTCCAGCCCTCCCTTTTCTTTTCAAAAAAATGTTTACTTGCAAGCAGACAGAGAATGAAGACAATGGCCCCCCACCCAGCTCCAAAACAAGTAAGTATATATATATTTTAACGTCAGGGAAGTCTCTGACACCAAAATATTACATGCCATTGCTGAGGCTCTTGGTTTCCCACCAAGAATAGATGGTAAGACCCTATTGCTGAAGACTCCACATACTTGGGCTTCATAGTCATTCAGAAATCCTGTTGGAGCTGAGCTGAAAACCTCCTCCATGCAGACCAGCTGACAGAAAGTTGGAAGAATCCATTCTACATGCAGTTCAGTAAGAGAGAAATCACCAGTGGAGATGTTCAACAGTAGACACTGCAGGCCTTAAGATTTGGGCACCCAGGCCAAATGAACCAATGTGTGCAATAGTGGCATGTCTGTTATAGGGGAAACCAACTGCTCTCTAATTGGACTGGAGGCCCACTCCATGGGAAATACATTCCTGATACTGAAAACCTACAACAGGGGTAGTCATGAGCCCTAGGGTGTAATGTCTGCTGCTGTCTGGCTAAATGTATATACTATGTTCACCAAAATGCCCAGTAAGCACTTCTCTTAATGTTCATACCCTTATATTAATGCTACTCTCATTTTTGGTTACAGAACCTTCTCTTTTCAGATGGTGGTGACATTGAGATGACTCAGAAAGGCACCATGGTGCTGAGAAGTTACAGAGGAATGCTCAGCACTGAAATATCTCAATCACACCTTCCAAGGCTCAGGGTCTAATGTGGAAGAGGTGGCGGAAAGAATGTAAGAGCCAATGAAAGCGTAGGACTCCTTACAACGAGCTCCTCCAGACACAAAATGACCTGGATATCTGTGACCTTGTAGTGTCTGACACTACCAACACAAAGCCATCATAATAGGATGAAAAGATGACTGATGGAGGAGGGAAAACATAAGATGAAGAGTGGAATTTCAAAGGGGAAAGTGGGGGGAGGAAGGGAATTACCATGGTTTATTTACCATAACTATGGAAGTTGTCAGTTATAAAAGGGGGGAAAACGGGTGCACCAGGGCCTCTTGCCATTATAAATGAATTCCAGAAGCATGTGCCACTTTGTGCATTTGGCTTTACTTAGGTGCTAGGGAGTCAAACCTGGGCTACCAAGTTTTATAAGCGAGTGCCTTTAACTGCTGAGCCATTTCTCCAGCCCAACAGACATCTTTTCATTTCATAGACTGGCAAAAATAAAGTCTTAAAATGTCTAGTGCTGGTGAGAATAAAAATTATAACTATTATCCAGGTGTGGTGGCTCACGCCTTTAATCCCATCACTTGTGAGGCAGACGCAGTAGGATCACTGTGAGTTCAAGCCCATCCTGAGACTACAGAGTGAATTCCAGGACAGCCTGAGCTACAGCTACCTCTAAAAAACAAGAAACAAAACAAAACAAAACAAAATTATAACTATATTTCTGTAAATTGGCTTAACAACAAGAATCAGAAACTTAAAAATCTTTTTATTGAAAAAGAGTCAGAATTTTAACCATGTACTCCCTAGGAACTGCCCTTGCAGATGTCTAAGAACTCCTAAGTGGGCAAGCTGCATCACTAACTCACAGATGGCCCAGCAGACACCGCGGGTCTCAGTATTTTATGCCAGCCAGGCTGCTTTTCCTCTTGCTCTTCGCCTCTCCACTGCCAGCCAGGCTTCTACGCACAGACTAGAGCTTTCCCTTCTCCCATTCCATTTTTCCAAGGCCCATTCTCAGAATGAAATATGCCCTCCACCTATTTCCTGGGCCTCACTAGTGGGCACCCAAGCCTGGCCATCCCAAGACCCTTTCCAGGCAGTCTAGCTCCCTGAGGTGCTTTCACTCCACGCAGCAAGCTCCTGCCCTTGCGGCTCCTTATGCCCAGGACGGCAGGCTTGCTGGAGCGTCACGGCCCATGCAGCCGCTCACAAGCCCGTCGCTTAGTTTTACTTCCTCCACAACACACGGCAGCAACTGAGCTAGTCTACACTCTGTTTTATCGTAGGCTTTCAACCAAAATCAAGTTCCAAATGTTTAAGATCCTATTGCCGAAGACACCACAGGCTGTGTCACAGGACACTGAGAGATCATGCTGGACTGTGATGGAAGTCAGCCCCTGGCCAGCTAGCTCTCATAGTGCTGGAAAACACTATGCCATCTGCTGGGAGACAAGCATCACCCACAGTGTGAAGCAGCAGGGGCTCCTGTAAGCTACAAAGGCGATCAGTCAGGCGAGAGGTACCCATCAAACAATAGTGAGTCACAGGTTTGGGGGGAGGGGTAATCAACTGCTTTCTGACTGGACATAAAGCCTACTCAGAGGGAGGGAACTCATTCATACCTGGTACTGAGAACCAAGTCAGAAGCCTATGGAAGGTCATAAACTTTAAAGGGTTGTTCCCACTGTCCTCTGGTTATATCCATCAGAAAAGCCTTCGACATGTCTAAATTCAATGGCCTCTAGTCCATGCTGCTCCCACTCCTGCTTAGAGAATACGCTTCTTACAGACGGTGCTTACAGGGAGACTCAAGATCCACAGGACGAGAAGAGAAAGCTGAGTGCCGAGCCCTGGAGTTGTCATCCCCATCATGTCTGCCAGGCAGAGGCAGAAGGATCGCTGTGAGTTCGAGGCCCGCCTGGTCTAGAGGGAGACCCTACTTGGAAAAGTAAGAAACAAATGAACTCATTCAAGCTAGAGCCTGCTGAGAGCTCAACGCTAAAGGAGTCTTACTTACAACATGGCCTCCAAGGCTCGGGAACATGGCAGAAGACAGTTTGTTAAGAACGGAGAGCCACAGGGCGGGAAGGTGCACTCTGAGGCACTGACTGTCCCCCAGCGACCGACTGGTGCATTCATGACCCCATGATGATTACTGGTAATCCCACTGAGGAGTGGAAGAGGCAGAGGACAGGGAACAGAGGAGTATAACCCAGGGGCTGAAGAGCTGGCTCAGTGGTGTTAGCTTGCAAAGCCTGATAGCCCAGGTTCAATTCCTCAGCAACCACATAAAGCCACATGCAGACTGGTGCCTGTGCTCAGACTTCATGTGCAGCGGCAGGAGGCCCTGGTGTGCCCACACTCATTCTCCCTGTCTCAGATAAGTCATTAAAAAAAGAGTGAGTATAACCTGATGAGAATATGACCAAACTGCAATGTGTATGTATTAAAGGCCTTAAGCAAAGTCTCTCTCTTGTATTCTGCACTAGCCTCATAATAGCATGAGGTAAAGAAATACCCAATGACCCAGCACTCGGGAGGCAGAGGTAGGAGGACTGCCATGAGTTCAAGGCCACCCTGAGACTACAGAGTTAATTCCAGGTCAGCGTGGACCAGAGTGAGACCCTACCTCGAAAAACCAAAAAAAAAAATAAAAAAATAAATAAATAAATAAAAAAATAAAAAAGAAATACCCAATGAAGAAACAAGTGAAGGAGCGTTTGTTGAGTCAGGGAATGGACAAGGAAGAGGGACGCAGCGCACGTGGGCACTGCTTCACTCACAGCGGCACGGTGACATGCGGGCCGAGGGAGCAGGGCGCTACTTACCCAAGGAGAACTGAACGCGAGCAGGTCGGCTGTGCAGCACAGCGCGGGGCCGTACGTAACAGCGAGCGAACGCCAGGACAGAGGTGAGCATTCTCTTGTCAGAACTGTTTTGAATGCAAGCATTCAAAGCAGCACCCACTTACACTGCTGAGGGAAACGCTGGCTGATGTAAAGACAAAGGATACTTCTGCTTTTGCATAAGATTCTACAACTCTCCTTGGAGGCCTGATACACTGGTCCAAGGAGGGCGCTTTGTCAGCCCCTGGAATCACAGGCTCCTAGTGAGATTCGTTAGCCCTCTGTAATGCGTGCAGGTCTGCTAAGCTGCCTGCGTAGGACATCAACGGTTTCTGAATGCCACATCAAACTCCTCTGGGCTCAGCTGTCATTCATGACATGGGAGGACAAACAAAAACAAACGAGGCGGATGCTTTAAAACTGAGAATAAAGTCTAAAGGAGCACTTTTGCAATGACAGAAATCTACTTTGAATTTGGGAGGTAGATGCCATTTCCAACTTATAACTTAGCTTCCTCTTATCAATGTAAGTTCTGTTTTCTAAAATTTGGTATTTGACTGACTGACTGAAATCAAGCCAGGGCTTCCTGCATGCTAGGCAAACTCTACCGGTGAGAGCTGCTCCTCCCAGTCCTGAGAAGATCCACTCCAGTAAGGGGACCCGCGGGAGAAGACACCTGAGCCAGACCAGCACATCTGGTACAGGACTGGGTGCTCGTCAGTAACTTCGGCGAGACAGATCACGCCCTAAAGTGGGACCATCCCTAACTCTTTCAACATCGTTATTTCCAGTTCTAGAACAAAGGAACTTTCTGCTAAGTCTTTCTTAGGCCTGTAAGTTATCCGATTTTGGAATGAGTACACCATTTAAGCCTCGCGTGGCTTGAGAAGCAAGCAGGACGTTGGGGATGATGAAGCGGCGATGCAGACAGGGGCTGGGGTGACAGACCCTTGGTGAAGTCGGCTGGTCGCCTTTGAGCGGTGACGCATTCTCGTCATGCTACCTGGAAGGCAGAGTTAACTCCAGTTTCTTAGGCTGTCTCAAGCTTCATTTGCACATCTGTAAAATGGGCACAATACTACTATTCTCCTAGAGATTGAACCCATGGCTCTCACATCAACATCTCCTGGGAATTTCATGCCAATGCAGATCCTTAGACCCTGGAGGCTGGGACAGGGGCAGCAATCTGGTTATCCACAAGCCCTGCAGGTGACACTGAAGTGACCAATCAAGTGTGAGTACCATGGGATCCTATCCAAAGTCTTCACCCCTTGTATGGCCTATAGATTTGGTAAGCTGTCTGACCACAGATGCTCACAGTCTTGGATACATACATCAAAGCTCTCTCAGACCTATCTTCCAGTATATACCAGCAGTCTCTGCATAAAGACATCAATGGTTAGCAAAAAAAAGCTAGGAAATTTAAACATTGTTTTGAGGGTCAACCCCCTGGGAAACTCTCAATACTTTAAAATATGATCAAACTAGGGGTTACCCAAGTGAAGTGGTTCTTGAGGCCTTGCCATGATTTACTTTCACTTGAAGGGTCAGGACTCAGGAGAGACCTAGACATGACCAGTATTAGCTTATCTTCCAGTCTTAATTTCCTATAGGCTTTTAATGGTGGAGCCGAATTATCTGACACTCTGAGCAGATGGCATGACCCAGAAGTTCTCCATCAGCACCCAGGACTCCACATGGAGAGCACTTGGTACTGCCTGTGAGGACCAAACTGGAGGTGACCGATTCAGACGGGTTCTGGAAGACCGGTTACAGACACATCGCCATCTGTAATGGGTGCTAGCTTTTCTCATCCAACAAAGCCTGTGATAGCCCAGGAAGGAAGGAATAAGGTTAAGAAACCTCATGGATCCACAATCAACAGTTTTGGCCCAAGAAAAACAAGCCTCTAGAGAGATGAGTGTTTCTGTTTTTGTAACAAACCCCTAGGAAAGGAGTTTAGGGCAGAGAGCTGTGTGTGGTGCTTGTAATGTCAACCCCACTCTGTGCAAGAGGAAGAGTCAAAGCGAGGGGAAGTGTGTGTGAGTGTGAGTGTGGGGGCGGGGGGAGTGCAAGGCAGTCCCGGGGTGCCCTGCCTGTCGGCACAAAGGCTCCTCCTAGTAACTCAGGTGTTGTTCACATTCAGTCATGCTTGTCTAGAAGGCAGTCACACCAGCTGGGCCAGGGTGTGGAGGAAGGCCTGGCCATGCATACGAGGCTGACCCGACAGGCAGCGCTCTCACAAAGTCTAGAAGCCAGCCGGGCGTGCGGGGCAACCCCGCTGTCCACAGGCTCTGGGTGAGAACGCCGTGGCCGGGCTGCTCCCAGGGCTCCAAGGGGGTTCGGGGGAGATGGCCAAAGACGGTGCGGTGCGCCCATCGCCCCAGCCCCGGCCAGCTGAGGGTCCGCCGCTCCACAGGAAAGAAGTGGCCGGTGGAAACTCTGACGAAGCCCAGCTCCCCCCTCAGTCCTCACACTCAAGTTGATTCCCGGGGCCCTGCCTCAGGAAGGCGTCGGCACAGACCACATTCTGTATGGCCCCACTTTCCCCACAATTCTTGGGCAACACCGCTCACCTCTATGACTGGCATTCTGACAGTGCCAATATAAAAATTAAGTTTGCCGGACATGGTGGCGCATGCCTTTAATCCCAGCACTAGGGAGGCAAAGGAAGGAGGATCACCATGAGTTCGAGGCCACCCTGAGACTACAGAGTGAATTCCAGGTCAGCCTGGGCTAAAGTGTGACCCTACCTCAGAAAATGAAAGGAAAAAACAAAAGCTTAATTTCACTTAAACTAGAAACTCAAAGGCATGCCCCATCTTCACATTCCTCAGTAACAAATGCTTCTGTGCGCTGCTTGTTAGCCTAGTCTCTCTCTATCCTTAGACTGAAAAGTCTCGGTCCTGTTGGCTGGACTATTTCTCCTTGGGGTGTGTGTACGTGTCCGCGCTAGTTTGGACACAGGCATGTGAAGAGGCCCAGGTGGAGGTCAGAGAACCCCTTGTGTGTCCTCTGTCGCCTTGCATCTTACTGGAAGCAGGATCTCCCATTTGCTTGTTTGCCACACAAGCTGCCCCATAACCTTCTGGGCAATGTGTCTGTCTCTACCTCCCTTCTCGCCCTAGGCTTGCTGGGATCACAGACTGCTGGCACGTGGAAGTCAGAGGTTGACAAGGGTGCGTTCCTCAATCACTCTCTCGCTTTCTCTCTGAGACAGGATTTCTCACTCCGCTAGACTAAGGGTTCCTCTTCCCCCTCTGTGCAGTGCCGAGGTGAGGCGTGCTTCACCACACCAAGCATCTTACATGAGAGCTGGAGACCCGAACTCAGGTCTTCATGTCTGCATGGCAAGCACTTCACCACACAGAACTTGGGGAAGCACTTTCATGAGCTACCTCCCCAGCCCCTGGACCACTATTTTTGCTCTCCTGTTTTAGGAGAAAGCAATTCCCATTCATTCATTTATTAACAGCTCTAATTCTTGGTTGGAAGTGCATTTTCATTGATAAGTTGAGCTGAAATTCTGACCTGAAGAGTTCTCAAGGTAACCCCGATTTCTTCAGCCTTTCCATTATAGCCTAGGCTCTAAACTGCATACCCACAGACAATCCTATCACGGAAATGACTTCCCTAGTAACAGTTTCAAGTGACAGGGCCCCAACTGAAATTGCCACTCCCAAAGCGGCCTCACTGGCCCAGAGCCATTGCCGGCCCCACCACAGAGAACACCTTTCTGAGGCAACAACCAAAATAACAGTGTCAAACCGACACAGACCTATGCTTCATGGTAGAATGGAAATATTCAAGTCATTGAGACCATCTGTCACTAGAGCCTTGCAGGAGACTCTTGAGGACGTAAGGTGGCAGGGCCACTTCATGCATTCACCTTCCTCTCGTGGAAGAGAACAGGTGCACCCTCCACAGAAAGACAACAACGCTGCCGGCCACTCCTGAGCCTTTTCTAGAACAGGAACAACGAGAAATGCTCAGGCTGGGCTTGGGCTGTCCTCCTCATGCCCAGTGGGAAAGTCAGAGGGCCCTGCTGTGGGTTCAGGGAAGAGCTGGTGCTAAAGAAATGTCACTTCTCGGGACACCTTGCTGTATCATGCAGGACAAGTGAGCAATTACTGAGAAGGGTGGGAACGCAGGTCAGAGACAGGATGACCACCACCCACCCTGAGGAGACTCCTCAGGACAGCAGCGAGGCTCAGCTACGCCTCCAGCTGGGATTGAGCAGTTCAGCCACCTCTGATCTTAACTGGAACCAATGTGGGACACGATCACTCTCCACTTTCCAGAGCTGACAACCAAATGATGGGTCAGAGGAGCAGCAGCATGCTAGCCCACCAACAGCAACCCTTGAGGGAGGAAGCCCAGGAAGAACGGCTTATGATCTTGGCCCTCGGTTTTCCCGCCTGTAAAATTGGCAGCAACTCTGAGGGAGCAGGTTATATAAGCATGAAAAATAAGAATGAAATGCTGACACCCATTATGCAATAGACTCTCTGGTTTAAGGAAACACAAGATCTCCACAGAAGGCCAGTAAGCTCTCCATAGGAAAGCTCTGGGGCTGAGGGAGTGGAGGGCAGCCCACAGCCGCCCACATACACTGAAGGGAGAAGGGGCTCCTGTCAGAGGCACACAGGCCGCCGTTTCTGGTTCCAGGCTTCTTGGTCGCTTCTCAGGAAGGAAGGGAGCGAGAGAGCAGATGCACTTGTTAATCACCTTCCTTAGCAAATCAGAAAAACGTCGATGAGTGGGCACGGTTTCAGTGTTTGCTAGCACCAGCTTGCACAGCCCAAACAGGTCGGGCAGGTTGGATATTTAACAAAGGTGGAAAAATCAAGGTATAAGCCCAAGGAAGTGCTGCGCTGGAAACCCAGCCAGAGCCCTACAGGTCTTGATTTGCTCTGTAGTGCTGGAGTCGGGCTCCTCCTCCACACTGCTAGATTCATGTCAGAAACGTAAACTGGAGACACTTTGGGGATCTAGTCGAAGTCCTCAGATGTCAGGCCAGCTGTGCAGCAGGAGAGGAGGCCGGTGCTGCACGTTCCCCACTCTTCATCCTGCCCCGGCAAAGCCACCCCTTGGAGGGCCTGCTGTGACCTCGTTCCCAGTTCTCCTAACTACTGGCTGCTCAAGTGTGGGCAGGCCGGATGCTTCAGGTTTTGATGCCATCCTCCAGTTTTACCTGGAAAGCTGGAGCTTCTGAAATACTTCAACAACGTATGTCAAAAACACTGCAGTGCCTACATTCAAGAGAAAGTTTCATTTCCATCTGTTTTATCTTCAGAGGGAAATGAACAGACAAACTCCTCCTCTAGGTTACAAACATCAGCATCCAGTCGCCAAACATAAAAGACTAATTATGACCCAGATCACACAGGGGAGAAGCAGTGACCAGACAAAAAGCCTGACTGCTGTTTGACACATCCCGACACGTGGAAAGACAGCTTCATGAGCCCTTTCTCATTCTTTGGTATAACAGTGCCAACTGGTCTTTCAGAGAGAAATGAAAAAGAAGCACTAGTTACAAGTACATTTTTTTTTTCCAGCAATTCTCTCAAAAGTAACCTGTGGTGATCCTGAAGAGAAGGGAAAGACAAAGAGAAAGACAAGGTGCTCTGAAGAATGCCATTCCCAGCAGAGCCAACACAGGCTATCCAAGAGTCTGTCAATTAGTGCCAACTTTTAGCTGTGATGTTTTCTTCTGCATTTTATCTTACTTGAATAATAAAATTAAGTAGTCACTCTCGCCTACTCTTCCTCAGAGAATAATGGTATTTTTTTCTACTATTTGCAGATTTCTCGAATGCAAAGTAAAAATCACTGAAAGGAAGCACAGCCTGACATCTAATGTGAAGTTCAGATGCAGGCCCATAGCCCGCCCGCCCTGTAAGCCAGCCCAGGACAAGCAGAGACATGGGGAGACTGAGGCACCTGGCAGTCCACTAGTCTGCAACGCACGGCTGTCAGGATGGGTTCAAAGAATGCTGCCTTGTCCCCATGGTTAAAGGGACAAGGAGTCCATTTCCTTGCTTTTGTAAGTCCATGCTGAACTGGCATGCAGAAGGAACTGCTGGGTTAAAAACGTTACTGGAGAAGAGTCAAGAAACAAGTTGATGTGAGCCACAGGCTCCTCAAAACAGACCCCATGAGTAAATCACTATCCCATGAAAAACGAAGAAATGGAGGCTCCTCTGATCATCACATGGAGTATCCTTCGTCAGGTAGCCAGAAGGCAGAAAGTGTGATCAGGAGTTGCTGAAGCATTGTGGGAAAAATCACCTTTATCTAAACCAATAATGAGGTGAAAATAAGAGCATCCAAGTCGCGAATCTCGCCATGTGAAGTGAACAAAGGCTGAAAGTGTTTTAATACAATCAACAAAGAAAACTATTAGGAGAAAGCATGATATTGCAACTAGGGATGGATTGACAAATTAAGCCTCACTGTGAGGAACAGATTTGTAAACGTTCATTTTCCAGGAGAAAGGATGGACCAACTTCACAATGTATATCTACTTCTAGTGTAAAAAGTGCAAGACATGCTGAAACTGTTTCGATACTCAACACTATCAACTCACAAACTATTAAACATTCACTGAACTCAACATATGTAAGGCGATTAAATACATACACATATATATGGTGTCACATGTCAAGCTACGTATATATTGAAACCTCGCTTGTATGAGCCGCTCACGGATCTCCATACAGAGCAGCCTGGAAGGTGACAGAATCCCCATGTATGGCTCTGTGCTGTTTTCGACACAAAGCCTCAATCTGTAGCCCAGGCTGGTCTGGAACTTGCAGTTAGCCTCCTGCCTCAGCCATGAAAATGCTGGAATTAGATGTGAAGGTACTCTGCAAACTACTATGTGTGACTATTTAAGTGGAGTTAAAATGTTCCTGAGTGCTGGGATTAAAGGGGTGCAACACCACGCCCAGCCAGATATTGTTTTTTATAAAAGGAAGAAACAAGTTTTTTCAATTGTCTCCTATTATCCACTTTATTTTTGGGGGGAGGTGGGGGGAGAATTGCCAAAAGAAAATTCCTGTCATGCCTTTAATCCCAGCACTTCCAGCACTTGGGAGGTGGGAGGATCGCCGAGAGTTTGAGGCCACCCTGAGACTCCAAAGTGAATTCCAGGTCAGCCTGGGCTAGGGTGAGACCCTACCTTGGAGAAAAAAAACAAAAAACAAAAAAAACCTGAGTATCTCAAAAGTCGGGTGCAGTGGCGTGTGCCCACAGTCCTAATTACTTAGTGGCTGAGGCAAGAGGGTGAATCAAGCTCAGGAGTTCGGGGTCAGCATGGGCAGCCTGACAAAACCCAATCCCAAATAAACAACCAAGCAAAAGGGCTGGGAAGAAAGGGAAAATATTCACAGGGTAACAAGACGTTAACAATCTTCCCTTGACAGCACAACCCACAGATTTTTATCTTATAATTAATTCCTTTTTTGATAAATTTGTTATTTATTTAAGAGAGGAGGGAGGGAGGGAGGGAAGGAAAGAGAGAGAGACAGAAAGACAAAGGAGACAGAGACAGAAAGAATATGGGTGCACCAGGGCCTCCTACCCCTGCAAATGAATTCCATATGCATGTGCCACTTTGTGCATCTGCCTTTCCATGGATGCAGGGACTCGAACCCAGGGTGTCAGGCTTTGTAAGCAAGTGTCTTTAACCAATGTACCATCTCCCCAGTCCTTATAATTAGTTTTCTTGCCAGATTCCTTTATCCCCACAGAGGAACACAGTGGCATGGCAAACTGGCACCCAGTAATTAAGACACATTTTGAGATGGGACTGTGAGGAACGGCCACACTTGAGAAGCAGCAGGTCCCAGAACTTGTTACGGAGTGTCCTCAGAAATTTGATATGACCATGAGAGACAGTCACAGGCCCTTTCTCTTGCTAGGCACCGAGGATAAAGCGATAACTGTCCTCTGCTCTTGGAGACACTGTCCTACCCCTGCGTCTTGTCTTGTTCAGTGCGGACCACCTGTTCCAGATACCCAAGTTCAGTTGTGCGTGCCAAAGGCAGGCTTAGCTTAAGCATCTGAGAGTAGCATGCTAAATTCAGAGCCTCTGCTCTCATTTATCATGGAGTAGGTCACATTTCTGTGCAGCTTCGATTTTCTTCGAGCATAACAGGAACACATAAGCCTGCGTGCCCGAGACTAGCTGCCGTGCAGCGGTGGGCTCAGGGTGACCGCCTTCCCCACCCGGCAGAGGGGAGAACCATGCCCGCCACATTGGAACATCAACCCCGAGAGACAACTGCATGATGCTCCAGACATTCGCCCGGCCCCTGCTTCACCCTTCTAATGACAGCTAAGCTTTCCTCTCCGCAGAATAAACGGACAAGGTTGTCAAGAAAACTTTCCCCGGCCAGGGACTTCAGCCTGTCCTTAAGCCTAACACCCACGACTCTCTTTATAGCTCAAAATGAGGAACTTAATTTCCCATTTTCCCAAGGCAATTGTGATCTGCACATTTTTAAGGATAATCATCGCAGAGACATGACATTTCACGTGAACGCTGTTCTCATCTTCTCTTTCAAGGTGTAACTTTTGTTTTGTTTTTGTTTTTTGTTTTTTTGAGGTAGGGTCGCGCTCCAGCCCAGGCTGAGCTGGAATTCACTGTGCAGTCTCAGGGTGGCCTCAAGCTCACGACGATCCTCCCACCTCTGCCTCCCGAGTGCTGGGATTAAAGGTGTGCGCCACCACGCCCAGCTCAAGGAGTAGTTTCTTCATGGTTCTCTAACTCAGACCTGGACTCCATAAAGGACCTCCTGGGTGCTACCCAGCCAGAGAAAGGGCCAAAGGAAGCAGCAGCAGCAGCAGCAGCAGCAGCAGCATGGAAATGGGAAAAATTCTCTGGTCTAAATAGCACGCTCATTCGGACGACTTCCTGCCATGCTCCCTAGAGCCTAGGACTTCATTACTCTAAGTCCCACACACACTGCGTGGCAGTTTGGGCTCTTGAGTCACATAACAGGTATGTGGTGGGAAGAAATCACAGCTTACTACTGAAGTCTCACATTCTGGAATGAATCCATCCAGGCAAATAAATCTAACTCAACTTTGGCACATTTTTGTAACAGTTTTCACATTTTTTAAAGTAATTTTCCCCCCAAAACTACATCTTTGCCAACAAATCAAGATGATAATTTATTGTGACTGATTAGAAAAATCAAATGTTCTGTCAACTCATCTGTAAGTTTCCACAGAAAAGACAAAATGGAGTTGAAGAGATGGCTTAGCGGTTAAGACGTTTGCCTGCAAAGCCAAAGGACCCAGGTTTGATTCCCCAAAACCCACGTAAGCCAGATGTACAAGATGGCACATGAGTATGGAGTTCATTGGCAGTGGCTACAGGCCCTGGCATACCCATTGTCAATCTGCTTCTCTCTCAAATAAATAAATAAAAATATTTAAAAAATAAAAAAGAAACTAAATTTAGTGTAATAAACTCTAATAATGTAAAAAATTGTAACTTAAATTATAGAGTTAACATATTTTGAGAAATCCTCAATATATTTTCTGGCATTAGATGAATGCTTCCTCAACATATTTTCCCTTCCTGGTGCTACAACAATACTGGTAGCCATTTAATATTTCCTATTGCCAGGTGTGGTGGCTCGTGCCTTTAATCCTAGCACTCAGGAGGCAGAGGTAGGAGGATCACCGTGAGTTCAAGGCCATCCTGAGACCACCTAGTGGATTCCAGGTCAGCCTGGGCTCGAGTGAGAGCCTACCTTGAAAAACCAAAAAAAAAAAAAAAAAAAAAAAAAGCCTATTAATTGCCCTTATATTTTCATGAGGTTGGTATAGATAAAATACTACCTTTTAGGGCTGGAGAGATGGCTTAGCAGTTAAGCACTTGCCTATGAAGCCTAAGGACCAAAGGGGCGCACGTGTCTGGAATTCATTTGCAGTGGCTGGAGGCCCTGGCACGCCCCATGCTCTCTCTCTCTCTCTGTATGTCTGTCTCTCTCTGCCTCTTTCTCTCTCTGTCGCTCTCAAATAAATAAATAAACAAAACAAAACAAAAAAAAAAAAAACACTACTATTTACAGATGAAGTAGAGGTCCGGTGACTTGTCTTGGCCGCACAGTGAGAAGGGGACACTCTTACACACGGTCACTGCTATGCTGTGAGCTCTAACTACACGGCAACTTTCCAGTGAGGCATGTCTACTCACTGGCACATAGAACTTGGACTCAAGTGAAAAATGTGTGGGAAAGGGTTTCAAAGGCATTAGGTGTAGGTTCAAAAAATTAAGGGAAGCGAGGCAAGGTGGCCCACAGCTTTAGTACCAGCACTGGGAGGCAGAGGTAGGAGGACGGCAGTGAGTTCAAGGTCAGCCTGAGACTACAGTGCAAATACCAGGTCATCCTGGACGACTTGAAGACCCTACCTTAAAAAAAAATTAATTAAAAGTTATTTTTGTGCATGCTACAGGACAACTGTGTATGGGCGTCATTCACCAGGTCCTATCCACCTTTTTTGTGGGGGGGTGGGGGGTGGGTTAGAGGTAGGGTCTCACTCTAGCCCAGGCTGTCCTGGAATTCACTGTGTAGTCTAAGGGTGGCCTTGAACAGATAGCAATCCTTTACCTCTGCCTCTAGGGGACTGGGATTAAAGGTGTGAACTACCACACCTGGCCCTATCTACCTTTTTTTTTCCTCCCTCTCCCAAGATAGGGTCTCACTCTAATTCAGGCTGACCTGGAATTCACTATGTAGTCTCAGGGTGGCCCCGAATTTAAGGCGATCCTTCTCCCTCTGCCTCCCAACCTATCATTTTTTGAGGCAGGGTCTCTCAATAGCCTGAAACTTGCCAAGCAGGCTGGACTGGCTGGCACGCCACAGAGATAAGCCTCTGCCTCCCTCCCCTCAGGGCCCCAATTACAAACTTGTGCCTGGCTTGCTTTTTTTTTTAAACTATGAATTGAACTTAGGTCCTCATGCTTGTAAAGCAAGCACCTTGCCGAATGATCTAGCTTGTCCCCCTGAGAAGATATCTACAGAGGGTAAAAGCATGTGCCACTTAAGCACGAGGGCCTCTCTGGCCAGAAAACGCCAAGCTCACACAGAGGCTGGGTGTAGCCGTCGACCTCTGTACCCCTAATCTGCAGGGGTAGAGACTGGAGCACTGCTCAGGGTTGAGGAAGAGACGCTGTCTCAAGGAAAGAGATGAGCAGTGAGAGGCCATCTGAGGTTCTCTGGCCCCTACACTCAGAGCATGGAGCATGTGCACCTGCACACGCACATGCGTACACCACATGTCATACCATCAACACACGGTACTCCTACCTGAGAAATGCATTTCAGCATAATACCAGATCTGTACTATAAAAACTCAAAACCACTTCTAACCCTATTTAAGTACATCCAAACAAACATCAAGTAGTAAACTTTTGTTAAGATGGTTGCCTCCAAAGATATTTTAAACTCAGCGAACCAGGCTAGTTAGAAGAGAGAGCTTAATTAACAATGAAAATAATATTCTCTACACCAACACGGGATTGTATTAAGAATGAGGAAAGACCCCTTTTTCTCATGTAAACAGACACAGGAAAGCACTATCAAATTAGTTAAAAGCACAGTCTTGGGTTGGAGACGGCTTAGTGGCTAAGGCACTTGCCTGCAAAGCCTAAGGACCCAGGTTTGATTCCCTAGCATCCATGTAGGCCAGAAGCACAAGGTGGCACACGCATCTGGAGTTTGTTTTGAGTGGCTAGAGGCCCTGGCCCACCTACTCTCTTTCTATCTGAGCCCTCTTAAATAAATAAAATATTTAAAAGAAAAAAAAGCAGTCTCTAGGGCAGACAGTTTAATCTCTCTACGGTGTATGTGACATCAATCCTTTCTTCTACAAAACGGGTAACTGTACAAGCCTCCCAGGGGGAACACATCAAGAGGAATGGCTGTCCACAAGGAAGTGGGACTTATGACAGAGCTATTAACCAACCCTGCCAAGCAACAGCGAGACAAGTGCACTTCTTACACAGACGTGGAATAGGCTTCAGGACAGGCCGTTTGTTAGGTGACAAAACAAGCCAAGGTAGACCATCTGATAGGGTTGCAACTATGCAAAGTATGTTCCCAGACTATAATGCATGAGACTAGATATCAATACAAAAGGAAATCTGGGTAGTCACAAATCCATAAGAATTAAACACTACTACATGTTCACAGAAAAAAATTATAAAAGTGCACTGAAATGAATGAAAACATAACACAGAAAAATTTATGTAGGGCTGGAGAGATGGCTCAGTGGGTAAAGGTGCTTGCTTGTAAAGCCTGAAGACTCTGGTTCAATTTCCCAGTACTCATGTAAAGCCAGATGCACAAAGTGATGCTTGCATCTGGAATCCATGTGCGGTGGGAAGAGGCCTTGGCATGCTCATTCTCTCTCCCTCTCCCTCCTTCCCACTCCTCTCTGCATACAAATAAATAATTAGCTCAGTGGCTTTACTAGTGAATCCTACCAAACACTGAAGAAAACTAACTTGTCAGAAATGTTTCTAGAAAAGAGAAGGGAATACTTCTTAGCTCATTTTATGAAGGTTTATACTTCTGACATCAAAAAATCCACAACTACAAACCATACCTGTTATGAATACAGCTACAAACCCCGTTTTAACAAAATACTAGTAAACCAAATTCATCAACATTTGAAATGATCATACACTATGATCTAACATGATTTATTCTGGGAAAGGGGTTAGCTTAGCCTGCAGACTAGACTAGAATACAACTGACAAAACAACCCAACCAATAAGAAAAACAAAATCATTTAACAAAATCCAGTATTCTTTCATAATAAAAGTACTATGCTGGCTAGGAATAGCTTCCTTCAACTGGTAATTATTATTTATGCAAAACCCACAACTGACATTATACTTAACAGGGAAAGAAACATGACAAAAATGCCCTAGCACTTGGGAGGCAGAGGTAGGAGGAGTGCTGTGAGTTCGAGGCCAGCCTGAGCCTACATAGTGAATTCTAGGTCAGCCTGAGCCAGAGCAAGACCTTACCTCAAAAAGCAACAACAAGGAGGGAGGGAATTACCATGGGATATATTTTATAATCATGGAAAATGTTAATAAAAATTTTTAATTAAAAAAAAAGCAACAACAAGAAGGTACAGGAATCAGTACAGTGTGGCAATGGTATTAGGACAGCTGCATGACTGGATGTGGCAGAAGTAAGCATAGAATAACAAACCATGATATTTCTGAGTCACTGAATTTTGACAAGGGTGGCAAAGTAATTCAGTGGAGGAAGTCTTCAGCAAATAGTGAAAAAGACTGAATCTTGATCCGTTCCTTATGCTATGCACATTTATTAATTCATTTAAACATAACTGTACTAAGCCAAACTATGAAGCTCATAAGGATCTGCATCACACGGGTGGGGTGGCTGCAACGCCAATCAGAAGTAACGGGAGTTGGCAAGGAAGCAGGCAGAGGCAGCGGGGCCTGCGCTGCTGGAGTTTACGCAGTGTGGCCTCTCGGGGGCGACTGGGTGCTTCCTCAGAACGGAAGTATGGCGTCCCCACAGCTCAGCAATTCTGCTTCCCATCACCAGAGGGGTAAAAATGTCAGACCAGCCGGGCGTGGTGATGCACAACTTTAATCCCAGCGCTTGGGAGGCAGAAATAGGAGGATCACTGAGAGTTAGATAGAGGCCACCCTGAGACTCCATAGTGAATTCCAGGTCAGCCTAGGCTAGAGTGAGACCCTACCTGGAAGAAGAAGAAAAAAAAAAAAAAAGTCAGACCACACCAAGGTCTGTGTAAGGCTGTTCACAGCTGTTATTAATAACAGCAAGGGGCAAAACAGCTCAATATCTACCAGCTCATGAAACGATAAATAAAATATGGTATATGTACATAATTAGCTACTATTTGGCAAAAAAAGAAGCAACTGAAAACTCACTGAATGAAATGCTTGACATATGGATTATATCTGAGTAAAGATATAAAAAAAACAGAATAAACGCACAGTACTTTATAGTGTGTGAACGTGGGGAGAGGACAGCTTCACTGATGGTTATTTAAGAGGCACTGCCAGAGACTTGCCTTGTCACAGATGGACTATGCCCTTTATAGGTGTTCATGATATGCTTATGAATCACAAAGCCATTATCTTGAAAGGGAGACTTCTAAACCAGCAGTGGCTGGGCCGAGGCCCAGAGCTGTCTAGCCAAGGATCACAACAGGCTGCGGAGATGGCTCAGAGAGGTTACAGGCACTTGTTCGCTCAGCCTGGCGACACAATTTCAACTCCCCAGCATCTATATAAAGCTAGCCACACACTGGTACAAGCATTTATAATCCCAACATGCCTGTAGAGACAGGAGATTCATCTGCAGAGGAAAGAGAAGGCAGAAAAAGCAAGACTCCACCCAGTCCTCTGACTGCCACATGCACACAGCATGCTCCCCAACCCCAGGGGATTAATTAACTAATTTAAAAGAAGACTCCTAAGCTACAATGTTTGATGTCTACCCTGTTTAACTCTTATATTGGTTGAATATTTCTTTGCTATGCCCATTGCTATCTTTTGCAGTGTGAACATTTATTCTGTGCAATTATGGGTTTTTTGGATTTCTTTTTTCTTGGTTTTCTGAGGTAGGGGCTCAATATAGCCAAGGTTGACCTAAAATTCACTCTGTACACTCTGTGGCAATCCTCCTACTTCTGCCTCCCAAGTGCTGGGATTAAAGGCATGTGCCACCATGCCCAGCTTGGATTTTTCCCCCACTTTGGTATAAGGGCTCAGTTAAAAAACTATGGGGATGTTTGAACATCATTGGAATTGGTAAAAAAAAAAAAAAAAAAAAAAAAAAAAAGTTATGGAGACTTTTAAAGTTGGATGAATGTAGTACATTTCACATCATGTATAGTTATCAGCTTATGGAGGCCAGGGGTGGGATGTAGTGGTTTGATTCAGGTGTCCCCCATAAACTTAGGTGTTCTTGTTCTAACTATTAGGTCCCCAGCTGATGGCAATTTGGAAATTAAAGCCTCCTGGAGGTGGTTTTGTTGGGGGCGGGCTTATGGGTGTTACGACAAGCTTCTTCTCGCCAGTGTTTGGCACACTCTCCTGTTGCTCTCGTCCATCTGATATGGGCCAGGAGGTGATGTCCACCTTCTGCCCATGCCAATGTTTTCCCCTGCCATCATGGAGTTCCCCTCCAGTCTATAAGCCAAAATAAACCCACTCCCCCCTCCAAAAAAAGAGAGAATCATAAGCCACCCAATGGTCTGGGCCAAAAAAGTGTAAGGGGATGCACAACGCTTTCTGCCTGTGTAGAGCTCTGTTTAGCACAAGAGGATGGCCTCCCTCCCAGCGAATACCTCTAGATCAAATGGGGAAGGGGAATATGGAATGTGCAGAGGATGTTTTAGTGTGGGTGCGTTTAGCAAAAGGGAGTATGCTTCAGGAGAAGCCACAATGCTACCAGTTGGCCAATGGTGGTAAAATAGAAATAAGCTACAATACAAATAGCATAAGAAAAACAGTGACACTCAAAATGGCTGATGCATTCAAGTAAATGAATAGTTAAAACACATACCCATTCAGTTCCTTCTTTGTACCCAAAGACACTGAAGAGAAGATGACCAGTAAGATTAAAATTTAAATGGGGTGAGGGTTTAAAATTCTTTTAAAAATGTTCAGGTCTTTCATGATGTTATAAGATATAATACTTCTAGAAGTTTAGAATGAAACCCACCAGCTTTAGATTAATGCAGCATTACCCAGACATTACATCATAATGCTAGTAGTGATAGGTAACATCTATTGAGTGCTTACTATGTGTCAGAACTCTGTGCTAATTTCATCACCTCCTAATACTCATCCCAATCCAGCTAACTAGGACATGGGTTGAATGTCCAGCATAAAAGAAGAAGTTAAATCTTTTATTTAAAAAAATTTTTTTTGAAAGACAATTCTTTTTAAAAAATATTTTACTTTTATTTATTTGACAGAGAGAGGAGGGGAGGAAGAGAGAGAGAAAGAGAGAGATCTGGCTAACATGGGTCCTGGGCAATCAAACCTGGGTTCTTTGGCTTTGTAGCAAATGCCTTAACCGCTAAGCCATCCCTCCAGCCCTATTTAAAAAAAAAAAAAAAACTTTTAAAATTTATTTGAGAGAGAGACAGAGAAAGAGAGAAGGAATGGGCATACCAGGGCCTCGAACCGCTGCAAAGGAACTTCAGAAGAATGTGCCATCTGGCTTATGTGGGTCCTCGAGAATTGAACCTGGGTCCTTAGGTTGTGTGCAGGCAAGCACCTTAACTGCTAAGCCACCTGGCCAGCCCAGTTTCCTTCTCTTTAAAAAAAAATTGCTGGTACACGCATCACAGGCTGACCTGGTACTCTCAACACTCCGTCATAACCTCCTAAGTGCTAGGATTACAGATGGACTTCAGATGCATGTGCCACCTGTGCATCTGGCTTACGTGGGTCCTGGGGCATCAACCCGCAGTCCTTTGCAACCTGGCACCTCTGACACCCCGAGATGGTGTGAACAGACAGACAAAGCTTTCGTTATGGGGAACAAAGCTTGAGAACTCTGAGGCTCCAGCCAAGACTCCAGTGGCTCAGTGGTACGAACCAGTTACCCAGGCAAAGGATACCTCACCCACCTGTGCATGTTCCCATTGGTGGTAAAAGACTGGCCACACACAGTGCACTTGTACGGCCTCTCGCCAGAGTGCACCAGCATGTGGCGATCCAGGGAGCTGGCTGAGCTCAGGGACTTGCCGCAGATGCTGCATGAGTGGTCAGCTCCTCCGGTGTCCGTGTTGTGCTGCAGAAGCAACCAGAGCAATGGTCATGTGAGAAGACGCGTCAGCAAACGCAGGCTTGGTGTTTGCAACCAAGGAAGAGGCTCGGCTTTTTCCTTTCCTTTCTTTCTTTCATTTTTTTTTTGTTTATTTTTATTTATTTATTTGAGAGTGTGTGCATGCGAGAGAGAAAAAGAGGCAGAGAGAGAGAAAGAGGGAGAGAATGCGCGCACCAGGGCCTTCAGCCACTGCAAACAAAATCCAGACACGTGTGCCCTGTTGTGCATCTGGTTCATGTGGTCCTGGGGAATTGAGCCTCGAACCAGGGTCCTTAGGCATCAAAGGCAAGTGCTTAACTGCTAAGCAATCTCTCCAGACCCTTTCCTTTTCTTTTTAAGAATCTTCTAGAGTCAAAAGGTACCAGAAACAGGTTAATGGATCCTCTTGCATCCCCATGTTAAACTCAGAGGTGAAATCTTTGCAGGTCTGTGGATTAACTGGACACATATTAACTGCTATTGGCAGAAGGACTCTAAACTATACAGCCATATGTGAAACTGAATCTCAATGGAGAGGCGACATCCTTGTTCCAGTGTGATGACTTAGTCCAGCAATCAGAGAAAGAGAACCAGAACCCGCCTCGACTGGTGTTGACTGACTTCCCGAGTAGTGTAATGCTACTGCTCAGTAGCATGTTACCACTTTAACCACCATCCATCCTTCACTGTGCTCTGCTCACCAGCATCTGTCATGAATCAGCAATGCCAGGAGAGGAGAAAGGATAAATCTTGTAATAAAGGAAAAAAGATCCCAAGGCCAAGAAATTCCTAGCTGTATGATGTGAATTTATATCAATAAAGAAGAGGAAGAACCAAAAATAAATAAATAAATAAAAAGTGGGGCGTGGTGGTACACGCCTTTGATCCCAGCACTCTGGAGGCAGAGGTAGGAGGATTGCTGTGAGTTCAAGGCCAGCCTGAGACTACACAGTGAATTCCAGGTCAGCCTGGGCCAGAGTGAGACCCTACCTCGAAAAAACAAACAAACAAAAAATACAAACAAAACACAAGGCATGACCCTAGCACTAGGAAATGCTGAAACAGAAAACTTGCGGGAGTTTGAGGCCAGCATGGGCTACACAGTGAGCAGCAAGGCAGAGCGAGCTCCACGCTGAGACTGCATCCGCCACTACCGCGACCGGACCACTCACTTAAAAAAGAATCACAGTCCAGGCGCGGTGGCACAGCCTTTAAGTACAGCACTTGGGAGGCTGAGGTAGGGGGATCGCCAGGAGTTCAAGGCCACCCTGAGACCACATAGTCAATTATAGGTCAGCCTGAGCTGGAGTGAAACCCTACCTCAAAAAATCTAAAGTAATAACAATAACAATAATAGGGATTGACATCTACAACCTCACTCCATCATAAAGGCTTCAGTTCACACTGGTAAGTCACATACGATCAAATGCTTTCTGGGGCTGGGCTTGCCACACAAACGTGCAGACCTGAGTGCAGAGCCCAGCAACCATGCAAGACCCCAGGCACAATGGTGCATGCCTGTAGCCCCAGTGCTGGAGTGCTGGAGACAGGTGATGGCTGGCTACCTTGTCCAGCCAGCCGGTGAGCTCAAGGCTCAGCATGAGACCCCCGAGGGAAAGGCACAGTGACCAAGAAGACACCGAATGTCCACTTGCAGTCTCCGTAAGCACGTGCACACATGTACACACAACTGCACACAAAATGTGCCCACCTGCCTACAAACACACACACATGCACACACACCAAAAAATGTCTTCTGAGAATATAAATGACCAACTAGATGTTTACTGAATTTGAAAACTGAAGTCATGTTGATCTGGACTCTGTCAATAACATGAGCCCATAAAAAATCATTTCAATGGGCTGGAGGGATGGCTTAGCAGTGAAGTCACTTTCCTGCAAAGCCAGAGGACCCAGGTTCGATTCCCCAGGACCCACGTAAGCCAGATGCACAAGATGGCACACGTGTCTGGAGTTCGTTTGCAGCAGCTGGAGGCCCTGGCACACCCATTCTCTCCCCCCTTTCTGTCAAATAAGTAAATTAATAAAATCATTTCAAGAGTGCTAAACATTACCCCCAGCATTACTAAAATATTAATTTCACAATTCACTAGACCTCAGTCTTAACAAGCCATCGTACTTTCTGCAGGAATGACAAATAACTTAAAATCAAATACAGAAGCAGCAACTAACCTGGCGGATGTGCATCGTCAACTGGTGCTGGGTTGTGCAGATCTTCTCACACAGGGGACAGTTGTAGGAAGACTTCTCCTCTTTCGTTTCCTAAAGAGAGATCAAAACAGAGGGTGGATTTCAAATCACAGTGAACTGGTGCCTACTCTTTCTAGAATAAGCTCCTGTGACTAAGCGCCGGCTCTGCGTGCTAAGATCACTGGACGGCACCAGAGCCTGTCTAGTCACCTGAGCAGGTCACTTCCCCATCTGTCCTCTGCTTCCTTGCTTGGAAATGGACAAATAATATTAATCAGCCACACTGTGCTCACCAGGGAATGAAGATAAAGCACAGTAACCGTGTCTGGCACAGAGTAAGTGTTCAATAAAGACCAGCATTCTTACTGCGTGCACCATTTAAGTAACTGTCAGTAATGGTGAAAATATAAGTATCAAGTCGCCCATTACTCAGGTAAGAAAGTAATGTATTCCTCTCCAAGTTTCTAGGTTCCAGGCCCGATTTTCTTTTGTTTATCTCATGCAGTGCAGGTTGGCTTGCCTTGAACTCCTGATCTTCCTGTCTCTGACACCCAAGGAATGGGATTACATACATGTCCCACCATACCCAGCACCCCTCACTCTTTTCTACTAGGTCCCAAGCTTCCTCAGGAACACAGGAGAAGTAATCAAGTCCTCATCAGATAAACACCCTATCAATATAGAGAAAGAAGTCCTTGGTGCCCCACCAATGGCACCCAGTGGGAATGACACGGCTCCTTTGTCCACAGAGTGAGCATCTTGAGAGTGTTTATAGGTGAAGCATGAGAACAATTCTGCTCCTATCAGAACTGGTAAGAATGACACCCCAAAATGAAGGCTTCCACATGGGGTAACAAAAATGCAGCTTATTCTTCAGTCAGGTGGATAATGTCATGTTCCTTTACAATATATAGGACAGGCTTCCTTCAAGCAATTCATTTTTCTTTTTCTTTAAAAAACAAAGGCCAGGGCTGGAGGGATGGCTTAGCAGTTAAGGCATTTGTCTGCAAAGCCAAAGAACCCAGGTTCGATTCCCCAGGACCCACATCAGCCAGATGCACAAGGGGGCACATGCATCTGGAGTTCGTTTGCAGTGGCTGGAGGCCCTGACGTGCCCATTCTCTCTCTCTCTCTCTCTCTTACTCTGTCAAATAAATAAAAATAAAAAATTTTAAAAAAGGCCAACCTAGGGCTGGAGGGATGGCTTAGCGGTTAAGGTGTTTGCCTGCAAAGCCAGAAGACCCAGGTTTGATTCCCCAGGACCCACGTTAGCCAGGTACACAAGGGGGCGCATGGGTCTGGAGTTCATTTGCAGTGGCTGGAAGCCCTGGCGTGTCCATTCTCTCTCTCTCTGTCAAATAAATAAAAAGCTAGAGTGAGACTCTACCTCGAGAAAAGAGGGGGAACCTCTATCACTAACCCTTTGTTAATCTCCTTCCAAATAACTCATGAAGAGTCACCAGGACATGCTCACTGTGGTGGTTTGATTCAGGTGTCCCCCATAAACTTATGTGTTCTGAATACTAGTCTCCCTAGCTGATGGCAATTGGAAATTAAAGCCTCCTGGAGGTGGTGTATTGTTGGGGGTAGGCTTATGGGTGTTATAGCCAGTTTCCCCATGCCAGTGTCTGGCACTCTCTCCTGTTGCAATTATCCACCTTATGTTGGCCAGCTTGTGATGTCCATCCTCTGCTCATGGCATCATTTTCCCCTTCCATGACTGAGCTTCCCCTTGAGTCTATAAGCCAAAATACCCCCACCCCCAAAGTTACTCTTGGTTGGGTGATTTCTGCCAGCAATGCAAACCCGACTGCAACAGTTAAGTTTGTACCAAGAGTGGGGTTGCTGCTAGGCACCTGACTGTGTGGCTTTGGCCTTTTGGAGCTGATTTTCAAGAGGAATGTGGAAGGATTTGAAACCTTGGCCCAAGAGATAGATGCCGTGCTGTAAGTACAACTTGATGGACTATTCTGGTCCATCTTGGAGACTGGGCTAGCAGTGTGTGTGAGAAGCTTGCTGTTATGGCCATGTATTGAGAACGTGTTGCTTTGCATAGAAATAAGAAAGTGATGTGAGGGGAGGGATATGGCATATAAAAAATTAAATCTTTGGGCTAAAACTTCTACCCACTCAACTGAAATTAGATACAACCTTTGAGATTGGGCCAGCTGACCTGCACTGGGGCAACAGGAAGAATATATATTCTTCTGAAGGGGACTGAGTGCTCAAGCAGTGTCTGGTTCTTCAAAGTCTGCTTTATTCCCCCTGGGATTAACAAACTGGCACCCCACCTGGTATTATGGAGTATAAGAAATGCAGAAAAGAGAGTCACTGAATTTGCAACACGGTCTTGTGTTTTGGAAACGGCCATGGGCAGTGTGAAGCAAATTTGCTAGATGCCTGCATGGAGACCTGACAGAGCTGTGAGGATGAACCGTGGATTGAGGCGGAGATGCCGGGACCACAAGATGGCTGCTAAGGAAAGCTGCTGGCCCCAGATGAATTTTTCCAGGACTGTGAGTAGCCTAGCTGGAGGGCTGGAAGTGGAACTCCAGAGACGTGTTGCTGGTTAGAATTATCAGACATGCAATCTTGTCACTGACTAGAGTTGCTGGACTTGGAGCTAAAGAGTATGATGTTTGTCCAGTTTAAATTTTGTATTGGTTGAATATTTCTTTGCTATGCCCAATGCCATCTTTTGCAGTGTGAATGTTTATTCTGTGCCACTATGGGTTATTTGGGGGGGGGATTTTTTTTGGTATTATGGCTCAGTGGACTATGAAGATGTTTGAACATCATTAAGATTGATAAAAACTATGGCGTTTTTTAAGTTGAACTGAATGCATTGCATTTTACATCACGAATGGTTATCAGTTTATGGGGGCCAGGGGCAGAAAGTGGTGGTTTGATTCAGGTGTCCTCCTTAAACTCAGGTATTCTGAATGCTAGTCTCCCCAGCTGATGACAATTGGAAATTAAAGCCTCCTGAAGTTAGCATACTGTTGAGGTTGGGCACATGGGTTTTAAACCACTAAGTCAGGTGACCATGAGCAGTCCCATTGAAAACCCATTATGGATTTATAGCCACTTTCCCCATGCCAGTGTTTGGCACACTCCTGTTGCTATTGTCCACCTTATTATGTTGGACAGGGGGTGATGTCCACCTTCTGCTCAGGCCACCATTTTCCCCTGACATAATGGAGCATCCCCTTGAGTCTATAAGCCAAAATACCCCCCCACCTCTTTTTTTTTCCAAAAGCCGCTCTTGGTTGGGTGATTTCTGCCAGCAATGCTATCCTGACTGCAACACACATTAACACCTTCTTGCCCTTCTAGAACCTAGGCACCACGGCTCCCTTTCTCTGTTCCCCAAACTAGCTGAATCCAGGCTTGGACAGCTCGTGTAGGATTTAGGAAGCTAAGAGATTGCTATCATTGTGTTTCTAAAGAGCAGGATCATATAGGGAGCTCTGTGAAACACTGATGTCTCTACTGGACTCTCAACATGTTGGATAAGAATCATGGGGAACCCCAGACACTGTTTGCCTCATAAGCTCTCACTGTCAGGCACATGGGTTTAGAGACAACTAAATCACTAAATCAGGTGATCATGAGCAGTCCCATTGAAAATTCATATACAGCCGGGAGTGGCGGCGCACACCTTTAATCCCAGCACTGGGGAGGCAGAGGTAGGAGGATTGCCATGAGTTTGAGGCCACCCTGAGAATACATAGTGAATTCCAGGTCAGTTTGAGCTAGAGTGAGACCCTACCTTGGGAGGGAAAAAAAAAAAAAGGAAAGAACAAAAAATTCATATGCAGCTGGAGCCGGAAGTCACATGGCAGCGAGGTCAAAGAAAGAACGCCGGAGGGGTGTGATGTGAGTGCTGAGGAAGCGACAGGCCAGGGAGGGCGGGAGGGAGTCTCTCTAAGGACCGGAGAGGGCTGCCATTTCCTGGGTGCATTCTGCACTTATTTGAGTGAGTTTCTATTCTTTTGCTATTAACATCAATTATTGAGCACTTACTCTATGGTAAGAAATGAATACATAGCACCAGCAGATCTTGGGGATTTCCCCCATGGCTATGTGGAGACGCCCACTGTTAGGGATCCCACCTTCTGCGTGAGGACACGTCAGGGCACAGAGGAGCAAGCACCTCGCGGCACAGAGAGCGCAATTAGGAAGTAGACACAGGCCCAGCACAGGCAGCTGCCCGCCAGTGCACATTCAAAACCACAATGCTACACGACATCTGACCCCAAAGAAGGATGAACCCCAAGGCACAGAAAGGAAACACTCTTGTGGTTGGTTGTTCATGAAAGGTGATGAAAATAAAAGTCATCCTAAAGACTATAAAAGCAAATGGCACCATAAACCGGATGGGTGGAGTGAATGTGATGTCTGGTTTGTGGCTGTGTGTCTCTCTCTACTCTTCAGAATGGGTGTCACCGAGCACTGCCACCCTCTCCTTCCCTGTGGACGTGGCCGGAACAGGCAATCTAGCAACACATTTTCTCACTTTCAAATTCTAAGAAATTTAAGCTGAGTGTGGTGGCGCACTCTCTCAGCACTCGGGAGGCTGAGGTAGGAGGATCACAGTGAGTTCAAGGCTAGCCCGAGACTACGTAGTAATGCCAGGTCAGCGTGGGCTAGAGGGAAACCCTACCTTGAAAAAAAAAATTCTAAGGAAGTTACAATTTAGTCCCAGAAACAAATAAATCAATCTAGTTTCATCTAGTTACCCATATACTTCTAGTTCTCCTAAAAGGTATAAATATCAGAAGGTGTCTCACATTGGTGAGTCAAAACTTAGGAACACTTTTAATCTCATTTTTTATTAACAATGCTATTTAATTTTTAAAAATTTAAAAGAGAACCAGGCATGGTGGTATATATGCCTTTAATTCCAGCCCTCCAGAGTCTGATATAGGAGGATCGTTCTGAGTTCAAGGACACTCTGAGATTACAAAGTGAATTCCAGGTCTGCCTGGGCTACAGCGAGACCTTACCTCAAAAAACCAAGAAAAAAAAAATGAAAAGATAGAACAACCAGAGCATTACATATTACAAAAGCCAAGCCTCATCCCAACACAGTGGCTTCGGCCTATAGTTCCAGCTACTCAATGGCTGAGGCAGGAAGGCTGCTTGAGCCCAGAAGCTTGTGCCAGCCTGGGCAATACAATGAGACCTTGTCTCAAAAACAACAAGAAGGGCTGGAGAGATGGCTTAGCGGTTAAGCGCTTGCCTGTGAAGCCTAAGGACCCCGGTTCGAGGCTCAGTTCCCCAGGTCCCACGTTAGCCAGATGCACAAGGGGGCGCATGCGTCTGGAGTTCGTTTGTAGAGGCTGGAAGCCCTGGCGCGCCCATTCTCTCTCTCTCCCTCTATCTGTCTTTCTCTCTGTGTCTGTCGCTCTCAAATTAATTAATTTAAAAAAAAAAAAAAAAAAGAAAAGCCCCACCAAATAGCCAACCAACCACAACAAAAAACCTCCATCTTGTATTCACCTTGAAGGAGACCAAGCACAGGCTCAAGGGGCTGACTGATGTTGACTCTAGGGTTGATCATTAACCGCTGCCAAGCCCAAGGCTGGCAAGGGCACCATGTAGCCCATAATACAGGTCTGCAAAACCCAAGGCGGCTGGAGTGAAGAGGTCTGTGGGCTCTGACTTACTCACTTTGAAGCAAACTACATAGAGAAAGAAAGCACCGTGGTGCTGGAAGAGCCCAGCAGGGGGCTGTGAGACGAGGCATTATAGCCATGCTGCTGCAAGGGGCGTACTTCCTGAGCTGAAAGATAAAATTAGCAGTTGATGTGCTAAGTAGCCATTCCATAATGAAAAACTCTGGCACTCTTGACAGCATCTGGCTGCAGCTAATCTGTCCTGGAACTGGGTACCTGCAGGACAGG
This sequence comes from Jaculus jaculus, assembly GCF_020740685.1. Classification (NCBI taxonomy): domain Eukaryota; kingdom Metazoa; phylum Chordata; class Mammalia; order Rodentia; family Dipodidae; genus Jaculus; species Jaculus jaculus. Next base: position 63,218,394 of record NC_059118.1, read on the forward strand.
GCTTTCCCAGGTTCTCTCCCTCTGCTGGCCCCGTCCAGTCCTGGGCACGGAGCGTGCTTCCTTCTTCCCCACTCCCTACCCAGTGCACTTGGCTTGCTACCATGAGCCGCTGCCTTTAGCAGGCCGCCTCGGGCCCAGATTTCCTTTCCCGAAACACAGCCAGGTGGCCGATCCCTGGAGGGAAAGCAGGCGGGTCACAAGTGGCCCAGTACATGGCATATTTGTCTCCGTCCTCACTCCCAGGCGAAATCTGCACTCCGCATGCGGGGTGGAAGGTGCCACGGGGTCTTCTGTGGCCCTATCTACCGCCCCCGAACAGCTGGGAAAGAACCTGAGCCCGGACTGGGGCCAGCTCTGCCTGGGTTGTCTACCCTCCACTCGTTCCTGGTAGAACAGAGAACACAAGGGACAATGACTTATCTTTCTTTTCAGTCCCAAATGCTTGAAAGCTGGTGAAGCAGCTAGCTGGAAGTAAAAGCTAGGTACACTGTTGGATGGGTGGGTGGATGGATGGACAGACGGACAGACGGACAGATGGATGGAGAGACAGAGAGAGAGTACGCGAGAGATGGACAGGCACATGAGAACGGAAGTAAACCTGTTCTTGTCAGAGCCAGGGCTCCTTCTCGACTCAGGCCACAGTCACACAGGCTGAGCATTTTCTCAGGCGCCCATAGGAGACAGGCACACGGAGGCAAGGGAGAAAAGAAAGAGAGAGGCATCAGTACTCGAGCCTTAAAAACATCACTGAACTCTGACTGGTCCTCAGCCTTGAGCAAGGTGCATGCAGCGACATGCATGTCCACCCTGGGTTCCTAGACAAGCCCGACCTCGTACAAGAAACTAAGCATGAGGCCATTCGTAGTAGAGACTCAGAGAAGAGCTGAGAATTATTTGCCACTCCCTCCCTCCCACCTCCTTCCTGAGCTGAACACGAAGCTCTAGTGACAGCAACGGCTTCTGGAAAGTGCCATCTGTCCATTGACTGAGAAAGACAGCGCCTGTGCTCCCAGTGAAGACCAGGGTTTTCTGGCACCTCTCTTGAGCTGAACATTCAAGTAAACTCCGTGAATCTTTTTATTTTTCTGATACTGGTACTGAACCTACGGCCTTGCACATACCATACATGGATTCCGCTACTGAGCCACATTCAACAGAAAATTCAGCAAGTCTCTGGAGCCAAAACCTGCTCATTTTCAAAACTGTAACGCTGAGCAGCAGCCTTGCACAAGCAGAACTTATCTGCTCCTAATCTGAAGATACCAAAAAATCAAGGGGCTTAGAAAGCTCAATCAACCAGCTGTGAAATAAGGGAAGAAACCACATCGCAGCGGTGGCAGTCAGGTCTGCTTCTGGACGGTAATATAAAGAGAGCTTCTGTTTAAATCAAATCACGGGGCAAAGAATTCCTTGACACTGACACCGTGGGAAAACGTTTTTCCTCCATGAAAGGAAACTGATAATCAGTTATGAAAACTTTGTTCCCTGGGTATGTCTTTAATTCAGAATGCACCCACAGTTTCCTCTGAGGAAGCTGGGGAACTTCTCTCAGCAATCTCCCATGACCAAATCCAATGGTTGCCACCACCCAGCCCATAAATGCTTACCTGGTTCCTTCTGCCAATCCGATTGGGTCCTGGAGGCTTCGTGGGGGACTTGATGCCCTGGGGGCTCCCACCATTTTCAGCAATGTTCCCTACGCTCATTACAGCTGACATCATGGTGTTGATGGAAGACAGGTCTGAGCCTTCCAAGCCAATGGGTGAACTGGACGTCATTGGGACAAAGTTTTATGCTTCTAAGAAGCCTCTGCCATAGAACTGTAAACCAGAAATTCCTGATGTGATCATGAGAAAATTTAGGTTTGTCATAGCCAGGTGTTGCTGACCATAGATTATAAATAAGGTTTAAAAAAAAAAAAATCCCAGCACCCCTTCTAGTTCACGCTCACAGTCATGATGGTGCCCCAAGTAAGTTTGCTTTTTTCTTTTTTTGAGACACAGTCTCACTATGTAGATCAGGCTGGCCTTGAACTCTCAATTCTGATCTTCCTGCCTCTGCCACCCAAGTGTTGGCATTACAGACGTGTGTCACCATATCCAGCTCCAAAATGATTTAAGCATTCATCTAGTGATGTCTTGGCACACTAAAGACTAAGTCCTAACTTGCTTGTTTTCTGAGAGCATGTCTCCAGCAGTATGCAGTCATGCAGTCACCGAGGGAGGCTTTTTTCCCCTTTTCTAATGCTGTAAGCAGTGTTTTGATAAGACAGAGAGGTGCCATTGGCCAACACCTTCGAGAAAACTACAGAAATGTTCTACAGCTCAGAACTACAGGCGGAGAAACTCCAGGTTTCACTTAGATCCACTGCTGTAACACACTGCGTTTAGTGGGGGCCACATTCTATGAGGCTCAGGAGAAGCTAACCCCACGACTGGTGAAAGTCTGCAGTGCTTGAGGCCCTGGCACACCCATTCTCTCTCTTTGTCTCTCAAAATACATACATACATACAATTAGATAACATATTTATACCCCAGGAAGTAGAAAAGAAATACTGCTCCCTCCCATTACCTCCATTTTCTAGACCAGCTGACAGTCTGAAATTCCCCTAGCTGCAGCTATCATCCACATTGGAGTAGGAAATGACTCTGGTGTTTACTTCCTTTTTCTTCTCTTGGTATTGCTCCTTGACTCTGGAAGAGAAAGAAAGGGCATTCAATCAGTGAATACATCAAGAAAAACATCCAGTCTTAGGTGGGAGTGGTGGCACATATATCTATAAACCTGGCATTCAGGAAGCAGGCAGGATTTGAGTTCAAGGCCAGTCTACGCTCTAGAGAGATCCTAGTTGAAAAACACACAAAAAATCAGACAACTGTATCCAAAAACACACACTGGAGAGATGGATGTCTCAGTGGCTAAAGCAGCTTCCTTGGGAAGCTGCTGGCCTGGGGTTCAATTACCTAGCACCCCCATAAAGTCAGGCGCAACGTGGTACATGCATCTAGACTTCACTTGGGTTGGCAAAAAGCCCTACTGTCCCCATTCCCAAGTAAATAAAGAGCCGGGTGTGGTGGTGCACGCCTTTAATCCCAGTACTGGGAGGCAGAGGTAGGAGGATCGCCACCCTGAGGCTACGTAATGAATTCCAGGTCAGCCTGGGCCAGAAACCCTAAGAAAAAAAAAGTTATGTCTGAGGTAGGGTCTCACTCTGTAGCCCCAGACTGGCTACTCAAGGTGATCCTTCTACCTCTGGCACCCCAGAGCTGGGATTGAAGGTATACGCCACCACAGCCAGCCTTTTTTACTCTTAAAACCATGCAGATTCTGTGGGGTGTCTCAACACTGCCCCTACAGCTGCAACCCACTTTCCCAGTTTTTCAGTGTTTTAGTTTCTTAGGCTTCTATTTATATACCAAATTTTCTTTCATACTGTGCCCCATTTCCTCTCAAACCCTCACTTGACCCACCTTATGCCTTTCCCTAAAGGGGACCCAAAACAAAGCAGCTAAGGAATTTACTGAGACTCATAGTCTAGATAATATTAGATCTAGAAGAGGCCTGGTAATATGAAAAGAATGACCAAAGGGAAAACGACAGCCCAGCCACATGGAACTTGACTTCTCCAGGACGTACTCATTCCTGATCTCTTTGAAGAGCAGAGGTAAAATGCTTCCTTTATCTGGTCTGTGTTGATACCCTGTTACCCTGCAGCAGGTTAATGAAGAGCTCCATAGCAGCGATCTAAGACTGAAGTCACAATCTTAGTTGTAAAGAAGACACTTTAAAACATTAAGGAAGAACCTAATTTTGCTTCCTGCACCAACTTTAGGAGGATGTGACCTAGCATATGGTGAACAGTCCACCCAGAACAGCTACGGACACACAGCCTTCCAGCAGCAGAGCAGGAGAGGGCCAGGACAGAACTTCACTAAGCAACACTCCTCCCAGCTAAGTAGCTCCTCCCAAGATAAAAATCCCTCCTGAAGGGCCGAAGAGAATCTTTGAATTAGAACTTTCCCTGTCAATAGATGTGCGGCTGGGCTAGGGCGCAGCTCAAAGGTAGGGAGCTTGCTTCATATGCATGGGGCCTTGGGTTTCGTGCCCAGCACCACTACCCACGAAGGGAGAAAAATGGGCCTCACTCACAGGCTGTCAGGCTTTGCCGTGTCTCTCCTGAGCGCTGGGACCGAGGCATGTGTGCCAGCGTGCCGTGCCCTCACCAGAGCTCAGGGGGCAGAGGCACGCAGGTCTGGCGAAGCACAGGCTACCCTGGCCTACAGGGCGAGTTCTGGGACAACACAGTGGGACTGCCTCGAAGAGAGGAAGGAAACAAGAAATGAAACGTTAACCTCAAATTCCTACAGATGAACGGCATGTGGAGGAGGAGCCCTTAGGCAGTGCCTGGGTCCAGAAGAGCTCTTGAGCGGGACCCCGCGGCAAGGTTAGGCTTTGTAAGAGGAATGCGGGGCTGCACAGCGGCAGAGGGGCGACCTGCGCCACAGGACACCTCGCGGGGCTGCGGGCCTTCCCAGCCTGCTCAGCTGTGAGTCCAGTGAGCTTCTTTTCCTTGCGGCGTCAGGGCCTGGTGTCACACACTCTGTTACGCCCGCAGCAAACAAATTAAGACAATGGTGAACAGCTACTCCAAAAGCATGAATCAAGTAGTTTCCTCCTAAGCGGTAGGGAAAGGTCCAACTATGGAGCTACATACTGCGCAGGACTCCGAGCCAGGCGCATCGTCCACAACTTCCCCTGCCGAAATGAAAGTCATGGTAGAGACCCTGAACTCTTGCAAGTGTTCCCATGCCAGCAGATCATTTAAATTTATTAAACTGTGCTTCACGTGTACTGTTTTTAACTTTCTTTGGGTGACTTCTTGGGTGGGGACACATGCAGAAAGGGGTAACATACAAGTGTACACACACGCCTATTAACAGATCGCTAACAAAAGCATCACCAGTTCCTGCGACACCAGTAACCACCCAGTGTGTAATTATTTGGTTCATAAATGGACACCTTCAAGTACTGAATTTACCTCTTTGTGTCTTCTTCATAATTTCTTTACTATTTCATTTTTATTTATTTATTTGAGAGAGAGAGAGAGATAGAAGCACACAAACAGAGGGAGAGAGAGGAAAAATGGGTGCACCAGGGGCTTCAGCTACTGCGAACGAACTCTCCACGCATGAGCCCCTTTGTGCATCTGACTTATGTGGGTCTGGGGAATTTAACCGAAGTCCTTTGACTTTGCAGGCAAGCGCCTTAACCGCTAAGCCATTTCCCCAGGCCTCCCTCATAATTTTAATGTATAGAAAAGTATACAATAACTGACTAGTAACCTACCATAATTCAGTTATATCAGTAAAAAAGGCGACCTTTCTAGCATTTTATACTCAGTTTATGAGATTTGTTAATCTCATCACTACTTTTCTTCTTTGAGACTGGGTCCACTCATGGAGCCCCATACTAACCTTGGCCCTGGTCTCGACCTCCTGAACGATAAGATGACAAGGGTATATGATACCACATACGGCACCAATAGGTAGACTGACAAATACACACTCACTTAACAAGCCAAACTACTAGTGAGGTTCCTCCCCCCCAGTCAATATGATACCATAGACATCGTGCAAACTAATTAAAATACAGAATGTCAGATCAGACTACCTATAGCTAACCAGCACAAGGACTGAAATTTGCCAGGGATTAAGTTATCCCACTTGGAAAGGAGAGGAGTCTTGCAAACACATTTCCCATTCTGTCTGGACAGGAAGACATTGACTAAATTTATTTCCTCCTTGGGGATAAGGTGTAAAACATGACACTACCCACTGATGACACTAAGACCCCACACATTTACTTCCTTTTCCAATTTTAAGTGCTAACTGTATTTTTTTTTTTAAAGAGACCTTTCTCATTTCTGATCAGAAAGCACAATTAACAAAATGGAACTTTAGGGTACATGATTTAGAAAGAAAAGGATCGGGCTGGAGAGATGTCTTAGCGGTTAAGCACCTGCCTATGAAGCCCTTTAAGGACCCCGGTTCGAGGCTCCATTCCCCAGGACCTACGTTAGCCAGAAGCACAAGGGGGCATATACGTCTGGAATTCATTTGCAGTGGCTGGAGGCCCTGGAGTACCCATTCTCTCTTTCTCTGTCGCTCTCAAATAAATAAAAATAAACAAATAAATAAATAAAATCTGCATTTGTTAAAAAAAATAAAAAACATGAAAAGAAAAGGATCACTGGATGATTCCAGAGACGGATAACGTGCCTCTGGGAGCTAGCGCAAGATCTTACCCTGGAACTGGAAAGATGGCTTGGCGGGTAAGGAGCTCGCCTACAAAGCCAATGGACTCGGGTTTGATTTCCCAGGACCCATGTAAGCCAGATGCACAGTGTGGCACATGCATCTGGAGTTCATGTGCAGTGGCTGGAGACCCTGGCATGCATGCATGCACGCACAAACACACACTCTCTCTCTCTCTCTCTCTCTCTCTGCTCTCTCAAATATATAAATAAATGAATACGTATTTATTATTTATTTTTTTGGTTCTTCGAGGTAGGTTCTCAATCTAGTGGAGGCTAACCTGGAATTCACTCTATTCTCAGGGTAGCCTTGAACTCATGGCAATCCTCCTCCCTCTGCCTCCTGAGTGCTGGGATTAAAGGCATGTGCCACCATAACCAGCTAAATGTTTTTTTAAAAAGACCTTACTCTAATTTGTTCTTGAGTCTTATATAGGATTCTCTTCAGTGATTATGGAACAAGGCAGAATGGAAAGAGGTTGGTTAACAAAACACATAATCTTAGAAGATGGAAAAAAACCCCATTCATTCTTATATTAAGGCTAATCTTGGTTTTTCAAGCTAGGGTCTCACTCTAGCCCATGCTGACCTGGAAATTCACTCTGTAGTCTCAGGGTGGCCTCGAACTTAAGGTAGACCCTCCTACCTCTGCCTCCTGAGTGCTGGGATTAAAGGCATGTGCTACCATGCCTGGCAAAGCATGACTATACCTGGCTCTTTTGTTTTATCTTAAAAAAAAAAACAAAACATTTTATTGAATTAATTTATTTAATTATTTGAGAGAGAGGGGGAGAAAGAGAGGAAAGGGAAGAGGCAGATATAGAGAGAGAATAGGCCTGGCAGGGCCTCCAGCCACTGCAGACAAACTCCCGACCCATGTGCCACCTTGTGCATCTACCTTATGTGGGTCCTGGGGAATTGAACCTCAGACCTTTGGCTTCTTTGCAGGAAAGTGCCTTAACCGTTAAGCCATCTACCCAGCCCTTTATATATATATATTTTTTATATTTTTATTTATTTTGGGAGAAACAGTCAGAAAGAGAGAAAGATTGAATGGACATACCAGGGCCTCCAGCTGCTGCAAACAAACTCCAGACACATGGGCCACCTTGTGCATGTGGTTTACGTGGGTCCTGGGGAATTGAACCAGAGTCCTTAGGCTCTGGAGGCAAGTGCTTTAACTGCTAAGCCATTCTTCCAGCCACACCCCTTTTTCGTTTTGTTTTTGTTTTCCAAGGTAGGGTCTCACTCAAGCTCAGGCTGACCTGGAATTCACTATGTAGTCTCCCTCGAACTCATGGTGATCCTCCTACCTCTGCCTCCCAAGTGCTGGGATTATAGGCGTGCACCACCACACCCAGCTCCTTTTTTGGTTTTTAAAGGTAGGGTCTTGCTCTAGCCCAGGCTGACCCAGAGTTCACTATATAGTCTCAGGGTGGCTTTGAAGTCACTGCAATCCTCCTACCCTCTGCCTCCCAGGTGCTGGGATTAAAGGTGTGCACCACCACACGTGGTTTCTAATCTAGTTTGAAACCATAGTCTGGATCTGGGGGTGGGGAGGAAGGGAGAAGCAAGAGAGGGTCCTGAGGTGCTGCTTTTGGTGGGGCATCCTGAGACTCTCACCCCACAGCAGGCTCAGCAGATCCACTTGTCAATGGATTTTGCCCTGAGCCTGGGGTGGATGGGTGGGGGCCCGGAGGGGGCATGTGACCCTGGGGAGAAGGCAAGACAATTCAAAGAGAGCAGGATGGGAAAGGGGAACACACGAAGACTCAACATTCATTATTGTGACTCAAGGAAAACTCTATAAAGGCTAACTGACCTGTTTTTTTCCTGTTATCACGCTGTCCTCCTTACTGAGGAGCTGACATTGACTGGGCCCAAAATGGGGGCAGGGTCACACCTCAAAGCCACCACTTCTGAAGCACAGAGTTGGAACAACCTGCAAAAATGAAAGAAGGTGAGATTAAGGGGTTATGTTCCTGTATAATCCCTCTACTCAACACCCCCAGGACAAGGGGACTGTCCCGCGTCTTGTTTGCACAAGAATAACTAGAGCTTAGGGTTCCTTTACAGACAGCGTCGCCCTGCGCCCATGGAAGTCTGCTCCACCAATGCAGAGGGCCACAGGAGCAGCACAGACAGCTGGCTCCAGGTGGAGCTCCAGACCAGCTGCTGAGTTGGGGTGCAGCCCGAGGGCACAGACCTGCCTAGCATTAGTGAAGCCCTGAGTTCTATCCCCAGCACCCCCAAAAGCAAAAACAAGTACAACTGATGAGCCTCCAGCTTAGAGGAAGGAGGAAGAGGAACATGCACTCAGTATTATCAGAAACAGGCGGAAAAAAGTGCTGAAGAAAAGCTGCTGAATCTAACAGTGCCTTAAAGTAGAGGTTATTCCACCTTTTCCCAAGTAAGCATATGTGGGGGGAATCCAACACATGTCGAATAGGGCGGAATGTATACCTTTCTCCGTGCAGGAGCATAGAGCATGCTAAGTACACAGGCCCTTCAGGGATTGAGAAAAGTCTACTCTGGAGTTCCAAAACCCTGATCTGGGAGATCCTTAACACGGTCTGGGAAGCTGGAATGTAGCATGTCCCAGAGCTACGCAGCCCAACCCATTCACCTCGGCCTCTGAACAGTGTCCTTGAGGCAAGGTGACAAGCCCAAGAAGTGGAATCTGGCAGAGCTCAGCGACAGAGCCTGGTTCCGTCCCCAGCAGCACAGAGCTCAGCGACAGAGCCTGGTTCCATCTCCAGCAGCACAGGGCTCACTGACAGAACGCCTGCTACCACGCGCAGACCCTGGTTCCGTCCCCAGCAGCAAGCAGACGCACTTGGCAAGAAGCAGCGCTCGCCGCATTTTCTCACATGCATCCTCTTCCCGGGGTTCTGCAGACAAGCTGTCTAAGCATGTCATAGTGCTTCCGGCGTCTTCCAAACAGCTCCTGAGTAGGAGCACTTTGGGCAGGACTGGTGTGTGTGGGATGAGAAAACTCTGCCACCCTTTGCCATCATAAGTAGGTTCCCAGTGATGCCCGGACACAATTCTGCTCGCGTTGCCCTGTTCAGTCTCCATCTCTGTATTACTCTCCTGAGAAGTTCTTTAGGTCTAGGAGCAACTCACAGGACAGCTCAGGAACCAGGAAACACTAGGGGTGCCAATACAACCCAGTACTGTGCCAGGATTCCTGGGCACAACGCTTCTTGAAAATTACAGATCCTTCCACAAAAACATGAACATACTCTACACTCAACACACTTTTGTATTAGGATGGTCACCCAGAGACAATAGAGTAGGAATCTTCCAACTCTGCTAAAATTTCCTAGGCAAGGCTAGAGAGATGGATCCAAAGGCATTCGCTTGTCAAGGCTGGCAGCCTGGGTCCTATGCCCCAGCACCCACATAAAACTAGATGCACAAAGTGGTATGTACATCTGGAGTTTGTTTGTAGCTGTAGAAGATGCACCCATTTTCTCTCCCTCTCTCTCAAATAAAATTACAATTCAGTTTTCAAAGATGTCTAAATTAAACATCCTTCTAGATCATCGTCACTTATCTGAACTTGCAGATACCTAAGGAAGACCTGAACATGTTCAAAGCAAGCGGAACAGGATATATCTTGGCGTAGAGCACTCGCCCAGCCTGCCTGACGTCCCAAGTTCATACCTAGCTCTAAAAAGCACACAACACAGCAGACAACTTCCCTTGTCTTTATTCATTTTTAAAATTAGCAGGAGACTGGGGTGTAGCTCCCATGATATAACATTTGCCTAACATACTTGAGGCCCTGGGTTTAATCCCTACCACTTCAAAAGAAAAATAGATTAGACAGAGTTCACTTTGATATTCTATTTAATAATAAATTTTATCACAGCCTAGGCTAGAGCGAGACCCTGCCTCAAAAAATAGAAAAAAAAAAACCAAAACAATAAATAAATTTTATCAGTAAGAAATTTTGGAAAATAACAGCCCCTCTTTTTCTTTCTGAAAACTGTAAGATCTTCAAATAAATAAAGTGAATTATATTAATCTACATATAATGTAAAGCTAAAGTGTCTCGAATTTAAAATTTCTAGAACAGTGGGGCTGAGAAGATGGCTCAGTAGTTACAGGCACTTGCGTGCAGAGCCTGCCTGCTAAGGTTCAAGACGTAGTACCCACAGCCAGAGACACAACGTGGTGCTTGTGTTTGAAGTTCATCTGCAGCGGTGGCGAGAGGCTTTGATGTACCCACTCTCTCTCTTAAATAAACAAACCCACTTTCTTCTATTAGATGCAAGATAGAAAAAAGAAAAAAATCAGAAAAATGAAAGGCCGAGTAGCCTACCAAATAGGGAAGAAGAGGGCCAATTATTTATTTATTTATTTGAGAGTGAGAGAGAGAGAAAGAAAATGGGCGCACCAGGGCCTCCAGCCACTGCAAACGAACTCCAGATGCGTGCGTCCCCTTATGCATCTGGCTAACATGGGTCCTGGGGAATAGAGCCTCGAACCTGGGACCTTAGGCTTCACAGGCAAGTGCTTAACCGCTAAGTCATCTCTCCAGCACAAGAGGGTGGATTTAAAGGTAAGGGGCTGGCAGGTGCACAAGGGCGCACGCGTCTGGAGTGTGCAGTGGCTGGAGGCCCTGGCCCGCCCATTCTCTCTCAAATGTATAAAATACATATTGTAAAAAGGTAAGGGGCTGAAAGACATGGCCTTGAAAATGGCTATCCTCCGATGTTGGACGTAAATGGTTTCAGTATTGAGAATGTCTGGTCATTAAGCTGAGTAACAAGAGCTACTGTTTGTTTTGGGTTCCATTAGGCCAAAGGGGCTCCTAGAACTTGGAGGGTGGAAAAGTACAAGACAGTCTTTGAAAGAAACTTTACGAAATCCCTCCCCGTCATTATTAGAACTTCAGAAAAAGCAGAGTGACGGTGGGAGTCGGTATGCCCGAGACTGACTGTGACACATTGGCTGGGGTGTTTGGGGAGGCCTGGGGTGCTGTATGTGTGGATCTTTCCTTCCCAGAGGGCCCAGTGCAAAGCCAAAGAGGCAGGGTATCTTGGAGGGGGCAGAAGTCCCTCTGGGGAGAGGAGGAGAGTCCCAGAAGAGATAAGAGACAATGCTATGTAAAGCCAGAAACAACAGATTAAGGAACCTCTCTCCAGGTCCAGGGAGCCAGCAAAGAAGAGAGGGAAGAGAAGAGGAAGGCCAGCATCCCAGCTTCAGAGGAGAACTCTGGGACCCACGGAGAAGGTGAGACCTACGCGGATGGCCAAGGTGGCACTTGATGGCTACAGTGACACCTCCTTGATGCTTGGTTACGTGGGGTGGCTCGTCTGCGATGTGTAAGAATATGGGTGACCAGCTCAAGCCAACCCTGGACAAACTACACAAGTCTAAGAAAAATGTTCAGATGTTAAAATAATCTAAATGACCGGAGCACTTGCCAAATTCTTAAAGAAAAAAAATCTCTGAAGTACAGGCTAGGCTGGGGACAGAACAAACCTAGACTATCTGGGCCCCATGGCCACACCTCTCTCCCCTATCTACAAAGCCCGGGGCAAACTCCTATTTGCTAATCAGGATGGCCTTGCATGTGCTCAGAAGGCTGAGACAGTTGGGACAAGGGCTTTGAGTTCCAGGAAGTTGATGTATTTCTTGGCTTAGGGTGCTGGCTATGTCTTGGACAGGGTGGCAACCCATGAAAGTCACTAGCCCTGCCCTGCTGGCAGAGGCACTGACTGGTAAAGGCTTGGAGCATCACATAGCACTTTTCAGCACCTGCGCAGACCCCTGCACACAACTGGGCACTGTAAACTGCTTCAACCAGCCTACACCATCTGCCCTTGAGGGAGACGGCCGGCTGAGAGGTGGGCACTGGACCTCTGGCACAGGCCATGGTGAAGAAAAGCAGAGGTGGAGGGCGGGAGGTGGTGGCTGTCAAGGGACACAGGAAATGTATTAGTATGTCCAGCTCCCTCTTCAGGTGTCTTCTGAGCTCACAGCATCCCCTCCCCCCTCTCCCTCCAGACTAGGGAATGAAGTGGTCAGGCTCTAAGCTGCCACTCAAGGACAGTCCCTGCTTGATCTGTTTGCCTTCTGCCCTTGTCATTCACCAGCCCCTGTGGCTACCTCTCTGCTCAGTTTCTTGCCCTAGAAGTACACTCCTCTGAGCCACTCTGCACCTGACAGCTCCTGAATTCCCACTGGCCAAGGGCTTTCCTTCCAAACTCCAGGACACACCTGTAACTCTGCCATGGCACTTGTTAACAACCAGCACCGTTCACTGCGCATCAAGCGCACTGTCCAGTTTAATCCTCGTACCAACAGCCCTATAAGGCTCAATCTCACTGTACAGGCGAGAAGACTGCTTTTTTACAGAGGAGAAGTTATTTCCTTCAGAAGTTGAGGCGGCAGCAGGGTGTGGAGGCGCACGCCTTTAATCCCAGCTCTTGGGAGGCAGAGGCATATGTGAGAGTTCAAGGCCACCCTGACTCTACATAGTAAATCCCAGGTCAGCTGGAGCTACAGTGAGACCCCGCCTTGAAAAAAAAAACAAAAAACAAACAAAAAGCTCAGGTGGCTGCTAGCTCACAGCCAAGTGAATCCTGTCTCTGAATTCTGTAAGTTTCTTTTTGGACAAAATGTGCGGCTTTTGGCCCAGGGCTTGAGAACACAGATACATGCCCTTAGTCACATTGTCTGACTTCTCACAATCTTGTCCTGAATCATTTCTGCCCTTCCAGATACTCAGTGTCTGGCCTTCTATTCTTACAGGTCTGGGCAAGAATAAGGCAGGCGTGCTCTTCCTCTCTCTCCTTCCTCCTCCCTGCTGCCCCTATCTAGAAAGAAGTGGGCCAGTACTTCCAAATGCTCAAGGGCTGGGAAACATCCTCCTGCTGTGTGCACAGGGGCCTTCACACTCTACAGCCTAGGTTCTAAAAGCAACCAGGCAAAGGAGGCTTGAGCCCCAAGGCTCAGCCTGAATTCCTCAACAGTGCAGTCCTGTCCAGTGGCAGATCCAACTGATCCACCAACAGGACACCAGCCCTTGGGTCACTTCTCCTTGCATGTAAGTCACGTGCAGATGTGGAGCAAGAGGAGTCCACAATTCGGCGCTAGAATGCAATGCACAGGTGGCCGGTCCACTTGGCCTCTGCCTTCATGCAGGCGTACATTCGGAAGACCACCTCTCCAGTAAATGGCATTCTTCAAGTCTACACCCCTTCCGGGAAAGTTCCCTCAGTGCGCTGTGGGATAGCTCCAAACTTGAGTCCTCTGGACAAGATTTCTGGTGGACAACCTCTTACCTTCTCTGCTGCTCCTGCCAGTAAGGAAAGCATAACAGAGAGTGGAGGAAAAGAGAAGAGTTGGGGTGGGGGGGGGGGTCATTGAGGAATGGAAGCTCTAACATTGCCTCCTCCTACAACCTTAAAGGTAGCTCAGGATCTGCTCTGTGGTACATTTGCCATGAGACCCTCTGGAGGGGCTCTCCAGCACCCCCCACTCGTCTGGACCCAGAGAATGTTACCAGGAATGGCATGAATGGCTGACGCTGCTTATAAAAAGAGATGCCCACAACCCTTAAGCATAGTAATTCCTAGCCGGGCGTGGTGGCGCACACCTTTAGTCCCAGCACTTGGGAAGCAGAGGTAGGATTGCCATGAGTTCAAGGCCACCTTGAGACTACATAGTGAATTCCAGGTCAGCCTGAGCTAGAGCAAGACCCTATCTTGAAGCTGCCCCCCTCCCCCATTGAAAATGAAAGTCATGCTGGGCATGGTGGAGCACACGTTTAATCCCAGCACTCAGGAGGCAGCAGCAGGAGGATCAACATGACCGCGAGGCCACCGAGACTACAGGGTGAATTCTAGGTCAGCCTGGACTAGAGTGATGCCCTACCTTGAATCTACCTCCCACCCAAAAGAAACCCCAAAATACAAGACACATGGACATTTTCAGTGCCACATTTAATTCAAACCTTAGCATGGAACTGTTGACTGGGAAGACTGGACCCATGCCAACCATGTATTTGTAAATCAGATTAAACGGACTGTTTAAAATGTGAAATGCTTGGGCAGGGTGTAGTGCTGTGGTAGACTGCCTGTGTAGCATGCATGAGGCCCTTGGTTCTATCCCTAGCACCATAGAGATTTAAAAGGAAAACTGCTACAAAGGTACAAATCTGGTCTGTCAGACACTGGACCAAACATCCCATGATGCCTTTCTTCACTGCGCCTCTGTGGGGCTCTTGGCTTCCTCCCTGGTCCCACTTGTCTATAGGTACAGGAGGATTGTAAAAGAGCTGACTCCACTCCTGGCAGTTCTTCTCCAGGGAACACATCTTACTGACAGCTCCTAACTACTGCCAAATTCACAAGGCCAAGATGCAGCTGCCACCTGGTAGTCATTTGTCACCCAGCGCCCTCCTCCCCTGGGAGGGGAACACGGGTGGCCCTTGGCACTGGGCTATGAGAAGAGCAGGTCTCTGGCCTTTCCCAAGGCAGGCCATACTGTTCTTCAACATTGTTTTTCTGCTTGGCCACCAAGACCTGTATTTCATCACTTTCTTGCCTAACATAGCAGAAACCTCCGTCGTCGTCTGCTCTGCCAGAAGCAGTTGCGGAGGAAGGTGGGGGGCAAAAGGTAAGGAGGCGACACAATCTGCATGGAGTGCCCATGCTGGACAGAAGACAGGGGATAGAGGGTGTCCTCGCCTACCTGTAGGGCAGGATCTCCTGGCTAGGGTGGAGACTAAGCTTAGTTTCCATTCCACATAAAGATCTGCAGTTCAGGCTTATCAGGTAGAAACACGTAAAAGAAAGGGTGGGGAGGGGCCCCCACAACACACGTGGGTGGAGGAATTTAAAACTGGAAAAGAGGACAGTGCTGTGAGTAACAGAAAAGAAGATTCAAGTTAGAATGGACAAGCCTGGTGTGTTCCACTGTGTTTGAAAGAACAACCACCCAGGGATCATTAACTAGGGGGCATAAACCCTGTACCAGAAATTAAGCACTTGACATATATTCATTGCTCCCCCAAGCCTGCAAGGCAACGACTAAGCTGTCTGTCTGTCTGCAGGATACTACACAGTTCTTATGGGATGAGGATGGGACTCTTCCCCCAGGGAGTGCGGCTCTCCTACCCTGGGGTAGTATGGCTCCAAGATTCGTGTACTTTCTACTGAACCACAAAGATCACTGACAAACCATTCAGAGTGGGAGATAAGCAAGCCAAGGGATTGGGAAATCAAGGCTGAGGACGAAGGAAGCAGATCTGAAGGAACTGGAAGACAGAGTCGGCTGCAAATGCTGCGGAACCAGCTGCAAAGCACACTCATCACACGGAGCCACGCGGGCAAGAATGAGTTATGGGGCTGGAGAGATGGCTTAGCTGTTAAGCGCTTGCCTGTGAAACCTAAGGATCCCGGTTCGAGGCTCGGTTCCCCAGGTCCCACGTTAGCCACATGCACAAGGGGGCACACGTGTCTGGAGTTCGTTTGCAGAGGCTAGGAGCCCTGGCGTGCCCATTCCCTCTCTCTCCATCTGTCTTTCTCTCTGTGTCTGTCGCTCTCAAATAAATAAATAAATAAATAAATTAAAAAAAAAGAATGAGTTATGAACGGGGCAAAAGAAACCATGCCAGGACCCCGACTCTTTACCCAGGGCTTGAAGGAGAGCAGCCCTCACACAGAAAGGTGGCAGCTAGCGAGGCTGGTCACAAGCTTGCTACAGCTGGGTGTATTCAAATTGAGAGTGGGTCACTACTAGACACAAATAGTATGTAAACCAACAAATTTTCCAGTCCTGTACTGGTTAGATGATGATTCTCCTGGCTGCCAGGTTTTGTATTTCTGAAGGACAAGCTGGTCTTCACAGCAGTCAGGTTCAGAAGCACACAGAGACAGTAAGGCATCGCACAGCAACTTCAATGGCACGTGAAATCACAGCTGGGAAGCTCAGCTCACTCCTACGCAGCCCCTCAAACACCTGCACTGTAGTTGGACCTGGGAAGTGAAGCTGGCTTGTTGCAATGCTTGGAAAACCACACAGCAGCCTCCGATATGAGCTGCTGGCGCTACTCTAGTTCCCTTGCCATTTCAGGTTACTCCCGCCTCTGGGCCTGGGTTCCACCCCCTTCTTCCCACCAGCCTCTTCCATGGACTGGTAAAACTTTGGGGGCAGGAGCCTGATTTGATGATCCTTGTAAGGAAAAAATAAATCCTGTCTCAGCCACAAGTTAGACAATGAAAAAAATATATAAATTGGCTTATCACGAATGCCATTCTATTTGACCCTCCCTCCCCATGCTGCATGGCACGTAGGAAGCAAGACCCTGAGGCTCCGATGCTGGGCTGAAACAAGCCCTCCTCGGCTCCACACCTGCCCACCCGAGGAACAATGCCACTGGGCTGGTGTAGTCGTTAGGCTGTTCTGGACACTTCTCCAGAATGGAGCATTTACAACTTTTGGGAAGGAGCTGGGGTAAAGTTCAGAGGCAGTTTGCAGAGAGTTTTGGGCAATATCCTGCAGCTCTTTCACAGGCCCCAAGGTCTCCGGCTGGCCTGTCTGATATGCTGGGGAAAGGGCGCAGCAGAAATAGGAATCTACTCTTCCCTGAGGACGAGCCAAGTGCTAGCAAAGCAACCCCAGGGCAGGTGGTTAACCTCAGCTCAGAAGGGGCTGCACATTCCCAGAATTCAGGGCAGCTGCTCGATGACACTCCTTGGAAAACCAAAATGACTTTGTGGAAGATAAAACTATTGTTCCCCGCTCCTCCCTTGACAACGTGGAGACGGCAGCAAAGAGGGAGCCGGCATCCTTCCTTGCCCATTGGAAAAGTGGTCAGCTGTGGTCGACATTTCACAGTGGGTAATCAGACATTACCAACTGTCAGCTGAGAATGACTATGCTAGGGGAACGGACATGCCCTGGCGGCCAGGGGCCTACCGGGCGCCCTCCATGCACGGAGCAGATGAGTTTTCGTCTCCCCGCCTGCCCAGCTCTGCACTCACCACTGTAGGTGTGAAGGCAAGCAAGTCCTGGGATAGCAATGACCACACACCAACAAGGCCAACTCACTGGAGGACAAGTGGTTTTTCTTAAACTGAGTACGTGAAGGGGGAGCTACCATGGAGCGGGGTGACTCTACGAAGAGACCTGTGCCGAGCTGAGGAGTAGCAGGTCACCAGTACCAGCAGGCTGGACCAGCAGAAGCCCAGGCTTGGGGGGATTAATGCAGCCCTAGCGGAAGTCCGAGGCTCGGGCCTGACTACTGTGAGGATGATTAGTTCACGACAGCTGTACTGCCTGGGGGGCGGGGAGTTGGGGGATCCTGGTGCTGCTGCTCAGGGCTATAAAATGAATAGTCACCAAGGCTCACTGGCCCATTCGCCTTAAGGCTAGTGCTGAACATAGCCAAACTTCAATGAGAGTTCGCATCTTACAAATGTCCCTAAGCAGAACTGCTTCAACTTCTATCAAATGTTACAAAGAACACAGAGAAAGCGAAAGGGGACGGATAACCACACTTGGACTGTTCCTGTCCTCTGATCTCTCTCACCTGGCCAGTGCAGCAAAGAAAGAGCTGGCCCCCGCCCTCTGCCCAATACTGTTGGGAGACCCAGGAGGACCCTGGCCACCTGGCATAGGACTACCACTCGCTTGCGTGCCCAGTCTAAGGATGCCTGAACACTGCCAACCAGTCCTCAAGGGTCAGACACCTCAACAGGGAGAATCTCTGTAGCACAGATTGAATACACAAGTTAAAGCCCATTTACATGAGAAGTTATGTGTCAGTATTGTTGTTGCCATGAAGTTGTTTATAGAACACAGTCAGTTTTCCCAGATACAGTCCTTCAAAAACTCACAATCAGGGCTGGAGGGGATTGCTTAGGGGTTAAGGCGCTTGCCTGCAAAGCTAAGGACCCTGGTTCGATTCCCCCCAGAACCCATGTTAGCCAGATGCACAAGGGGGTGCAAGCATCTGGAGTTCGTTTACAGTGGCTGGAGGCCCTGGAGTGCCCATTCTCTCTCCTTCTCTCTCTGTTAAATAAATACATAAATAAAATATTTAAAACAACTCACAATCATACAACCAAGCCAGCTCTTGCTCACTGTCTTTAATTTACTTGAATGCATGTGATAACGGCACTCACTTGTTGCTCCAAAAGAACATCCCTAACACATTCTTTTTATCTCCCTTTAACAGTTTGCCATCCAGTGATAGGAGCGGGCCTAGCCTCCAACAGTTCATGCTTTTATCTCCCGCTGACCACTCAAAGCCAAGGGCTGGACTTCCTGTAGCTTGCCTGAAGGGACTGTTTGACTTGCTTCAAATACTTGCCTCCAGTGACTGGCACAACGCCTGAGCGGCCCCTCCCAGCAGCCACTTCAGCTCCAATTCAACTGCCCTGCAGCGCAGCAGACCAGCACCCCTCGAGCCTTGATGTGGGAGAGATGTGTCCAGAAGAACTATGTCTGTAGCAAATACAACAACAGCTATCTTTATCAACGTCCAGAACCTTCAGCTATTAATTATGGTAACTAAAGTAAAGCAGAGCTGGCTTTTATTTTTGAAACTAGGTCTTGATATGCCACTCAGGATGGCCATAAACTCAAGATCCTCTTGTCTCGGCCTCCTGAGTGCTGGGATTATAGGCATGCACCACTGCATTCGGCAATATTAACATTCTTTTTTATTTTAGAGTTTTAAAAAATATCTTTAATTTTTATTTATTTATTTGCAAGCAGAGATAGACACAAGAGAGAATGGGTGCACCAGAGCCTCTAGCCACTGCGAACAAACCCCAGATGCACATGCCCCCTTGTGCATCTGGCTTACGTGGGTCCTGGGGAATCAAACCTGGGTCCTTTGGCTTCACAGGCAAGTGCCTGAACCACTAAGCCATCTCTCCAGCCCCGTAGCTGCACTAACATTCTTATTTGTTTGTTTTCATTTATTTGTGTACATGCGTGGGGGGTATGCATAGGTGTGCCAGGGTCCGAATGTGTGTCCAGCTTTTCTGGGCCAGCAGGCTTTGTAAGCAAGTGCCTTTAACTGCTACGCTATCTCTGCAGGCCTATATTGGTGCTCCTAAGGTGACTCTGCAGAACGAACTGCGGTCCTTGCACCATGGAGAGGACAGCAGTCACGGGTGGACACAACGGCCCATGGCAGCCGATCCCTCACCTCAAATAAGTCACACAGCTGAAGGACACTTGAGACCTAGCTGTTGGGGTGCCTGAGGTCTGTGGTCCAGTCTCAAAAGTATTTCTGTCTGCTTAGAGTAAGAGCTCTCTGGTGATATCCAAGACAGCAGCACCGGAGCTGCTTCTCTGTATGCCAGTCAGGGCACCGGTGAGACATGGCTGTGTGGGTCAGCCGTCAGTGTATCGATAGAGGCGCCTAGCTCCCTGCCATGCAAGCTCAAAGGTTCTTGGCGTCTCGTTGGCATATATGTGGTCAATCCCTTTAGACAGTGGAAACAGCATGGGGTGGGGAGGGGCGTGCACTCTTTCCAAAACCAACTGAGAGTAAGAGACACTTCCTTCTCCAAATACCCTCTTGCTTCTTGCAAGCTCTACGTAGAGGACTGGGTGGAAGAACGGAGACAGAGCAGTAGAGAGAGAGCTGTGCATAAAGGAGGCAGGGTAGGGAGAGACAGGTGACAAACCAGACAGACTACTTAGAGGTTGAGTTCCCAATACCAGTTTCTATGCCAACACTCCAGAACACAGCCAGTATTATCTTAAGACTCTTTTCGATCGGGTTAGCTAATGGAGAGAGCGTGAAACCACCAAAGGAACCAGATGTCCCATTCACAACTCCCGAGCACTGCCTTCTCTGTGGCCTCTGTCCTACAGCCGCGGGAGCTGGCTGCTCAAAGGCCACGGGGACCCTGAACAGCCAGCTCACGCAGGCACTCTTCAGCATCCTCAATTTCCTCTCAGCCATGAAGTCAGGAACAACCTGTACAGACAAAGAAAATAGAAACCTTGCGAAACAATGGCATCTACCATGCTCACTAAATACGCCTGAGGAGAACTTTCAAAAGCCCTTGAGATGCTTCGTTACAATCCCGGGGAGTAAAAACAGAGCCCACTTGCACCCGCACGCGCACACTCACACAAGCCCAACCTGGTGCTCTGCCGCTCTGGAACTGAAATAGAGACATCAAAACAGAATTCAGTTACCTCACTGGTACAGAATTAAAACTACACTTCTATGGGTATACTAGAAGCCACTGACATCCTGGTGTGTTCCTAACTGGGAAACAGAACTTTCCTAAAGAAAAAGAAAAA
Organism: Jaculus jaculus; assembly: GCF_020740685.1. NCBI lineage: Eukaryota > Metazoa > Chordata > Mammalia > Rodentia > Dipodidae > Jaculus > Jaculus jaculus. The sequence goes on from NC_059118.1 coordinate 63,239,003, forward strand.
CAAAACAGCACCTGGGAGGCAGAGGTAGAAGGAGCGTCACCCTGAGACTCCACAGTGAGCTGCGGGTCATCTGGGGAGAGTGAGACCCTACCTCGGGAAAAAAAAAAAAAGCTGGATATAATGACACGTGCTTTTAATTCTAGCACCGGGAAGACTGAGGAAGGAGGAACATGAATTTCAGAAAAAACAAACTGAGTCAAAGACTTGACAGATTCTATTCCTGGCTAGCTGGCCACAGAGCGAATACCATTTGCAGGAAAGAAAGGAATGCAAATAAATAAATAAATAACAAAAACAAAACCTTACCATCCCTTCTTTGCAGTTAACTCTCAATTCTGTGATCTGGCCAAGGCAAGAAAAATCCTTTCACAACTCCCCCACAAGAAACTACTAATCATGGTGATGACATTTTTGTATCCTCTGGCCAAAGCTCATTTTCAACGGAATGAAAGTTTGGGAGACAGATATACAAAGTAATTCAAGTTCTATCCATCTACATGAAAGTTGTAAAAATACTATGTTACTGGTTCTAATCATATTCTGTATAACTCAAATTTATAATCAAAGATTCTTACAATAACATTAGGCAAACACAGAATTTTTTTGTTTGTTTATGGAAACTGAAAAAAAAAAGAGATATGTATTATCAGCCCTGCAAGGCCTTATAACATCAAGTTGCTCTGCATTCATCACTGAAACTTTCCAGTTTCCTACACCTGAAGTTTCAGGACCACCCATCCCTGCCACTTGTTGAGCACGTCCAATCCAAACCCTAGAGGCCACAGGGAAGCGTGTCTTTTGGCAAGGTGCTCTGGCAGTTGCTTGAGACGTCTTTTTACATGCTACTACATGCTAGGTGGAAGGCAAGATCGGGTGCCCACGTGGAAACCTGAGATACAGTGATGGTCATTCTCGGGCAGCAAAGCCCACGAGATGTTCGAACCACTGGGAAGTGAGACACCCCTGGCTCACAGGCGGGGAGACAAAGCCCATGCAAAGAATGAGATTCCGGCGCGGGAAGCGGCCGTGGGCCAGGCTCTCCCGAGCTGTGGCGCTCGCAAAGGGGCAGTCACAGAACACAAGGGTAGCAGGGCAAAGGCAAAGCTGACTTGAAGGAAGAACCCAGCTCTGGCCACATGCTGACAACAAGGACACAGTGTAGAGAAGGTAGGGACTCCCAAAAGGCTCCATTTTCACTCATCTCTAGAGAAAAATCAGACATTATGCTGAATTCATTAAAGAAAAAAAAAAGGTTGAAAAGAACCAGCGGTGGTGGTACACACTTTTAATTCAGTTGCCACACTTTATTCACTCTTCATACAGGTTAATGAAGCCAGGTCCCTTTCTCCCTATCCTCTCAACTAGCCTAAAGCCCTGAGGCCCTCACTTGCGACGTCACTTGGCCCGCGGGTGGCATCTGGGGTCTGAGTCCTGCTCTGTCCACTCTGTGGCACACACTTTTAATCCCAGTATTTAAGAGGCTCAGGTAGGAGGACCTCCATGAGTGCAAAGCCATCTGAGGATATAGAGGTGAGTTCCAGGTCAGCCTGGGCTCCAGTGAAGAAGAAAACGAAGAAAAGGCTGAATAACTCCCTTTACAATAAGAGAAGGCCATTTTAACTGGTTGATTGGGTTTTCATACCCTTACTTGGCCAAAGGGTAAGAAAAGGCAATCCCCAAACCTAACTGCAAACCTTTAGCTTTGTTTCTTTCTGTCCCATAAGAACTGTTCCCCTAGGGGCCCTCAGAGTCCACCAGCACATGGTGAGAAAGGAGGGAGAGTGGAGTGGGATAAATGGCAAAGATGAGGCTGGCAGAGTGACGCTGAGGTCGAGGTTCCATCTGAGAGGGACGAACTTTAGCCTGCCAACATGAAACACTTTCTTTTTTTTTTTAGGCCTGGGATGAAATGACGACATTCATATTTTAAAAGCTTTGTGGGCTGGGCATGGTGACGCATGCTGTGAGTTCGAGGCCAGTCTGAGACGACATACTAGAGCGAGACTCTACCTCAAAAAACAAAACAAACAACAACAAACATACAAACAAAAACCCAGAATGAGCCTGGGTTGCATGCATCAGACAATACTATGGATGAAAAAGCAGTTGGCAGATGGAGAAAATTCCTCTTGAAGGATAGGCTGTCTAGGGAATGAGACTGATTATGGAACAGCATGATGAAGATAGAGGTTTTGTTTGTTTGTTTTTTGAAGTGGGTCTCACTCTAGCCCAGGCTGATCAGAAATTCACTATGCAGTCTCAAGGGGTCCTCTAACTCACAGAGATCCTTCTACCTGCTGAGTTTAAAGACATGAACCACCACCTGGATTTATTTTAATTTATCTTTATTTATTTACTTATTTGGGGGAGATAGAGTGAGAGAAGCACATAGAGAATGGGCACACCAGGGCCTCAAGCCAATGCAAACGAACTCCAGCTGCATGCACTACCTTGTGCATCTGGCTTATGTGGGCCCTGGGGAATGAAACCTGGGTCATTTGGCTTTGCAGGCAAGTGACTTAACCACTAAGCCATCTCTCCAGCCCAAGAAAGGGTTTGGTTTTAAATAAACCCCACCAATATCAGAAAGGAACAAATGAGAAAAGCAACTGAGCCTCAGAGAAGAAGGGGTAATGAGAACAAGTGGTATCTGAGACAGTGGAGAGAAGATGTCTGTGGTCAAGTGTAACACACAACACACAGGCAGATAAACATACGCACTGGGGAGTGGATCAGAGGCAAGCACTTGCCTAGCACATGTGAGGCCCTGGGTTTGAGCTCCAGAACACAAAAATCAATAAATACAGATAAAGGGCTGGAGGGACGGATTCGCAGTTAAGGAATCTGCCTGCAAAGCCAGATGCACAAGAGGGCGCACGCATCTGGAGTTTCTTTGCAGTGGCCGGAGGTCCTGGTGTGCCCATTCTCTTCCTCTCATAAATGAATAAATAAAATATATTTAAAAATTTAAAAATACAGATAAATAAATGCACTAAGTGTCAAATTAGACTGCAAATGAAACTGACCATCACGAGTTGAAGATGTGGGGAGTGGGCTATTTACAAGGCTTACTTGCAGAAAGTCATATACCCACAAAAAACTTTTACCAAATATAAACTTAGGGAAAAGAATAAAATCCATTTTCTCCTCTCTTTTAGACTCATTCATATGCAAGGGGAAAATGTAGGGGGGGGAGAGAATTACCATGGGATATTTTTTATAATCATGGAAAATGCTAATAAAAATTTAAAAAAATAAAATATATATATTTAATGGGTTACATCCTGTTTCAAGTATTTATTGACTTGATGTGATCTCAAATGGCATTGTCTGGTTGATGGACATGTCCTTTATATCGGTATCCAATATGGCAGGTGTTGGCCACATATGAAATATGGCTAATATGACTAAAGAATTAATCTTTTAAAATGTTTACGTATAGAAGCCGGGCGTGGTAGCGCACGCCTTTAATCCCAGCACTTGGGAGGCAGAGGTAGGAGGAGGCCACCCTAAGACTACATAGTGAATTCCAGGTCACCCTGAGCTAGAGTGAAACCCTACCTCAAAATAAACAAAACAAACAAACAAAAATGTTTATGTGAGTCCACTTTAGACAGGTAGACATGGCTAGAGGCTGCACTGCTGGGTAGATAGAGTAGGTGGATGGTACTTTTCTCTAATGGGTTACTAGATTATAGTCCTTAATTTATTTAAATCCTGAGGCAGGAGTAAAAATAGTTTAGTGTGGCCTTCCCTGCAGGCATGGGAAGGGAGTTAGCAATTCCCAGAAGCACCTTACTTTGTTTAGTATTTATGTATTCCAGTGTATAGAGGCAAATAGCCAAGAAACCAACGAGAGAGGAACATCTAAGCAGGCTGACTTCTCCCAGACCAGTCATTCCCACCCTGCCTCAACTACCCAAATCCTGCTCAAACTGGCCTCTACCTCAAACATGAAGGTCAGCATGTGAAAATACAGAAAAATACTTATAAATCTAGGTGGTGTTTTTAAAGGCAATTTGGGGCTGGGTGTATAGCTCAGTGACAGAGTGCTTGCCATAAACACAGTTGAGGCCCTACCTGGCTTTAATCCCCAGCACTGTAAAATAAAGTAAAATAAAATAAGAAAACACAATTTGGTACATCTAAGCATTGATGAGGCTAACTTAAAGTATAATATCCTGTTAATTTTTATCAATTAAAATGATTTTTAAAATTCCAGGTCAGCCTGAGCTAGAGTGAAACCTTACCTCAAAAATACAAAATAAGGGCTGGAGAGATGGCTTACCAGTTAAGGCATTTGCCTACAAAACCAAATGACCTTGGTTCAATTCCCCAGGACCCATGTAAGCCAGATGCACAAGGGGGTGCATGTGTCTGGAGTTCATTTGTAGTGGCTGGAGGCCCTGGCGTATCCATTCTCTCTCTCCCTCTTTCCCTCTCTCAAATAAATAAATAAAAATAAAGAAAAATTCTTTAAAAAACCTGAAATAAAATAAAATGATTTTTAAGATTATCCAGCTTGGTATGGTGACATAGCTATAATATTAGGACTCAGGAGGCCAAGGCAAGAGGATTCTAAGTTCAAGGTTATCCTGAGCTACACTGTGAGTTTCAAGTCAGCCTGGGCTATGTGACACAGTAAGACCTGTGTCAAAAACCAGGAGGGAGCCGGGCATGGTGGCACATGCCCACCTTTAATCCCAGCACTCAGGAGGCAGAGGTAGGAGGATCGCCATGAATTTGAGGCCACCAGCCTAAGCTAGAATGAGACCTTACCTCAAACAAACAAAAACAGCAAGGGCTGGAGAGATGGCTTAGCAGTTAAGGCACTTGCCAGGTTCAATTCCCCCAGTACCCACGTAAGCCACATGCACAAGGTAGTACATGGATCTGGAATTCGACTGCAGTGGCCGGATGCCCTGACCTGTCCTTTGCCCCTCCCTCTCTCTCTCTCTCTCTCTCTCTCTCTCTCTCTCAAATAAATAAGACAAACAAACAAGCCTGGGTGGTGGGTCACGCCACCATCCTGGACCTGCACAGAGGTAGGCAAATCAATGCGAATTCGAGGCCAGCCTGAGACTACAAAGTGAGTACCAGGTCATCCTGGGCTGGAGTGAGGCCCTACCTCGACAATAAAAACCAAGAAGACACAAGAAAGAAACTGCCACATGCCAGTTCTTCTGAGGATGTGGAGCTGTCCTGGGTCCTCCTTTCTTCCCTCAATTTATGACTAATTAGTGGACAGCGGGTGCCCGTTACATAGTGGTCAGTCACTGGCTGTCTTCATTCTGTGGGTACCACCGAAAGACTACTATGGGCCAAGTGAACTGGACTGATGCCATGTTCAAGTTCATAATCACTGCTGTACAGAAAAGTACAAGAATAACACCCTTGAAAACGTGGGTAAAATTTATAAAGTCCTCGTTTTTTGGGAGAGTCCTACATCTTCAGATTTTCAGGAACAGTCAGAACTATAGCAGGAGCTACAGCATGGTTCATATTGGCTGCACCTTTGGAAAACTAGCGTGACCTAAGAGTTGTCCCCCTACCCCCTGTGCTACGGATAGAACCCAGGGTCTGGAACATGCTACACAGGACCTCTACCACCCCAAGTCCCCAAAGGCTTTTTTAAAATATATTTCTAAAAGTAATTATTTATTTATTTGAGAGCGACAGACAGAGAGAAAGACAGATAGAGGGAGAGAGAGAATGGGCGCGCCAGGGCTTCCAGCCTCTGCAAACGAACTCCAGACGCGTGCGCCCCCTTGTGCATCTGGCTAACGTGGGACCTGGGGAACCGAGCCTCGAACCGGGGTCCTTAGGCTTCACAGGCAAGCACTTACCCGCTAAGCCATCTCTCCAGCCCCCAAAGGCTTTTTCATTACTATTGCAACCAGTATCAGGCATGTCCCCAAAAGTAAGTGACAACATTAACAACACCAAACTGTTTCTTCCCTTCCCTTGTGAAGTAAGGCAAACTATAGAACTCACTTTAGTACCACACAGATACATGGCAATAATAATTCAATACGTTTGTGAAACTCCTCCCTCTGTTTCCTGAGTGCTGGGATCAAAGGCATGCACCACTGTACCGGCTCATGGATCTTTCTTCTTAATGATGTTGAACATCTTCATTTTTCATTTAATAGAGAGAAAGAGAAGCAGACCCACAGAGACAGAGAGAGTAGGAGAGAGAGAGAATAGGCATGCCAGGGCCTCTAGCTACTGCAAAAGAACTCCAGATGGATGCACCGCCTTGTGCATCTGGCTTACGTGGGTTCTGGGGAATCGAACCTGGGTCCTCAGGCTTTGCAGACAAATGCCTTACACACTAAGCCATCTCTCCAGCCCTCTTGTATCTTTTAAAGATGAACAGTTACCAACTTTTTCAAGCTGTCAAGGGGTATTAAAAAAACTTAAGAAATAAACAAATGGGACCTTCAATCTTCCCAAGATTTGGGGATAAAATACTGTCCCTAAGAGCCCACCAAAAAATATATATATATTATTTTTGAGGCAAGGTCTCACTCTAGCCCAGAATGACTTAGAATTCACAGAGTAGTACAGACTGGTCTCAAACTCATGGCAATCCTCCTGCCTCAGCCTTCTCAGTGCCAAGAAGAAAGCAATGGGCCAGAGGGCTCAGCTGCACTCAAATCCCTCTGGGTAACGAACCTTGGTGGAAGCCAGTGTGCAAAGTGCACACGGCCTTGGGTCAACGTCCAGGTCTACCTCACCAATGCATGCCACTTACCTCATTTAGTAATTATTAATCCACTAGCTGGGGGAGAGGGACCACCCATGGACTTACCACCTAGGTGATAGGGAAAAATATGAGAAAAGAGAATTGAGTGTTGCCCAAGGAACTCTGAAACTAGGTCCAGCAAAAGCAGACAGCTGTGAGGGATTTGGGGGGGGGGGGTTGAAAAGGGGCTGGAAGAGATGATACCCAGAAAGCACCAGGTGCTGTTGAAGGGCAAGGGATGATTACAGAGGGTGTGTGGGGGCAAATTATGGGGAACTCTCGGTCTGGGGCAGAGGGTGGGGTGGGGGTGTGTGTGGTGTGGGCCCGGTGCCGTCTGAGAAGATGAGGTAAGAGTTCAGAAAACGTGTTTGAACACGGAGACGGCAGGGGATGAGCCCTGACTAGAAGAGGGAACAAAGGGAGAAGGAAGGGAAGGCAAACCCCAACAACTTTCAAAGAAATAGGCTCCATGCAGCAGGCAGGGGAGGGGACAACGGGAAATACAGCGCAGGCAAGTGACCGGCACGGCATGGGGAGTAGGACGAAGTCTCGGACAGGTAACAGGGTCAGGTAAGTCCTTTGCTAGAGGCTCTGGATGCGAGGACGCAGGGAGGGGCCGGGGCGGGAGGGGCGGGGTTGGATTCCTTGAGTGTTGAGAGGAGGGGATTGAGAAAGGGGAATGAAAAGGAGGAACAGGCAGAGAGGAAGCTCAGAAGGCTGGTCATTGTAGCACACACATCAATCACCTCCAACAGGCAGCTTGGTCCTAACTGTGAGCAGAAGAAAAGGGGGAATCGGTGGTTTAAGGAGCAAAGGACCTCAGAGAGCTGGAAAGAGGTAGCCCAGAGGCTGTCAGAGACCTCCCCCATCCCACCTCCCCCATCCCACAAGCCAGGGAGGAGAAAGCTGAAAGAAGGGGAGCCCTCGTTCACACATGGGCCTCAAGGCGCTGTACATCTATTAAGAAAGGGCGTGGTGGCCCCAGGCTGTCATCTCAGCACCGGGAAGGTGGAGGCAGGAGGATTAGGAATTCAAGGTCATCTTTGGCTATACAGAAACTTTGAGACCAAACTGGGCTAGGAGAGCCTGTCTCAAGTAAATATATAAAACAATGGAGCCAGGCATGTTCATAATCTTGGCAGCACTCTGAGTACAAAGATACAAATTCTAGACCAGCCTAGACTACCACTACCACTAGGGACCCAAGGCCAGCCTGAGCTACAAAGAGACCCAGCAGCACACGTGGATGTCCTTCATCCTCTCTGACGACAAGAGGAAAAATATGCTGAGTCAGACACTGCATCTTATATTTCAGCGGTTCAAGGCAAGTCTGCCACAATTCTTCCAGCTAATGCCCGACCCATTCATGTGGCTGTTCTCTTAAACATGAACAAGTCCTCCCAGAGGAGAGAAAATGCTTCACAAAAGCTTGACCTGAAATGGCTTTCACACTTCCTTGCAGGGCTAGCCCAGAGGTGATCCAGTGTAAGCAGCCCGGGGACTCACAAGGACTGGCCGCAAGAGCTCTGTGGCTCAGCGATCCTCACAAGTTCGGCTGCTCTGGGCAAAACGTGATTCAGTCAGTGTGAGTTCAGTTGCTCTTTTTTAGGTCAGTTCTTTCCTCTTTTGTTTAGGCTGGACTTGACTTTGCTTCAATTATCTGCACCTCGGCTGCAGCACCAAGGTGAAGCAAACCACTTAAAGAGATGATGGGAAAGGGAGTAGATGGCGCCTTAAAGCCACATATGCAAATATCTCCTTCTCCTCACCTCTCTTTAGTTACTGAATGACAAAACAAGCAACTGTTTCTCAAAGGAAAGTTCTACACCAAGAAGGAATGTTAAAGCCTCATGGTTAAGTCTCAGCTTGCAGAAAACTAAAAATTTCAGCAATTTGGGAATGAAATATTACGTTCAAGAGCCGCACGAGGTGCAGCAGCTGTTCCCAGCCAACATGAAACCCAAAGGGGGTGCGATGCCATCTTTATCCTCCACCTCGAGTGGAAGCTGGTACGCTCCCCAGCAGAGCTGCCAGGGACCAGCTGACAGCTGAGCCCTGAAGACAAAGCAGTGAGACGACGCCCAGGGCAGCAGTGGACACCTACACAGCAAGACAAAGCCGACCCACCTGGGGGGAAGAAAACGCACGTAGTCATTACACACTTTACAAGGATATAAGAAAACAAGCAGTTTTCAAAGTCAACTGGGGATTCTTTTTCATCGTTCAGAATACTAATGATTAGATCCACACCATCTAACTCTCCCCATTTCTCAAGTGGAAGGCTGGGGCAATCTTATGCAGTCTCTTGGAAGGAAAAACACATCTTACCTATTGACAATGAAGTCCACCTCATTAAGACTTAAACCTGTAAGTCACCAGATGGAATCCGGTCTCACATAAACTTCTCAGGGAGGGTAGATGGATAAAAAGAGAACAGAGAAGAATCAGAAAGGAAGGTGGGGGCTGGAGAGAAGGCTTAATGATTAAGGCGCTTGCCTGCAAAGCCTAAGGACCCAGGTTCAATTCTCCAGGTCCCACATAAGCCAGATGCACAAAGTGGCACAGGTGTCTGGAGTTGGTTTGCAGTGGCTACAGGACCTGGTGTGCCCATTCTCTCTCTCTCTCTTCCTTTCTCTCTGTCTCAATAAATAAATAAAAAAAGGAAGGTGATGAGAACATGGCCTCTCTCCTAAGCCAGGAGATTGCACATAGGTTAACTGAAGAAAATGTTCTTATAGTGTGACTAAACTACCTCACTGAGAAACCACTTCCCACTAAGTCCTTGTTTCTACCCCTAATCACCCCATCCTACTTGTTGTTTTAAATGACTGAGAAACTGCTGCCTAGCCATGCACCTCCACAACTGGCCAATACCGTCACTAGCCCACCACACAAGCAAACCACCAACGAATGAAGCACATGGTGAGGGGCTTAACTTAAATTGTGAACTGTCACTGTCACACACTTCCTGGTCATTTCTAGATTGTCTCCATTCAAGAAAAGTGGAACATTACCACAGCGCTTGATGGGTTGTCACTCTGAGAACCAGCAAGCTGAACTGTACAGTGGCTACTGAATGGATTCTGAAGCCACAATGCTTGGGTTCAAATCCTGCCTTACTACTTGCCAGCTGCTGTAAGTGGCCTGACCTTGTGTCACGAGTACCCTTAGGCAGACACAGAACCTCTTCATCCCAGTTTCCTCAGCTATAAGATGGGAATAACATCTCATTCCCATGGAAGTTGTGTCTAGAAGGTGTTTAGCCATTCAGACATACAGTTCACACCCCCACTCTTACTGTTACCACACCCACACTCCCCAGCATGCTGTCTGGACATGCGCATCAGCAAGGGCCAAGAAGTACCTTAGGCTTCATCCTCAGGCACAAGTCCTGGACACCTGACATTAAGCACGTTGGATTCACGTAAGGAAGTCATTCTCAGATTTCAGCGTAACAGACTGCTGGGCCTCACCTCCAGAGCTTCTTTTACCTAGGTGCTGACTATCCACCTCAGGCCTTGTACATGGTAGGTAAGCAGACCACCACGGAGTGAGCACCCCAGCACTACAGGGGTTCTGATGAAACCTGAGAAGGCCTAAGAATACTTGGGTTCCACCATGTTCCCAGGTGACGCTAATGCCGCTGGTTTGGGGAATCACCACATTCACAACCACTGTTCAATGGACCTCACATTTCAGACTTAAGCCACGGCCTTAGTTTATGGGCACAGTAAAACTTCAAGAGCACATGCACGACACCTTTAATCCCAACACTTGGGAGGCAGAGGTAGGAGGATAGCCATGAGTTTAAGGCCACCCTGAGAATACATTGTACATTCCAGGTTAGCCTGGGCTAGAGGAAGATCCTACCTTGAAAAGCCAAAAACAGGAGCTGGAGAGATGCCTTAGCGGTTAAGGCTCTCCCTAGTCTACAAAGCCAAAGGACCCAGGTTCTAGTCCCCAGGATTCATGTAAGCCGGATACACAAAGTGGCGCATGTATCTGGAGTTTGTTTGCAGCAGCTGAAGGCCCTGGTGTGCCCATCCGCCCCCCCCCCCATTTACTTCTATCTCTCTCAAATAAATAAATAATAAAAAGAAAAAAATGGAAAAAAAAAAGTCAAGAGATGAGATGGGAGGAAAGCAAAGTAGCGGACTACTGCTTAGAAAATGTCTTTATGGGGCTGGAGAGATGGCTTAGCGATTAAGGTGTATGCCTGCAAAGCCAAAAGACCTCAGTTTGATTCCCCAGGACTCACATAAGCCAGATGCCCAAGGTGGCACACGCATCTGGAGTTTATTACATTTACCTCAAAGGCGGCAGAATTTCCTGCTGGAATTTTCTAACTGGTCTACAGAGAACAGAGGGCAGCCCCTCTATCCTCACACACACATGCTTTAAAACTCTTCAAGTAGGAGCACCGTGGGCCCCTTCTCACCACTCAGTATTGCTGAAGCTCAGGCCTGACGTGAGGAGAGGCTGCTGTGTCAAGGCCCCTTGAGCACCAACCTCATTCTCTGGGTGTCACATTCCATCATTTCAGATACTTGCATGTAACTCCCCCACAGAAAGGTCAACATTTATGTAATCCATTTAGTCACTTATAACTCAAAAGTAAAACCAGAAAGAAAAAAGGGGAGGATCAGAGCTCAAAATTCAAAAGCCCCAATGCTAAAATTTCAATTTTTTTTTTTTTTTCGAGGTGGAGTCTCACTCTGGCCCACGTTGACCTGGAATTCACTATGTAGTCTCAGGGTGGCCTCGAACTCACAGTGATCCTCCTACCTCTGCCTCCCGAGTGCTGGGATTAAAGGCGTGCGCTCTTCAGTGACTGTAACTAGATTACTTTCAGCGAGACTATTTGTCCCCTTCATATTCATAGGTTTTATCCTATTTTTTTGAAAGCCATGAACAACTTATTTAAAAATTCACTAAAACCTAGGACCATACGATGGTGTGTGCTTGTAGCTCTAGCTACTCAGAAGGCTGAGGGTCTCTTGAATCCACGAGTTTGGGACCAGCCTGAGAGACAACGCAAGATGTCTACACATACACACACACACACACACACACACACACACAGTATATGGACTGGAGAGATGACTCAGCACACACCTACAAAGCCTAATGACCAGGTTCAACAACCAAGAACCTGTGTAAAGATAAGTGCAGAAAGTGGCACATGCTTCTGGAGTTCATTTCCAGTAGCTTGAGGCCCTGGCACACCCATTTTCTCTTTGTCTTTGCAAATAAATGTGTGTGTGTATATATGAATACAGGATAAAGTGGGGAAGCTAGGGGGTGGCTTAGCAGTTAATGGTGCCTGCTCGCAAAAGCCTGCAGGGCCAGGTTTGATTTCTCAGTATCCACATAAGGCCAAATGTACAAGGTGGAGCAGGCATCTGGACATCTGGAGTTCAAAAGACCCTTGGCACCCACATCTCCTCTCCACCCTCCTTCCTTCCCTCTTACAAATAAATAATATTTAAGGAAAAAAAATACAGGGCTGGGGGCTGCTGAAAACAACAGTGGTCAGGGTCTACCTTTTCCCCCAGTGCTGGAGATCACAGCAAGATCCTGGTACATGTGTGGCAACGAGCCATGTGCCCCTAAGTCCCTGAGAGCAAAGTTAAAAAAAAAAAAAGGCATTCTGCTTATAAGATATTAGGAAAATGAACAGTCTTCATTGGCATTCTGAAGCAGCAGGATTATTTCTTTACTTTCCATAAAACACTAACACTAGGGAATATTGTCTTAGACTATTAGAAATAACTTGAATATTGTGTAATTAGATAAGATCATTAAATGACCAAAGAAAGCTCAGCTGCACATCTGGCTGACATTCTGTATGGCTCCTAAACCACCACTCGGACAGGTGATTGTACAACCCTCACGCTGCCTCCGCAGGCCAGAGGCCCTGCATGTTCACTGGAGAGAGAAACATAGCTGGAACATCCAACATCCAGAACATGAAGGCATGTGCAGCAGGGTCATGTGATTCTTGTGTCTAATCTGCTTACTTCATTTCTTCCATAGACACACTCATCCTAAGAGAAAAATCAAGCTATAAATAAATTCCCGGGATCTTTTACATGAACTTCTGAACCTCCTTTCCATTTACTTACATTTGGCAGGTTTGTGGTTTCTGACTACTATACATTGTCCATGTCAGTCATTTTTGAGGGAGTTTACCAAGATGAATCCTCTGTCCCTAGCCCCAAAGTGGTTAAGCTAGCTTCTCTCAGGTGCATCGGGGAACTGACTATTGGTCATCTTCCTGTTACCACCTCCTTAGCTCCAACTTGCACCCAAACAACTCACAGGGCAACCATGCGTCACGGCCCGGGGACGTGCAACTTTTATGCAAACACGAAGGCCGGGACAAAATCAGTTCTGAGCTAAACGGCTCCCAGGCCAGCACCCGCTCCACTGTGAAGCTCCTCCTCGGAGTGGACTCTGCAGCAGAGGGCTTGCTTGCTGTGCAGGGGGCTGGTTTGCAGATCATGTGACTGCTGAAATCCCTTGGATAAAAGCAGGCATTGTGCACTTTTCCTTGAAATCTCCAAATCCAGGATAAGACCAGCAATCAAGTAACATTTCCACCCTCCAATTTTTTGTTTTGTTTTGTTTTGTTTTGTTTTTGAGGTAGGGTCTCACTCTAGCCCAGGCTGACCTTGTCCTCACAGGGATCCCTCTACCTCTGCCTCCTAAATATTAGGATTGAAAGCGTGCCCGACTATCCTCCAATATCTTAACTGATCAAACTTTGCTCTTTGGGTCTCCACTCCCTTCCTTATAACTAACTCAGTATCTAGTAAAAGACAGCTTTAAAAGCGGACTGGGGCTGGAGAGATGGCTCGGTGGTTAAAGGCTTGCTTGCAAAGCCTGCCAGTCTAATTCTCCAGCGCCCATGTAAAGCTGGATGCACTCAGCAAGAGACCCTAACGCACCAAATACACAAATAAATAAATAAGATTAAAATAAATAAAAGCGGACAAACAAGGGGTTGTCGCAGACTGAAAGACTAGTAGGACCTAACACACTTCTGCTCTTCAGCGACATCTGAGTAATAACTTGGGAGCATGAACTTTCCTGTTCTCTCCCCGTCAGCTCCAGTGGTAGAGACGAGTTCTCTAAACCTATGATTCCCAGAGACTCGTGCCCAGGCAGCCAGAGCTATTCCATCCCAGGCCTGCACACCCCCTCCCTGCATCTCCAGCTCCATCATCTCAACCTCTAACATTGGTCCCTAAGGCTTCACCTACCCTAACCCTAACCAGCCGGCTGTAGGTCATTTATGCTGGCTACTACACCTATCAGTGACAACCTAGTCCACCCTTTGGTGACACCCCTCTGTGCTGCGTCAGCTCCCAGAGCCTTTACTTGCTTCTTAGCAAGTCCTGGTTTTGATCACTTTTCTATCTTGTCTGAGCGTCTAACATCCAGACAACTAATTCCTATTTCCTGTATGCAATTCAGGTGAATTTCCCTCGCCTGACTGTGACAAGTGTCTATAAGAGAATACCTTCCACCTTCTGCATACCAATGTGGATTTATAGTTTCCCTGCATGGTGACAAGACCAAATTGTAAAACTAATTAAATTTTCAAAGAAACAGTTTCTTTTATGCAAAACACCACAGATCCATTTGAATCAGGAACAGGAAAGTTTCTATCAGCCTCTAACATATGTTAGTGATGTATCACAGCAAATCTAAATGTGCAGAAGACTTAAAGAAATTTAATGGATTAAAAGTTGATATGGGGGCTAGAGAGATGGCTTAGGGGTTAAGCACTTGCCTGTGAAGCCTAAGGACCCCGGTTCGAGGCTCGATTCCCCGGGACCCATGTTAGCCAGATGCACAAGGGGGCGCATGCGTCTGGAGTTCCTTTTTGCAGTGGCTGGAGACCCTGATGTGCCCATTCTCCCCCCCCATCTCTCTCTCTCTCTCTCTCTCTCTTTCTCTCTCTCTCTGCCTCTTTCTATCTGTAGCTCTCAAATAAATAAATAAAACAAACAAAAAAACAAAAAGGTTAATATGGAGCTGGAGATGGCATCAGCGATTAAAGGTGCTTGCTTACAAAGCCTGACAGCCTGGGTTTGATTCCCAGTACCCATGTAAAGCCAAATACACAAGTGGTATATGCATCTGGAGAGTTCATTTACAGTGGCAGGAGGCCCTGATACACCCCCTTCCCCACCACACTCACACTCACTTTCTCACTCTCTCTCATAGATACTTTTTTTCAAGTTACTATGCAGGCTAGCCATGATGCTTACGACTTTAATCCCAGTACTTGGCAGGCTAAGGTAGTAGGACTGCCAAGAGTTTGAGGTCAGCCTAGAGCTACAGAGTAAGTTCTAGGTCAGCATGGACTAGAATGAAAGCCTTCCTTAAAAACAGAAGTTAAGGGCTGGAGAGAAGGCTTAGTGTTTAAGCGCTTGCCTGTGAAGCCTAAGGACCCTGGTTCGAGGCTCGGTTCCCCAGGTCCCACGTTAGCCAGATGCACAAGGGGGCGCACGCGTCTGGAGTTCGTTTGCAGAGGCTGGAGGCCCTGGTGCGCCCATTCTCTCTCTCTCCCTCTATCTGTCTTTCTCTCTGTGTCTGTCGCTCTCAAATAAATAAATAAAAAATTTAAAAAAAAAACAGAAGTTAACATGCAATTATTCAAATGTACCTGTGAGTGTAATTATCAGAACCCGGGCCCCTTGGGCTTGGTCACACAAAGTTCCAAGCCTGCCCAGCGTGTGGGAGGCTGAAGCAGAAGGACTGTGAGCGGAAGTCTATCCAGCTGCTGGAGACCATGCTCCCCAGTCACCTTCAAACAGAAGACACAGCCGGGCATGGTGGCGCACGCCTTTAACCCCAGCACTCGGGAGGCAGAGGTAGGAGGATCCCTGTGAGTCGGAGGCCACCCTGAGACTACATAGTGAATTCTAGGTCAACCTGGGCCAGAGTGAGACCCTACCTCAAAAAACCAAAAAAAGAAAAGAAAACAGAAAACACTCACAATTCCTTTCTGCAGACAGAGAGTATCTTCCAGAGTACCCGACTTCCTAGTACACAAACACCTTTCTACATCACCTGCTTTAAAACGAAAACACCAATGGTATATAATTTGTTTTCAGTCATGAATACAAATGACAGTTCACATTAAGATACAAATAACCTGGGCTGGAGTGATGGCTTAGCAGTTAAGGTGCTTTCCTGGAAAGCCAAAGGACCTGGCTTTGATTCCCCAGGATCCATATAAGTCAGATGCACGAAGTGGTCCATGCATCTGGGGTTTGTCTGCACTGGCTAGAGGACCTGGTGTGCCCCTTCTCTCTTTCCTTCCCTCTCAAATAAGTAGTATTTTTAAAAGATACAAACAAACTGATGGTAGAATGTAGACATCATTTGAATCTGATAATGAGTAACTTTTTGCCTAAAAATCTGGATTATGTGTGTGTGTCTGTGTGTATTTGATGGTTAATTTAAATTCCTTATGTTAATTCTAAAGCAGCTGTACTTTACTGAACGGGATCGAGATCTATTTTCCATATAAATGATTCTAAAGTATCTTTTAAACTCCCCAGTCCCCACCAGCAGAAGGTGGTGAATCAATGTGTGACTAACTTCACCTTCTGGAGAATGACTCAGAAATGCCACGATGAAGAACCCAAGCTGTCTTCAGAAACCAGAGAACACCCTCCTCCTATAGTTCTGTCCCTGTGTCACATGCTCTCTGGGGCCATGCGCTCGGTTCTGACATTTTTCCCGAGGTCAATGTGGATACACATGCAGTTGTAATAATGCAAAGGAGCCGACGTGACCACAAAACTTGGGGTGGAGGCAGGAGAATCATGGCGAGTTCAAGCCTAGTCTACAGTGAGACCCTGTTTAGGAAAGAAAGAAAGGAAAGGAGGGAGGGAGGGGAAGACACAGACAGACAGACGAGACACAGCATAAGCTCCTCTCTCCACTTAGCTCAGTTTTCCCCAATGATAGTTGGCCCTACCCCCCCCCCCAATCTCCTGATTTCCTTCCTGGTTTTGTCAGTTTGCCTCCATCTCGTGCCTGTTCTCCATGTTCAGCCTCCAACTCTGGCCTCTGACTTGCTGTGAACTGAGAAGTGTGACAGACAAGATGGCCAGGCCGTAACTATATTAATGCATTAGAAACCAATCAGTTCGCAGTGTTAGCGCCAGGACTTCGGGATACGTTTGTGGGTTCTAAAAAGCGCTCCCACTTGTATGCACGCAGCAACTGACCAGTCTGACCTAAAGGTCAACCAAGTGGCCTCCCTGCAAATGGCATAGTAATCAGTGGCGTGCTAGCTAATTAATTCCTGTTTCCATGGTGGTAACCATCCTTTTGGCTAACCCATGTCATTCTGAACATAATCTACCAAGTACATATAACAACTTGGAAATACATACAGGTAGCTTGAAACGAAATTTGCTTTATTTGAAAAAAAAAATCTAAATTCAGCCAGGCATGGTGGCGCACACCTTTAATCCCAGTATTTGGGAGGCAGAGGTAGGAGGATCACCGTGAGTTCAAGGCCACTTTGAGACTACATAGTGAATTCCAGGGTCAGCGTGGACTAGAGTGAGACTCTACACTTCAAAAAACCAAAAAAAAAAAAAAAATCTAGGTTCACTAATATTTTTGAGGAAACTTTAACTAACCAGTCATGTGTACTGCTTGGGAAGTTCAAGTATGTAAGTTACTGAAGACTAGAGTTAGAAAAGCAGGATGAAGAGTGTTACAAACGCGCTTTAGAGAGTTCAGTAAATACGTGTCACTTTGCTCTCCTGTATTACAAACTCCTAAACAAAGAGGCCTGATAGAGGCAGAGGGGCTTTCAGCTTAGGAAAGGGGAAGGATGGCACAATTAACTGTCACACAGCCAATGTAAGTCACTCTAGTGAGGCCAATGCAAAAACCAAGGAAGAGAAAATACGTCCATCTTGTCTCTTTACCAGTACCCAATGTCCCAGACTTCCTCTAAGAGCTATGTACACTTATGTCCTGAAAAGAAAGGCAGTTGTGGGGCGGGGGGCGCGGGGGTAAGAGGGAGAGAAGGAAGGCTTCTTATCTGAACCACAGATGCCTTGCTGTTTGCTTCAAGCTGAAATAAAGTACGCTGGGTCCTGGAGGGGAGGGAGGCTGTGTTTCTTTTTCATTTCTGCCTCTCCTCAGCTCCGTGGAGCCAGCTGTGCCAAGTCTAAAATGACTGCCGTGCAGCTCTACAGAAAGCTGCATGCCAGGCCCTGGACATCTGAAGGTGACACATGGTAAACACAATCTAGATAGCTCCGAGGGGGAGGAAAGAAGACAGAAGGGAACTTTTCCACGGCCACACTGAGTACATGACACAGAGCACAGCCCATCCTCACAACGTGAAATGGTCCTCCCAGAAAAGTGGGAGATCAGGGCCCATAAAATACACAATGTGTGCGATGTAAAAGAATACGAGCTTTTATTCTAAAACAGATGCACACATGGAATTCAGTTTTTCCTCCCATGACAGTGAAGTTCTTTAATTTTCAGAGTACCGTCAGAAAGCTAAGATCTGAAATATATTTTACTTAAACATATTCTAAAGAGTACGAATATGGAAATAACCCCCTTTGTCCCCTCGCTAAACTCCCCAAAAAGAAAGCCACAACCCACCAGAAATAGCTCCCGTGAGTCTGCCTCGAAGCAAGAAAGGAGCTGTGCATTAGGAGTGTTTCCCTGCGATGCTATAGTGAGCTCAACCATGACTATATATGGTATGTTTATGGGACACATGGATGCAAACACCATGCAGAACGTCTGGGAGACTCAAGCTGGCTGGTAAGGAGCTTGGCTTCTCTGCATCCGGGGCCTGAGGACGCTCACCGGGCAGAGCTAACTGCGGACACTTTGGGCAGCAGTGTCTCCTGATGACTGGCGCTCGGGCGGCAGCGACTCCACCTCGCCGGCCTTGGCCTCCATGTGAACACGCACGCTTCCTTCTTCATCCCGCCTCCACTTCCCCTCCCAGCTGTAACCCCACAGGCCTACAGAAGCAAAAGCGCACACTCAAGAATGCTGCCACTGAATGGCCCTATGTTACATGACTGACCGAGGGCCCCGTCGACTGCCTGAGAAACAGCTGCTCAGGCTGCCTGCCTCGGCTCAGGCCGGCTCCTCGTCTGCACAAAGTATTTTATTCACATCAAATGTTCTGCCTGGAAGGGAAGCCAGCCACCGAGCTGGGGGCTGGCGGGAGTGGGGTGCAAGGGGTAGTGGAAAGATGTTTTGAAGTCCTAAAAACTGGTGAGAGGGGTGGAGAAGGGGAGGGGGGAGGAAGAGGAGGCAGCAGAGGAAGAGGGGGAAGCAGGCTCCATCACTGGCTTTAACAGTCTTGCCCAACCTGTTCTGCGGTATGTTCTGTTAACTCCTTTCTGGCAAATGGATGCAAACAGCAGCCCCTTTCTTCCCTCTTCCTTTCTCCACAGCCATGTGGGCAATTAAAGGCAGATATACAAAGCAAAAAAAAAAAAAATACCCAAAGAAAAAGGCGTTTCCATTTTACACTGGGATCAAACCCCTGCGTTTGATCGCATTGCTGAGCCCTTCACTGCCAACCAGCTGCTGGTGCCTAGTGGAGACTGTCAACCCTGTGCCAGCTCTCCCCAGCGCCCAGGCGCAACTAACTCTGTGTTAGGGCCACTTCTCAAGCACTTCCACAAGACACAGCAAGGCGGAAGCATATAGTTCTTTGTCTTTTTTTTTTTTTTTTTTTTTTTTGGCTTGCTATTAGGCACTTACAGGGTTAATGAGCAGCCGCCTCCAGATGAGAAATGTACCTGCTTAGCAACAGAAGCATCAACTAAGCCACACTGGTCGTTCTGACACAGAAAAGGCCGTTTCTATCTGAACATTCCTGGTGATGTTTCAATTGCCATTTTAAATGACACACATAATTAAACACACACGCAAAAAAAAAAGAAAAAACTATGGTAAAGGGAGAAAAATCCAGTGGGACTTTTTACAGTTTAAAGACACAGATCAAAACCAACCATCAAAAGGTGAACACCACATATGTACAATAGGCTCTAAGAATGGGAACAGACTCCAGGCTGCGCATGCGCGTACACACACACACACACACACACACACACACACACACACCTTCCCCTCTACCCAGTGAGGTGAAAGCACAGATCTCAAAAAGACAACCTTCCTGCCAACGACACTGCTTATGATGCGCCACTGCCAATTTTTGCAAAACACAAATGCAAAGGCTCCAGCATTTTTGGAAAAGAGAGCAGAGCCAGGAGAGCAGCAAGCGAGGGAGGCCAGCCTGGGCTATACAGCGAGGGAGGCCAGCCTGGGCTACGCTGTGAGACTCTCAAAGGAAAGCAAAGTCAAGCAAAGACAGAACATCCACTTTAAGATTCAACTACACAAAGCTCCTCTGTTTCTAGCAAGTGGCAATTTCCTTCTTTCTGGTTTTTTTTTTTTTTTGAACTCTAGAATATCAAGTGTTTAGAGTCAGCTGCTGCATGTTTACTGTGTTTGTAACATAAATTCACCTCCTTGGCCAAACCAAGGCCAGCCAGCAGTTAGAATAGTCAATGGGGACCAGTTGTTGACCATGCAAAGCAGAGCAGAAAAAATATGTTAATAAACTTTATTTTACAAAATGTCAATAAATACATTAAGTTGTAAAGAAGAAATCTTAGCGTATACAACGTATACAACCACAGAAAACACCTATTATAATAACCACAGCAGTGAACATTAGAGTAAGAGCCATCCACACACACAGGATGCCACACTGCAGTTCGATTTTGGCAGCTTCCTCTAAATTGCTTTTTAATTTTAATTTTATTTTATTTGTAAGCAGAAAGAAGAGAGAGAAGGGGGAGAATGGGCACACCAGGGCCTCCAGCCACTACAAATGCATGTGCCATTTTGTGAATCTGGCTTTAGGTGGGTACTGGGGAATCAAACTCAGGTCGTTAGGGTTTGCAGGCTAGTGATAGTTTTATTACGGCATAGCTGACAAAACTTGTCAGGCTGGGTATATACCTCAATACTAAAGCCACTGCCTAGCACACCCAACTCTGGGATTGGTCCTTGGTACTGGAAAAAGCTTCATATTCATGTGTGTGTGTGTGTGTGTGTGTGTGTGTGTGTGTGTGTGTGTGTGTATGGCATGTGTATACATTGTAAAAATAGTTAAATCACGCTAATTAGCACATCTACATACTCTTTTTTTTTTTGCTATGAAAACATTTGAAATTTTAAATACCAGACTGAAGACAATCTTTGACAAGAGAGATGATGTATAAAGGCTACACACATACCCCTAGCAAATAAAACTACCTAACTTCAGGCCAATTTAAAATTTAAAATTTTAAATTTAAAATGGGCGTGGTGGCGCACGCCTTTAACCCCAGCACTCGGGAGGCAGAAATAGGAGGATCGCCATGAGTTCAAGGCCACCCTGAGACTACAGAGTTGATTCCAGGTCAGCCTGGACCAGAGTGAGACCCTACCTCGAAAAAAAAAATGCAATTTCACTGCTAGAGAAAAGGTGGTGGAAAGATTGTAAGAGCTTAAATGCAACTGTCCAGATAGAAATTGGCCTCTATATCCGCAACCTCACAGTGCCTAGCAATAACTTAACAAGACCCTCATAATAGGAGGAAAAAACAATGACATCAAAATATAAGGGAGACTAATGGAGAGGAGGGGATATGATAGAGAGTGGAGTTGTGAAAGGGAAAATGGGGGAGGGGAAGGAATTATCATGGTATCTGTAACTATAAAAGTTATCAATAAAATTTTTTAAATAAAATGCAACTTCAAAGTTGCGTGACAGAGTTCTTTGAGATCATATATAAAAGCATATGCGCAACATTGAGCCACAAAAACAAACTGTTCCTTTAACAAAAATATGTGTACTTATCCAGGGCTGCTAGGTTAACAGTTTGAGCAAATTAAAACCTTAATCCTGGGGCTGGAGAGATGGTTTAGCGGTTAAGGTGCTTGCCTGCAAAGCCAAAGAACCTCGGTTCGATTCCCTAGGGCCCATGTAAGCCAGATGCACAAGGTAGTGCATACATCTGGAGTTCATCTGCAATAACTGTAGGCCCTGGCACACTCATTCTCCCTCCCTCTCTCTCAAATAATAAATGTATCTTTAAAAACTTAATGCTTGTGTCTGAAGTTTGGTATGGTGGTAGGAAGTCCTGGCCACTCATACGTATCATCTCTCAAATAAATAAATAAATAAATATTAAAAGCCATGAAAGTAAAAAAAAAAAATTCTGAAATTTACATTTGACAAATGTAAAATCTGACTTAAAAAATTCTAATGGGAAAATGGTGGTATTTCAAGCCAAAATTCAGCAGTGGGTGGGGGTGGGGGAGGCTTATATGCATGCTGACTCTCACTGGGCACGGGCAGGGCTGAGGGGCCAGTTGTATCTAACAGTTGTGTTCACAACAACAAATGGTGCATTCATAAACCGCAAAAGCAAGGGCTGTTCAGAGGCTGTAAAATCTGCACCCATCATGATGAGCGGCTGGCTTCACTGCTGTTCCCCAGTGGACGGGTGAAAAGGGAAGGAATTCAGTTAGAGGCACAGGCTGTCACTTCAACTGTAGTTAAAAAAAAAAAAAAAAAATCCAGATAAAGAGGCCCCAAGTACCATTTACCCTCTTCTCACAGGAGCTGGGCCTAACGATAACTGAGCTAACACATCCACCTAAGATAATACTGTGAGAGGAAAAGGCACATTAGAAACCAGAATGTGCCTCACTCCTCCCCCTCCTTAAACCATTTAACATCCCGAGCCCATGAACAGCCTGATTGCCTGTGACACTGCCTCTCCATACCCTTAACAAAAGAAACATCTGGTACCTGCTACTGGGCACCCCTGACAATCCTGTGAGAGCTCCAACTTCTTAAAAAATTAATTAGTGGCATTTACACCTACCAGTGTAAAGGCACCACAATACCTGTTTCTTAGGAAACTCAGCTTGGCAGCAAGCA
Organism: Jaculus jaculus; assembly: GCF_020740685.1. Taxonomy (NCBI): domain Eukaryota; kingdom Metazoa; phylum Chordata; class Mammalia; order Rodentia; family Dipodidae; genus Jaculus; species Jaculus jaculus. The sequence goes on from NC_059118.1 coordinate 63,261,775, forward strand.
AGCATCACATGAAAGAATTTTGCCTTTTTCCTAGCATTTTTATCAGGATCCCCACCCCGCAAAGTCCTACACTACGTCATGTCTCATCACAAGTTTATAACATAATTGTGCAAGTTACCTTCTCTAGCCCCCACCTAGCAGCTCAGCCAGCACCTTCTGGAGTGGGGAGCTGGCTTGGGTGGCATGAACAAGTCTCACCCTGTGAAAGACCAGTTGGGTGGAAAGGGGGCCAAGCTTCACGGGGCCGGCCCGGGCACTGAGCGGGTCGGGGCGCTGGGGTCACTGTCAGTGGGCACACCCCCGGGGCAGCCGGGGTCACGTGACTCTGGGGACCCCGCGGAGCACCTGCGGGGGGCGGGGCGGGCCACCCCACCTCCGGGCCCGGGCACCGCCGGGGACGGGCTTCAAGTCCCGACACCCGCCGCTGAGTGGGCTCCGTCCTAACGGAGCTCGTGGAAGGAGCCCCGGAGCCGCAGCACGCGGGCAGGGCGGGCGGGCGGGCGGCGCGGAGGACCGAGGGGAGAACTTCCCAAACTCCCCGGCGCCGCGAGCCCCCGAGGGCGCTGCCCGGGGAGCGGCCGCGGGCTGTCAGCGAGGGCGACGCCAGGCTCTGCGGGAGCCCCGCCCCCGCCGCCAGCCGGCCAATCAGCGCCCTCCGCCCTGACGGACGGCCCGCCTCCGCCCTGACGGACAGCCCGCGGCCGCTCCACGCGCAGGCGCGCAGCCGCGGGGGGAGGCGCGGAGCCCGGGGCCGGCGGGCTTCCTGCCGCTCTCGCCGGCCGAGCGGAGCCGCCCGGGACTCCGCCCCCCCGCTCGTCGCCCCCGACGCGAGCCCACGCGTTCCTGCCTCCGCAGGAGCCCAGTGCACTGAGGTATTTTTATTTTTGGTTTTTCTGAGGCAGGCTGACCGGAGGCTCGCTGGGTAGCCCCAGGCTGGCCTCGAGCTCAGGGCGATCCTCCTACCTCGTGCTGCGACCAAGGCACTACTTTTAAAGGGTTAGCTCGAGTTCAGGAGCAACTCCTTTTTCAGTACCACACACCCACCCTCCAGTCGCCTGCCGCTGCGGGTTGAGCAGATCCAGAACTTAACACCCGGATGGGCAAATAAAAACTATTCCCAGTTGGCACCTGATCCGGTTTTAAGAGCTTTAATACCACCTGGACTGCAGAGACAGGAAGAGGAGAATTCTTGCTGTCCACAATGCTTAAAACTTGCATATCCTCTTCACTAAAAATAAGCAGGAATCACATTCCTGTTTTTGAAAATGATAGGCAATAGATCTGGAATATTTCATGATATTGGAACTGTGCACGTTTATTGTACAATCGGTGGCATTTGGTTCTAGCAGTTGGCTTAAGAGTTATAGTGCTAAATGCAGACACACAATCATCGGAGGACAAACTCAAATCATCTTTACAAAGAACAAGGGAAATCCCTCCTTGTAACAATGTAAAAGGATTGTGAATTATTGCTGCAGCCTTGACAACCTCCCTTCTAAAAGGATGCCCTAAATAGATAAATATTATTCATGATAGGAAAGAAAATCTTAAAGTCGCTTGCCACTCAGAGACTGTCTGATCAAGTCCCTGTCAGCCTCATATGTAAAATGATAGGCAAAGCAACTTCAGGGAAGCCCCACACAATTAGAGGATACTCAGAGTCTTGTCTTTTCTCTAGATTCTAACTACTTTATTTATTAAAAAAAAAAAAAGCAAAAAAAAACCCCACATCCGTGTGACCTTGGACTCTCTCATTTTCATCTGTGTCTTGCAGTATACTCTCTTTGCTAACCATTCAGCACACTGCAGGCCCTGATAAAAATGGTTAATGTTTACTGAAACCTGTGCATGAACTGTACTAGATCTGACAGGAATGAAAAGTTCTCTTAACAGCATCCATGCACTGTTAGGGGTGAGGTGGGAGGGATTTTCTTTCCTAGTTTGAAAATAAAAATCTGCAATGATAAAATATAAAGTCTCTAAGCAAACTATATCTGATCGAATTTGTTATCTCTGGAAGTGTTTGGCAGAACTATACCTCCAAGATTTCATATATTTTTTCACTGAAAAAAATTTATAGAACTCAAAACTAAAATTAATCTAGTTATACTTCTTGTCCTCTCACATTTTTGAAGATCCAGATACCTGATCAATAGCCAATTTTAATTATGCTCAAATATATGCTCTGAATCACTATATGGAGGTGATAACTGAAGACCTATCTCAGGACATGATTAAGACTAATATTTCAACTGTTATCACTTAAAAGTATTATTCCCCTTAGCTCTTCATTTTCCAATGTGAACACTTAACTTCAGCCTAATTAAACTCCCACCCCCTGGGGTAGGGTCTCACTATAGCCCAAGCTGACACTATGAAGTCTCAGGCTGGCCTCAAACTCATGGTGATCCTAAGTCTGCCTCCAGAGTGCTGGGATTAAAGACATGCACCACCACACCTGGCTTAATTAAACTTTTAATTCTAACATTTTACATTCACTCTTCTATCCCCTTTTTTTCAATCTCAGTTAAGATAAAATTTCAACTTACACACACCTACATACATAGACTGTATCCTAAATGGGATGCTCTCAGGTGTTTAAAGGCAACTTTCTCTCTCCCATCCCCCCTTGCTTAAAGAGCAGCAATAGAATCAGTCACCTTGGAAACAGACATCACCCAGTGTTTGCAGAACAAACAATGGTACCTTTTCAGCCAGTACCAGGCAGGCAGGGCAAGGGGCAGCCAGGCAATTCTGGGCCTTACAGGAGTGTTAACATATTAAATTCATTCAGCACACCAAAAAAGTGGTTTACTCCTGAAAATGAGGTGTTCTCTAATGTGTCAATCTTTGGCTAGACACCCTATACAAAATGCTTTTTGTTATTTTTGGACTTGCTTTAGGTGCCTCCTAAGTAAAGTCAACCACAATCTTTTGTCACTGAGGATCACCTTTTCCAGCAAGCAAGGAAGACGTTGCTTTTACAGGGGGAGGGGGGAAGGGGGAGGCAAAAGAAGTATGGGAGGGGAGTATGACCAAAATACATTATGTACATGTATGAAAACTATCAGTAAAACTCTTTAAGGCATTCCTCATCAAATTTCTCCTACCGAATCATGTTAATTTTCTAATACAACACCATATATTACCTTTGAAAATGTAAATGTGTGTGTGTGTGTGTGTGTGTGTGTGTGTGTGTATAGAGAGAGGAGGGAGGGAACTTGGTGTCAACCTATTTATGAATTTCTGATACTGATGAAGAAATCTTAGTATAACATTAAAAAACTATTAATTTCCAGAACATTTTTTGTCAAACAATGCCAAATGGATACATAAATCTATAAGGGCCTTGAAGAGGCAATCTTTTGGCCTTGGGCAACAATTACTAAACTTTCATTGACTGAACTCTTACATAAGTTAGTCATGTTGAATAGCTCAACTTTTAGGAGATATTCTGTTACTGTTTTTAAAAATACAAATGTGCAAGCAGGGTGTAGTGGCACATGCCTTTAATCCCAGCACTCAGGAGGGTCATCTTGAGTTCAAGGCCACCCTTAAACTATAGAGTGAATTCCAGGTCAGCCTGGGCTAGAGTGAGACCCTACCTTGAAGAAAAAAAAAAAAGTGTATTTAATTTTAAAAAGCATTATCTTTGAAAATGAAACAAAAATTTTAAATGTGCAATAAAGGTTAACAGTTTCCTCCTTTTTCTTTGTATGTTAAGTTTTCCTTCCTACCAATTAAGAGAGAAGGCTAGGCCCACCTGAATGATTTGGATAGCAGTTTGATGTCAGTTAAATCCCACAGTAACTGGCATTTTCCATCACCTCCTGAGGAAAGGCCCATCCCTGTTAAATGGACCAACATGCAGCTTGAGCTGGAAAAGTGCCTGAACTCTTCCTCCCTTTTCTTTTTTCAAAGATTTAGGTCTTTAACATCCTTGAGTTGAAGTGCGCAAAGGGTGTCTAATGCCATCTGACTGAGCTAATTAAACTATGGCTTTTCTGCAGGGACAGTAAATAACTTAACCTGATGACTCTTCCTGATGTGGTACCCTTGAAAATGAAAGGAACGCTGAAGTGATGACCGCTCATTCTGAAAATCATCAGGAATGTTCTAAACAGCAGCCACCGGGCCAGGCAGCAGGCACCCACTCTGGCTGCGGCTCCAGGGCTGAGAGGAAGAGGAGGCGTAAGGCTGGGCCAAGAGACGCTCTTCTCCCGTCCACTCCTTCCAGCATCCGTGAGGAGGCTCCACTGAAGCTTCTGAACCTTCGGTCAATACCGCAGCTCTCTAAGCCATATTGTTAGTACCGCAAACAAAAACTACAACCTGGAGTAATTTGAGCAAATGGCTCCAACAGGCCAGTTAAACCAGTTTCATCAGTAAAACATCAAAAACCTTAGCGTTTGGCTTCTTGGTTTTATTTGCCAATGTATTCAGCACCCAAAAATGTGCATGCAGATCATACTCCTGGTAGCATACTGTACACTTATCAGATGCATTCCCTGCATGCCAAAATCTAAAGAGGGGGGAAAAAAAGCCCAAAGCCAAATAACTTCTGATACACAGCTGGTCAGTACAGACAATAGCAGTTACAGCCCTCCAATCCCGCTCTCGGGATGCCAAGTCCCTATCAACTCCTTGCCCCCTCCCTGCAGCCTAGGGGGGCAGAGAATTCTCCCAGACCCTCTCACTCCCGCTGCCTCCTCCCAAGCCTTCCGGGAAGCCTGAGGCCAGGTCTGCCCTGCTCTGAAGGTAAGACTGAGAGCTCAGGGCCCCTCCCACCCCTAGAACCAGTATGCCAACCCAAACCACGGAGCTGCCATCATCTTCAGGAAGAATGTCTCCAAGCAGAAGACTTGGGAAAGGAAGTGAAAAGGAGTGCAGGTGTGTGGTGGTTTTACCTTTTCCCCCCTCCCCTATGTTTCCACCCAGTTTCTGTTTCGCTGCCCCTCATGTAAGAGGATGTGAACTGGTATGCACCTTTGTAATATAATTCTGAGGGCAACATATCTGATAGTGACAGGCGTTTGAAAGTTACCTAACAATACAACCTTCTAGAAAGAATCAGGCTTCAGAACTCTATCTGTCTGAACAAAGATATTTATGCTTTTGTTTGTAGATGCATATCTTTAGAGACATTCATTACTTTGTGGTCTAAAAATCTTCTCAAGAAAGTAAAAATAAAACTTTATTTATGTATTCTAACCTTCTTTATGTGTTCATATCCCCTTTCTCAAATAGTTTTCTTAGACAGAACTTACCTATTTCCAATTACCTCTTATTACTGAGTCACTGGGACGTGAAGCAAGTTATGTAAGGGGGGAAATCCTAGCCAATTATTTAATATACTTCAAAACAAGTGAAAATCCTTAAGCTATCATTCACAACTTATTTCTAGCTTAAAAAAAAAACTCCAATTACTGGGGCTGAAGAGATGGCTTAACGATTAAGGCATTTTCCTGCCCAGCCAAAGGATCCCGGTTCGAATCTCCAGAACTCATGTAAGCCAGATGCACAAGGGGGCACATGCATCTGGAGTTCATTTACAGTGGCTAGAGGCCTTGGCACACCCATTCTCTCTCCCTCTCTCTCTCAAATAAAAAAAATTAAATACCTTTTTTATACTCCAATTACTGGTATCTACAAAAACAAAAGACCAAAGTGCTGATGGAGGACCCTTCCAATTCAAACCTCTGCCAGAATCAAAATGGTAAGATTGCTTGGGAATTCCTCAAACTGAGCTTTTAGGATTTCCTTCCAAATGCCTTTGTAATGCCAGTGTTCAACAAAAGTAGCCACAGCCTCGGGGCTCGGTACCTGCACCTCTCTGGCAGCTGAGTGGGCCAGTGAGCGGGCACTGCTGTCCAGCTGAGTCCTCCCAAGCCTCCTGCCAGGCCGCCTTCATAAAACCTGGCCTGAGCATTTGCATAATGACCAGTTAGGGGCACTGGGGATGACCTGAAGCCATCACAGGAGAATGGAGCTTAGGTTTAGGAGGAAGGTCTTTCAGCTGCTGTCCTTCCTCAAGAAGCTTTCAAAATGTTTAGAATTCACCTAGATTTATGGCACTTTTCCTTTATGTGAAAGACAATAGCTCCAATCTTCCCAAAAGTTTTCTGTTGATGTGCACTGGTTAAAAAGAACGAAAAAAGCTGGGCGGGGTGATGTATGCCTTTAATCCCAGCGCTCCGGAGGCAGAGGTAGGAGGATCACCCTGAGACTATACAGTGAATTCCAGGTCAGGCTGAGCTGGAGTGAAACTCTACCTCAAAAAAAGGAAAAGAAAAAGAAAGAAAGAAGGAAAACAGTACTTTTGGGGGCATCATTACATCACCTTACAGTTTCATATTCTTATTTAGTCTAAGAAATACTCTGCCTATTTCAGAGACAGCAAAACCAAGGCACCAAGTTATCAGTTCATTAGTCTTAATTACAGCTGTGCTTGGGTTAAGGACTTTAGGTTCCCACTAAGAAACCCAGCTCTCTTGAGAACAGATCACGGTAGATAATTAAAAGGGCTGAGAAAGAGATACAGCAAGAGGTATGCAGAAGTGCTCTGACAATCTGGCCAATTCAATTCACTTCCCAACTCAAGTTTGTCCTCTGAAACAGGGTAGCTGCTGAGTGCGCGGAGGCCCAGTGCTGGCCGCGGGAACAAAGCTCATCTCCCTCGCCACACACCTGCCCGAAGCTCCACGCCAGTCGCTCCAGGATAGGTTGGGGAATTCCACTTACAGTTCAGAACTGATCTGACATTAGACCCTGGAGTGATGGACAAGAAGGACCTGTCTTCCTGTAGGGCAGGAGCCTCCAGGGAGTTACTTTAGGGGATCTACTTACTTATCCCTTCGGGAAACATCTACAAGCCAAGTAAATCAATACATTTATATGTGTGTGTGATACAAGTGAATGAAGACACTATAATTGATGATATGTTCTATTAAAATGCTATTATTAAGGTCTTTTTATCATTACAGCTTACCAACAGATTCTAAAATTATACTTAGGGGCTGGAGAGATGGCTTAGTGGTTAAGCACTTGCCTGTGAAGCCTAAGGACTCTGGTTCAAGGCTCGATTCCCCAGGACCCACATTAGCCAGATGCACAAGGGGGCGCATGTGTCTGGAGTTCGTTTGCAGTGGCTGGAAGCCCTGGTGCGCCCATTCTTTCTCTCTCTCTCCCTCCTTCTCTCTGTCACTCTCAAATAAATAAATAAAACTAAACAAACAAACAAAATACTTAGAACTGAGCTTTTGTAAGTCCCCCCTTCCCCGGGGTTTTCAGCTTTAGCCCTGGCTGACCCACAGCGCACGCTATAGTTCCAGGCTGGCCTACTTCAAACTCAGGGCTTCTCCTACTCGAATCTAGCATTAAAGGCAGATGCTACAATGCCCTTCTTAAATTTTGGTTTTTTGTTTGCCCACCCCCCCCATCTGACCTGGAATTCATTATATAATCTGAGGGTGGCCTCACACTCTCTGCAATCCTCCTACTTCTGCCTCCTGAATGCTGGGACTAAAGGCATGTGTCACCATGCCAGGCTAAGTTTTGGTTTTTGAGACAATATTCCGATGTAGTCCAGGTTGCCCTAAAACTCACACCTTTCTGTCCCAGCTTTTGCTGGGATAAACAGGTACTTGAAGCCTCAAACCAGTTTGACTCTTTCCTGATTTTCTGTCACATTAAAAGAGATCCACAGAGGAAGATCAGCAAAATTAGTATGCATAAAAATGTCATGATGGGGTTGGAGAGATGGCTTATCAGCTAAGACACTTGCCTGCAAAGCCAAAGGACCTAGGTTCAATTTTCCCAGGCAGGACCCACATAACCAAATACACAAGGTGGAGCATGCGTCACGCTTGTTTGCAGCTGCTAAAGGCTGCAAACAATGAAACATGGTGGCACACGTCTTTAATCCCAGCACTCGGAAAGCAGAGGTAGAAGGATCGCTGTGAGTTCAAGGCCACCCTAAGACTACATAGTGAATTGCAGGTCAGCCTGGGCTAGAGTGAAACACTACCTTGAAAAACAAAATAAACAAACAAAACAAATAAAAAGAGATTATCTACATATATGTGAGGCCCTGAGTTCAAAACCCAAGCATCACAAAATAAAAGTACTTAAGGCAGGCATGGTGGCATTTAACTTTAATCCCAGCACTCAGCAGGCAGAAGTAGGATCACTGTGAGCTCAAGGCTACCATGAGACTACATAGTGAACTCCAGATCAGCCTGGGCTACAGCAAGATCCTACCTCGAAAAACAAAAACAACAAAATAAAAGTACTTATATTTGAAAAGATCAGCAATAACTAACTCAAGACTGTCCAAACAACATGATTGATGAAAGCAAACTATCCTACAAAAATACAACTGGTAAAGAACAGGTCACATCCATAACAGTGTCCTATATAAGATTTAAAAAACAAAAAAAACAGGCGTGGTGGCACACACCTTCAATCCCAGCACTGGGGAGGCAGAGGTAGGAGGATCCCTGAAAGTTCAAGACACTTTGAGACTTTCCCCATACATAGTGTGGTGGTTTGATTCAGGGGTCCCCCATAAACTTAGGTGCTCTGAATGCTGGGCTCCCAGCTGACGGAGATTTGGGAATTAACGCCTCCTGGAGGCAGTGTGTTGCTGGGGACCAGCTTATAGGTGTCATAGCCTGTTTCCCCATGCTAGTGTTTGACACACTTTCATGTTGCTATTGTCCACTGGCAAGGGGGTGATGTCCACCCTCTGCTCATGCCATCGTTTTCCCTGCCATCAAGGAGATTCCCCTCGAGCCTGTAAGCCAAAATAAATGGCTTTGTTCCCACAAGCTTCTCTTGGTTGGGTGATTTCTACCAGCAATGCGAACCTGACTGCGACACACAGTGAGAGCCTGATCCTTTACTACTTCTTTTTGTTTGCTTTGAGTCCCTCAGCTCAAGCCCAGGGCCTTGCTACTTCAGGCCCAAGTCTGACCTTTCAGAAGGACTTTCTGAACAACTCCATTTGGTCTTCATCCTTGAGTCTTATTTAGAGTACTCAGATGTCAGATCACATACTGTACAAAAGCACCTTTTCTGTAAATCATTTTCTGACTGCACACAGGCATAATTTCAGTAAAGATTTTAAACCTAGGTTGACTCCATTTAATAGAGAACACATCTTTTCTCCCATTACTGAGTTTCTAGGGGGTAGGAAATCAATATTTGCCGATAACCCTCCCAATTATACCACATCAAAATAACGGGGGGTGGGGAGAATGGGTGGGCCAGGGCCTCTTGACACTACAAATAAACTGCAGAGGCAGGTGCCTCTCTGTGCAGCTGGCTTTATGTGGGCATTGGGAAACTGAATCTGGCCTGCCGGGCTTTGCAAGCAGGGAGCTCTAACCACTAAGCCATCTCCCCTGTCCAAAATAATGTATTTTCATGTCATATGTTACTGTATCAGAAAAGACTTGTCATACCTCATTAAGTTCTGGAAAGATATAGTATAATTTAAGAACATATAAAAAATGAGCTTCTGGGGGGGGGGGAGGCAGGGTATTACCATGGGATACTTTTTATAAAAAATCATGGAAAATGTTAATAAAAATTGAGATTTAAAAAAATGAGCTTCTTATGGTCACCAAATCAACCACACTTTGGTAATGAGTGCATGTAACCAGTAGAAAGCCGTCTATAGGGACACATACAATCAAAATCAGTGTTGGTCATCTTGCCTTTACAGGAATATATCATTTCTTTTCCATTCTGCATTACACCTTTACCCCTTTAAATCTATTTACATTCTTCCTCAGTGAGTATGAGTCACATATGCAGTAAAATAATTTAAATACAATGGAGTGGGGGCTGGAGGGATGGCTTAGGGGTGAAGGCATTTGCCCACAAAGCCAAAGGACACAGGTTCAATTCCCCAGGACCCATGTTAGCCAGATGCACAAGGGGACACTCCTTCTGGAGTTCATTTGCAGTGGCTGGAGGCCCTGGTGCACCCATTCTCTCCTCTCGGTCAAATAAATAAAAATAAATAAATAAAATACAATGGGAAAATAATTTTTACTCCACAGGACTATTTCCTTTGTAATCTCTAAGTAAGACATGACAAATTACTTTCATTTTATTTTCATGTTTTCTTGTTAACTTATTAACCATGAATAGAAACATTTTATAATGAGAATTCATAAATGGTAGTGTGATTCTGATTTACAGGCTGGGAGATAATTATTGATAGATTCTGCTCACTAACATTGTAACAGGATAATTGTGGCTCCGCCACACAGAGTTCAGAAAAGACTGAGGACAAACTCTGGGCTTTTGGCTAGGCAGGGCATGCTGAAATGTAAGACCAGTGGTCCATGCTTACAGGCTCTAGTCCCTGCACCTCTGCAGCCTCAGCTGTATGTCAGGGAAGTGTGAGGAGAATAACTCAACCCCAAAGCCCTTTCCAGCTCAGCACCAAATGGCTGTGAACACAAGATGCAAACAGTTTAACCAAATCCTGAGCTTCCCGACCACTTGCTCAGAGACAGCTGGATGGGTTTCACCAAATTTACTGCATTGCTTGATGACTAGTAAAGCAAAGACAGGGAGATCATTTAAATATGCTTTCAAAAGTTTCAGTGGCAAGCCAGGCGTGGTGGCGCACGCCTTTAATCCCAGCACTCGGGAGGCAGAGGTAGGAGAAACGCTGTAAGTTCAAGGCCATCCTGAGAATACAGAGTGAATTCCAGGTCAGCCTAGACTAAGGTGAGACCCTACCTCGAAAAACCAAAACAAACAAACAAAAAGTTTCAGTGGCTAAACCAGGCATGGTGGGGCACACCTTTAACCCCAGCACCTGGTAGGCTGGGGTTGGGGGATCTTTGGGTGTTTGAGGCCACCCTAAGACTACATAGTGAATTCCAGGCTTCCAGGTCAGCCCGGGCTAGAGTGAGACCCTACCTTGAAACAACCCCCTCAAAAAAAAAAATTTTTTTTTTTCAGTGGCTAATTTCCAGCTGTCCTGACTTGTGGGGTAATCCTGCCCAAAATGAAGGCACACGCTGCCAGCGCGCTCCAAACCCAGCAAGAACAGGGCCTGTTGGCAACGTGTGCTGCTGGATGGTGGGTGCTTTCTGTCATGCTCTGAAACCCCTCAACACATACCTGATTATTCCTGGCTTACAGGTGTGAAAAAAGATCTGCTTTAAAAACACACACAAAAACACGCTTACAGTGTGAGGAGCAAAGCAGGAGCCACACACCCAACTGTCTTCACCAGCCGAACAGGGAAAGGAGTTTCGTTTCATCCATTCATCACCAGCGAATAACACTCAGTTACGTGCCAAGCACAGTGCTGGGTGCTTGAGATGCATCAAAGAATAGAATTTACACCCAAGAGGCTGAGGCAGGAGGATCACATGAGTTTAGAGCCAGCCTGGGGCTACAGAGTGAGTTCCAGGTCAGCCTGGGCTGAGTGACTCTGCCTTGAAAGCAACAAACAATAATGAAATTTTTAAAAGCCTGCATGGGACTTATACTCTAGTATGAAAACAGGTCTCCCTCCACTTTTCAGCACAAAAGAAAAACAAATGTGCCTGATACTTTTTGTTTGTTTAAGCAGGGTCTCACTTAAGCCCAGGCTGACCTGGAACTCACTCTGCAGCCCCAGGCTGGCCTCGAATTCATGATTCTATGTCCAGAAGACCCGAGTTTGCATTTTTCCGCCTTCAGTAGTGGAAAGAGTAGTATTATTAGTGAATGGAGCATGGAAGCCATAGGTTGCTGGCCCCAAAGGAGAAGAAAAGGTTTACTTAAATGCAGGAGGGAATAAATTGCGAGCCCCTGTACTAGGTACGACGAGTTAGGTTTGACTTTAGACTGGAGCTTCAGTGACCAGGGCCAAAGTTCAGGCAGGTCTCTCAAGCCCTGCTTCCTACTCCACAGAATGAAGAAACAGGGACCTCACTAGGCGGAAGCAAACGCTTCGATGAGCTCAAGGACAGAAAGTGGGGTGACAGCACCTCCTTCGTATTCAGGGTACATGGGATGTAAGGTTAGGCCCATCTCCCAGGTCCCATCGTCCTCCTCCTTTTTTTGTTTTTCGAGGCAGGGTCTCACTCTGGCCCAGGCTGACCTGGGACTCACTATGAGTCTCAGGGTGGCCTCGTGCTCGTGGCGACCCTCCTTCCCCTGCCTCCCAGTGCTGGGATGAAAGGCGTGCGCCCCCGCGCCCGGCCCATCTTCCTTCTCGTGACATGAAAGCTGCAGCCACGTGTAGGCTGCCAGGAGGGCAGCAGAGGCCAGGCACTGACCACTTCTTCAGAGAGCTGCGGAGAGCCACCCCTGCCAGAACACTGGGCGCTGGGCACAGCCTGCCTGCCGGGGATCAGATGTAGGTGGTTGTGAAACGGCAAACGCAACTGAATCTGAGTCACCCGGGGTGACGTCCCCGCGAGCGAGCGTGGATTATGTGGGCCTGGCTCTGGCTGCGGCTGTCAGAGGGCCGGGGAGCGGGCGGCGCACGGGGATTTACCACTGCTCTGCAGGCAGCTAGAGGAAGGTCCGTTGGCTGTGGAGGGTCAAAACGATTTGGGGGAATTACCAGTGTGAAAGCCATATATCCAGACTTGGCCGGCCCTGCTTAGGGCAGGACAGGGGATCCTTCCTGGGAAGACCAAAACACCATGTGACACAGGGTCAGCAGATCCATTCAGGTGTCACTAGAACATCTGGGACCCTGGGCAGGTCTCCAGCACTGGGACCGACTGTCCTCACCCGTACTGCCATACTACATCTCAGAATGCAGATGTGACAGGAAGCTTCCAGTCCCGAGACACTAACTCCTCTGCCACCACTACGAACACCATGTTCCATTTAAGAGAAAAGCACATGGAGCAGCCTTCCAGACCAAAGGGGTCCGATCGGAACCCAAGCCTTCCAGGTCAAGGCTCACTGGAATCCGGGTGGCGGCTGTCCAGCCACACCTTCTCTACAACTGGACGTCACTTCTCACAAGGTGGCTCACCTGGAGCTGGTGGCTGTGAAGTCATCGGAAGCCAGAGGATGTGATTCACCTTCTCAACAAGTCCACACAGTAAAAGAGCTTCCTGTTGTGTGCACCATGCAGTGGCTTTGGGCAATTTAGAGTTCCCGAGTGTTCGCAATCCAGAGGCCGTGGGACGTGATCTCTGCCTTGGCTCTCGGCAGCCACCAATGCACTGAATCCCAACCCACATTCCCATTTTAAAAATTTACGTGTGTGTGTGTGTGTGTGTGTGTGTGTGTGTGTGTGTGTACACGCACCAGGGTCTCTTGCTTCTGCAAACAAACTCCAGACAAATGCACCCAGCTTTACGCGGGTATGGGGAATCAAACCCAGGTCATCAGGCTTTGCAGGCTAGTGCCTTTAACTACTGAGCCGTCTCCCAGGCTCTCATTTTTGAGGATGCCGTGAAAGGCCCGGCAGGCCAACTTACGACTGTCCAACTCAGATGCTACAACCCACAGAAAGAAACACCTCTGCCCCACCCCCACCCGAGCCCCTGATAACTGGCCAACCTCGTCATCCTTGAGTGCATCATCGTCACCAACAAATTACACCCTGGCCTGCAAGTGGCCCATTCCTGCAAGGACAGACCCAGTCCTGTGAGCCTTTGGGAGTCCAGGCCTTCCCATGGGAACTTGGCGCAGGGTCTACCTGCATGGTGAATCCCTTTCACAATGTAAACTCCCCAAAGGCAAGAACCACTATGCTCTACCTGCCAAAACCTAAACAGAATGTCTTAAGCACTGCCGTTGCTCAATTAGGGCTATTTCCAACCGAAGCTGGAGACAATCAAATCCTATGTGATGCTCCAATCTAAGAAATCTCAGAAGGGTCGAGACACTTGAATTGAGTCAAGCAGAACACCTGAAGCACCGAGATGCATGGGCCATGACCCATAACAGAAGGAACGAGGTTCTTGGGCTGGGGCTGGGGTGAGGGGCTAACTCAAAGTAGAGTGTTGCTTAGCATGTGTTCTGATCCCTATAATCAGAGGAAAATGAGCATTCCCAAGTCTGTGGACATGGGCCTTCAAGCTTCCTGGCCAACTAAGCTTCGCTGCATGATATCACAACTATGAACATCTCCAAGCACAAGCACTTACACCTCTCCAGATGCTGGTAATCATTACACGCGGGCTTCCCTGATGCTTCCTCCTCAGGAAGCAGTGTGCCCTACTGGCCGCGAAAGCCAAAGGAAGCCCTGAGCAGCCCCCCTCCGGGTTCCCCAAAGCCTGACTTCAGCTCTCCACCTCACTTCCTCCTGCACAACTCTAGCTGCCATGACAGAACCCCGATAAAAACAAAACTAAGTAATAAAAAAGTGGCTGACAGCACAAAAAAAGCCCTAAAATATATCAGTTTTAAGTGATCAAAGTGGGAAAGTTGAGGGTCTGTGTTCTGTCTGACCCACTGACTTTACAGGGGGTCTACTCACATTTTCCCTAACTCTCTGAGCCAGCTAATTTAGTCTGAACATAGGCTTTGAAATGCATAAAGTCGGGCCTATAAAAAAATAAGTATTTCCTTCGCAGATGACAGAGGACTCTGAAAACCTCAGAGTCCAAGGGAACATGGTGTGTGTAATCATTATTAAACCACTAATTGTCTGTGGGTCCAGCTACCTGCCTTCTTCCACGCCCACTCCAGTATGTTAAGCCCTGGGCTCTCAGGGCTTCCTCATTTGAAGTGAGATGGGCGGACCTGAGCAGAGCACAGCAGCGCCTGGGGGGCAGAGCTGGGGGGGCAGCGCCTGGGGGCAGAGCTGAGGGCTGGGGAAAAGCACCTGCTATGGAGGTGAGCACAGGGAGCTCCAGCCCCGAGCAGATCTGTCTGCACCAGGCCTTCTGGCCCCAGAAGCTTCCCCTACAGTTCCGAGACTGCAAAGTTTCCCCCGTACCCATATAAAGCCAGATGCACTAAGTGGCACATGCATCTGGAGTTCATTGGCAGCAGCTAGAGGCCCCGGGGGGCCCGTTTTCTCTCCTCTCTCTCCCTCCGCTTGTAAATCAATAATTTTTTTTTTTTTTAATTAGGGCTGGAGAGATGGTTTAGCAGTTAAGGCACTTGTCTGCAAAGCCAAAGGACACAGGTTTGATTCCCCAGGTCCCAAGTAAGCCAGATGCACAAGATGGCGCGTGAGTCTGGCATCTGCTTGCAGTGACTGGAGGCCCGGGTGTGCCCAATCATTCATTCAGTCTCTCTGTGTGTGTCTCTTTCTCTATCTAAAATCAATAAATAAAAATGAAATATTTAGCCAGGTGTGGTGGTACAGGCACACCTTTGACCCCAGCACTCAGGAAGCAGAGGTAGGAGGATCGCTATGAGTTCAAGGCCAGTCTAGGACAACAAAGCAAATTCCAAGTCAGCCTGGGCTAGAGTGAGACCCTGCCTCAAAACAACAACAACAACAAGAAAGACTGCAAGTCAGCTCTACTCATTCTGATTCCTAGGCTTGCACTCATATCCTCGGGACAAACAAACCAGTGGTCACAAGACATAAATGGTCCTGGTTGAACTCTTCTTGTGCCATTACTACTGTGCTTGCTTCTGGTGAGATGCTAGAGTTGAACCTAGGTTCCTGCACAAGGCAAGTGCTGTGCCCCGCTGTATCCCCAGCCCAATCCTGGCCCTTTAAAGGCTTCTTTTTCTCTGATGACCTTAAATACTGAGTAACAAAACACAATGAAGGACATTTAAACAGTGTCTTACTGAGTTCTATTTGCTACAAATAAATGTTCACATCTTTTACTTTTCTCTGTCTCTCCTTCCCTCTGCACCTCTTGGGATTAACCTTAAGGCTCTCTACCACCGAGCTACACCCTCACACCCTTCAATTATTTCAGGATTGAAAACGTAGCCTACAAACCTGGGCTGGACATTTTCTTTTCTTTTTTCTTTTTTTTAAATGCTTTTGTTTATTTGCAAAGGGGCGGGGGGGGAGGAGAGAATGGGCACACTAGTGCCTTTAGCAGCTGCAAAAAACTCCAGATATGCATGTCACTTTGTGCATCCGGCTTTATGTGAGTGCTAGGAAATCAAACCTGGGTTGTTAAGTTTGGAAGGCAAGTGCCTTAACAAGTCATCTCTCCTTTCTTTCTTTCTTTTTTTTTTTTTTTTTTTTTTTTTTAAGGTAGGGTCTCACTGTAGCCCAAGTTGGCCTCAAATTTATAGTGATCCTCTTACTTTTGCCTGAGTGCTGGGATTAAAGGTGTGCACCATCACACCAAGCCTGTTAATTTTCTTGAACAAAAGGAGAAATTACTCCATTTGAGAGGGTACCAAGATGGGCACAGTGGTTCTTGTGTGCAATCCTAGCACTGCAGAGGAAGCAGCAGGGGACTGAGAGATGGCTCAGCCGTTAAGGAGGAAGAGGGGGCTGGAGAGATGGCTCAGCACTTGAAGAGGAAGAGGCAGGGGGGCTGCTGCAGACGTGATGCTAGTATGGTGCAGGCCAGCCAGGCTACATAAAGGATAGCAAATTCCAGGGTTGGAGAGATGGCTCAGCAGTTAAGGTGCATGCTGGTAATGCCTATGGCCCCAGGTTCGATTCCCCAGTACCCAAGTAAGCCAGCACAAGGATACCAAATTTCAAGTTCATGCTGCACTTTGCTGAGCATGGTGTCTCCTGTCTTGCTAAATTTTCCTCAGGGCTTAGCAGCATTCTCTCTCAAACACAGGATTCCTCACACCATGACTCTGGTTAAAAACAACTACGACCTACAGAGCCTGCAAAACCCAGACCCAACGGAGATCAACTCCTCTAACACCCCAACTCCGCACCACACCCCAAACCCTGCCCACCACTTTGCGACTTCCTGTCTCCAAGTAAGCTCCATGTTTTCCTGCTCCTCTTGCCTCGAAGTACATCTTGTTTTTCCTTCCCCACATCCTCTCCACATGGCAAGGAGGTCCTCGCTTCCTCTTTCCTCCGCCACTTCCCTCGCCAGCCAGCGTGAAGTCAGGGACAGTCTTACTCATCTTCACATTGCCAGAGCCTGGTAGCTAGGGCAGGAGTCAGGCAGGGGGACAAACGCAGGCTTGCTGATATCCCCCATTTACTTCTCAATAAAGAGCTCCGAATTTCTCTGGCTCCAGTCTGCCATGGGGAACATAAAAATGGTAACAGAAAACCGAGGCCAGTTAAAAACTGAAAGACTAAATTCTCTCCTTGCTACTCGGGTGGAAACAGGAAGCACTCACTGCAGTTCAAGACCTGCCTATTCTACGAGTTGCTCAGACCCCCACAGATGGACAAGACGCTCTTGGTGAGCCCGACTCCCAAACACTAGGAGAGAAGAGAATCTTCCTCTCACTGTCTGCCCATCCCAAGCATGTCTCTTGCTGTTCTCTTTAAAATGCCAAACAGTGCCCAGGGGACGTTGTCCTGCAGGCCCTGGGCCCCAGCATCACAGGTTGAGGCAGCCTGAGCTACACAAAAAGGGAGCTGGGGGAGGCGCACGCCTTTAACCCCAGCACTTGGGGGGCAGAGGCAGGAGGATCGCCATGAGTCGGAGGCCATCCTGAGACCACATAGTGAATTCCAGGTCAGCCTGAGCTACCTCGAAAACACAAAAGGAAGGAAGGCAGGGAGGAAGGGAGAGAGAGAGAGAAGGAAAGAGAGGAAGAAAACGAGAATCAACAATGAAACAGCGCCTCCTGAGGCTGGCTCGCAGGATCCGGACAAATCTTCAGACACAGTTAGCAATTAGATCAGTTACTGTCCCTACTTTACTGTCACCACACATCACTGAACCTCTGAGGGCCACCCCAGTACCCATTCCAGGGCCAACTCTCCACTTCGGATATTAAAGAAAGGAACAAGTGATTGTGGCACCTAACAGCGATGAAGCTGTTTTTCAAGACACTGGCCCTGCAGAAACTCACAGCAAAAAAGAAACTCACTTAAAAAAAAAAAAAAAAAAGGAGAGCCCGCAGTTTGTACCCAATTCAAAAGCGAGGTTAAAGGGCTGTTCACATGAAGGGTTTAAGAGAAAAGAGCCCCTCGCCACCTAGCAGGACAGAAGACCAGCCCACTTCTGTCACTTCCGGGGCGCCTCCAGCCACATGCAAGACTGCCTCACTTCCTGGGCTCACCGCAGGAAGGTGTGTTCTGGGCGTCTTCCCCCAGGGGTGGGCCCTGAGCTCCCCGGGCTTCTAGGGACACCCTTGGAAGTCAGCTGGCTTATTATGAACACCACGTGTACAAGCTTCTCCTTCCCCGAGACCCCCAACCTCTGCTGTGACCCCCACAGAGGGAGTATCCAAACCCCACAACACCCGATGCCACAAAGAACAAGCCATTCCCTGGGCGACTTTCAATCCCGTGTCCAGAAACCAGACCCACGTCTTGTCGCCCACCTGTCCCTTGCTGTGCACGGCAGGGAGGGGTCTGTGTGAAGAACAGTGCCAAGGAGACTCTATCTGCTAAGTCAATCAGGCCATTTTGGGAGGCAGCTCAGCAGTTCCGCAGCACAGGCCCTGTGTGAACCCTACGACAAGGCTCCCCTCAGACTCTCGAAGTCCATCCGAATGGTGGGATAAGAAGTGTTGTAAAGCACGGGCGACATGACACGACAAGAACTTAGACACGGTCGCCGGTAAGCGCTCCACACACATGGAATCTCCTCGCCGCCGGTCCTGCGTCACAGCCACAGTCATTTCTACACGAAAGCCTAGTAACCCCAAAAAGGTGAAATTAAAGTGTAACAACGTGGCAGAGCGGAATCAAATGGAGTAAGTCAACCAAGAGTAGAGGAGGCACTGGACTATTTTCACTTTCGGTGCATCTAATGCAGAACATACAGGCGGGCCTTGCCTAGTGATGCTTTTCACCAAAGGTGTTTGGCAACTCTGATGCTATCGGTTGGACTTACTTCAAGGCACTTTAGGGCTGGGAAGATGGCTCAGTGAATAAACACTTCCAGCTAGACCTCGATACCCGAGTTCCATCCTCAGGCTCCATGTAAAAAGCTGGAACCCGTGGTGGGCTTCTGTATCCCATCACGGACCTGGGAGGTGGGAGTCGAGGACAGGCAAAATCCTCAGAAGCTCCAGGAGAGCACGAAGACCAGAGAGCAGGATGGAGAGACCTGCCTCAGATGCAGTGGTACGCGTGTGTGTACACACACACACACACACACACACACACACACACACACACCAGCAGAGTGGGATGGAGGGAGACCCTGCCTCAGATGAGGTAGCACATGGGTGTATACAAACATACACACACACACCAGCAGAGCGGGATAGAGATGAAACCCTGCCTCAGATGAGGTAGCTGGGATGCAGCTGAAAGTTGTGTACACACACACAATTTAATTAAAGATACTCTGAACAGAATCCATTTATGATGTGAACAGCCATACGGTAGCTCCTACTGTTTATGGATGGGTTTCTAGCTGGGCACCGTGGTGCACCTGGGAGGAGGGGGCAGAAGGAGCGTGAGTGCCAAGGCTGACCACTTGACTGGGGGGGGGATAGATACCATGTTTCTATTTTCCTCAGAGAAATAAGTTGCAATAACGACTGTCAAGACTTCCAGAGGGGCTGGAAAGACGGCTCAGTGGTTAAAGGCACTTGCCTGCAAAGCCTACTGGCTTGGGGTTTGACCCCCCAGTCCCCCCGAAAAGCCAGATGCAACACAGCACATGTCAGGAGCTCTCAGAAGGGGACCTACCACGCCCCTTCATATCTCACCCCCTCAAATAAACAACTATTTTTTAAAAAGATTTCTAGAGACAAGCTGACCCAATAAAATTCTAATTACTGTGAAGATAACAATGAAGTAGTTCCAGGCTGTGAATATAATAATTTGGTCAGCGCTAACCACACTGCCTCCCTTCCTTGTTTCCTGGATACATGATAAAAAGGACATGTGACCACACACCACTGTGAGAGTCACAAAGCAAGCATCCCACGACACACGCGTCACTATTCATCCACAGCGACATCAAGAGCTGTCAGGAAGAAGGCTGCCTACCTAAGCTTTCATCACTTCAACTTACGCCTGAAATTGAAATCTGGGGGCCTCTAAAATTACTTTTACTTTGTGTTTGTTTGTTTGTTTTTTGAGGCAGGGTCTTGCTCTAGTTCAGGCTGACCTGGAATTCACTGTGTACTCTCAGGGTGGCCTCAAACTGACAGTGATCCCTCCTACCAATGCCTCCCGAGTGCTGGGATTAAAGGTGTGTGCCATCACGCCCAGCTTACTTTTACATACAGCAGATTTGTGATTTATGATTATGATTTAACTTGGCTTGAAGTCTGAAAATACTACTATCCCTCTTTTGTCAATTTGCACCGAAAATGGTAATGAGATGTTTCTTGCAAAACTGACACACTAAAGAAGATTTTATTTATTTATTTATTTATTTTGCAAAATTACACATTAAGCTATCAACAGAGAAAACTGCTTATAATTTCCAACTGTTGAAAGAGGCTATCAGGGGCCTAAGAGGCCGACGACATCAAGATCGGAGCTGTTCCGACACTGGAGCTGGGCTTCCTCCCTTACGGTACAACACATGCACTTCAAATGTGCTTCTGGCATAAATTCTAAAATAATTTCTTTCTTACACTTGAAAGAATAAAGAAATAAGGGCTGGAGACGTGGCTTAGTGATAGAACACTGGCCTAGCGTGCACAAGCCCTGCGCCCCACTTCGCAGCAGCCCAGAAACAAACACAACAAAATCAAAGGGGACCCCACCCCCCACCCCCCCCCCCCCCCCCCGCGCAGCACTGAGTGCTCACAGGACGCCCTCCCTCTCAGGCCTCCCCATCCACTTTTTTTTTTTTAATTTTTATTTATTTATTTGACAGCAACAGACACAGAGAGAAAGACAGATAGAGGGAGAGAGAGAGAATGGGCGCACCAGGGCTTCCAGCCTCTGCAAACGAACTCCAGACGCATGCGCCCCCTTGTGCATCTGGCTAACGTGGGACCTGGGGAACCGAGCCTCGAACCGGGGTCCTTAGGCTTCATAGGCAAGCGCTTAACCGCTAAGCCATCTCTCCAGCCCCCCATCCACTTTTCTGAGGAAAAAGTAGAAGTCGCTCTCTAGCCAATTGATCCTTTAAAGTTGCTTTATAGGAATCCCAATACCACATTCTTAGCCAGCGAGCAATGGCTTTGGTTCAAACAAGGGACATCACAGACCTGGTCAGGCCGTATCACCTTGAAGCCACATCACATGGATCTTCTCTGAAGAAAGCTTGATAAAACTCTACAACATTCACTTTATTAAATTATTTCATCCAGCTCCTCAGAAGCTTTTCTATAAAATACTTTCAACTTTCATTCACTTCATCTCCAGGCAACACAGTCCCAAAAGACAGATACATGCCAAAGCTCTCAGAACTTAAGGTACCAAATCCATTAGGAAGATGCACAGGAGTGCTCATACAGGACACAAGCTAGCAACATGACGGGCGTGGCAGTGGTGCACACCGTTAAGGCACAGCCCTCAGAAGGCAGAGCTAGGAGAACCATTGCCAGTTCGAGACCAACCTGGGACTAAACAGGGAGTTCCAAGTCAGTCTGGGCTACAGTGATACCCTACTTCAAAAAATAAAAAAAGTAAATAAATAAACAACAAGCCAGCAATAGAGAGCATGTGGTCACCATGGACCAGCACACTGCAAAATAAGCAACTACGGGTAGACTGTCCAAAAGTAAGATCAGGGCTGGACAGATGGCCTAGCAGTTAAGCACTTGCCTGTGAAGCCAAAGAAGCCCGGCTCGAGGCTTGATTCCCCAGGACCCACGTTAGCCAGATGCACAAGGGGGCGCATGCGTCTGGAGTTCGTTTGCAGTGGCTGGAGGACCTGGTGCGCCCAGTTCCCGACCCCCTCTCTCTGCCTCTTTCTGTCTGTCGCTATCAAATAAATACATAAAAATAAACAAACAACAAAAAAAAAAGTAAGATCACATTTGTCACCAGAACTGGGTTAATGAATAGGCTATTAACACAATGGCCGATATTCATTATAAGGTACTTATCTAGAAAACTACATTTATGATAAGCTTACTAGATTATATCTAAATTGATGCATCTGTTCAAGCCACAGTATGGTAATGGCCTCTGAATTGTCTATGCAGTACCTTAAAATCTAAGTTTTCCAAATTTTAAATTCTAAAACTTAATACTGTGAGCCCAATTTTTATTTATTTATTTATTTGGTTTTTTGAGTTAGGCTGACCTGGAATTCACTGTATAGTCTCAGGCTAGCCTTGAACTCACAGACACAAGGGGGCTGGCTATGTAGACAGCTCTCCCTCAGGAAGCAGAAGTCCTTACTAGAAGACAGCCACTTACCCTGTTAGGCCCTGGGCATCCCATGGAGCTCTGAGGCTCAGACACCTCCCGGAGTAGCAAAAAGCACAGGGCTACATGGCCCTGAGCCAGCTCCCGGTGTATACCAACTTGGCAGAAAATGCCATCTAGTTCATAAAAAGATTTTGTCTGCTATGGAAAAAAACAACAAAAAAAGAACACAGTAGAACCTAAGGATGGCCATGGAGTAGGAGGCAGGTGTGCCACCAGCAGCAGGGTACAGATGTGGACCAGTCGCTCCTGATACAAATTCCTCCTCGGTGGAAGGGGCTGGCCGGGCAGGCCTAGAGGAGAGCCCAGCAGACACAGAGAAGCACGCGAGTTTGGCACAGTGAATGAGCTCTGCGTTCACACAGATTACTAGTGAAGCAGAATACTGATGTAACCAGAGACATTAAGGGCATCAGGTGACCACTGAGGTCATCTATGTGGTTACAGTGAACTAAGCTGGAAAAGTGGGTCAAGAAAGAAAAAACTAAAAATTCAAAAAAGAAAAGAGCTCTGATATGAGCAATTCTGAGAGCCCTAGCTTGGCTCTTTTTTAATTAATTTACTTATTTATTTATACTGTGGGGGGATGGGCGTGCCAAGGCCTCTTGCTGCTGCAAGTGAGCGCCAGATGCTAGAGCCACTTTCTGCACATCTGGCTGGCTTGCGTGTCTTGGGAATTGAACCCAGGCCTGCAGGTTTTGCAAGCAAGTACCATACATAAGCCATCTCCCCAGACCCCGCCCCCAGATTGGTTCTTCCCAGAAGTATTTCCACATGAGCCCTTTGTTCACAGGTCAAACACACAGCATCACTAAAATGAGCAAAAACTGGACCGTTCTTAGGACTTCCACGTGCATGTCCTTTGAAAACCATTCAAAGCTCAGGACATCTACAACAGATCGTTCCTGTTCTCTTTAGCATCAGGAAATTAAGAAGGGAGGAAGGTAAGAGGGAAGGAGGAAGCTACTCCCACGGTGAAGAACATGGCTTCTGTTTCTGAATAGTTTAATTATATATAATATGTACGTTATATAATATACAACATAATATGTTATTCTATATTATATGTAATTTTTCAAGGTAGGGTCTTGCTCTAGCTGAGGCAGACCTGGAATTCACATTGTCTCGGGGTACCCTCGAACTCATGGCGATCCTCCTACCTCTGCTTCCCAAGTGCTGGGATTAAAGGCGTGCACCACCACGACCAGCCCGAGAATATTTTTATTTGTGTGTGTGTGTTTGTGCGCACGCATACGTGTGCATGCCACTTTTTATGTCTGGCTTTATGTGGACGCTGGGGAATCAAACCCGGCTGACAGGCTTTGTGAACAAGAGCCTTCAGTCACTGAGTTCTCCCCAGCCCTCCATTTCCCATTATACTACAAGTACCTCTCATGTTTCATCCACGCCAGGCATATTTTTTAATGAAATAAAACACCGCACATGGAAAGAAATGTAAAAAAGAATTAACTTTTTAAAAGATTAAGAAAAATAAACGAAGTCGCATTCATATACATTGCTTGATCCCACATTCCAATCTCAGATTAGAAAAACCAGAAATGGAAATCATTGCTCCCTTGCCCCATCCAGTGTTGATGTCCTCATCCCTACATCTCAAATCCATCCAAGCTCCCCATTCCTACTGTCCCCCGAACTCCAGGCCACCACTGCTTTTCCACGTTCTCCGAAAACCGAAGCCGACCCTCTGACTCTGCACACTGCAGACCAGGGAGCTGCTTCCTTCTTGCCTGGTCAAGTCTCTGCTATGTGGTGTTAAAACTGCCAATGCCATCACGCCACTCCTTGCCGACTACTTTCATAGCTTCCCAGGGCTCTTAAAAAAAAAAACTCCAAGCCCCGCATTCTTTTTTTTTTTAATTTTTATTTATTCATTTGAGAGTGACAGAGAGAAACAGGCAGAGAGAGAGAGAGGGAGAGAGAGAATGGGCGCGCCAGGGCTTCCAGCCTCTGCAAACGAACTCCAGACACGTGCGCCCCCTTGTGCATCTGGCTAACGTGAGACCTGGGGAACCGAGCCTCGAACTGGGGTCCTTAGGCTTCACAGGCAAGCGCTTAACCGCTAAGCCATCTCTCCAGCCCAAGCTCTACTTGTACCTGTGTCTACCTCAGGCTCTTGTCGCCCATGAATTCCTGCATCCTCGTCCCTTCCTCCTCCGCACACACTGGGCGTCCATTCCCTGGGTGCGTTCCCTCCTCCAGGCCCAGGGGTTTGGGGCCACTGCTCCCTGGCACCCTTCTTTCCTCTCATCAGCCTTCAGGTACCAGCTCTGATGTTACTTCATGGAGTGTCCTTGATTGGGCACCCAGAAGAGAACTAAGTTAAAACATCCCAGCTGAATGCCTCCACCAGATCCAAGTTGCATCTACACCTAGCAGAAAAGTGCTTCTTAAAGACTGTTCAACCTCCCTGGGGAGAGCCTGGTGAGCACGGTTGCTGGGGGAAGGAAGGACAGGCCCCCCGTCTTGGGGCCCCGTACGATACATCCTGCGGTGCAATGCCCTCTCCCTGTACCATGCAGGCGACTCTGAACTCGGTGGGGCACACACAAAAAGGAGAAAAAAAGACATCAAATTAAGAAGAGAGACAGGGGAGAAGGAAGGCGATTATGACCAAAACACCTTGTGTACCTATATGAGAATTGTCAGTGGCCGGGCGTGGTGGGGCACACCTTTAATCCCAGCACTCAGGAGGCAGAGGTCGGAGGATCGCCGTGAGCTCAAGGCCAATCTGAGTCTATGTAGTGAATTCCAGGTCAGCCTGGGCTACAGCGAGACTGTACCTTGAAAAACAAAACAAAACAACAACAAAAAAACAAACCTGTCAATACCAGAATTTAAAAAAGAATATCTGAAGCGTGTGTGGTGCAGGAGACCACAGCCAGCCTTGCACATATTAGATAGTAATATTTTAGTTTTTTCAGACAGGCTATCACAAAGCCCAGGTTGACCTTGAACTTGCTATATATCCATGGATGACCTTGAATTCATGATTCTCCTGTCTCCACTTCCCATGTGCTGAGATTACAGGTGTCCAACCCACGCCCAGTTTTACGCTGTGCCAGGGGTCAAAGCCAGGACCTCACGCTTGCTGGGCAGTCCCTCTACCAGCTCAGCTGCAGCTCCAGCTCCCCAGTGATGATGCACTTGTAATCAACTCAGATTGCACCCACGAATCTCTGCTCTGTATGGTGGGTGGGTGGGTCATTCAGTCTGTCTCTGCCTTTTCTTTCTAAAGGAAATGCATTTACATAGTTCACAATATGTTTTGAAACGCCCACCCCGGCTTCTTAGCATTGCAGTTTCTTCTGAAAATATGTGCATCTCTTTTTAAAAAAGAAAGTTAAGAAAAGGTTGAGGTGATTTTGTGTATTCATTACAGTCACAGTATAAAAGAACCTTCCTTAAAACAGTGAAAATCATCTTTATAAAGAAGACCTGTAAACCAGGGCGTGCTGGCACACGCCTTTAATCCCAGCACTTGGGAGGCAGAGGTAGGTGGATCACCATGAGTTCGAGGCCATCCTGAGAATACATAGTGAATTCCAGGTCAGCCTGGGCTAAAGTGAGACCCTACCTCAAAAAACCAAAAAACAGGGGGAGGATACTTAATAGGTTGATATTCTATATATGTAATTACAATGATTGTAATGGGGAGGTAATATGATGGAGAATGGAATTTCAAATGGGAAAGTGTGGGGGTGGGGAGGGAGGGAATTACCATGGGATATATTTTATAATCATGGAAAATGTTAATAAAAATTAATAAAAAATAAAATAAAACCAAAAAATAAAATAAATAAATAACTAAGAGAAAGAAAGAGTAAGAGCGAGAGAGACCTGTAGGGTTGGAGAAGAAGGCCCGCAAAGCCTAAGGACCCAGGTCTGATTCTCCAGGTCCCATGTAAGCCAGATGCACAAGGGGGCACATGCGTCTGAGGTTTGTTTGCAGTGGCTAGAGGCTCTGGCACGCCCATTCTCTTTCTCTCCCTCTCTCCTGTGTCTCCAATAAGAATAAATTTTTTAAAAGACCTGTAATTAATTTTTTATTAAGTATGTGTACTACACACGGAGACACGCACACGTGCGCACATGCACAAAAGTGCACTGAGATTGACATCCTGTAGGCTTCTGGCTTAGTGTTTTGTTTTAAACCCAAGGAGTAACGGGAAAAACAGAAGTTAAATTATACACAGACCAACACTCCTATTAACTCATACCACTAATGAAACAAAACTTTAACTAAGCAGAGAAAATGGGCCCACACACTGGAGCTCTGAAATAATGCTGGCCTTTGATCTGGGTGCCCATCTCTCCTATTTAATGTAAACTTCAAACCAAGAGCCATGAAAAGTGGTTATAATTAGTAAAGGCCCCAGTGTGACAGCTTTTAGCGCAGCCAAGCATTAACAAAAATTTTCCCCTCTCTTTAAATGAAGTTGACAAAACTTACTTCAGGCCTTCAGAAATTCAAGTCTTTTGCACCAATGTGCACCTCAACCCGGACCTCTGCGTGACGGATGTGCTGAGAATGTTTATGCGCGTTTCCCCTCACTGAGCTTCTGCTGCTATTCGGGCCTCAGCTCCCAATTACACGTGGCTCATCTCCAAGAACGTTTGTTTTTCGTATTAGAACTCAGCACACGCTACGCGTGAGCACCAACTCTGCATGCAGGGCTAGGTGCAGGGGAAGGAAAGGCACTGGAGGTGCGGCAACACGCTAGCAGGGAAATTCCATTCAGACGGGACAAATGGGGGGGGGGGCAGGTGAATGCTATTCTGGAAGGAGGACCTAATACTCATCTCAAAGACTTGGCCTTGGAGCCAGCTCTTGAAAAGAATAGGAAGAAATGTTCCCAGCTGGGGAAGAGGACGGGACACAGCAGGAGGAACAGCCCATGCTGGAGCAGAGAAAAATTATTCAGAGCAGCAGCAGAGAGGACAGCAAGAGTCGAGGCTACAGATTTGGCTTGGAAGCCAAGAGAAGGTGCTTGGACATCGTCCTGCAGACACAGGGAGCCAAGGGCCGTTTATAAGCCTGCAGACAACACGCACCGCTCGCTACTTGCTGCCCAGGCCCGCGTAGGATGAACTGTGGCGGGGAGGAGCTGGTGGCAGGAAATGAACTTTTAGGGGGCGTCTGTGACACAGTGAGGTTCCTGCTTGATGTGGGGCTCCTGGCCTGGCTGACTGGGCAGAGCAGGGCACTGCAGATCCCTAACCCAGCAGGGAGATGACTTTCATGTTTACAAGCACCTGCAGGGCGAGGTGGCTGAAGGCCCCAGCCTGGGCAAAGTCATAAAAGGACAGAGCTGGGAGTTGCCCGCTCACAGGTGAGTGCGGGGCAGGAAAGCACCAAAAGGCACGAAGCAGGGGGACTGAAAGGAGCCGGTGAGCAGTGGCATTATCTGTCCCCTGGTGTGAGAGGTAAAAGAGACACGGTCCAGAATCACGTGTCTGGGAGCTAAGTCGGAAACAAGTCCGCACAGCCGGGGGTTTTTTTAAGCCGAGAATTTTGACTCCTTTCTTCTCCCCACTCCAGGCTTCCTTCCTCGGCCCCTGCCTGTGGGAGCGGCCCGAGGTAGTGGCAGGAGAGACCCAGGACAAGGGTTAAGCAAGAAGCACTGGGCTAACTGTGCTAGACATTTCCACCTGGGGTCTCAGAGCACACAAATAATCCTTGTGCCCTCTCCTCCTCGCCTCTCCATCCCTTAGCCATGAGGCAACTGTCCACCCACCCTGTCAAGAGAGAAACACCTGGACCAAAGACCCCACTCAAAAACAAAACAAAACAAAACAAAACCAGCTCCATAAAAAGGACAGGTGGGTATGTAAAATTTTTGCAAAAACCTGAGAAACAAAGGGACTCTGAGTGCAAAAGCATTAAGCAAGCAGGGGCTAGTTCAAACACTTTGAAAAGAAAAAAAAAAAAAAGTACTCTGCCTAACTTAAAACACAAGGGAACTCTGGCAGGTGACAGAACCCTAGCAGCTTCCTCAGCAGCTGAAGTGACTGGGAAAGCTGAGCCACCTACCCCAGCAGCTTCTTGCCAGTGAATCTGGTTTGTTTTAGAAGCAGAGCTCTGAACTTTTCTTCACTAACAGGGGTTTCAAATGTACTTAATACAGTTCACTGTTTTCTTTACCCTCAGATCTTCGATGAAACCTTGAACCTGCCGACCAAGGTACCTTACAGGCAGGAGCTAAGGGCTGGCTTGCTGTATGGATTTTCAGATTCCCAAACATAATGCATGCAGATCGGGAAGCACAACCAGCCTATCTGCTGATAAGAAGGACCACGGCCTCGGTTCTGGGGACCAGAGCACGTGCACACGACGTAAGCACTCGACTACTGACCCATAGACAGCAAGCCCACTACCGTAAAGCAGGCTCAATCTTGGCTCCTGGACATCTGGACTGAATAGCCAATTCTCAGCTGTGGAGGGTTGCCCTGGGCATCGTAAGAAGCACACTAACACCTCTGATCACTACACGCTAAAGGCCAGAGGCATTACTCAATGTCCCCTGCAAGCAAAGCCAATCTGTGGACAGCCATTCCTCTGAAGGGCCAGCCCTAGGCCTGTTACTTATATTTACTTCCTTACAGCCCACCCCTCCGTGAGCCTCATCAAGAACCTGCTGGGCTGGGCTGGAGAAATGGCTCAGTGATTAAAGGTGCTTGCTTGCAAAGCCTGACAGCCCAGGTTCAGTTCCCCCATACCCATGTAAGCCAGATACACAAAGTGGTGCATGCATCTGGAGTTTGTTTACAGTGGCAATAGATGCTGGTACGCCCATTCTCTCTCACTACCCCCCTCTCATTCCCCCACACACACTTGCAAATAAATAAATAGGCAATATTTTAAAAGAATCTTCTGGCTCTGTTTGGTCCCCACTGGAAGTAAAAGGTACCTCTTTCCTCCATTTGAGAGAAACTTTTAGGCAAGTTCTGCCCAAGGTAAAGAAGTTGTGTGGAGTTCTGGAAAGGAAACCCAGAGTGGATACCCACAAAAGCTTCCTGAGCTCAAAATATACCACTTTCTTCCATATATAGGTTTTGACTTTCTGGAACATTAATTTTGTCCTTCCAACAATCCCAGGAGGTAGAAAACTACAGCCATGGAAGTGTTGTCACAGCGGCAATACTGCCCAGGGGTGATGATCCTGTTTCCAGCACCTTTTACCTCCAAATTCAACCAGAGAATTCCAAAAAGGGCCCTCTTACTTGAAAACAATACCACCCAGAGCCATCAGCATCATATAGAAATATTGGTTCTCAAAGCCAAGCTGATTCTAACAAGCAGTTTTCCAGGAGTTTGGAGTCAGGGGGTCACTGCAGCTCTGATCAGAAACAGGATCTTCACAAAAGCAAGCAGAGATGCCTCACAAGGTGCAAAAATGGAAGAAAAAAAAAAGGTGTGTGTGAAATTTATAAGTAATTTAACTACAAGCCTATCAAACATTTTGTAACAATCCTACCCCATAGTCTTTTTAAAAAATGGGGGGGGGGTGAATACCAAGCAAGCTCAGAGGAAAACAAATAGAGCATTTAAATGCTTTATCTAATTACCCCCACTGAGACTTTTCTCTTCAGTCTGGCTGTCTGACAAAGGCAGTGGGGGTTTTCAGTCTCTTCCTCCACCCTGGCAGTTCCACCCGCCCTCCTGGAGACTTAAGAGCCAGCCCTCAGGTGAATCCCTGGGCAGCCGTCAGTCCCCAGGCCCCAGACTTCACAGGTTTTCAGATTCTCTCAGCATTACTTGCTTGAATCGCACAGAACAAACAGTCTCCACCCTCTCCCACGGCTAGTCTGAGGCAAGGCAGTCACCTTTGCCGAGGGGCAGGGGCAGCGGGAGCCTGTACCCAGCAGCCCCGGCAAAGCAGGGTGCAGGGTCACGGCTCCCTGGGGCCCTCCCCTACTGCTGCCAACAAGCAGGGCGCAGTCTCCTGCCACCATCGCCTGCCCGTCACACCATACCGGGCACCCGGGAACAGGGCAAGGGCCACCGAGAGGAGCTGGGCTGAGAACGCTGCCCAAGGACACCTAACTGCTAACTAGGAAAAGCTCCTCCTCACCTTCCTCATTCTTCCACCTCTACGAAACAAAACACGGGCCACCAGGGCTGCTTTTCTGTAGTCGACTTTTCCACGTGGGAGTGGGGGAAATTGAAAGTAAGTGATGCATTTCAGAAATCACATCGTATGCCTCCCTCTGGGCTCAGATGGTACACCCTCCTCCTCGGACTTATCCCCCACCCCTGGGCGTGGGCGTGGAAATCACTCTCTGACCTCGGCTTTTTGAAGAGGGCCCTGAGTATTTGTATGCAAGAATCACATCTAAACATAAAAAGGAGAACAAAAGAAAAACACAAAACCTATTTACCAATCTCTTAAATATAACTAGATACAAAAATCGACTCAACAGGCCTGTTTGATAGGTCAGACAGACACAAACACCCTTGAGGCAAAGAAGCTGGTCAGCCAAGGTGCGAGGTTACCAGCCATGGTTTCATCTAAGTGAAGAACTTCAGGATCCTTAAAACATACTCAGGGCACTGATTGAGATGGGGAGGGGATATGATGGAGAATGGAATTTCAAAGGGGAAGGTGGGGGGGGTATTACCATGGGATACTTTTTATAATCATGGAAAATGTTAATAAAAATTGAGGGAAAATAACATACTCAGGGCAAATGCAAGCCACAACTCCTTCCTTCTAACATTTGTTTAATCTTTCCAGATAGATGCTGAACCTAATATGATTATTTTAAAAAGGCATCTCTGAGCTGGGCTAAGTTAAGTGGAGCCAGGGAGATGAGGTGACATGAAGAGGAGCCACATCCAGACCTAATGGGGGCGGGGAGAAAGCTATGGACCCCCTAAGAAAGGCTCCATTGCCCTGTGCCTACTGATATCACACTGCACTGCCATCTTTACGTACGAGTTGAAACATCAATTTATTGATCAGGTAGAATTTATAGACAAACATAAATACCTGTTGTTAATATGTAAAAAGCGGAATTATCTACACATTATCCCAGAAAGTTCAACCTGAACATACCCGTAACAGACAAGAAGTCCTCCCAGACAAGCTGCCATTTGACACCACAGGGCTGGGTCAGAGAATACTGAACTTCAATTAAAGATACAAAAGAGGGAGAGAGAGTAAATATAATAACAAAAACAAAACCAACTTTACCATCATTATCTCCCTAGGTCAAGAGACATGGAGGATTCAGAAATTAATGAAACCAAATAAATAATGTAAAACAGGGAAGGGCTGTCTTTCAAAAATGCTTCAGTTAATTTTAGCATCCTCTGTTTAGCTGCTTAGCAACCCTTATCCTATGACCTTCTAAGCACCACCTACTTTTCAGAAGGATAATGAATAGAAACATGAAAAGGATTCACTTCTGACTGCTTCTAGACAGCATGCTTAACCAATTTTTGTAGGAGTTAAGTTTATATTAGCTCTGCCATGCAAACTCCTAGGAGGGCAGAAAATTTCAACTTCATTAACCAGGAAATGGACTTAGCTGAAGCAAAGACTTCCAAACTGACCCAGGAAGTGAACCGACACAGCAGTTCAAAATTGAAGAGTAAAAAACAGAAGTGTGGGAACAGCAGCAAGCTAGTGCCCGGCTTAAGACGGCTAAGCGATAAACAGCTGTGGATCAGACACAGGACCAAGGCGGTCAGGCTTCCTTTTGCCCCCTTGGACATTCGCTGCCTGTGCTGGATGCAAGCAAGCCCTCAGGAGTCTACCCCAAGAAATCTCAAATAAAGGACCCGTCCAACAAAAGGCCGCTTGTCCGGTGATGTACACGGTTAGGAATGGACGCAGCACCTGGACAAGCTGAGTCAGATGCAAGCTCCTCCACCAAGTGACCAACAGTGAGCACGGACAATCGGGAGCTTCTGATGAGAAGAGTGTATCTAGGGAACCCACAGAATGAGACTCCAGACACGGGCAGTGTGGTCTAAGAATATCACATACCCGGTGCAACCCCTTCAAAAACAAAGCTTTCTGCCAAGGCAACTAGTTTAGTGGTATTTTTTTTTTAACAATAAGCCATTGCAAGTTCATTAACCTAAAATGGAGACGGGGAAACAATTAGCTAAATCAAAGAGCTCCTCTCTCCCTCCCTTTCTTTTGTAAAAAAAAAGGGGGGGGTGATGCTTTCACTTATTTAAAATGATTAGAGTCACTCAAATGTTTAATTCATCAATGCAACCAAAGTTCAAAACACATCAAAGCAAGACCCATCAGACGATATCCCTCAAGGCTCCACCCCAATGGGCAGAGGCATAATAAATAAATAAATAAATAAATAAATAAATAAATAACCCACCCCTAACCCTGTAAAACTAGTAGTCCACCCATATAAGTTATCATATTTTAACAGTATTCTCAAGTCATTCCTTCAAAATCCTGCGACTTCTTGAAGAAAGCAAAGCTTTGAGAGAGACTTTTACTTCTAACTCAGACTTCCGGGTTAAATTAATGCCCTGCCCCAGTGGAGAAAGCATCAAATGTAGAGGATGCTTTTCATGGGTGTGAGAAAAAAAAAAAACATGAACGCATTCTTTTCTTTGCCGTACTCATTTCTCCACCTTCCACTTCAATTAACTATTTCACAATAAACTCACACACTGGCAGACCACCGTGTTATCTGAAAAAGTCATCTCAGAGCCAGGGGGTGCGCACCAGTAACACAACCATTGCCGATGTTTCTACGTCTCCTCAAGATAGAGACAAATACCTCACCAGCTTCCAACACCCTTACCCAACAGGCAAACTTTCTTTCCATTGGCTTTAATTTAAAAAAAAAAAAAAAGTGTAAGCTTAGATCTAAACTCTGAAACTCGTAGGAGGGCGAGCTGTTCTATTGATGAAAACCTCCGGACAGGTTTTTCAGCGTATCAGAATGTTTTATTTTTATTTTTTTTAATTCGCCCTTGTATCTGTCTCCACCATCACCACTTCGCATCCCCAGAACACGACGAGAACCCTCTCCAAAGTGCCCCGATGTGTGCTGCTGCTGGCTCTGAAGCCGTGTAGAATTTCGTAATGGAATGTGAACTGCTCGTCCGGATCTGGGCTCACGTTCTATCTCCTAACCAGTAAGGAGCGAGGGAGGGCAAATCTGCTGAGCCAGGAGAAACGCTCGCCTCCTCTTTTATAACCCATCACGGATGCAGGGAGGGCGAGCGACGCGGGCTGCACGCGGCGCCTGTCAAGCCGCCGGGGGGTCCCCGCACCCCCCGCGCCCCACGCCGGGCCGCCGCGTCCCGCGCGCGCCCGGGGCACCGGCCCCATCCTCGCCGAGCCCCCCACGGCCCCCGCGGAGAAAACACGCCGCCTCCCAGGGAGGGGGCCGGCCGCGGGAAGGACCTCCCCTGCTCCTTAGCAACCACGAAGGTCGCAGTTTCCTAAGAGACCGCGGCGGGGAGGGGGCGCGGGGAGCTGGGCCCGGGATGGGGTGCGCTGGGGGGGGAGAGGAAGAGGCACCACCAGGGCCCCCAGTTCATCGTCGGTGTCGTCGTCCGCCCCCCCCATCCCCCGGCCCGGCCTCCGCGCCCTTCCCCCTCGGCGCTGCGAGCCAGGATGGGAGGAGGAAGCGAAGCCCCAGAAGTCGCGAAAAAATTGGTCCAGCGGGCGGCGGACAAAAGTTTCCGAGCGCGCTCGCTCGCTGCACAGCTGGGCGGCCCCGCCTCGGATGCTCCGGGCCTCCTTCCTGTGCTCGTGACGGCGCCGGGCGCCGAGCACCCCCCGGGCACGCACGCACACCCCAGCCTCGCCGCGAGGCAGGCGCTCGCCACGCCGAGGGCTCCCACGGAAACACGTACCCCGCCGACCGAGCGCGAGGAACAATACGCGGCGACACGGCCCGGGGCCCCCCCTCCTCCCCCCTCCCTCGACCCCGTCCCTGCCCCCACCCAGAACCCCAACCGCAGCCCCGAGGACGGTGGTCGCCGCGAAGCTCCACCGCCCACCGGGACCTCGCGAGGGCTGGCGCGGGGCTGCTGCCTGCGGCCCCTCCCGGCCGGCGCCGTCCTCCCGGGGAGGATCAAAGTCCGCAGGGCAGGGCGCGGCGGATGCTCCCACCGAGCGGGCACCCCCCTCCTCCCCGGACCCCTGTGCGCCGAGCACCCCAAGCGGGCACCCCCACTGCGCCCCCCCACCCCACCCCCAGATACCTGGCGGCGGCGGGCGAGCGGGTACCGGCTTCATCTCCGCGCTTCCCGACCCGAGAGGGACTCGAAAGTATGTAGGAGAAAAGTTTCCCCTCCCACATGGGGGGGAGGATGTCGGAGGAGAGCGAGCGAGCGCGAGAGGGCGGAAGATGGAGAGCAGCGCTTGGGAAGATGTGTCTGGCCCCGCGGTGCGCGCACCATCCGAGTCCCCGCCGGTGCTGGTTAAAAATAAACTCGGCGGCGCGGGTCGGGCCGGATTCCTGCGCTCGGACGGCTAATATGGATGCGCATCAGGTCCCGCTGGCGGGGCGCAGCGGCGGCTCGCGCTGGGAGCTGGTTGGCAGAGCCGGCGGCTCGGGAAGGGGAAAGCAGCGGAGGAAGGGGAGGAGGAGGAGGAGGAGCGGCCCGGCGCGCAGCCCGAGGGGAGAGGGCTGCCCGGCTCATCCTCGGCCCCACCGGCCCCGGGCACCCGCTGCGCCGCGTTGGGGGTGGGGGCGCGGATCCTCCGCTGCGCCAGACGCCGAAGTTTCCCCAAGTCCAACGCGCTCTGCAGACTTCACCCTCCCCATCTCCCAAAAAAAAAAAGTTCTTTAAAAGGTCGCTCCGGGCTGTGTCCCAGACATCTCGCTGCCACCCAAGGGGCCGCTTGAGCCGGGAAGCCGGGGGGCATGTGTGGGGGAGGGAGGCGTCACTTACGGCCCGGCAGGACGCTGGAGCTCCGTGG
Source organism: Jaculus jaculus (assembly GCF_020740685.1). Taxonomy (NCBI): domain Eukaryota; kingdom Metazoa; phylum Chordata; class Mammalia; order Rodentia; family Dipodidae; genus Jaculus; species Jaculus jaculus. The sequence continues at coordinate 63,297,067 of NC_059118.1, forward strand.
CATGATGCGGTGGGGACCGGTGGGCTTCGGGGAGGAGAGCGAGGAGAGATGCAAACTTGTTCCGGAAAAGGAATCAAAATGGCGTTTCTGGATGTGCAAAGTTCATCAACTCCGCAGTCACTTCCCCTCCTCCTCTTCTCCCACAGGGAGGGAGGTGGGCGAGGAGCTGGCGACCCCGTGGCCCGAGCCTGCGTCCCGGCCCCCCGCCTCGGCCCCCCGCCCCGCTTTCTGGCCCGCACGCTCCGCGGCTCGCTCTCCCCCGCTCACTCACCCTGATAAGTAGACACATCACGTGTTGCTCCTGCGAGTCTCCTGGGGACGTGTTACTGAGCGGCGGCGGCGGCGGCGGCGGCCGCCCGGGTTGGGGGTTGGGGGGTCGAGGAGGAGGACCGCGGTACCCGTCCGTCCCCACCGCCCGCCCCCGCCCCGATCGCGGCGGGATGACCGCGGGCTGCAGCCACCCCGGGGATGGATAAGAGGCGAAGTCCCCGAACCTCCCTCTCTCTCTCTCTCCCGAGCGCAGACCCAGGTTTGCCCCACGCCCTCCGGTGGCGCCCGGGGCCAGGGGAGGGCCCGGCCCGCCCGAGGGGAAGGGTCTGAGCCGCGGGAGCCGAGGGCTATTGCGACCTCACGGGGCGCACCCGAGTGGCCACCCCGTCCGGCCACCGCGCCCCCTCCCCTGCAGTGCCTTGTCGGCCGGCGGCTCCCATCACTTTACGACGCGGTTCGTTTCACTATTTTAACCGGGGAGGGGGGGGCGGAGGAGAAGGGGCGACGTCCCCGAGGGGGCCGAGGAAAAAGGGGGAACGCCTCCGAGGCCCAGCGAGGGGATCAGCGTGGCGTCGGGGTCCCCCCGTTCCGGGCAGCGCCCCTGCGCACGCGGTCCTCGCCCAGCATCCAGGTGGGGCGCGTGCGGGACGGGGCTGGAGGTGAGGAGCCGCCGGGCGCCCCGCCCCGCCCCGGCTGCGGGCCCAGGTTGGTCCTGCTCCGCCGGGGCTGCTCGGCCGGCGGGCTTCTCGCCCCGAACTCGCGCCGCGGGCCACGGCTTCTGTCACCTTCCCGTCCCCACCCCCACCCCCCGCAGAAACGATGCCTGGGCCGAGGCTGTCCGCCCGCCGGGGCCCGAGGATGGCGTCCACTGCCACCGTGTCCCCACCCCGCCGCGGAGCGGCTGATGCTGTGTCATCCGTCTCCCTCCGGGGCGTCAGGGACGCCGCATGCCCTGTCTCCCTCGCGGGGTCTCCCGTTTCAACGCCGGAGCGGAGCCGAGCGGCTCCCCCATCCCATCCCCAGGGCTCCTGAAGCCACCACGCGCTTCGCCCAGGCGCTCTTGGCCCAAAGTCATCCCCGAGCCCGGAGGAAGCCAGGCCCTCGACAGTGTTTCCTCCATAGTGCGGCTGACATGCTTCCAGCTGGTAATGCTGAGGTTCCAGAAGGGGCCTGCTCTCCATCTTTACATGCATCTTTAGGAAGATCAGAGTGCCCGGGGTTGCTTAAAAATCCGTCACCCCCCCCCCAAGATTGAAAAGATGAAAGTTCACAAAATAGGACTACAGAATTATGCATTTGAGCCTACTTGGGCGAGAAGATGGTACACTTTGCAGAAAGCTGGCTACTCTATTTACTGTGACCTTTGCCCCTGGCTCCACCCCACGGGCTCTCCTGTTGAATGCGTGAACACCCTACAAAGTTGTAAAGCCCACTGTGGGCTTTACTTAGTTGGAGGCGTTCCTTCAAAGGAACCTTAGCTTTCAGAGCTGCAGACAGAAGTTTCTGTCCAGGGATGGACTAAACAGATGGGGCCTGGCTGAAACAGAACTCTCTAGAACCAAAGGGAAGCAGTCTGAGCACTGCCCCGACTCGAGATAAGTGAGCTAACCGAAGTCCAGGAGGGAACTGTTTCAGCTGGTGGTTTCTCTGGCTTCCAGTCATCAAATTAAGTTTTCAGAACCTGTGCCCTTTCCCAGGGGCTGCTGTTTACTGAGGAACACTCCATCCACAGCAGCGTGAGCAGTTACACTTTTCTGTGCCTCTTTTCACCTCCAAACCCTGGTCCCAAGTTATCAAAACAAAACAAAAAAAAAAATTTTTTTTTTTCAAGACTGGTCCGCTGAAGAGGAAATGGGCAGGTCTCTAAACAGAAGTCACAGTTCACACAGTCATCACAGGAATTGCTCTTGTGTTTCCAATTTGTAACCTGTTCCAGTGAGGGGACCGAATACTGGCTGGGGCGGGGGGAGTGCTGTTTTATTCACTTGTCACCCCACTCCGTGATTGAGTTCTGTTTCTGTCGTCTTGCCCTGTGTCCAGGCCAGCCTTGTTCTGCCTGAACTTCCCAGGCGCTGAGGTCAGGCTTGCACCAGCCATCATGCCTGACCAGTGAAAGCGTTTGAATAGGAAAATATCAAAGTTGGAATTTTACTTATAATTTACTTTATTATGTAATATGCTTTCAAACTACATAGAATTTCATGGCAAGTTAACGGCTCAGTGATACCATGTATATAATTTGTCCACCATAAAGAGAGAAAACAATGTTATTCAAAGTTACTCTTTAAAAATTTAATTTTAACTGGCTATAGTGGCTCATACCTATAAATTCCTGCATTTAGGAGGATTGCCATGAGTTCACACTTGGCCTGGGCTACAGTGTGAGTCCCTGTGTCAGAAATAATAATAATGCCGGGCGTGGTGGCACATGCCTTTAATCCCAGCACGTGGGACGCAGAGGTTGGAGGATCACCATGAGTTCGAGGCCACCCTGAGACTACATAGTGAATTCCAGGTCAGCCTGAGCTAGAGTAAAACCCTACCTGGAAAAGCAAAATAAAATAAAATAATAATAATATAAAAATAAGAATTGGGAGCCAGGTGTGGTGGTGCACGCCTTTAATCCCAGCACTCGGGAAGCAGAGGTAGGAGGATTGCCGTGAGTTCAAGGCCACCCTGAGACTACAGAATTAATTCCAGGTCAGCCTGGACCAGAGTGAGACCCTACCTTGAAAAACCAAAAAATAAAAAATAAAATAAGGATTGGATGCTAATACTTGGACCCTGTATTCCTCATTTCTTTTTTTGTTTGTTTCATTTTATTTTTCGAGGTAGGGTCTCACTCTAGCCCAGACTGACCTGAAATTCGCTAATTTACTCTGTAGTCTCAGTGTGGCCTCAAACTCATAGCGATCCTCCTACCTCTGCCTCCCAAGTGCTGGGATTAAAGGTATGTGCAACCACACCTGGCTGTTTCTTTCTTTCTTCATTTATTTATTTATTTTTATTTGCAAGCAAAGAGAGAGAAGACAGAGAGAATGAATGCACCAGGGCCTCCAGCCACTACGGATGTACTCCAGATGCATGCACCACATTGTGCATCCAGCTTCACACGAGTCTTGGGGAATCAAACCCCAGTCCTTAGACTTTGCAGGCAAGTACCTTAAGCACTTAGCCATCTCTGCAGCTCCTATGTTCCTCATTTCTGACTAATTAATAAATTTGGAAGTCAAAGCAGCTGGTCAAAGGCTTGTTCAAACGTTGACATCAAGCCGGGCGTGATGAGTTTGAGGCCACCCTGAGACTACATAGTGAACTCCCAATCAGACTGAGCCAGAGTGAAACCCTAACTCAAAAAACCACAATAAAAAAAGGATGTATACAAATATCCCTAGCAGCAGTCCTCGTAATAGCTAAAAGGAGGACAAACAATTCAAACATCTATCACATAATGAATGGATAAACTTACCACAGCATATCCATACGTGAACCAGTATTCTCATACAAAAGGAATGAGGTAGCCAGGCCTTTAATCACAGCACTCAGGAGGCAGAGGTAGGAGGATCATTGTGAGTTTGAGGAGGCCACCCTGAGACTACATAGTAAATTCTGGGTCAGCCTGGGCTAGAGGAAAGCCCTACCTTGAAAAACCAAAATAAATAAATAAATAAGTAAACAAACAAACCCCTTGAAACACTATCCTAAATGAAGTAAGCCAGGCATAAAAGGACAAACCATTCTGCTACCATGCATACGAGCTACCCAGAATGGATACATAGGACTGGCTGCCGGGCTGGGGTTGTAACTCGGTGCTTACGCAGCACGCACAAAGCCCTGCGTCTAATCCCAGCAATGCATAAACTGGCGGCCTATGGCTGTAGTCCTGGCACTGGGCAGGAGGATCAAGATTTCAAGATCATCCTTGGCTACATAGTGAGTTTGAGGCCAACCTGGGATACATGAGACCCTGTCAAAGAGAAAGAAAAGGAAAGAAGGAGGGAAAGAAGAAAGAGAAAAAAATAAAAGAAGTACCAAGGGCCAAGAGTTTGAAGGGAAATGAAAAGGGATTACCTGCCAATGGACTAAGCAGGAACAAAATTCTGAAGTATAGGGTTGGAGAGAAGGCTCAGCAGTTAAGGCACATGTCTGCAAAGCCTGAGGACCAGGGTTCAATTCCCCAGTACCCACATAAACCCAGATGCACGATGTGGTGCAGTCAATCTGGAGTCTGTTTGCAATGACTGGCGGCCCTGGTGTGCCCCTTCTCTGTCCCTATCTATCTGCCTCCTTCTTTTTCTCTTTCTCTCTCAAATAAATAAATAAAATATTTAAAAAGTTTTTGAAGTGTAGAGAAAAGAAAACACTGAAATATAGCCATGAAGAATTTCTAGCAATTTAAGAAATGAACATTGGAATTTGAAAAGATGATTAGCCAGGCATGATGGCGCACGCCTTCAATCCTAGCACTCAGTAGGCAGATAGGAGGATCACCATGACTTTGAGGCCACACTAAGACTCCAGAATTAATTCCAGGTCAGCCTGGGCCAGAGAGAGACCCTATCTTGACTGCCCACCGCCCCCCCCGGCACCAAAAAAGCAAAAGGTCATAACAGATTAGCCAGGCCTAGTGGTACACACCTATAATCTCAGCACGGGGAGGCACAAGTGGGAGGGTCATGGAAGGCTCAAGGCCCTGAGCTACCTAGTGAGTTCTAGGCTAGCCAGGGCTACATAGATCTTGTTTCAAGAGCCTTGCATGGTGATGCACGCCTTTAATCCCAGCATTCAGGTGGCAGAGTTAGGAGGATAACCTTGACTTCGAGGCCACCCTGAGACTATGTAGTGAATTCCAGGTCAGCCTGGGCTAGAGTAAGACCCTACCTCAAAAAAAAAAAAAAAAAAAAAAAGAAAGAAAGAAAGAAAAAGATCTTGTTTCAAAAAGTGATGGGCTAGAGAGATGGCTTAGCAGTTAAGTGCTTGCCTGTGAAGCCTAAGGACCCCGGTTCGAGGCTCGGTTCCCCAGGTCCCACGTTAGCCAGAGGCACAAGGGGGCGCACGCGTCTGCAGTTCGTTTGCAGAGGCTGGAAGCCCTGGCACGCCCATTCTCTCTCCCTCTATCTGTCTTTCTCTCTGTGTCTGTCGCTCTCAAATAAATAAATAAATAATTTTTTAAAAAAAGTGAAAACCGGGCTGGAGAGATGGCTTAGAGGTTAAGCGCTTGCCTGTGAAGCCTAAGGACCCCGGTTCGAGGCTCGGTTCCCCAGGTCCCACGTTAGCCAGATGCACATGGGGGCGCACGCATCTGGAGTTCGTTTGCAGTGGCTGGAAGCCCTGGCGCGCCCATTCTCTCTCTCTCCCTCTATCTGTCTTTCTCTCTATGTCTGTCGCTCTCAAATAAATAAATAAAAAATGAACAAAAAAAATTAAAAAAAAAATTAAAAAAAAAAAAAGTGAAAACCGGGCGTGGTGGCACATGCCTTTAATCCCAGCACTCAGGAGGCAGGCAGAGGTACGAGGATCACCATGAGTTCAAGGCCATCCTTAGACTCCATAGTGAATTCCAGGAAAGGCTGAGCTAGAGTGAAACCCTATCTTGAATACCAAAAAAAAAAAAAAAAAAAAAAACAAAAAAACAGCCTACAAGCTGGCTATGGTGGCACACCCCTCAAAAAAAACAAAACAAAACAAAAACTAGCCTGCACCAACATCAAAAACAGATTAATCAGTGTGTGTGTGTTAAAAACAGCAGACGGGCCGGGCGTGGTGGCGCACACCTTTAATCCCAGCACTCAGGAGGCAGAAATAGGAGGATCACCATGAGTTCGAGGCCGTGCTGAGACTACATAGTGAATTCCAGGTCAGCCTGCAACAGAGTGAGACCCTACCTCAAAAAACCGAAAAAGAAAAACAGCAGACAGAAAAGCAGGATTATAGCAAATTATGGTTCTTGTCCTGAGATCAGTAAAATTTCTAGCTGGGATGGATTAAAATAGACAGGAAGGAACTGGAGAGATGGCTTAGCAGTTAAGACACTTGCCTGAAAAACCAAGGGACCCGGGTTTGACTCCCCAAGACCCACATAAGCCAGATGCACAAGGAAGTGCACACATCTGGAGTTTGTTTGTAGTGGCTGGAGGCCCTGGCGCTCCAATGCATGCTCTCTCTCTCTCTCTGTCTGTACCTGCCTATTTCTATCTCTCTCTCTCTCTCTCTTTCTCTCTCTCTCTCTCTCTCAAATAAATAAATAAATAGATAATAAAATCGACAGGGAATGACAGGTGAGACGACCTTAGTGAAATAAGCAGGGCCTGCAGCACAGGGAACAGCAAACGTCATCAGGGAGGACCTGAAAACCAAGGCGGGTGCAGAGGAGACCAACGAGAGAAGGTTAGGAACCACTTACTGTCAGAAAAGCTAGAGAGAGTAATTGGACAGAATAAGATCAAACTACATTGTATATATGCATAAGAATGGAGAAACTAAGTATTTGAAAACAGAAACAAGTGTTAGTAGACCAGGAATGGGGAGTGGGGAAGCTAAGACCAAGATGATGCCTCGCTTTTAGACGCTAAGAGGACGACAGGAATGGGGCTGGGGTCACGGCTTGCTTGAGAAGGACTAAGCTGAGGAAGGGGAGAGGTGGGAGCCTGCATGGAGAGAACTGAGGAGGGGCACCCAGACTTGCTCGAGGTGGAAATAAAATAAATGGAAAGAGCACCGAGAGGGAGGATGCGGACTTTGGAGAGGACTAGATGAGCTGACGAGATCCACAAGTCTCACAGTATGTGTACGTGTCCCCCAGGCAGAGGGGGAGGCAGGGCATACCAGACAGAGGGCAGGACCCGGAGCAGCAGTACAAGGGCACAGCGGCACCACACAAGGTCAGCTTCCTGAACTGCAAATACCTCACTCTGGCAGCGGCAGGGGAGGGAGGAGGGGAAGCAGCAAGAGATGGGGCCGGAGCAACAGCCGGAGGGCTCTGCAAACCTCCAAGCACACTTGGACTTTCTCCAAGAAAGGGCTTACAGAGGTGGAGGGTATATGGCCTTGCTTATGGCACCGTGCAGAACGGCCTGAAAGATGACGAGATGAGACGAGAAGGCTCATTTGGCATGAGAAGAGCTCACCTACGAAACAGTAAAGACCCAGTCGGGCGGGCGCTGCTGGGAAGGGAGAGCTTTGATTTGAGACATAACTAGGCCGTAGATCTGGAGTGATGCACATTCCTGTAGTCCCAGCACTTGGGAGACTACAGTGAGGAAATTATGAGTTCAAGGGCAGCATGAGTCAGATAGTGAGACCTTGTCTCATGAAAGAAAAAAAAGGCTGGAGAGATGGCTTAGCGGTTAAGCGCTTGCCTGTGAAGCCTAAGGGCCCCGGGTTTGAGGCTCGATTCCCCAGAACCCACATTAGCCAGATGCACAAGGGGGTGTATGCATCTGGGGTTCATTTTCAGTGGCTGGAGGCCCTGGTGTGCCTATTCTCTCTCTCTCTCTCTTTCTGCCTCTTTCTCTGTCTGTCACTCTCAAACAAATAATTTTTTTTAAAAAATGGCTTACTCCTAACAATATGTACAAAAATATAAAATATAAATAAAAAATAAACAATTTCCTTTAAAAAAAAAAAAGGAAAAGAAAAAAAGTACTGTTGAATGAAGAGAGCTTAACCAGCTGACTATGGGAGAGAAACAGACTATTTTTTTTTTTTTTTGAGGTAGGGTCTCGCTTTAGCCCAGGGTGAGCTGGAATTCATTATGTAGTCTCAGGGTGGCCCCAAGCTCACAGCGATCCTCCTACCTCTGCCTCCCAAGTTGTGGGATTAAAAGCATGGGCCACCACATGGCTTCAGAAACAGTTTTGTTTAAAGTATTGTCTGGGTTGGAGAGATGGCTTAGTGGTTAAGGCATTTGCCTGCAAAGCCAAAGGATCCCGGTTCAACTCTCCAGGATCCACATAAACCAGATGCTCAAGGGGTGCATGCATCTAGAGTTCATTTACAGTGGCTAGAGGCCCTGGCATGCCCATTCACTCTCTCTCTTTCTCTCTCTCAAATAAATAAATTAATTAATTAAATATATTTTTAAAAGTATTGTCCAAAGGTGTGCAATCAAAAGAAGGAAAAGGGCTGGAGAGATGGCTCAGTAGTTAAGGCACTTGCCTACAAAGCCTAACTACGGGGGTTCAATTCCCTAATACCCACATAAAACCAGATACACAAGGTGGCACGATTCCTTACAAATAAATAATTTTTTTTTGTTTGTTTTTCGAGTTAGGGTCTCAGTTCAGCCCAAGCTGACCTGGAATTCACTATGGAGTCTCAGGTTGGCCTCGAACTCATGGAAATCCTCTTACCTCTGCCTCCTGAGTACTGGGATTAAAGGTGTGTGCCACCACACATAGCTAATATATTTTTTAAGTCAAAGGAGGGCCTGGAGGGATGGCTTAGTGGTTCAGGCGCTTGCCTGTGAAGCCAAAGGACCCAAGTTTGATTCCCTAGGACCCATGTAAGCCAGCTGCACAAGATGGCACATTCATCTGGAGTTCATTTACAGTGGCTGTAGGCACACCTTCTCTCTCTCTCTCTCTCCCCCTCTCCCTCCTTCTCTCTGTCAAATAAATAAATAAACATTTTTTAAAACTTAAAAGGGAGAAGAGATACAAATTCAAAATATTAGAGATAAATAGGTCACCATTATAACAGATACTAAAGAAATTAAAAAAATCATAAGGATGTGGTACACTTAAACAATGGAGTTCTGTTCAGCAGGAAAGGAAAATGAAATTTGCAGGGAAATGATGGATCTGGAAAGGATTATACTAAGTGAGGTAACCCAGGCCCAGAAAGCCACATGTCACATGTTCTGTCTCATAAGTGGAGCCTGGCTACAAATGTGCAGACTTGTGTGTGAGTTGGAGTAGCCGAAGCCAGCAAGCTAGAAAGGGGCCATAAGGGAGGATGCAGGGGAGGACTTGTGGGCACGGTATTGTACCTATGTAAGTGGAGGAACAGGTTACTGGGGGTGGAAAGGCCTCAGGTCAGGGGAAGAGACAGTCAAAGAAGAGCGGAGAGAGGGTTAATCAAGACTCAGAATACTGTGAATAAACCATATGAAAACCTACTTTTTTGGATAATGGCACACCCAGAAGACATAGATCGTTACTAGAAAATTTCCAGTGCCAGGGATGGGATATCTTCCAGTGAGTTGTTGGCCAGGGAGGTCCCTGGTACCCCCAAAACATTACAGGCTATTGCCAAGGCTCTTGGAGTCCCACCAGAAATAGATGGTAAGACTCTATATTGAAGAAGACTCCACATGCCCGGGCCGCAATGTCACTAAGAAATCATGCTGGGACTGAGCTGAAAACCTCCTCTGTGTAGACCAGATGACAGAAAGCTGGAAAAAGCTGCACTGCATGAAGCCTTATGGGACACCAAAGTCATCAGTGTTGAAAACAGTGGGCACTGCAAGCCTCAAGTTTGCCCAGTCAGCCAGTCAGGCTAAATGACTGAACAGGTGCAATAGTGGCATGTCTGCTCTGTGGGAAACCAACTGCTCTCTAATTGGTTTGGAGGCCCTCTCTATGGGAGGGAATACATGTCTGGTAGTAAAAACCTAATCAAAAGTCTATGGTGGGCTGGAGAGATGGCTTAGCAGTTAAGCGCTTGCCTGTGAAGCCTAAGGACCCCGGTTCGAGGCTCGGTTCCCCAGGTCCCACGTTAGCCAGATGCACAAGGGGGCGCACGCGTCTGGAGTTCGTTTGCAGAGGCTGGAAGCCCTGGTGCGCCCATTCTCTCTCTCCCTCTATCTGTCTTTCTCTCTGTGTCCATCTCTCTCAAATAAATAAATAAATAAAAATTAAAAAAAAAAGTCTATGGTGGTGGGCTGGAGAGATGGCTTAGCAGTTAAGGTGTTTGCCTGTGAAGCCTAAGGACCCTGGTTCAATTCTCCAGGACCCACGTAAGCCAGATGCACAAGGGGGTGCATGCATCTGGAGTTCATTTGCAGTGGCTAGAGGCCCTGGGGGGGGGGGCATTCTCTCCCTGACCCTCTCTGTCTCTAATAAATACATAAAAATAAAATGTTTTTTTTTTAAGTTAATTTTAAAAAATCAAAAAAACCAGGCATGGTGGCGCACACCTTTAATCCCAGCACTCAGGAGGCAGAGGTAAGAGGACTGCATGAGTTTGAGGCCACCCTGAGACTCCATAGTGAATTCCAGGTCAGCCTGGGCTACACTGAGACCCTACCTCAAAAAACAAAACAAAACAAAACAAAAATCAAAAGAGGGCCGGAGGGATGACTTCCTGGTTAATGCAGTAGGCGTGCAGAGCCGATTCCCCAGGACCCACGTGAGCCAGATACACAAGGTGGCACATATGACTAGAGGTTGTTTGCAACAGCTGGAGGTCCTGGTACAAGCATTCTCCCTCTCTCTCTCTCTCTCTCTCTCTCTCAAGTCTTCCTCTCTCAAATATAAATAAAATTAAATTTAAAACAATCCAAAGAAGGTAGGCCATCTCAGCAGTGTTAGTTAGAATGACGGATGTCACTGCAGGAATGCAACAGGAACAGTGAAGGGCAGGGGCTGGGGGCCGGATGGAGGTGACAGAGCCCACCAGGCTTGGTCTGTTGACTGAGGAAGAGGAGATGGGGAGTCCAGGGTGATTCCCTGATCATGGGCTGGAGCGACTGGACGGACGGTCAGCTCCAGCCCACTAGAGCTCTGAATCTTATGGAAGGGATGTGTGGAAGAACAGGGGCTTTGGGCTCAGCACAAAGGCCGGGACAGACAATGGACAGTAAAAGGCCAGCAGGCTGATCCCAGGGACATGCCTGTAATTAGGTGGATGAGGAAGTGGGAGTGACAAGAGGTCCCTCTCATTTTTTTCCTCTAAGGCACATGAGCCAAGGAAGTGGAGGCTTCCAAGGGACAAAGTAGTCAGCGGGGCTAACACGGAGTCATCAAGGCAAGGAGCTGACGAAAGGGTGAGTGCTGAGAAACTAGGTTAATGAGACCCTGCAAGGCCAGGTCCAGGGGCTTAAAGATGAGAACCAAGTAAGCCAGGTCTGGTGGCGCACGCCTTTAATCCCAGCACTCGGGAGCAGAGGTAGGAGGATTGTTGTGAGTTCGAGGCCACCCTGAGACTACAAAGTGAATTCTAGGTCAGCCTGTTCCAGAGTGAGAACCTTCCTTGAAAAACAAAAACAAAACAAAACAAAAATAAAGAGTGGATGCAGTATGCTCCCTTGAGAAGAAAGAGAGGGAAGTGGCCGCGAGGGTAGCAGCAGCTCGCATTGACAGCACCCCGAGCACCCAGGGGCGCTGCTCCCTCCGTGAGCTGACCAGGCAGGCACTTTACAGCTGAGGACTCTGAAGCGGAGAGATGACTCACCTGCCCGCATCACACACCTGGTGAGGGGCAGAGCTGAGGGGCAGACCAGGGAGCCCACACTCTATCAGTGTCTTCATTAGTCAACCGAGAATTAAACAGCTTACTAATAAAAAAAAAAAAAAGCGCCTACTTGGTAGTCTTGACTAATCTCAATAAAACAGTGCTGACTGGAGTTTTGCAGAAGGGCTGTTATTGTGAGTACAGTTGCTTAACAGAATTTTAATTGGAAAGATAAGTGAATGCACATTTTTAAGTATTGCCAATTTGGTTTATAAACATCCCTCTCTCACATAAATGTAAGGTACAATCCTCTTTCTGTTCTCCAGGGATTATGTTCCATGTGTACAGAATCTGGGCTGGGGCCATAACTAGACATTTTGGGGATTTCAACATACCTAGCGCAGAGAGGTGAGAGATAAAGACCTGGCAAAGTCCACACTCTTAAAGGTTCATGTCCATGTTTTTTTTCTTTTCTTTTCTTTTTCTTTTACTTTATTTATTTATTTTCAAGGTAGGTTCTCACTGGAGCCTAGGCTGACCTGGAATTTACTATATAGCTTCAGGCTGGCCTCAGACTCACAACAATCCTACCTTGGCCTCCCTAATACAACTGAGATTAAAGGTGTGCTCCACCACGCCCAGCTCACATCAGTATTTTATTGTTGTTTGTTTTTGTGTTTGGAGAGTCTGATCTGCAAGGGATGTTCAGCTACGTCTGGAGACGTTATGGATGAAAGGGACTCTGGGATCCAGTGAGTAGAGGCCCGGATGTTGTGTAGTATACTACAATGCACAACCTCCTCAGCAAGAATCGTCTGGCCCGAATGTTGACAGTGTCATGGTGAAGGAGCCCTCCTGCTCAACAATGTCTTCAAAATTATCTCTACGAGGATCAGAGTTCAGTGGAAGGCGTGTAGAATGGAAAAACCGCCCAGAGAATTTATATCAACAGGAAAGGAATTTTGACAGAGAGAGGGGAACCAATGTAGATATATGTAGCAAGAACTGACTTAGGAAGGAAGGTATGTGTGTGTGTGTGTAGAAAAAAATAGATCTAGCCGAGTGTGGTGGTGCACACCTTTAATCCCAGCACTCAGGAGACAGAGGTAGGAGGATCACCATGAGTTTGAGGCCACCCTGAGTGAATTCCAGGTCAGCCTGGGTTAGAGGGAGACCCTACCTTGAAAAAAAAGAAAAAAAAGAAAGAAAGAAAGAAAGAAATAGGGCTGGAGAGATGGCTCAGCGGTTAAACGCTTGCCTGTGAAGCCTGAGGACCCTGGTTCAAGGCTTGATTCTCCAGGACCCACGTTAGCCAGATGCACAAGGGGGCGCACGCGTCTGGAGTTCATTTGCAGTGGCTGGAGGCCCTGGCACACCCACTCTCTCTCTCTAACTGCCTCATTCTCTCTCTGTCTGTCACTCTGAAATAAATAAATAAAAATTTAAAAAGAAAAAATAGATCTGCCAGGTGTGGTGGCACCTTTAGTCCAGGCTTTCAGGAGGCAGAGGTAGGAAGATCACTATGAGTTCAAACCTGAACTTCAGGTCAACGTGGGCGAGAGGGGGACCCTGGCTGAACTCCCACCCCCAAAAGGAAAGGAAAGAAAAATTAGACCCATTTTGGACTGAAAGAGGGAGCATTCTTACTCCACAATTGATCGTAGCCACAAGGTGGAGAAGTGATGACTGCTTTACGGAAAGGAAAGGAAAAAGAATTGCAGGAGCACACTGAACGTGGTAGCGGGAAACGGCGGCTGTGGAGGTCAGGACTGCTGGCCTTGGGCCTCCGCAACCGTGCCGAGCCGCAGGGGAGGTTGCAGACTGGGAGAAAGGCGGGTGGTGGTGGCAGCTCTTTGCGTCCTGCAGTGACATGAAGGGATCCAAAGCACAGGAAAATGAGAAAGGGGTTGACGGGCAGTGGAATTTAGAGCCAACAAGGCAAAGAAGTGATAGGCTCCTGTGCGTCCAGATATGACTAGGTGTTGGCATGGGTATGACCAGTCCGAGAGAGCCAAGTAGATAACAGGTGAAAGCGACTGAGATGGTGAGAGCTGGGAGTGGGGAAGCAGAGCGAAGATGGCGGCAGAGGGCTCAGCGTGGTGGCACGTGTCTGTAATCCCAACACTCAGGAGGCAGAGGTAAGAGGACCACTGTGAGTTCAAGGCCACCCAGCGCTACAGAGGGAGTTCCAGGTCCACCTGGGCTAGAGTGAGAGCCTACCTCAGAAAGAAAGAGGAGGAGGAGATGGCAGCAGGGAGGCTGGAGAGATGGCTCAGTGGGTCAAGGGCTTGCTACCTCAGGGTGAGGTGCTGAGTTCAGATCCCAAACATCCACATAGAAGTTGATACGTTCAATGTGAGACCCTGTCTCAAAAAAAAAAAAAAAAAAGGTAGAGAGCAACTGAGGAACACACTTGATATCTGGCTTCTGCATACATGCACATGCACACGCATGACCATAAATACACACATGAATCTACACTGGGAGGTGAGTGGGGAGAGGCAAGCAAAGAGCTAAGGGCAGGTAACAGGTATGTATAATGCCCTCAGCCAAGGAGAGCCTGAGGCTGAAATGGCATAGGAGGCTGACTCACTGGGGCAGATAGGAGCAAGAAGAGGGCGCAGGGCCCTCACAGGGATGGCCTGTTACTGGCAATGACAAAGGAATCAGGGATGAGAAGTATAAAGTGGCTGCTCAGGTTGTCATGAGGGCAACGTGCAATAGAAATGAGACTACAAGGAATGGAGAGATGGCTTAGCAGTTGAGGTGTTTGCCTGCAAAGCCAAAGGACCCAGGTTCGATTCCCCAGGACCTATGTAAGCCAGATGCACAAGGTGGCACATGCGTCTGGAGTTCGTTTACAGCAGCTGAAGGCCCTGGTGCGCACTCTCTCTCTCTCTCTCTCTCTCTCTCTTTTTCTCAGTAAATAAAATAAAAAGTTAGAAGACAGGAGAGTATAAAAAAAATCATGCCAAGTTCAAAGGTGCTATGAGTTTAACTGTTTCCCCCACAATTCAATGAAGTCTTAACTCCCAGTACCTCGAAATGCACCCATATTTCAGATGAGAGAGAGAATGGGCACACCAGGGCCTCCAGCCACTGCAAATGAACTCCTGGCACATGCACCCCCTTGTGCATCTGGCTTACGTGGGTCCTGGGAAATTGAACCGAGGTCCTTTGGCTTTGCAGGCAAATGCCTTAACCACCAAGCCGTCTGTCCAGCCCTGTTCTGAGTTTTTTGAGTCAGGGTCTCACTCTAGCCCAGGCTGACCTGGAATTCACGGTCCCCCGCTCCCAAGCGCAACCTTTCTTTATAAATTGTACACCTGTAATCCCAGCCCTTGGGAGGTAGAAGCAGGAGGATCAGAAATGAAAGTCGTCCTCTGCTACAGAGTGAATTTGAGGGCATTCTGGGATACATGGGACCCTGTCCCAAAAAAACAACAACAGCAATAAAATCACCCAGGCTGCCTTTAATTCCAGCACTGAGGAGGCAGAGGTAGGAGGATCGCCTTGAGTTGGAGGCCACCCTGAGACTACATAGTGAATTCCATGTCAGCCTGTGCTGAAGTGAAACCCTACCGAGGGGGGGGGGGGGGGTTAATCACCCAGGCTGTGGTATTGTTATAGCACAAGAAAACAAACTATGAGAGAGTGCAGGCCTGGGGAGAAACCATCCCTGCCAACATCTTATCTTGGACTTCTGGCCCCTTGAACTGGGAGGCCCAGTCTTGTGTTTGTAAGCAAGTGCCCTTAACCACTCCGGGCCCAGGCCTGTATTTGTTACAGCCACTCTAGCTAACTGAGACCCGGGTAAGAATGTTGGAGCCAGAGCTGAGCCTCCACATGGCAGGGACAGTCTCCCTGTGACCTGGCCAAGCTTGTCCACTTGAGGAAAAGCTTTGAAGGAAGTCGCTCCCCAAGCCAAGTCATGTCTGCTGTGGGGCGACCAAAGGAGCAGGCTGGGCGTGGGCTTCTCAGAATCGGAGTTCCAGGCACCGGGACGAGGCCTCTCTTGAAAGAAGGGCTTGTCTCAGCTAATGAGCTCTGCACCCAGCGCTAGCCCGGGAAGGAGGCATGTCACACGCTCCCAGCAGACATGCTCTCCAAAGTGTGTAGAGGTGGAACCCGCGGGGGTGGCGTGGGGACTGGGAGGGGAGTGGGAAGGTGGTGGAGGAAGGGTTTGCCTGGGGGAAGGCTTGGAGGCAGGTGAAGAGACTTTTCAGTTCCACTGTGTAACATACACGTGATTAACCTGTCTCAGGCAAGAATGGACCAATGAAAGCCTGGCGTGGTGGGGCACGCCTTTAATCCCAGCACTCGGGAGGATTACCGTGAGTTCAAGGCCACCCTGAGACTACATAGTGAATTCCAGGTCAGCCTGGGCTAGAGTGAGACCCTACCTCGAATAAAAAAAAAAAAAAAAAAAAAAAGGATGGAGAATGAGAAGCATTAACACAACCTCCTTCAGGAGTCAGCACCCAGACTCTCCAGAGGATTTAAGGAATGCATGACTTCTATAGTGCAGTGGAGGGCTTTCCCTCTAAATGTTAACAATCTGAGGGAGAAAAGTTTTTTTTTTTTTTTTTTTTTTTCCTGGTGGTGGCCTTTGATCCCAGCACTCAGGAGGCAAAGGTAGAAGATGCACCATGAGTTCAAGGCCACCCTGAGACTACAGGGTGAATTCCAGGTTAGCCTGGGCTAGACAGTGAGGCTCTACCTCAAAAAAACAACAACAACAACAAAAAGTTTTTTTTCCTCTGAAATGCACTGTGTATTCCTTATTCCTTGTTTTTGCTTCCCTCCATCCCTCCTTTCCTTCCTCCCTCCCTTCCTTTCTTTTTTTTATTTTGTTTTGTTTTCAAGGTAGGGTCTCTAGCTCAGGCTGACCTGGAATTCACTATGGAGTCTCAGGGTGGCTTTGAACTCACTGCGATCCTCCTACCTCTGCCTCCGGAGTGCTGGGATTAAAGGCGTGCGCCACCACACCTGGCTGCTTCACTTTCTAAAAAAAAAAAATCAGAAAACTAGAGAGAGGGAATTACCATGGGATATTGTTTACAATTATGGGAGTTGTCAATAAAAAAAGTAAATTTTAAAAAATCAGAAAACTAATATATGAACAAAATGATAGGCCCACGAATACCAATACTGTATAATTGTCATTCAATAACTTTTGTTGTTTGGTACTGGAGGTTGAACCAAGGCCTCGTGCCTGCTAGGCACACCGGGTCCAATGCCAGCTCTTTACAAACAACATGTAAACCAGGCTGCAGGTGGTGGCATTGTCAAGACATGGCACGTCGTGGGGGGAGAGCAATGGCTGGTGCCAGCCGCGCTTCTCCGGGGCTGCACCGTGCGTTCCAGCTGGGCCATTTGTCTGCGCTCTGCTGTCTCTCCCCCTCGCTGTCAGGCTGACCCTTGTCACTTCTTTCTGAGCCCCGCGTGCCTCCCAGTAGCAACCTGCTCTTCCCCGTCAAGCTGCCCTGTTCTAATCTGTGGTGCTTAGGAAACCGGATAACCGAGGTTGTTAGAAATGTGTCAAAAGTAAGCAAGAGCACCAGCATCGTCTCCTTTAGCTGGCCAGAGAGCCCGAAGTCACTTCTTTCCGGGTTTTAAACTGGCTTTATTTGACTTAACTCTTATTTTTTAAATTTCATTTTTAAAATATTTTTTTATTACTTATTTGAGAGAGAGAAAGAGCAGAGAGAGCGACTGAGAGAGCACACAGGCACTCCAGGGCCTCTAGCCGCTGCGAAATGAACTCCAGACTCATGCACTACCTTGTGTGTCTGGTTTATGTGGCCCTGGGGAATTGAACCTGGGTCCTTTGGCTCTGCAGGCAGTGCCTTAACTCTGAGCCATCTCTCCAGCCCTTGACTTAACTCTTTGCAATGTTGGGAGTGGAACCCGGTGCCTTACACATGCTGGCAAGGGCTCTCCACCAAGGACCTATTCTCCCGACCCCCTAAATGGGTTTTCCTTGATACATTGTTAATATGTTTCTAAATTACAAAAGCTTCAAAGATACAAATATTCAGAATTTCAAGGAAGTTGTCATTGTTTTTTTGAGCCAATCTTCTTCCATAATTTAAAAAAAAAATTTATTTATTTGCAAGGAGAAAGAGACAGAAGGGAGAGAGGAGAGAATGGGTGTGCTAGGGTCTCTAGCCACTGCAAACAAACTCCAGATGCATGCACCACTTTGTGCATCTGGCTTTATGTGGGTACTGTGGAATCAAACACAGATTGCTAGGCTTTGTAGGCAAGTGTCTCAATTGCTGAGCCATCTCTCCAGCCCTAAAAATATTGTTTAATACTTTTTTTTAAAGGTAGAGTCTCTAGCCCAGGCTTGCATGGAATTCACTATGTATTCTCAGGGTGGCCTTGAACTCATGGAGATCTTCCTACCTCTGCCTCCTAAAGTGCTGGGATTAAAGGCATGCACCAAGATGCCTGACTGTTTAATACTTTTTTATTAATTTATTTTCTTTTATTGTTAAATAGAAACTTTGTATGGACACATCATGTGTGAACACCATCACTTCCCTCCTCCCTGCTGGGGAGCTTGTCGGTGGGATTGCTGGTATTCCCCTTAGGGTTGTAGGGGTTGTAGGTTATAAGATGTGAGATCATCAGTCAGTCATTATATAAGAGGGTTGTTCAGTACTTTCAATTATTTATTTGCAAGGAGAGGGTGGGGGAGAGAGAATGGGCCCATCAGGGCCTCCTGCAACTGTAAACAAACTAGATACATGGGTACTGGGGAATCAAATCCAAATCCAGGCTATCATATATATTTATATATATATATATTATATATTTATATATATTATTATATTATATTATATATTATTATATATTATATTTATATATATTATATTATATATTATATATTTATTTATTCATTTGCAAGCAGAGAGAGAGAGAGAAAAAAAATAAATGGGTACACCAGGCACTGGGGAATCAAAGCAGGATTAGTTTGGTTTTGCAGGAAAGTACCTTAACTGCTAAGCTATTCCTCCAGTCCCCCCCTTTTAATATTTATTTATTTATTTGAGACAGAAACAGGGAGGGAGAGAGAGAGAAAGAATGGGTGTGTCAGAGCCTCTAGCTTCTGCAAACAAATTCCAGATGCATGACCCACCTTGTGCATCTGGCTTACATGGGTCCTGGGGAATTGAACCTGGGTTCTTGGGCTTTGCAAGCAAATACCTTAACTGCTAAGCCATCCCTCCATCCTCTCCCCACCCTTTTTGAGGTAGGGTCTGACTCCAGCCCAAGCTGACCTGGAACTCACTCTATAGTTCCAGGCTGGTCTTGAACTTGCAGTGATCTTCCTACCTCTTTCTCTTGAGTGCTGGGGTGAAAGGTATGTGCCACTACACTCAGCTACATATTTTACTCTAGCCCAGGCTAACTTGGAACTCACTCTGTAGCCCAGGCTGGCCTCAAATTCATGGTAAGCTTCCTACCTCAGCCTCCCAAGTGCTGGAATTAAAAGCATGCACCATCACACCAGGTTCAATTTTTTCCATAATGTAATGGAGAACTTTGTGTCCACAGCGAATCATAAACTACTTTAAGTAGCTGCTGAATGACGGAGGCAGGATTGGAGTCCAAGTTTTCTAACTCACAACTGAAGTTCTTCCTTCTGCACTGTATATAATGACAGAGAAATTAAAGATCCTCCCCCCTTGGGATCTTACTATGTATATGGATCAGGCTGGCCTCAGACTCTCCATCTATCTACCTGCTACTGAGTATTGGGATTATAGGCATGTGCTATAAAAAATGTTAAATTTTGCCAGTGGTGGTGGTGCATGCCTTTAATCCCAGCACTGTGAGTTCTAGGCCATCCTGAGATTACATAGTGAATTCTAGGTCAGCCTTGGCTCAAAAAAACAAAACAAAACAAATTATAATTTTAATCAACCTGTAATCAAAGTATGTAGTTATACACACAAACAACTTTGCTAGCTTTTTGTTTGTTTGTTTTGTTTTTCCAAGGTAGAGTCTCACTATGTAGTCTTAGGGTGGCCTTGAATTTATAGGATCCTCCTACCTCTGCTTCCCAAATGCAGGGATTAAAGGCATGCACTACCACGCCCGGCTCAAATTTTGTTGTTTTGACAATATGATGGGATTAAGGAAAAGGGATGTGTGCTGTGCTTGCAGATATTAAACACACAATACAGCAAGAATATGTGAATTGTTCATAGACTACAGAAATACAAAAATGTGTAGCTAGTGCCAGGGAATCAAATAGAAAACCAAAAGGCATGGAGCGTATGACAAAGATGACATTTTAAGTCAGCGTGGGACACAGAGATACTTGCTCATTCATGTTTATTGCTGCTGTGTTCATACAACTAGCAAATGGAACCAGCCTAGATGCCTTTCAACTGATGAATAAGTAATGAAGATGCGGTATAATTATACTATAGAGTTTTATTCAGGTAAAAATCATGAAATTATGGCTAGGTGCACAATTTAATTCCAGCACTTGGGAGGCAAAGGTAGGAGGAGCATTGTGAATTTGAGGCCTGCCTGGGACTACAGAGTGTGTTCCAGGTCAGCCTGGGGGCTAGAGTGAGACCTGCCTTGAAACATACCAAAACAAACAAACAAACAAACAAAACAAAACATATATTTATTTATTTGCTAGCAGAGAGATAGAGACGGAGAGAAACTATAGAGGATCCAGGGCTACTTGTCACTATGAAGAACTCCAGACGTATGCATCGCATCATTGTGTACATCTGGCTTTATGTGGGTCCTGGGGAATTAAACTGGGCCAGCAGGCTTTGTAAGCAAGGGCCTTTAACTAGTGAGCCATATCCCCAGCCCCTATAATAACTTTAAATTCACACCAAAACCCACACTATAATCACATTGTGTACATGTATCAAATTATCAAGCAAATATGTGTAATTGTTACATGCCAATAAGAAAAAAGTACCTAATATAAATTAAATTGAAATGGAAAGCACATTTATAGGCCATTAGTAAAAGCCTCACTGTAATAGAAACTCCACTGGGTGGAGGTCTTATTGAGCGTTAAATACGCAAAGCACTTTGTACACACTCTTACAAGGGAGTGACTCTTGGCTCCACTTTTAAAATAAAGGCATAGAGACACTGAGTGCTTAAGAAGTAACATGTGGGCTGGAGAGATGGCTTAGTTGTTAAGGCACTTCTTGCCTGCCAAGCCAAAGGATGCAGGTTCAATTCCCCAAGTCCCACATAGCCAAATGCACAAGGTGGCCTATGCATCTGGAGTTCTTTTGCAGTGGCTTAGAGGCCCAGAATGCCCAGTCTATCTCTATCTGCCTCTTTCTCTCTCTCAAATAAGTAAATAAACAAGACTTTAGAAAAAGAAGTAACATGCCCAGGGCATCATTAATAAGGAGAATGATAGAGATTTGAACACAGATCCTTCTGAGTTCCAAGCTTTCTTTTCATGTTATCTTCTACTGACTCTTCTAACTCAGTCTAACAGAGCATACTTCAAACTGCAAAGCAGGCCAAGGACACAATGAAGCAATTCACATACAAAAAAGGCCTATAAAGGCCTGGAGAGATGGATTAGTGGTTAAGGTGCTTACCAGTGTAGCCTAAGGATCCAGGTTCGATTCCCCAGGACCCTTGTAAAGCCAGATGCACAAGGTGGCACATACTACTGGAGTCTGTTTGTAGTGGTTAAAGGCCCTGGCGCACCCATTCTCTTTCTCTCTGCCCCCCCTTCCTCTCACTCTTTTCAAGATAAGGTCTCACTCTAGCCCAGGCTGACCTAGAATTTACTCTGTGGTCTCAGCGTGGCCTTGAACTCACAGTGATCCTCCTACCTCTGCCTCCCAAGTGCTGGGATTAAAGGTGTGTGCCACCATGCCCTGCCATTCTCTCTCTCTTAAGTAAATTAAATAAACAATATTTTAAAAAAATGCCTATAGGATTGGAGAGATGGCTCAGCAATTAAGACATTTGCCTGCAAAGCCTAAGGACCCAGGTTGGATTCCCCAGAACCCACATATAGCCAGATGCATAAAGTGGCACATTCATTTGGAGTCTGTTTGCAGTGGCTAGAGGTCCTGGTGCATCCATTCCCCTACCCTCTCCTTGCAAATAAATAAATACATAAAAAATTTTTAAAAGGCATATAAGGCAGGTATGGTGGTGCATACCTTTATTCCCAGAACTTGGGAGGCAGAGGTAGGAGGACTGCTGTGAGTTCAAGGCCACCCTGAGACTACATGAGACCACATAGTAAATTCCAGGTCAACCTGGGCAGAGGGAAACCCTACCTTGAAAAACAACAACAAAATAAAAACAGTCCTACAGCCAGGCCAAATGAGCCAATGGGTGCAATAGTGGCACATCTGTCATGGTGGAAACAACCTGCCCTCTAATTGGACTAGAGGTCTGCTCCATGGGAGGGACTACATCCCTGATACTGAAAACTTAAAACAGGGGTAGTCATGAGCCCTAGGGGTGTTAACATCTGCTACTGTCTGGCTAAATGTATATACTATGCTCATCAAACTGCCCAATAAGCACTTCTCTTTAATAATCATACCCTTATATTAATGCTACTCTCACTTTTGGTAGAGAATCTTCTTTTCAGATGTCAGTGACCTTGGGACGACTCAGAAGGTGCTGGAAAGAAGTGACAGGAGTGCACAGTATTGTAATATATCACACCTTCCAAGGCTTAGGGTCTAATGCGGAAGAGGTGGCAGAAAGAATGTAAGAGCCAAAGGAAGGGTAGGACTCCTTACAATGTGCTCCTCCAGACACAAAATGGCCTGGATATCCATGACCTCACAGTGCCTGACACTACCTACACAAGACCATCATAGGAGGAGGAAAAAATCATGACATCAGAATAAAAGAGAGACTGATTGAGATGGGGAGGGGATATGATCAAGAATGGAGTTTCAAAGGGGAAAGTGGGGGAGGGAGGGTATTACCATGGTATATTTTTTATAATCATGGAAGTTGTTACTAAAAATTTGAAAAAAAAGAAAATAAAATATTAATAAAAATAAAAATAGAAACAGGCCTAGAAACACTTAATGAGCCATTTAAGCTGGTCGACTTCAATAGTACTACAATATACAATAAGATTTCTCTCCCTACCAAACTGGCAAAACCTATCTTAAAATCTCAGCATCTAAACTGGGCATGGCAACACACGCCTTTAATCCCAGCACTCAGGAGGCCGGGGTAGAAGGACTGCTGTGTGAGGCCACCCTGAAACTACATAGTGAATTTCAGGCCAGCCTTGTCTAGAGGGAGATCCTACCTTGAAAAACTGAAAAAACAAAAAACCTCAACATGTTGTTTCAGCAAAGCTCAGGAAAAGGGTTAGCTTGGGCCACGGTCACAAATGAGTTCCGGGCCAGTCTGGGCTATTAAGCAAGATTCAATAACAGCAGCAAACCTGAACCAAAACAAACACCCCCCCCCAAAAAAAAATCTTTTTTTTTTCCTTACAATTGTTATTAAAATATCATGATGGGGCTGGAGAAATGGCTCAACAGTTAAAGGTGCTTACTTGCAAAAGCCCAGGTTCTTCCCCAGTGACCACGTAAAGCCAGACACACAAAGAGGCACATGTGTCTGGAGTTCATTTTCAGTAGCAGGAAGCCCTGGTGGGCCAATCACTCCTCTGCTTTCAAATAAATAAATATTTTAAGAAAACGAATGATATTGAATTAGAAGAATACTAATTTAGGAGTATGATATTTAACTCTCATTATTTCTTCTTAAATGTTCCAAGCTCCATTTTACATTGGAATTAAAAACAAGAATGTGTTTGTGGAATGCAAGCCAGATAGAAAAATAAGGTAGATTTCTATATTATAAGGAAACTGATAACTAGTCCAAATAGAAGGAAGGTGTCTCCCCCAAAACTGACCCCCTTCAAAATTGACCACCTTTCAATATTTAAGTCTATAAGAAGGCTCACAAAGACTTCATGCAGAGAGGCTGAGTTGCTTTTACAAGATAGGGTCTCCCTTTACCCAGGCTTACCTGGAACTCACTCTGTCACTGACCTCCAGGGCTCGTTCTGCCTGCACTGAGATTAAAGATGTGCACCACCACCGCTGGCTTCAGAAGTGGCTGTCTTTGGAGGAAACTTTATTTTTATTTATTTCTCAGAGAGAGAGAGAGAGAATGGGTGCACCAGGGCCTTCAGCCACATGTGCCCGCTTGTGTGGGTCCTGGGGAATTGAACTGAGGTCCTTTGGCTTTGTAGGCAAATGCTTTAACCGCTAAGCCAACTCTCCAGCCCTATCTCTTTTTTTTTTTTCTAAAGCAGAGAAAGACAGAGGAAAGAGAAAGAGAGAGAGAGAGGGAGAGAGAGAGAACAAGCTCACTAGGACCCCTAGCCACTACCAATGAACTCCTGAAGCCAGGTCATTAGGCTTTGCAGTCAAACACCTTAACCACTGTGCAATCTCTGCACACCCCTAATTTCTGTCTTTTGTGTTATGTAGTATTAATTTTTTTAACTTGTAAATAAAGTTGTTTCATTTGGAAGATTCTTCCAACACAACTGATTTCTATTTTGTTTTTCTTTTTTGTTTTTTTGAGGTAGGGTCTCATTGTAGTCCAGGCTGACCTATAATTCACTATGGAGTCTCAGGGTGGCCTCAAACTCATGGCGATCCACCTACCTCTGCCCCTCAAGTGCTGAGATTAAAGGCATGTGCCACCATACCTGGCTTGATTTCTATTTTTTTTTGGTTTTCCAAGGTAGGGTCTCACTCTAGCTCAGGCTGATCTGGAATTCACTATGTAGTCTCAGGCTGGCCTCAAACTCTTAGCAATCCTCCTACCTCTGCCTCCCGTGTGCTGAGATTAAAGGTGTGCGCCACCACGCCTGGCTACTATTTTTTATTTTTTTTATAAAGGGAATGGGCACACCAGGGCCTCCAACCGCTGCAAACAAAGCACCACCTTGTACATCTGGCTCATGTGATTCTTGGGGAATTGAACCTGGGCCTTTCTTTGTAGGCCAGCACCTTAACCCCTAAGCTATCTGTCTAGGCCTTGATTTCTAATTTTAAAACATTTAACAAGTAAGAACTACCACATATGTATTTCTCTAGTGTAAATGTATAGACTATCCACAATATAACCAACATGATTTATACTCAACAGTAAAAAGCTATAGGCATTCCTTTTACAAGCAGAATATCCTACTGTGTTAACATCATTACATGGAATTGTGTTGCAAGATATTCTGGTCAATGTAATAAGACATGAATCAGATATAACAGATTTAATCACTATATAGAAAAGTTGGGCTGGGGAGATGGCTTAGGGGTTAAGGCGCATGCCTATGAAGCCTAAAGATCCAGGTTTGACTCACCAGGTCCCACATAAGCCAGATGCACATGGTGGCACATGCATCTAGTGTTAATTTATAGTGGCTACAGCCCCTGGCATGCCCATTCTCACTCATTCTCCCACCCCCCATCTCTAATAAATAAATAAAAATAAAATCTTTTTTAAACAGTCAACATTACCACTAACTATTGGCCACATCATAAACTAGAAACCCCCTCAAATTAACAGAAAATTGTATTAAAGAGAAATCGAATAGTAATAGCCATTATTTCTTGAAACGTGTATGCCAAACACTAGATACAGCAGAGCTGGAGTTGAAACCCAGGTGGTGCCTGCCTGCAATCTCAGCACCTGGAAGGCTGAGGCAGAAGAATCCTGAGTACAAGGTTAGCCTAGGCTACAGAGCAAGGCCCCATAGACACACACACAAGTACATGCTTGCGCATACGTACACATTTGCTTTGCTTTAGAAAGTGGACAGCTATTCTTACACATTCACAAACATACATCCTCATATAAAGTCAATGTCCATTAAAAAATACAATTTTTCAGCTGGGTGTGGTGATGCATTCCTTTAATCCCAGCACTTGGAAGGCAGAGGTAGGAAGATCACCGTGAGTTTGAGGCCACCCTGAGACTACATAGTGAATTTCGGGTCAGCCTGGACTAGAGTGAAACCCTACCTCAAAACAAAACAAAACAAAACAAAACAAAACAAAACAAAACAAAACAAAACAAAAACCCCAAAAACAAATAAGACAAGTTTTCAAGCTTCATTCACTAAGCAACAAATTTAATAAGGTTTATGTGTGACCATTAAATGAAAAGCAAACACACATGTGTATTATATATGTGTGTGTGCATGTGTATATGTGTGTGCATACATGTGTGTGCATGTGAAGAAGGGAGGTGACAGAAGACTGAGACGTGAAGAATGAAATTTGTTGTTTTTTGAGGTAGAATCTCACTTTAGCCCAGGCTGACCTGGAATTCACTGTGTACTCTCAGGGTGGCCTTGAATTTACGGTAATCTTCCTACCTCTGCCTTCCAAGTGCTGGGATTGAAAACATGTGCCACCATGCCTGGAAAAATTTTGTTTTTAAAGTGTCCATTCTGGAGCTGGGCATGGTGGCACACACCTTTAATCCCAGCACTTGGGAGGCAGAGCTAGGAGGATCGCCATGAGTTCAAGTTCACCCTGAGACTACACAGTGAATTCCAGGTTAGTCTGGGCTAGAGCGAGACCCTACCTTGAAAAAAAAACCCAAAAAATAATAAAATAAAATAAAACAAAATGGCTGCTCTGGCTGCTGAAGAGATGGCTGAGCGGTTGAAGGCACTCGCTTGCAAAGCCGGATGGCTCGTGTTCAATCCCCCAGCACCCACATAAAGCCAGATAGATAAAGTGGCACATGCCTCTGGAGTTTGTATGCAATGGGAAGAGGCCCTGGCACACCCATTCTCTCTCCCTCCTTGCAAATAAATAATACAATATTTTTTTTTAAGTTTAAAAAAGAAAAAGCCAGGCGTTGCTTACCTGCGAAGCTTAAGGACCCAGGTTCAATTCCCCAGGACCCACATAAGCCATATGCACAAGGTGGCACATGCATCTGGAGTTCCTTTGCAGTGGCTAAAGGACCTGGTGTGCCCATCCTCTCTTTCTCTCTCAAATAAATAAATGAAATATTTTAAAGTTTTAAATATGTGTTTATTTGAGAGACAGAATGAAGCAGGCAGAGACAGTGAGCGGGAGTGTGACGGGGCCTCCGGCCGCTACACACAAAGTGCAGACGCATGCGCATGCACCGCTTTGTGCAGTTGAAGTGCAGACGCATGCGCATGCACCGCTTTGTGCAGTTGAAGTGCAGACGCATGCGCATGCACCGCTTTGTGCAGTTGAAGTGCAGACGCATGCGCATGCACGGCTTTGTGCAGTTGAAGTGCAGACGCATGCGCATGCACCGCTTTCTGCACTTGACTTTACAGGAGGGCTGAGGAACCGAACCCAGGCTAGGCTTTCAGTTTCTCATGGAAGCATCTTTTTTTTTTTTTTTTTGGAGGTAGGGTCTCCCTCTAGCCCAGGCTGACCTGGAATCCACTACGTAGTCTCAGGGTGGCCTCGAACTCCCAGTGATTCCCCTACCTCAGCCTCCCAGTACCCTTGTGGGGCCAGATGCAAAGGGTAGTGCATGCATCTGGAGTTTCTTTGCAGTGGCTCTGAGCCCTGGCGCTCATTCTCTCTCTATCTGCCACTCTGTTTCTCTCTCTCTCTCTCTCTCTTTCTCAAATAAATTTAAAAAATGAAAATGTTAGTTTTGCTGGGCATGGTGGCACACCTTTAATCCTAGCACTCGGGAGGCAGGGGTAGGAGGATTGTCATGACTTCAAGGCCACCCTGAGACCACATAGTTAATTCCAGGTCAGCCTGGGTAGAGTGAGACACTTCCTCGGAAAAAGGAAAAGTCAGTTTTATTTTCCCTCCAGTTCAAGTACCAATCTACTGTAAACAACATGTACAATGACTCAAAATTGTTTGGAAATCCTTTTAACCATTATAATTCAGATTTTTATCAAATCTCTTATTCTAATAAATAGTCTGTCTGGTTAAGTCAAAACAAAGAACAAAATGATGTTGTTTATTGGAAAATAGATGCATCTACAAATCATATTTAGAAAAATAAGCCAGATTCAGAAAGACTGGTATTGTGTGTTTTATTTGTAGATCCTACGTGACTATAGATTCATGAAGCTTTTTAAATATGTGCCATGAACTGGAGAGATTTCTTAGCAAATTTGTCACTTGCCTGCAAAGCTAAAGGACCCATGTTCAATTTCCCAGGACCCACATAAGCCAGATGCATGAGATACACAAAGTAGCATATGCATCTGAAGTTCCTTTGCAAGGGCTGGAGGCCTTGGTGTGCCATTTTTCTCTCTCCCTGTCTGTCTGCCTCACTATCTGTCTCTCTCTGAAATAAATAAATAAATAATAAAATAAAAATATGTGAAAAAAAAAAAAAGCCAGGCATGGTAGTGCACTCCTTTAATCCCAGCACTTGGGAGGAAGAGGTAGGAAGATCACTGTGAGTTTGAGGCCACCCTGAGTCTACGTACTGAATTCCCCATCAGCCTGGGCTAGAGTGAGACCCCACCTCAAAAACAAAACAAAACAAAACAAAACAAAACAAGAAACTCCCCAAAATAAAGTAAAATAAAATTGGGTTAGAGAGATATCTTAGTGGTTAAGGTTCCTGCCTATAAAGCCAAAAGACCCAGGTTTGATTCCACAGGACCCCAAGTAAAACCAGATGCACAAAGTGCCGCATACTTCTGGAGTTCATTTGCAGTGGCTAGAGGCCCTGGTGTATTCATTCTCTCTATTTGTCCATCTCTCTCTCTATCTCTCAAATAAGTAAATAATAAAATACAAAAATTAAGAAGAAAAAAATCTATGTTTAAAACAAGCCAGGAGTGGTGGTGCATGCCTTTAATCCCAACACTCGGGAGGCAGAGGTAAGAGGAGCACTGTGAGTTCGAGGCCACTCTGAGACTACTTAATGAATTCCAGGTCAGCTTGGGGGCTAGAGTGAGACCCTACCTCAAAAAAAAAAAAAAGAGAGAGAGAGAGAGAAGGTAATTGAGATAAAAATGTATGGTATACATGTATGAAACTGTCAAAATTTAAAACAAATCATAAATATTGAATGTAATGGTGAAAATTGTAATTACAAAATTAAAATGCTTAAAAAAATAGTGCTGTGTGTGGTGGCATTCACCATTAATCTTACATTTAGGAGGCAGAGGTAGGAGGATTGCTGTGAGTTCAAGGCCACCCTGAGACTCCATAGTGAATTCCAGGTCAGCCTGGGCTAGAGTGAGACCTTACCTCAAAAAACCAACCAGCCAACCAAACAACCACCCAAACAAACAAAAAACTATATGATGAATGCAATTCAAATCAAAATTTTAACTAGCTGGGCGTGGTGGTGCATGCCTTTAATCCCAGCACTCAGAAGGCAGAGGTATGAGGATCACTGTGAGTTTGAGGTCAGCCTAAGACTACATAGTGAATTCCAGGTCAGCTAGAGTGAGACCCCTACCTCAAAAAACCAAAAACAAACAAAACAGAGCAAAAAAAAAAAAAAAAAAATCCCTTAATTGGCTGAAATATTTTTAAAATAAATTTTGCGCTTGCCTGTAAAGCCCAAGGACACAGGTTCAATTCTCCAGTACCCACCTAAACCAGATGTACATGGTGGCACATGTGTCTGGAGTTTGTTTGCAGTGGCTAGAGGCTCTGGCATGCCCATTCTCTTTCTGTCTCTATCTGCTTCTTTCTTTCTATCTCTTTCAAATAAATAAATAAAACATTTTAAAAAATTAAATAAAAATTAAAAATTTTATTTATTCATTTGCAAGCAAAGAAAGATAAGGAGAAGAGAGACAGAAACAGCAAATGAACTCCAGATGCATGTTCCACTTTGTGCATACTAGGGAATTGAACCCAGGTCCTTAGGCTTTGTAGACAAGTGCCTTAACCACTGAGTATCTTTCTAGTCCCATTAAGTAAAATTTTGAGGGCTGGAGAGATGGCTCAGCGGTTCAAGTACTTGCAACGCCTGACAGCCCAGGTTCAATTCCCCAGTATCATGTAAAGCCATATGAACAAGGTAGTGCAGGTCTCCCTCTCTCTCTCTTTCTCTCTCTCTCTCTCTCTCTCTCATTCTCTGTTTCTCTCTCTCTTCCTTATCTCTCCTTGCAAATAAATAAAAATATTAAAAAATTGTTTTGAACTAGGGAGATAGCTCATAGCTCAGTGACTAAAGGTACTTGCTTACAAGACCTGCTGGCCCAGGATCAATTCCCCAGTACACACATAAAACTGGCCACCTAAAGTGGTGTATGTGTCTGGAGTTCTTATACACTGGCAAGAAGCCCTGGCATACCCATACTCACTCTTACTCTTTTTGTCTCAAATAAATTATATATATATATATATATATATATATTTTTTTTTTTTTGGTTTTTCGAGGCAGGGTCTCACTCTAGCTCAGGCTGACCTGGAATTCACACTATGGTGTCTCAGGGTGGCCTCGAACTCATGGTGATCCTCCTACCTCTGCCTCCCAAGTGTTGGGATTAAAGGTGTGTGCCACCACGCCCGGCTAATATTTTTTTCTACTGAACAATTGGTAGAATAAACTTTATTGGTTCTACATTAAACTACATTCTTCACTTTTTTTTTTTCTGAGGTAGGGTCTTACTGTAGCTCAGGCTGGTCTCAAACTCTTGGCAATCCTCCTACTTCTGCCTCCCAAGTGCTGGGATTAAAGGTGTACCACTATGCCCAGTTTTTCATTTTTCATATTCCTTTTTTTTTTTTTTTTTTTTTGGTTTTTCGAGATAGGGTCTCACTCTAGCTCAGGCTGGCCTTGAACTCAGGGCAACCCTCCTATCTCTGCCTCCCCCCCACCAGTGCTGGGATTTAAGGCATGCACCACCACGCCCAGCTTCATTCTTCACATTCTTGACAATTGTCGGATACTTGTTTCATTCTGTAAATGTATTTCCAATAGCTTATTTTTGTGATTAAAACAAACACCACCAAAAGTCATTCATTTCTAATTTAGAGCCTATTGGAATTACAAGTCATGGGGCTAGAGAATTTTCCATCTGTTCAATGAACTTCCCTTTAATCTTTTTTTTTTTTTTTTTTTTCCGAGATAGGGTCTCGCTCTAGCCCCGGCTGGAATTCACTATGGAGTCTCAGGGTGGCCTTGAACTCACAGTGATCCTCTGCCTCCCGAGTGCTGGGATTAAAGGCATGCGCCACCATGCCTGGCTTTCCCTCTAATCTTGATGCGTTCAGTACTCTTAAGCTACTAGTTCTTCTGTTTTCAAATAAGTATTTTTAAAAATAAATTTTGTGGGCTGGAGAGATGGCTTAACAGTTAAGGTGCTTGCCTGAGAAGCCCAAGGATCCAGGTGTGATTCCCCAATACCCATGTAAGCTAGACATACAAGATGGCACATGTGTCTGGAGTTCATTTACAGTGGCTGGAAGCTCTGGTGTGTGCTCATTCTTTTCTTTCTCTCTCTCTCTCTCTCTGCCTGTTTTTTCTCTCTCTCTTAAATACATAAATAAATATTTAAAAAAAATAAAAGATGATAAATTTTGCTAGAGGGCAGGGTGTGGTTCCCACCTGTAATCCAAGCAGGCACTCAAGAGGTTGGGGCAGGACATTCAAGGGCAGTCTGATGGGAGACCTGTCTAAAAAAACAGAGACAATTTTAAACTATAATCTGGAAGCTGGGAGATGGCGCAGAGGGTTAAGGCACTTGCTTTCAAAGCCTGCCTGCTCCAGTTTAACTTCCACAGTACCCGTGTAAAGCCAGCTCAGCCTGGACTAGAGTGAGACCCCACCTAGAAAAACGAACTAAATAAATAGGAACCCGGCTGGAGAGATGACTTAGCATTTAAGGCACTTGTCTGCAAAGCCAAAGGACCCACGTTACATTCCCCAGTCCCCACGTAAAGCCAGATGCACAAGGTGGCCCATGCGCCTGGAGGTTGCAGTGGCTAGAGGCCCTGGCGGGCCCATGCTCTCCCTCCCCCTGTGAAATAAATAAGAAATATTAAAAAAAAATAAAGGGATAGGAACCATGCAAGAACAACCACAGGATATTTGCAGTGACAACTATTAGAATGGCTACTACCAAAGCCACCAGAAAGAGCGTGTGGGCAAGGGTGTGCAGGACGGGCTTCCTCCGTGCTGCTGCGGAGGGTGAGAGCGGCATAGGCTCTATGGAAAACACTATGGCAGCTCCCCACCCCCCAAGAAATTAAAAGTCGGATTGTCATATGATTTAACAATGATACTTCTAGGTATGCACCCTAAAAATTAAAAGCAGTAGCTCAAAGGTGGAAATAACTCGAGGGTTCATGGATGGATGAATAGGTTTAAAACGTGTACTGTATACTTAGTATGGGACTTAGGAAGTCAGGACACTGGTTGGGGACGTAGCTCACCTGAGGAGCATGTGGCTAGCAGGTTGAAGGTCCTAGGTTTGATCCCAACTACACACACACACACACACACACACACACACACACACACACCACACACGCACACCACACACACACACGCACACACCACACGGACAGACGTAATGACGTACTACAGGTTGATGAGCCTTGAGGACATTACGTGTGCTAAATGAAATGAGCCAGTTAGAAAAGGACAAATAGTGCCCGATTCTACTTACATGAGCTCCCTCGAGCAGGGACCAGGATCAGGAATTGGAAGCTGGTGAGTCATGGCACAGCTTCAGCTTGGGAAGATGAAAAGGACTGCGGAGCTGGATGGTGGTTGCACAACAGAGCGTGCCCTCCATGCCATTGACCCCACACTCAGAAACAGTTCAGGCAGAGCCGGGCGTGGGGGCGCACGCCTTTAGTCCCAGCACTCAGGAGGCAGAGGTAAGAGGATCACCCAGTTCGAGGCCACCCTGAGAATACAGTGAATTCCAGCTCAGCCTAGGCTAGATTGAGACCCTACCTCAAAAAAAAAAAAAAAAAAAAAAAGACAAAAACAAAAACTATAGCCGGGCGTGTTGGCACATGCCTTCAATCCCAGCCCTTGGGAGGCAGAGGTAGGAGGAGCACCATAAGTTCAAGGCTACCCTGAGACTACATAGTAAACCCCAGGTCAGCCTGGACCAGAGTGAGACCCTACCTTGAAGAAAAAACAAAACAAAACAAAACAAAGCTAAGGCAGTAAAAGTTGATATAATGTGTACCTTACCATGCTAACAATTTAAACACAACGGCTGTCGGTGAGTGCGGAGGGCAGGGCAGAGCCACTGGCTGTTTTCCTCAAAGACACAGATCGTCCTTTGGAACATCCCAGGGACACCTCGGGCTGCACAAACCGGGTGTCCCCTGGCTGCAGCCAGTTCTAGGGTACCTGGGTGAGGACAAGGCCACGCCGACTTCTTAGGCTTCTATGAGTCAAGACAAAGAACAGGGGATCTGGCAGGAAACGGAATGCCTGGACCGTAAAACCCTTCCTTATCGCTGGCTGTCTCCCCAGCTTAGAGCTCTTTACCCACGGCGTTTACAAGGGCAAAGTTCTTGGCTCTCGGAGCTCCTGGGCTTCGGCTCGTCTGGTGTGGAAAGACTTCCCTCAAGGGCCAGGGAGCACACTCGAGGGGCTTTCTGGGGAGGGTGGGAGATACGCTCCCATGTCATCAATTAAAGGGCAAAACGAGGCACGGCTGAGACATCTAATCCGGAGAACTTGGCTGAGCTGCCGTCCTTGTAACATGCCTGAAGAAGTCACTTGTTCTTTTTATTTTTTATTTTTATTTATTTGAGAGTGACAGAGAGAGAAAGAGGGAGGGAGGGAGAGAGAGACAGAGAGAGAGAAAGAGGGAGAGAAAGGACATGCCAGGGCCTCCAGCCACTGCAAACGAACTCCAGATGCGTGCGCCCCCTTGTGCATCTGGCTAACGTGGGTCCTGGGGAGTCAAGCCCCGAACCAGGGTCCTTAGGCTTCACAGGCAAACGCTTAACCGCTAAGCCATCTCTCTAGCCCAGAAGTCGTTTGTTCTTAAGTGAGTCCTGAACTGTTCAACTCCGCCAGGGTCCTTTGTCTTACAAAGATAGGAGCACACTTCCTCTTTAAACCGGGGGCCGGGGGCTCTCTGAGGCTCTCTTCCAGTCTTCTCAAGGCTCCCTGGCCACCTACTGGATTTTTTCAGTGCCAGAGCCGAGCAGAAAAAGAGCAATGCTGTACCCTTGTTCAAAGGAAAGCGAGGAGAGTAGCAGACTGGAGGCTAGACAGGCTTTATTATCCAGTCCCCACGGGGATTTGCAAGAGAATAGCCCAGACACTGTGACTACCCTTTCCTCCAAGCAAAAGCCAATTATTTTTCCTACCTAAGGAGTTCAGCAGAAGTGTGCAGTATAAAAGCACCTATGGCATCTTTGTCTTGGGCGAAGGAGGGAAAAGAAAAGGGGACACTATTAAAGTCACTTGCTTATGTGGGCTGAGTAAATACAGTGACTTGCTTTATATATATATACATATATATGTATATACACACACATATATAAAAGGATTAGCAGCTGCTTTCACTTTCTAATGAACAACTCCAGTCTCTCAATGAGTTCTGTGGAAGGCATTTAATTTAAACCAAAGTTGTTTTGATTCATAGAGAAAGATGTTGAGGTCCTCCTTCCTCACTTTTTTTTTAAACACCCACATTGTGTTAAATGTAAGTCTTTATTTATTTAATTTTTTTTTTTTTCCAGGTAGGGTTTCACTCTGGTCCAGGCTGACCTGGAATTCATTATGTAGTCTCAGGGTAGCCTCGAACTTATGGTGATCCTCCTACCTCTGCCTCCCGAGTGCTGGGATTAAAGGCATGTGCCACCACACCCAGCTAAATGTAACTCTTGAGATGAGTGAGGGAGCTAAGGAAAAAAAAAAAAAAGGAAGTCACTACTCAGGAGAGCAGTCTGAAAGCAAATGGTTTCTCACTCTCGGGCCAGAAAAGAAAAGCAGGTGCCAAGATGGGAGCCGGGGGCAGCTGCGGGCTGTGGGGTGCGCAACATGGTGGTGGCCATGTAACAAGGTCAAAATATTAGTTTTCCAAAACCAGACCCAAGTGTGGAAACTACTGGTAGGGTTAGGGACGGTGTCCTGGGTGCTAGTCCTTCTAAGCCCCGAAGGAGAAGGCTGTGGTGGGGGTGGGGGCCTCAGCGGCAGCCTGGGGCGAGGCAGGGTGAGACCTTGGGGAAAGATCTGAGTGCAGCCTACCACGTGTTTCAAGGGGAATGTAGGCTTCTGAGAGTTGATGTCCCTCGTCCAAGTTTTTTTTCTTTCTTTTTTTTTTTTTTCAAATTAAAAAAAAATTATTTGAGAGGGGGAAAGAGGCAGAGAGAGAGAAAGAAAGAAAGAGAGAGAGACACACACACAGAGTGGGTGCTTTAGGGCTTCCAGCCCCTCTAAATGAACTCCAGATGCATGTGCCACCTTGTGCATCTGGCTTACGTGGGTCCTGGGGAATCAAACCAAGGACCTTTGGCTTCACAGGCAAACACCTTAACCACTAAGCCATCTCTCCAGCCCCTAAGTTTCTTAAGGCTGGGCAAAGCTAGGACTCAGGAGTCCTGACCGCAGACTTCAGAGCTGAGTGGTCTTTGCACCATGTGGCATCTGAAGCACTGATGGGTCAGAAAGGGACCTGACAAGGCCATAGCAAGATGCCAAGTCACCTACCTTCTGTGTCATCAGGAGGGGTGGCATTGCGATAGAGTCCCTGACTTCTGCCAAATGCCAGGGTTTGGGGCTTCATCCTGTTCACTAGTCAAATGTGTGAGGACCAGAAGGCGAGGGCCCATCAGAGCCGGCAGGCAGCTACAGACCATCCCCCTGCCTCCCCTGTGCGCAGCTCTCTTGGGGTCTGGAACCTGCCACACACCTAGGAGGCTCCCTTTTATCTTGCAAGTAGAGCAGAGCATCTGTAGTGTCGGGATAGAGCCAGGGCCTTCTGGAATGTGCAAGCGCTTGACCATCGGGCCATATTCCCAGCCCTCATTCAGTCTCTCTCCCTCTCTGTCTCTGTCTCTCTTTCTCTTTCCACACATACACACACTTGCTACGTAGCTCAGCAGGCCTAGAACTTGTGATCCTCCTGCCTCAGCTTCCCAAATTCTGCCATTATAGTTGTGTGCACCATTCCTGGCTCCTCTGCTTTTCTTAACACTGATTATAGTGGGTTTCGGAGCAACAAAAATTGGCATTACCAACATTAGATGTGGAACAGGGAGTTGGGTAGAAATAAAAGCTTTGGTTTGACTTCAAGGCAAGTGGTGAGTCTACGGGATCTCATTTAACCCTGCAGCCACTCTCCTGGGCCGACAGGATGCACCATTTATGGAAGAGAGGTTTAGAGAGATTAAAGTCATCCAGGTCACAGAGTGAGCTTGTGTCACTCCAAAGTCCCTGCTCTTATCACTTTGTGGTAGACAGGGAAACAACATAGTACCAATGTCCAGAAACCACAGCAGAGGAGGCCTCCTATCAACGTGGCCTCTGTTTGGAATACTGATTTTGACTGGTCTTCCAAAAGGGGGTTGTCATTAAAACAGGTCACCGAGGCTAACTTTGTCCAGACAACCTTGAAGGGCAGCTGGACACCTCCTCCCCTGTGTGAATGCCTCACCTTGAGGACGGGAAGAAAAGCCACCAGGATGCAAAATCCAAGCTTCGTGGGTTGTCTGAGATGGTAGAAAGGGCCAGTTCACCACTGCCAACACTTAGCTGTCAACACCTGGCTGGAGTTGCCAGTCTTCACCCTCCCAACTGCTCTCCAGGCTGTCGTTTGGCATGGTAGAGAAAGCGTTGATTTAAACGGTGGTGGGGAGTTTGCTAGAGGGTTCTGTGGAATGAAGGGGAGGACTGCCCTGAGCTGGGAGGGATCGTTTCCTGCAGGGCCTTCGATGTACCAAAACTTCACCACGCAAACAGAACAAAGGTTAGGGCAAGGTCGATACTCCGGGCGACAGGTCTGCAGCCAGGACACAGGAAGGCACTAAACACGGAGGAGCCCCTGGAAAGAAGTGGCCTAGGCACTGCGTGGCCAGAGAGAGGACCTGGTTAGCCAATTCTGGTCAAGAAGGAACTTGTCCCCCTCCCTCTCTCCCTTCCTTCTGTGACGCTGGGGGTGGAAGCTGGGATCTGGGCGTTTTTACCATGGATCCACGTCCACAGGCCTTTCTGTTCCTGTGACAGGGTGACTCCAAGTTGCCCAGACTGGTCTTCAACCTATTTTATCTCTATTTACTTATTTATATGAGAAAGAGAGGGAGGAGGGGAGAGAGAAAGGCAGAGAGAGCGAGAACGGGCACATCAGGGCCTCCAGCCACTGCAAACAAACTTCAGACCCGTGCGCCACCTTGTGCATCTGCTTACGTGGGCCCCGGGGAGTTGAACCTGGGTCCTTTGGCTTTGCAGGCAAGTGCCTTCACTGCTAAGCCATCTTTCCAGCCTGGTCTTCAGTTTGTAATTCCCCTGCTGAGCTTCCTGAGTACCTGGGGTTATAGGCCTGTACCACCAGGTTAGGTTCAGAACTTTTTATACTTGAGGGGCGGTGCATTCTAGGGAA
Organism: Jaculus jaculus; assembly: GCF_020740685.1. Taxonomy (NCBI): domain Eukaryota; kingdom Metazoa; phylum Chordata; class Mammalia; order Rodentia; family Dipodidae; genus Jaculus; species Jaculus jaculus. The sequence continues at coordinate 63,334,265 of NC_059118.1, forward strand.
CTGAGGACATGGCGCTCTGACATCTGAGAAATGGTTTTTCCTTTCTGACCATCTACCATCGCCAGCCCCTCTGCTGAAACTGCAGCCACCATGCCCATCCTCTTTCAAACAGAGGAGGGATGCCACTTGTATCTTAAGGCTCTGGCAACCAGAGGAGGATGAATCCACCCCCAGATGAACTTCATCTGTGAGTGTATGTTCACACAGGCACTCTCCATTTAGACATTTCTAGTCCCTTCTAGTTTACTTTTGAAAGCTACAGAAAGGTTCCAACTATATTTGGGGTCAATATGCAAGGTAGTAGCTACACTGAGCAAGACCCTAAGTCATTGTACCTTTTGGTGGGTGATGGGAAAATTTTTCCTGGAGGGAAGGGGAGGAAGGGGGGGAGGGGAGTGGTGGGGAGGGGAGGTGATGCAGAGGCAGGCCGGAGGAGGCTCCTGTGGGACCATAAAACCTAAGTGTGGGCAGTGCCATGGAACTTTGAGTGAATGACCAACACTTACTGACTTTGAACCTGGAGGCACTTCAGAGATTAGGTCCAAATTAAAATCACTCACAGGCCGGCAGGGCTGGCTCACGCCTTTAATCCCAACACTCAGGAGGCAGAAGTAGGAGGATCGCTGTGAGTTCGAGGCCAGCCTAGAACTACAGAGTGAGCTCCAGGTCAGCCTGAACTAGAGTGAGACCCGACCTTGAAATAACAACAAATCACTTACAAGCTGAGCATAGTAGGTCACTGAGGAGGCTGACGCAGGGGATTGCTGTGAGTTTGAGGCCAGCCTGGGCAACACTGTGAATTCCAGGCCAACCCGGGGCTAGAGTAAGACTGAATCTCAAAAAATAAATTCAGGCGCTGGAAGAAGTGACCGGAGTGCTCAGCACTGCAGTATCTCTATCACGCCTCCCAAGGCTCAGGGTCCATGGCTGAAGAGGTGGAGGAAAGAATGTAAGAGCCAAAGGAAGGGTATGACTCCTTACAAAGTGCTCCCTACAGATAAAAAATGGCCTGGATATCCATGACCTCATGGTGCCTGACACTACCTACACAAGACCATCATAATAGGAGGTAAAAGATAATGACATCAAAATAAAAGAGAGACTGATTGAGAGGGGGAGGGGATATGATGGAGAGTGGAGTTTCAAAGGGGAAAGTCGGGGGAGGGATATTGTTTACAACCAGGGAAGTTGTTAATTAAAAAGAAAAAGTAAATTCAGTGGTGCACGCCTTTAATCCCAGCACTCGGGAGGCAGAGGTAGGAGGACCGCCATGAGTTCGAGGCAACCCTGAGACTACATAGTGAATTCCAGATCAGCCTGGGCTAGAGTGAGACCCTACCTCAAAAAACAAAAACAAAGTAAATTCAATCAGTTACAGATAGAAGAAGGTCACCTCCAGAGACACTGCACAGTAGTTATCCTGGCAAAGACAAGTGATGTGAAATGTGAACTGGTGGTGGCAGCAATGATGGAACAAGGCACAGACCTCACTGGGGGGGTCTTCCCAGGCCTGGTATCATGCCCTCACGCCCCTCCTGGGGGCTGTCCTGGCTGAGCAGCTCCCTCTACCTTCCCAGCTGCATCCTTCCTGCGTTCAATCTGAGCCACACACACCCTTGTAGAAAATGTCCCTCAGATTCACCTGGCTGCTTTTGCAGTGAAGGATCCCCAACCTGGCTGTGGAGAGGGTTTCTTCACCATCGCTCTCTGACCTGTGTGAGAACACAGTCCAAAACACAGAGTGCCACAGAGGAGCGCCGCGTGGGTACTGCGCTCCATACAAAGGGTGTGGGGACTACTGAGTGTGAAACTCGACTGACTACCTCAAACAGAGACGCTGTAAAAGTGCACAAGTGGGGAAATGGGGAGATGGCTCAGCAGTCAAAGGTGCTTGCTTGCAAAGCTTACTGGCCTGGGTTTAATACTCCAGTGCCCACATAAAGCCAGATGCACAAAGTGGTGCATGCATCTGGAGTTTATTTGCAGTGGCTAGAGGCCCTGGTGCACTCATACTTTCTCTGCTTACAAAATAAATAAATAAATATTTATTTATTTATTTTGTTTTTTTGAGGTAGGGTCTCACTCTAGCCCAGGCTGACCTGGAATTCACTATGTAGTCTCAGGGTGGCCTCGAACTCATGGCGATCCTCCTACCTCTGCCTCCCAAGTACTGGGATTAAAGGCATGTGCCACCACGCCCGGCTCAAATAAATATTTCTATTAAATATTTTCTTAGGGCTGGAGAGATGGCTTAGCGGTTAAGTGCTTGCCTGTGAAGCCTAAGGACCCCGGTTCGAGGCTCGGTTCCCCAGGTCCCACGTTAGCCAGATGCACAAGGGGGCGCACGCGTCTAGAGTTCATTTGCAGAGGCTGGAAGCCCTGGCGCGCCCATTCTCTCTCACTCCCTCTATCTGTCTTTCTCTGTGTCTGTCGCTCTCAAATAAGTAAATAAATAATGAACAAAAAAAAAAATTTTAAATATTTCCTTAAAACTGCACAAATGCTGGTTTTTTTTGTTGCTTTTGTTTTGTTTTGTTTTCGAGGAAGGCTGAGCTGGAATTCACTATGCAGTGTCAGGGTGACCTTGATTTCACAGTGATCCTTCTACCTCTGTCTCCTGAGAGCTGAGCTGGGATTAAAGGTGTGCACCACCACGTCCAACTCCTTTGGTGTTTTCAAGGACCTCCATCTCTAGCTCAGGCTGACCTGGAATTCACTATGTAGTGTCAGGGTGGCCTCGAGCTCACAATGATCCACCTACCTCTGCCTTCTGAATGCTGCTGGGATTAAAATTTTGTGCCACCACGTCCATCTGGCTCAAATGCTGTTTTTTTGTTTTTTGTTTTTTTTTGTTTTTTTTGAGGTAGGGTCTCACTCTAGCCCAGGCTGACCTGGAATTCGCTCTGTATTCTCAGGGTGGCCTCGAACTCATGGCAATCCTCCTACCTCTGCCTCCCGAGTGTTGGGATTAAAGGCGTGCACCACCATGCCAGGCTCAAATGCTGTTTTTTATTTTTATTTTGTTTTTTGAGGTAAGGTTTCACACTAGCCCAGGCTGACCTGGAACTCACTATGTAGTCTCAGGATGGCCTCGAACTCACAGTTATCCTCCTACTTCTGCCTCCAGAGTGCTGAGATTAAAGGCACATGCCACCACACCTGGACCTTTTTTAAAAATCCTACATTAGGATGGAAGCCAGGGCCTCACACATGTTAGGCAAGAGCTCCACCACTCTGCTATGGCCCAGGCCCCTGGTTCTAGCCCTTCCTAGCTAACAACTCAGATGGTCTATCCCTACTAGTTTTTTTGTTTTTTTTTAATTTCTTCACCTATAGAGAATGTAAACTTGGGGGCTGGAGAAATGGCTCAGCAGTTAAAGACTCTTGCTTGCAAAGCTTGAGGGTCTGGGCTCAGTTCCCCAGCACCCACGTAAAGCCAGCTGCACAAAGCGCAGCCTGTGTCTGCAATTGGTTTGATGTGGCAAGAGGTCCTAGAGTGGCCCAGTTTTCTCTCTCCTTACAAATCAGTGTGTAAATTATTATTATTATTATTTTTTAATATTTTTTGTCATTTTTTAAATTTCTTTATTTGAGAGTGACAGAGAGAGAGGGAGAGAAAGAGACATATAGAAAGGGAATGGGCGTGCCAGGGCTTCCAGCCACTGCAAACGAACTCCAGATGTGTGCTCCCCCTTGTGCATCTGGCTAACGTGGGTCCTGGGGAATCGAGCCTCGAACCGGGGTCCTTAGGCTTTACAGGCAAGCGCTTAACCACTAAACCATCTCTCCAGCCCCATAAATTATTTTTAAAAAAGGATACAGACTTGGGCTGGGGCTGTGGACCAGCAGATAAGAGCACTTGCCAGGCCAGCATGAGAGCCTGAGGCTGAGTCAAAACCCCGAGCACCCACCTATGTTGCACGTCCTCTCTCCTATGTGGATCCTAGCTACAAGGGATTGGACTTCTGTGTGAGCAGAAAGAAAACTCAGTTGCAGAGGCCACCAGTGAGCTAGAAAGGGGACATAAAGGGAATAGAAAGTCATAATGGAAAGCTACTTTATTGGACAATGGAACACTCAGGAGCCATAGATTGTTACTAGAGAATTTTCAGTGCCAGGGATGGGATACCTTCCAGTGAGTTGTTGGCCAGGGAGGTCCCTGATGCCCCCAAAACGCATTGCCGAGACCCTCGGTTTCCCACCAGGAATAGATGGTAAGACCTTATTGCTGAAGACTCCATTCACTTGGGCTGCAAGGCCACTGAGAAATCCTGTTGGAGCTGAGCTGAAAACTTCCTCCATGTAGACAAGCTGACAGAAAGTTGAAAAAGCCACTCTGTGTGCAGTTCAATGGGAGGGAGAAAATCACCAGTGAAGATACTCAATAATGGACACTGCAAGCCTTATATTTTGTCAGCTAAGCCAAATGAGCCAACAGGTGCAATGGTGGCACGTCGGTTCTAGGGGAAACTAACTGCCCTCTAATTTGACTGCAGGCCCTCTCTATTGGAGGGAAAACATCCCTGATACTGACAACCTACAGAAGGGATAGTCATGAGCCCTAGGGGTGTAACATCTGCTGCTGTCTGGCTAAACGTATATACTATGCTCATCAGACTGCCCAATAAGCACTTCTCTTAATATTCATACCCATATATTAATGTTGCTCTCACTTTTGGCTAGAGAATCTTCTCTTTTCAGATGACAGTGACCTTGGGATGACTCAGAAGGCACCATGGTGCTGAGAAGTGACAGGAGTGCTCAGCACTGCAATATCTCTATCACACCTTCCAAAGCTCAGGGTCTAATGCGGAAGAGGTGGAGGAAAGAATGTAAGAGCCAAAGGAAGGGTAGGACTCCTTACAATGTGCTCCTCCAGACACAAAATGGCCTGGATATCCATGACCTCAGTGCCTGACACTACCTACACAAGACCATCATAATAGGAGGAAAAGATCATGACATCAAAATAAAAGAGAGACTGATTGAGAGGGGGAGGGGATATGATGGAGAGTGGAGTTTCAAAGGGGAAGATGGGGGGGGGGGAATTACCATGGGATATTGTTTACAATCATGGAAATTGTCAATAAAAATAAATAAATAAATAACTGATGGGTGTGATCACACAAGCCTGTGACCCCAAACCTGAGGGACAAGAGACTAGAGAATTGTTGGGACTTGTGCAAACAGCAGCTCTGGGTTCAGAGAGACACTGCGTCTCAAGGGAGGCCCGTGGGTGACGGAGGAGAGCGGGAAGAGACGAGGCGGTGGTGGCGGAGGCCCCTAGGGCTTTCCTCTCGCCTCCAGACCATGGACATGAGGTGCGCGCATCTGCGCACGCACCACCCAGCTCACCGTGCACAAACAAAAACTGTTTTTATAGAAAAAGAATATGAACTTTGGGGCGAGGAGATGGCTGAGTGGATAAAGTACTTGCTTACACAATTCTGAGTACCTGTGTTCGGATCTCCAGAGCCTCCTTGTAAAAGCTGAAAGCTGGGCATTGGCTTCTGTAAACCAGTGCAGCTATGGTGAGAAGGAGGTGTAGCAGTCAGGTGCACATTGCTGGCAGAAATCACCCGACCAGCAGCAGCTTTTTTTTTTGGGGGGGGGGGGTTTATTTTGGCTTATAGGCTCAAGGGGAAGCTCCATCATGGCAGGTGGAAACGATGACATGAGCAGAGGGTGGACATCCCCTGGACAACTTAAGGTGGACCATAGCAACAGGGGACTGTGCCAAACACTGGCATGGGGAAACTGTCTAAAATACCCACAAGCCCGCCCCCAACAATACACTACCTCCAGGAGGCATTAATCAATCCCCAAATCTCCATCAGCTGGGAACCTGGCATTCAGAACCCCTGAGTTTATGGGGGACACCGGAATCAAACTACCACGAGAGGGGAAGGTGGAAGAATTTTCCAGAAGCTCACAAATGATGAAACTCTGTCTCCACTGAGGTGGGAGACAAGGACTGACCTGAAAATTGCCCTCGGACCTCCACCTGCAAACCAGCCCTCACATGCACAATGCATGCACGTGCCCTCTAGGATCAAGCACAGATACAGAATGCACCAGAGCCCCCTCCACGGTGCCTGGCCCGTGTGACAAGCAGGAGTCGTTTCCTCAGAGGTTTCCTTCTACCCGTGGCCTAGTCACAAATACCAACTGCGAATGTCAAGCCTTCATCAAGTACGCTGGTTTCCCCATCCTGATTTCAGCGTGTCGTGTGTGGAGTGTGTGTACTGTTTTAAGTGCGGTGTACGCACATGTGTGTGCCAAGGCCACAGGAGAATGTTGGGTCCCGTATCTGTTGCTCATCTGTGTACCTCCGTGCCATCTTGTCTTACGTCAGCTGAGCCCACGATTTGCCTGTATTTGCACCTCGCCACCCCCCACAGATTGGGATTAAATATGAGTGTGGTCATGCCCAATTTTTCACATGAGTTCTGGGAAGTCTAACTCAGGTGGTCTCCAGCCCTCCCAGACCCCCAGTGCTTAAGCAGCTAATGCTCTTAATCACCACAAACCTCTTAGTGCACTTAAATATATATATGATTTGTTTTCAAGGAAGGAGGAAAAGAGAGAGAGAGAGAATATGAATGGGCATGCCAGGCCTCTAGCCACTGCAAACGAATTCCAGATGCATGCTTTACATGGGTACTGGGGAATCGAACCTTGGTCCTTAGGCTTTGCAGGCAAGTGCCTTAACCACTGGGCCACCTCTCCAAACCTCTTGGTGCATTTTTATCACAAATAAATGACACAAGAGCAGAGACCTTGTCTCTTTCCTTAAGTGCTGTTGTTGTGCTAACTAACTCTCTGTCGCACGACCACCTCGAGAGGAAAGCAGAGATGTTGTGCCCACACCCTCACCTGCAGCGCGGGTTCAGCCTGAGACGCAGCGTCACGCACATCTCGGGAGCCAGCGCCGTTCTGGGCTGCGGGAACTATTTGGCTTTGGGCTTTGCAGTCCTGACAACCGGAGCCTTGGGTGTGCTGGGTAAGCACTTGACCATTGAGCTACAGCCCAGCCTTTGCTTTGGGTCTTAGAGTTCATGTCCCATGTCAACAAAGGCCATGGGGAGCACATGCCTACACTGGGGTTCTCAAACATGTTGGTCTCAAGACCCCAAGCAGTTTTCTTTTGGAGGGGGGGTATAAGTTATGCTGCTATTTGATTAATATATTTCAGAGTAAAACTTAGAAACTTAAGCACAGCTGGCGTGGTGGTGCAGGCCTTTAGTTCCAGCACTCAGGAGGCCGAGGTAGGAGGATCGCCGTGAGTTTAAGGCCAGCCTGAGACTGCATAGTAAATCCCAAGTTAGCGTAGGCTAGAGTAAGACCCTACCTTGTGAAACCAAAAGAAAATAAATTTAAAAATAATTACTAGAGGGCTGGAGAGATGGCTTAGCGGTTAAGCACTTGCCTATGAAGCCTAAGAATCCCGGTTCAAGGCTTGATTCCCCAGATCCCACATAAGCCAGATGCACAAGGTAGTGCATGCATCTGGAATTTATTTGCAGTGGCTGGAGTCCCTGGCACACCCATTCTCTCTCTCTCTATCTTTCTCTTTCTCTCTCTGTCTGTCACTCTGAAGTAAATAAAAATAAGCAACAAAAACATTTAAAAAATAATTACTAGAGGTTAAAGAGATGACATAGCAGTTAAGGCGCTTGCCTGCAAAGTCAAAGAACCCAGGTTCGATTCCCCAGGAACCACATAAGCCAGATGCACATGGTGGCACATGCATCTGGAGTTTGTTTGCAGTGGCTGGAGATCCTGATACTCCCATTCTCTCTCTCTCTCTTTTTTTATATGCCCCAACTCTCTATCTCTCTCAAATAATAAATAAAGATAAAATATTTTGCCGGGAGTGGTGGCACACACCTTTAATCCCAGCACTTGAGAGGCAGAGGTAGGAAAATCACCGTGAGTTCAAGGCTACCCAAAGACTACACAGTGAATTCCAGGTGAGCCTGGGCTAGAGTGAGACCTTACCTCAAGAACAACAACAACAAAAAAAAATTACTAGGGCTGTAGAGATAGCTTAGCAGTTAAGGCACTTACCTGGAAAGCCAAAGGATCCAGGTTCAATTCCCCAGGACCCATGTAAGCCAGATGCACAAGGTGGTACATTTATCTAGAGTTCATCTGCAGCAGCTGGTGTGCCCATTCTCTCTCTCTCTATCCCTTTCTATCTCTCTCAAATAAACAAATAAAAATATTTTTTTTAAATCACTGGTTCAACTAAAGCAAATTATCATGTGTTAGTAGAAATAACACACACACACACAGTTTTTTGAGGTAGCTCAGGCTGACCTGGAATTCACTATGTGCTGGAATAAAAGGCTTGCCCCACCATGCCTGGCTCGCTTTTAAACTTATTTGAGAGAGAGAAATAAGCAGGTAGAGAAAGCGAGAGAGAGAGAGAAAGAGAGAGAGAGAGAGAGAGAGAGAGAGAGAGAGAGAGAAAGAGAGAGAGGGAGAGAATGAATGTGCCAGGGCCTCCAGCCACTGTAAACAAACTCCAGACACATTCACCCACCCACTTACTGGCTTACATGGGTCCTGGGGAGTTGAACCTGGGTCCTTTGGCTTAACAGGCAAGCACCTTAACCGCTAAGCCATCTCTCCAGCCCACAAGTATGTATGTATGTATGTATGTGTATATACATATGTATGTATATGTATATATATATATTTCAGAGAGAAAGACGTAGATATATATAGAGAGGATGGGCATGCCAGGGCCTCTAGCCACTGCAAATGAACTCCAGATGCATGCACCACTTTGTGCATCTGGCTTTATGTGGGTACTGGGGAATTGAACTCAGGTCCTTAAGCTTTATGGACAAGCACCTTGACTACTGAGCTATCTCTCAGCCCAGTGAATTTATTTTTGCTGCTGTTGTACTATCTTCATTTCTTTCATCCCTTTTAGAAGAAGGCAAAGCATATTTGGATAAGTTAAACAGATCTCACCTTCACTTTACTAGTTATTTATTTATTTATTTTTTATGTTGTGGTTTTCAAGGTAGGGTCTCACTCTAGCCCAGGCTGACCTGGAATTCAGGATGGAGTCCCAGGGTGGCCTCGAACTCACGGCAATCCTTCTACCTCTGCCTCCCGAGTGCTGGGATTAAAGGAGTGCACCACCATGCCCAGCTAATAATTTTTTTTTGTTTTTGTTTTTCGAGGTATGGTCTCACTCTGGTCCAGGATGACCTGGAATTAACTATATAGTCTCAGGGTGGCCTCGAACTCACAGCGATTCTCCTACCTCTGCTTCTGGAGTGCTGGGATTAAAGGCGTGCGCCACCACACCTGGCTCACTTTACTAGTTATATATTTGCACGTGGGTGTGTGAGGAGGGGTCGCGGGGGCCTCTCATTGCTGCACTTGAGCACCAGGCGCTGGCACCACATTTTGTGGCTTACATGGCGGCTTGGCGGGCTTTGCATACGAGCACTTTTAACTGCTGAGTAATCTTTCCAGCTTATTTATTTATTTATATTTACTTATTTGCAGGCAGAGAGAGATAGAAGAGAGACAGAGAGGATGATGGGTGCATCAGGGCCTTTAGTTGCTGCAAACAGACTCTAGATGCACGCATTACTTTGTGCATCTGGCTTTACGTGGGTATTGGGAAATCGAACTTGGGTTGGCTTTGCAGGAAAGCACCTTACCTACTGAGCCATCTCTCCAGCCCCAGCTTATTTAGTTTTTTTGAGACAGAATTTCATTATAGAATCCAGGCATACCTGGAACTGGCTATTTGCAAGCAAGCGCCTTAACCCCTAAACCATCTCTCCAGGTTTATATATATATATATATATATATATATATTTACCAAGAGAACCATGAATTTACTTTTTACAAAGTGGTAATATAGATATGTCAGGACGGTGAAAGGTACTTGCTTGCAATACCTGACGGCCCCATACCCATGTAAAGCCAGATGCACAAAGGGGTGCTTGCAGACCTTCTAAAGGACTAGGGGTGGAGCTCTTCATGCATGAGGGACTGGGTTCCATCTCCAGCAAAGACAAGTAGACTTTTGTAAAAAACTATGACTAACAAGGCATCTTGCCCCATGCTTTTTAAAGTTTATTTATTTATTTGAGAGAGGGAAAAAGGCAGAGAGAGGGAAAGAGAATGGGCATGCCAGGGCTTCCAGCCACTGCAAACAAACTCCAGATGTGTGCACCACCTTGTGCATCTGGCTTACATGGGTCCTGGGGAATCAAATCTGGATCCTTAGGCTTCACAGGTAAGTATCTTAGCTGCTAAGCCATCTCTCCAGGCCCCAAAGTTGGCATGTTCTTGTTTTTTTTTTTTTTTTTTGAGGTAGAGTCTCACTCTGGTCCAGGCTGACCTGGAATTCACTGTGTAGTCTCAGGGTGGCCTCGAACTCACAGTGATCCTCCTCCCTCTGCCTCCCAAGTGCTGGGATTAAAGGCGTGTGCCACCATGCCCGGCAAAGCGTTGGCATGTTCTTTCTGGACCTCTGAAACAGTAAGTTATCTTCTTGTTGCTGGAACAAACCTGACCAGACAGAGTTTATGGGAGGAAAGGGTTTATTGCAGGCTTACAGATTTCAGGGGAAGCTTTATCGTGGTGGAGGCAGCGGGTTCATTCATCATACATCCATAGCAGAGACACAAAGCGAGCATCCAGGGTTTAAGCTGGCTCAGAGCACACCTCAGGGCTGGATGCAAGATCAGCCCCCAGTGACACACCTTCTCCAGTAGGACACTATCTGCTGGAGACTTATTTAGGAGGCTTAATCTTAAAAAAAAAAAAAAAAAAAAAAGCCGGGCATGGTGGCGCACGCCTTTAATCCCAGCACTCGGGAGGCAGAGGTAGGAGGATCGTCGTGAGTTTGAGGCCACCCTGAGACTCCATAGTGAATTCCGGGTCAGCCTGGGCTAGAATGAGACCCTACCTTGAAAAACCAAAACACACACACACACACACACACACACACACACACACACACACCTGAGCAGAGCATGGTGGTGCATGTCTTTAATTCCAGCACTTGGGAGGCAGAGGTAGGAGGATTCCTGTGAGCTTGAGGCTAGCCTGGGACTGAATTCCAGGTCAGCCTGGACTAGGGTGAGACTCCACCTCCAAAAAAAAAAAAAAAAAAAAAAAACCAAACAAAAACATACCTGAGGCTATGGAGTGCATTTCCAGCCAAACCACCACAAGCACAAGGCAAGATGCCTTAAAAAGAGCACAAAGCCGGGCGTCGGGGCGCACGCCTTTGACCCCAGCATTCGGGACGCAGAGGTAGGAGGATCACAGAGAGTTTGAGACCACCCTGAGACTTCATAGTGAATTCCAGGTCAGACTGGGCCAGAGTGATTCCCTACCTTGAAAAGAAAACAAAAAAACGAAAAAGAAAATGAAAAAAAAAAAAAAGAAAAGCACGAAGGGAGCTGGAGAGATGGCTTTGCAGTTAAGGCGTTTGCCTGCAAAGCCAAAGGACCTCAGTTCGATTCCCCAGGACCCACGTTAGCCAGATGCACAAGGGGATTGCACACATCTGGAGTTCATTTGCAGTGGCTGGAGGCCCTGACATGCCCATTCTCTGTCTCTGTCAAATAAATAAATACAAATAAAATATTATTTAAAAAAAAAGAATTGGACTCCAGGCACTCCCTGTACCTGTTTGTTCTTCTGCAAGATGGGATTCAGCATAGTGGCCTACACTACATTAGAACATGGAAAGCCTGCCTGACACACATCACTTCATGGGGGTCAACTACCTACTTTTAAACCTGATGAAGAGGCTGTGAAGCAGTTGGGGGCGCTTGCTTGTAAAACCTGCTGGCTCCGGTTTGATTCCTCAGCCATCATGTAAAACTAGGCCACCACCCAAAAAGTGGTGTGAGCATCTGGTATTCTAATTATGGTAGCAAGAGGCCCTGGCACACACATGCACACACACATATATAAATATATATATATATATATTTTGATTTTTTGAGGTAAGGTCTCACTCTAGCTCAGGCTGACCTGGAATTCACTATGTAGTCTCAGGGTGGCCTCGAACTCTCGGCAATCCTCCTACCTCTGCCTCCCAAGTGCTAGGATTAAAGGCCTGCGCCACCACGTCTGGCTCCTAAAAATTTTTTTTAAATGAAGGGGCTGAGAAATTGGCTCAGCAGTTAAAGGTGCTTGCTTGCAAAGCCTGCTGGCCTGGGTTTAATTCCGAGTATCTACATAAATCCAGACACGGAAAATTACATATGTGTTTAGAGTTTGTTTGCAGCGGCTAAAGGCTCTGCATTTTCTCTCTCTTTCTCAAATAAATAAAAATATTTTAAATGATGAAAATAAATTTTTTAAAACCCCAATGAAACCTTCCATTAAATGATAAGAAGCAATTGTCCTAAATCCAAGCCCAAACCACCTTCAAGGTTGTTAACAAGTCTACTTTGATGAGCAAGACCCTGGGGGGCCTTTCGGAAGGTGGGAATCTCCCTCCGCCTCAGCCTCCCACACAATGCTCAATTCCCTTGGTCTCCACCAGGCCCAGGAATCTGCATTTTAAGTGAATTCCTAGAGCAAGTCAGACACAGGTGGTCAGTGAATTGACAAATATTGAGAAACTAACCAACTGATCTGGCAGATACTGCTGCAGAGCACACTGAGGAAACTGGGCTAACTTTTGGGTAATTCCCCTGTCCCTTCAAGGGAGGGATTTATGGTTTGGGTAAAAACCATAAAGAACACATTGGTTTCTTCGTTGGTTTCAGTTTGAGTTTCCACCTCCTGCAGCAGCGTAAAATCCCACCCCGCCTAGCAGGGTGAGAGTCAGCCTCCCACGTGAGTCAGCCACGTGACAGAGGGGAGCTGAAACCAGAGGAAGACAGCCCAGGGGAACTGGTGTGTGCTTTCTTTTCTTTCGTTTTTTTCTATGAATTCTTCCATTTTATCATATTCTAATTTACCAACATAGGTAGCATAAATAGGTAGCTTTTGTTCTGGATTATTAATTATTACTGTTATTACTATTTTTGGGGTTTTTCGAGGTAGGGACTCACTCTAGCCCAGGCTGACCTGGAATTCACTATGTAGTCTCAGGGTGGCCTCGAACTTGCAGCAATCCTCCTACCTCTGCCTCCCAAGTGCTGGGATTAAAGGTGTGTGCCACCACGCTTGGTTACTATTGTTTTTATTAGTAGTATTTACTTAGCATGAAGTTTTCATGTTATAACATATTTCAGTACTTTATCCTTAAAAAAAAAAACAAAACTTGTTCTGGGCTCGAGAGATGGCTTAGTGGTTAAGATAGTTGCCTGCAAAGCCTAAGGACTCAGGTTCGATTCTCCAAGTCCCACGTAAGCCAGATGCACATGGTGGCACATGCATCTGGAGTCCGTTTGTAGTGGCTAGAAGCTCTGGCAGGCCCATTCTCTCTCTCCCTCTCTCCTTCTCTCTCTGTCTTTAATAAATTAAAAAAATCTTTTTAAAAAGCCTTTTTTTTTTTAAAAGGCCTACCTCTAGCCCAGGCTGACCTGAAATTCACTGTGTTATCTCAGGCTAGCCTCCAACTCACAGTTATTCTCTTACAAGGGCCTTCCAAGTGCTGGGATTAAAGGCATGTGCCACCATGCCTGGCTAAAATATTTTATTTATTTACTTACAGGGAGAGAGAGAATAAGAGCGAATGGGCATGCCACGGTCTCTTGCCACTTCAAATACACTCTAGATGCACGTGCCACTTTGTGCCTCTGGCTTTACATGGGTACTGGGGAGTTGAATGCAGGCTGAACCTGGGTTGGGCTTTTGCAAGGAAGCACCTTTAACTGCTGAGCCATCTCCCCAGCCCCCCATTTCATCCTTTTTATTGTCAAATAATATCCCACTATATATATATGTATGTATATATATATGTAAGGAGAGAGGCAGAGAGAGAGAGGGCATGCCGGGGCCTCTCGTTGCCGAAAACAAACAGCATGTACATGTGCCACTGTCTGCTGGGATGGCCGGCTTTGGTAGCAAGTGCCTTTAAGGGCTGACCCTCTCCTCAGGCCGACATGCAATATTTTATCTATCCTTCGCCCATGGCTACTTGAACTATTTTAAGAATAATATTGCCAGGAACCGGTATGAGCATATTTGCCTTTTAATTATTATTATTTTTAATATTTTTATTTATTTATGTATAAATAGAGAGAGATAGAAGAGAGACAGGCAGAGAAAATAATGGGCACACCAGGGCCTCTGGCCACTGCAAACTCCACTTTGTGCATCTGGCTTCATGAGGGTACTGGGGAGTTGAACCAGGGTCGTTAAGGCTTTGCAGGCAAGCACATTAACCACTTAGCAATTTCTTTAGCTCCAACCTTTTAATTTTTATTTATTTTTAAAATATGATTTATTTATTTATTCATTTGAGAGAGAGATTGAGAGAGAATGGGCACGCCAGTGCCTCTGACCACTGCAAACGGACAACATACACACGTGCCACGTTGTGCATCAGGTGTATGTGGGTACTGGGGAATCTAACTGGGTCCGTAAGCTTCACAGGCAGGTGCCTTAACTGCTATACCATCTGTCCAGCCCTACCTTTTCATTTTTAAGAAAGCTGACAATTCCACAGAGACCTTTGTAATAGAGTGACAAATGGAAAATGTCCTTTTAAGAAAAGTTTTCAGCTGGGCATAGTGGCACATGCCTTTAATCCCAACAATTGGGAGGCAGAGGTAGGAGAATCGCCATGAGTTCGAGGCCACCCTGAGACTACATAGTGAATTCCAGGTCAGCCTGGACCAGAGTGAGACCTTGCCTTGAAAAACAAAAACAAAAACAAAAACAACAAAAAACCCCAAACAAACAAAAGACAAAAAAAGAAAAGGTTTTCTGTAGAGGGACCTTATTTATGCTGGATGCTGGCCAAGGGATGGGGTTATGACCCAGAGTTCTCAGGGGATGGCATTTGTTTCAGTCACCTTCTCATGGCTGGGACAAAGCACCCGATCCAGAGCGCTGATGAGAGGAAAGTTGCTTATTTTGGTTTCCGTCTCGAGGGGAAGCTCCATGATGGCAGTGACGGGCCATCATCTCCTGGCCAACATCGGGGGGGACAATAGCAGCAGGAGAGTGAGCAGAACTCTAATAAAGGGGGGCTGGCTATAACACCCCTAAGACCACCCCCAACAACACACTTCCTGCAGTAATGCTCCACCTCCCAAATTACCTTTAGCTGGGAAACCAGCATTCCAAGCATGGGTTTGTGGAAGGGCAGGACATCTGGTTCAAACCACCTCAGCATCTCTGGGCCCAAATTCACAAGGACATTCAGAGAAGAACCAATGAGCGTCCCAAGCACACTGTAGGTGATCAGTAGCGAATGCTGTAACATCATGGTCCCCTAAGTGACAGCAACAGCAACAACAAAATAAACCAAAAGCAGCCTGATGTTACAAGAAAATGAACGAGGCTGCCGGGACTTCCAGGGAGGGCTCAACAACAGAAATCAGTAGTACACGGTGGCTTGCATTGGATAACATGGATTAAATGCTCAGCCCTGGGCTGGAGAGATCGCTTAGTGGTTAAACACACTTGCCTGCAAGGCCCAACGACTCAGGTTCCAGTCTCCAGTATAAGCCAGATGATGCCCAATGTGGCACATATCTTTGGAGTTTGTTTGCAGTGGGCAGAGGCCCTGGTGGGCTCATTCTTTCTCTACCTGCCGCTTTCTTGTGCTCTCATAAATAAATAAATAAATTTATTTATTAAAACAAATGCTCAACTCCATCAGAACAGTGTAGTAGTCAGGAAGAGCTGTCAACCAGCTGGTGTTTGCTCCAAGCAATATCTCCTGCGATGCGGTGCCTGACAGCTATTACCAAAGATGATTCCAGTCATCTGCGGCAACACACCAAAGAAATACAACGGTATTGTGCACACAAGAATAATGTACCCTGCTGGGCGTGGTGGCGCACGCCTTTAATCCCAGCACTTGGGAGGCAGAGGTAGGAGGATCATCATGAGTTCAAGGCCTCCCTGAGACTACAGAGTTAATTCCAGGTCAGCCTGGACCAGAGTGAGACCCTACCTCAAAAAATAAAAACAAAAACAAAAAGAATAATGTACCCTTTACTATGCACTGAAAATTTGAAAAATTTTTCATATATTTTAAGTATTTTTATTTATTTATTTGCAAGCAGAGAGAGACAGACAGAGAGAGCTGGAGGCATGCCTGGGCCTCCAGCTGCTGCAAATGAACTCCAGATGCATGTGCCACTTTGTGCATCTGGCTTTACGTGGGTCCTGAGGAAGTGAACTTGGGTCATTAGGCTTTGTAGCCGAGCGCTTTAACTGCTGAGTCATTTCTCCAGACCTCATATATTTTACTTTTATTATTATTTTTTTTTCTTTGTTTTTTTTTTTTTTTTTTTTTTCGAGGTAGGGTCTCACTCTAGCCTAGGCTGACCTGGAATTCACTATGTAGTCTCAGGGTGGCCTCAAACTCACAGCGATCCTCCATCTTCCTCCCGAGTGCTGGGATTAAAGGCATGCGCCACCATGCATGCTCAGCTCTCATACATTTTATATATGTAGCACAATGTTATGTAGGACATACTAATATCTATGTAATAAATACCACACATGTTGGATAATAATGTTTCTTACCAATGTTGGGATAGATTAGAACATCTATTATAGATAAAAGAATATATAAGAAAATCTATTATAGATGTAGATTTGTTGTTGTTGTTTCGAGGTAGGGTCTCACTCAATCCCAGGCTGACCTGGAATTCACTATGTAGTCTCAGTTTGGCCTCGACTCATGGCGATCCTCCTACCTCTGCTTCCTGAGTGTTGGGATTAAAGGTGTGCGCCACGACACCCAGTCAGAGTATGTATAAAGTTCTTGGAATAGCATCTTATATCAGTGTATGAAGACCAATCAGCTCTGTTTATGGACTGTTTCTTCCGGATCCAAGAAAGGTTTATCATTTTCCTCTTAAAACTACGTCCAGCAAGGCATGGTGGCACACGCCTTTAATCGCAGCACTTGGGAGGCAGAAGTAAGGATCGCTGTGAGTTCCAGACCAGCCTGGGATAGAGTGAGACCCTACCTCAACAAACAAACAAACAAACAAAAACATACTCTATACTATACATCTAGTCAGTGAATTACATCAGTTACCTGCAAGGTAAGTTCTATTATATCATGACTCATATTTTATTATAAACCAGGACCTTGTGCATGCCAAATAAACAACTGGGCTACCCTGCTCAGCCCAGGACCTCCATTTTACAAGCAAGGGGATTGAGGCTCACGGAGCTGAGATGTGCTGTTCAGCATCACGTGGCCTGTGAGCATGGAACGAGGCTCTGCCCGGGGAAGGCTGGTGCCATTCTGAGAGCAACTTTGCACACAGCGCCTTTCACTGCAACCAACTATTGTAAACATGTCATTTCTCCGCACATCACTCAACAGACAGTCCAACAAAACTCCAACAGCTTCTGCTAGGGAATTAGAGCTGTTTCTAGAAATGCATAGCCAAGAGCATGGAGACATCCTCACAGAACTCAGTGCTAGAATCTGTCTGCCCAGGTGGCAGGACTCATTAGAAAGCTGGGATAGCTACGAGGTGTGGCTCCGGGAGAGGCTCACGTAGCCACCCAGGGAAGAGGCAGGAGAGGGCGCAGAGGGGTGGGGTGCACGGGTGACAGGTGCCATGCTCGGCTGTGTGGGAAGGATGACAAGTTAATGCATACGGTACCATCCCACCTCCACCAAGACAAACACCAAGAAAGCACTTCATCACACCACTCAACACTCACAAAAACAAACTCCAAATGAGTAAAATAAAATGTAAAAAAAATCTATAAAGAATACGGAAGTCAGGACCGGAGAGATGACTCAGGGGTTAAAGGCACTTGCTTGCAAAGCCTGCCTGCCCAGTTTC
This sequence comes from Jaculus jaculus, assembly GCF_020740685.1. Taxonomy (NCBI): domain Eukaryota; kingdom Metazoa; phylum Chordata; class Mammalia; order Rodentia; family Dipodidae; genus Jaculus; species Jaculus jaculus. The sequence continues at coordinate 63,352,207 of NC_059118.1, forward strand.
AATGCCCACATAAAGTTGGATGGGCATTTGTTTGCGATGATAAGAGGCTCTGGCATGCCCCCACAGACAAATAAATAAAATTTAAAATAAAAATACTTAAAAAAATACAGAACTGCCCTCTAGTTGGACTGGAGACCTGCTCCATGGGAGGGAATACATCCCTGATACTGAAAACATAAAACAGGGGTAGTCATGAGCCTGAGGGGTGTAACGTCTGCTACTGTCTGCCTAAATGTATATATTATGATTATCAAATTGCCCAGTAAGCACTTCTTTTAATGTTCACACCCTTACATTAATGCTACTCTCACTTTTGGTAGACAATCTTCTCTTTTCAGATGACAGTGACCTTGGGATGACTCAGAAGGCATCATGGTGCTAGAAAAAGTGACAGGAGTGCTCAGCACTGCAATATCTGTATCACACCTTCCAAGGCTCAGGGTCCATTGCGGAAGAGGTGGCGGAAAGAATGTAAGAGCCAAAGGAAGGGTAGGACTCCTTACAACGTGCTCCCCCCAGGCACAAAATAGCCTGGATATCCATGACCTCTCTCTCTCTCCTTGCCTATTTCTGTGTCTATCTCTCTCTCACACAAATAAATAAAAATAAAATATTTTTTTTTAAAGAAAAAAATCCTGCTACCTCTGTCTCCTCAGTGCTGAGATTCAAAGGCATGAGTACAAGGCCACCCTGAGATTACATACTGAATTTCAGGTCAGCCTGGGTTAGAATGAGACCCTATCTCAAAAAAAAAAAAAAAAAAAAAAAGGCTGGAGAGATGGCTTAGCGGTTAAGCACTTGCCTGTGAAGCCTAAGGACCCTGGTTTGAGGCTCGATTCCTCAGGACCAGATGTACAAGAGGGCGCATTCATCTGGAGTTCATTTGCAGTGGCTGGAGGCACGCTCGCTCATTCTCTATCTGCTTCTTTCTCTCTCTGTCTGTCGCTCTCAAATAAATCAAAAGCAAACAAACAAAATATATATGTAGTTGTACTTGTCAATTACATGGCAATAAAGCTAGAAAAAATACCCCTTGGGCTAGAGAGATGGCTTAGCAATTAAGACACTTGTCTGCGAAGCCAAAGGACCCAGGTTGGATTCCCCAGGACCCATTTAAGCCAGATGCAAAGGTGGTACATGTGTCTGGAGTTTGTTTCCACCAGTTGGAGGACCTGGTGCACCAATTCTCTCTCTTTCTCTTCCTTTCTCCCTCCCTCCCCACCTCAAATAAATAAAAATAAATATTTAAAACACCTCTTACTGTTAGGAATAGAAACTGGAATATGCACTGTGAAAAACATTTGTTTGGAATTAATTGCACAAAGTTAAACATTCAAAGATTCTATGACTCAATAATCCATCTTCCACACACACCCTAGAGAAACTTCTGCACAACTGTCATGAGAGAGATTTAGAACAGTCTTGACAACGTTTTGCATAAGAGCCAAAAGGTGGAGCCAGTTCAAATGTCCATCAGCAGTTAATGTGGGTAAATGTTAAGTGACCAGACCTGTGAAATCCTGAGCACCGAACGGCGGCCACAGGCCTCCAAGTGGCTGAGTCTTGTAACCAATGAGGCCAAAACAGATGAGCAAAGAAAGAAACAGCATACAGTCAGGTGTGGTTGTTACATCCCTGTAACCTTGGCACTTGGGAAACTGAGGCAGGAGGCTCTCTAGTTTGAGGTAGCCTGGACTATATAGTGAGGTCTTATCTCAAAAAGAAGAAAGCTAGCCGGTTGTGGTGGCGCACGCCTTTAATCCCAGCACTGGGAGGCAGAGGTAGGATGATTGCTGTGAGTTCAAGATCATCCTGAGACTACAAAGTGAATTCCAGTTCAGCCTGGGCTAGAATGAGAACCTACCTCCGAAAACCAAAAAGGAGGAGGGGGAGAAGGAGAAAGAGTAGAGAAAGAGGAAGAAGAAGAAGAAGAAGGAGAAGAAAAAGAAAGCCAGGCGTGGTGACACACACCTTTCATCCCAGGAGGCAGAGATAGGAGGATTGCTATGAGTTTGAAGTCATTCTGAGACTACATAGAGAATTCCAGGTCAGCCTGGCCTAGAGCCAGACCCTACCTCAAAAACAAAACAAAACAAAACAAAACAAAAACCCCAAACAGAAAATAAAAACAAAACAACAACAAAGAAATAACAAGCAGTCCCCTTGTGATCTCTGGCCTGGTTCTCAGGACTCCCTCAAATGCTGGAGCTGGAGAGGTACTCAGCGGTTAAGGCGTCTGCCTGCAAAGCCTAACATCACAGTTCCACTCCCCAGTATCCATGTAAAGCCAGATGCACACAGTGGCACATGCATCTGGATTAAAAAAATATATATTTGACACAGAAAGAGGGAGAGAGAAAGAGAGACACACAGAAAGAGAGGGTGGGGAGGGAGAGAGAGAATGGGTGCACCAGGACCTCCAACCACTGCAAACGAACTCCAATCATGTGCGGCCCCTTGTACATCTGGCTAACGTGGGTCCTCAGGAACTGAACCTGGATCCTTTGGCTTTGCAGGCAAACGTCTTAACTGCTAAGCCATTCCTCCAGCCCTAAAATTATATTTTATTTATTTAGTTGAGAGAGAGAAAGAAGCAGAGAGAGAGGGAGAAAATGGGTGTGCCAGGACCTTCAGGCACTGCAAACGAACTCCAGATGCATATACCCCTTTGTGCATCTGGCTTACGTGGGTCCTGGAGAACTGGATGGGGGTCCTTTGGCTTTACAGGCAAATGCCTTAACCGCTAAGCCATCCCACCAGCCCTCTGGATTTTCTTTTCTTTTTTTTTTTTTTTGCAGTGGATAAACAATCTGGCATGCCCATTCTCTCTCTCTGTGTTTCTCTCTGCTTGCAAATAAATAAAGAAAATATCTTTAAAACTACCTGTGGCTGCTCAAATATCTTATATAAAGTAGAATAATATTTATATGAAGCCTAAGCAGGGTTTCCCAAATACTTTAAGTCAATTCTAGATGATTCATAATACCTAATATAATGTGAATGCTATGTTTTATAGTATTGTTTAGGTAATAATGACAAGGAAAAGCATATATGATCAGTGTGAAGCAACTGGTAGTTTAGAAGGTTTTTTTTTTTTTTTTAATGTTGTTATTTATTTATCTGAAAAAGAGGGAGAAAGGGAGGGAGAGAACGGGCAGGCACACCAAGGTTTCTTGCCACTGCAAACAAACTCCAGATGTGCGTGTCACTTTGTGCATCAAGCTTTGTGTTGGTACTGTGGATTTGCATCTGGGCTGGCGGGCTTTGCAGCCAAGTGCCTTTAACCATTGAGCCATCTCCTAATCCCTGAAGCTCTTCTTTAATGCTACATCTTTTTTTTTTAAATTATTTATTTATTTTTTATTTATTAATTTGAGAGCGACAGACACAGAGAGAAAGACAGATAGAGGAAGAGAGAGAGAATGGGCGCACCAGGGCTTCCAGCCTCTGCAAACGAACTCCAGACACATGCACCCCCTTGTGCATCTGGCTAACGTGGGACCTGGGGAACCGAGCCTTGAACCGGGGTCCTTAGGCTTCACAGGCAAGCGCTTAACCGCTAAGCCATCTCTCCAGCCCTCTTTTCTTCTTTAAACTTTAAAACTATTTTGATTTGTTTGAGAGAGTAAGAGCAAGACAGAGAGAGAAACTGAGAGAGAGAGAGAGAGTGTATGGGCACACCAGGGCATCTTGCCACTGCAAACAAACTCTAGACATATGTACCATTTTGGGCATCTGGCTTTACATGGATACTGGGAATTGAACCTGGGCCAGTAGGCTTTGCAAGTAAGCACTTTTAGCCATTGAGTCATCTCCCCAGCCTATTTTTGAAGAACTTGATTCATGGCTGGGTGATCCCATGGACAGAGGGCTGGGTGTGTGTTACCTTAGTTTGTATGACATTCAAACGCTTGCAGAACTGAAGGGGGGTCACTTCAAGAACACATATACTTGTAAACTGGCCATGGCTGTGAGGGGAAATAAATAAATACATACATATTTTTTAAAAGATGAAGGCGGGCAGTGATGCGCTGTGTTCAGTGACGCTGGTGCCTGAGGCGTTTGCCACACCGAGAGTTGGAAAAGAGGATCCGGAGCACTGCTGGCAGCTGATGTTTTGGTCAAATGTTATTTTATTGTGTTTTTAAAAATATATTATTTACTTACTTATTTATTTGAGAGAGATGGAGAGAGAGAATGGGTGTACCAGGTCCACTGCAGACAAACTCCAGACACATTCCTTACCTTGTGCATCTGGCTTATGTGGGTCCTGGGAACAGAACGTGGGTCCTTAAGCTTTGCAGGCAAGCACCCTAACCACTAAGCCATCTTTCTATCTCCTATTGTATTTTCAAATTTATTTTTATTTATTTATTAGAAGCAGAGAGAGGGAGACAGGGAGTGAGAATGGGTGCACCAGTGCCTCTAGTCACGGCAAATGAACTCCAGACACGTGCGCCACCATGTGCATTTGGCTTACATGGGACATGGAGAATCGAACCTGGGTTCTTAGGCTTCACAGGCTTACGCCTTAACCACTAAGCTACCTCTCCAGCCCCCTATTGTATTTTTAAGTATTTATTTGTGAGGAGGCATATATATGGATAGAGAGAGAGAGAGAGAGAGGGAATTAATATGGGTGTTTGGGCCTCTTGAAGCTGCAAATTCAAGACACATAAGCCACTTTGTGCATCTGGCTTTACATATATCCTGGGGACTTTAACCCAAGCCATCAGATTTTGCAAGCAAATGTTTTTAACTGCTGCACCATCTCCCCTTCCCTTACCTGTATTTTGAACGTTATTTATTTATTTACTCAGAACAGCATCTCACTTTCTAGTAAAAGTTACCCTCCAGCTTGCAACCTCTCACTTCAGCCTCCAGAGTGAGCAGGATTGGGTGTGTGCCACCACATCCAGCTTTCTGGTCAAATTTTAAAGATGGGTTATGGAATTTAAATATAGCACTGGTTTTATTATTATTTATTTATTTATTTTTTTTAAAATTTTTATTAACATTTTCCATGATTATAAAATATATCCATGGTAACTGGTTTTATTTTTTAGTGCTGGCAATGGAGCTCTAGGTCTTGGTACGCTAGGTGGGCTGTTCGACCTCTCATCTGGCAGCCCAGGCCGAAAGGTGGTTCTCATTTAATACTTTCTTTCTATTTGTCTTTTTTTTTTTTTTTTCCCCAGGCAAGGTTTCACTCTAGCCCAGGCTGACCTGAAACTCACGTACTCTTAGGTTGGCCTTGAACTCACAGAGATCCTCCTACCATGGCCTCCTGAGTGTTGGGATTAGAGGCATGCACCTCCACACCCTGATTTAATTTATTCATTTGAGAGAGAGGGAGAGAGAGAGAAAGAGAGAGGGGCAGATGGAGAATGGGCACTGTTGTAGTCAGGTTCGCATTGCTGGTAGAAATCATCCAACCAAAAGCAGCTTGTGGGAAAAAAGAGGTTTATTTTGGCTTACAGGTTCGAGGGGGAAGCTCCATGACGGCAGGGAAGACGATGGCATGAGCAGAGGGTGGACATCAGGTGGACAATAGGAACAGGACAGTGTGCCAAACACTGGCAAGGGGAGACTGGCCGTAACACCCATAAGCCCGCTGCCAACAATACACCACCTCCAGGAGGCATTAATTTCCAATTGACATCAGCTAGGGAACCTAGCATTCAGAATACCTAAGTTTACAGGGACACCTGAATCAAATCACCACAGGTACTCCAGGGCCTCCAGCCACTGCAAACCAACTCCAGACTCATGTGCCACCTTGTGCTTGTGGCTTACATGGGTCCTGGGGAATAGAACCTGGGTCCTTAGGCTTCACAGGGAAGCGCCTTAACCACTAAGCCATCTCTTCAGCTCTGTGCCCTTCCCCCACTGGCCTTTTACAATAGCATCCTCCTTGTTGTTTGAGGCAGGATCTCTTGGTTGTTCTCTACCATGAAGAGCAGGCTGATTGGCCTGTGAACTTCCAGAATTCCCACGTCGGCTTCCTAGCTTATGCAGGTGTGCTGGATGAGCGATGTTTGCTATGGTGTCTGGCTCTCTGCAGGTTCTGTGGGTCCGAATTCTGGTCATTGTGCTTGCCCCACAAGAATTTTCCCCACCGAGCTGTCTCCCCAGCTCAGCCAAAGCTCTCTGCTGTAATGCTTCCTTTTGGTTCTCGGATGAAGTCCTAGATGAGGAATGATCCCAGTACTTGAGAAACTGAGGCAAGAGGCTTGAGTCGAAGGCCAGCCTGGGCTATGTATTGAGACCAGGTGTAGTGGTGCGTATCTGTAATCTCCAACTTTGGAAACTGGGGTGGGAAGGTCGTCATGTGTACAGGACCATAGGGCTGTGTAGAAAGCTTTGTCGTAGAGAAAGAGCTTGTGTGAGCTTCTAGCTGTGTGCTGAACCATGGATGGATGAGCCTTGTTAAGAATAGAAGGTCACACCACATATTCTAACCAGAAGTCTCAGATCAAATCTAAAGACAGATGTTCTAAAATGATCATTCTTCGTTCATGAGTATGGTGATGGTCTTTAAGGCAACCTGCATGGGGAAAGGATGGCATCGGTGTACTCAGGGCATTTTTTTATTTATAATATTTATAATAGCTTTTTTATTTTTTCACCACTTGGCCTTTCCATTGCTATCCTGTCCTCTGAGAGTAAACTTTGTGACACTGTCCTAACATGCCAAGTTCTATCAAGGCGTGACATCATCACCCTGGTACATCCTGATGTGTTTCTTGGAAAGTGTCCACACTGGCAAGCATTTTCCAAATAAAACATTCGTTTCAGTAAGCAAGTGTTTTACCCAGCAGCTCAAGTGGAGAATTTTAAAACCAGTGTTTGTTTTGCCAATAATCACTTTGTTTTGATCCTTGTAGCTAAGCAAGTGGGTAAGAGTGAAGTGGTCTCATAGTGAAAACCAATGCCAGCCCATCGGCAGAAACCTTGAGCTGAGCAGAAATGGGTTTGCTGTCTGAGAATGAGTGTAGTCATGGATTTGGGAGACTAGCTTGTGCATTGAACATGGCTCTGCACTCAGTCGCACTGAGAATAGAAAGTGCTAGGCTGTTAAGTCAAAGGATGAATAGAGGGCTGGAGAAATGGCTCAGCGGTTAAGGTGCTTGCCTGCAAAGTCTAACAACTCACATTCAATTCCCAGGTACTCACGTAAGGCTAGATGCACAAAGTGGCATATGCATCTGGAGTTTGTTTGCAGTAGTTGGAGGACCTGGCGCACCCATTCTCTCAGCCTCTCTCTCTGTTTGCAGATAACATAAAATAAACAACTTTTTAAAAAGATGAAGCCAGGTGTCATGGCACACACCTTTAATCCCAATACTTGGGAGAGGCCAAGGTAGGAGGAGCTCTGTGAGTTCAAGGCCAGCCAAAGACTACATAGTGAGTTCCAGGTCAGCCTGGGCTAGAGTGAGACCCTACCTCAAAGAAAAATAAAATAAAATAAAAAATAAAAAAATTAATGAATTAATTAGACAGAGAAAGAGAGACAATGGGCACGCCAGAGCCTCCAGCCACTGCAAATGAACTCCAGACACGTGCACCTACTTGTGCATCTGGCTAACATGGGTCCTGGGGAACCAAACCTGGGTCCTTTGGCTCGGCAGACAAATGCCTTAACCACTAAGCCATCCCTACAGCCCTAAAAAATGTTTTAAAAAATAAAATAAAAAGGGGCTGGAGAAATGGTTTAGCGACTAAGGAGCTTACCTGCAAAGCCAAAAGAGCCATGTTAGCCAGATGACCAAGAGGCACATGTGTCTGGAGTTTGCATTGGCTAGAGGCCCTGGTGTGCCCATTCTCTCTTTGTCTGTTTCTCTTTTCTCTATTTCTCTCTGTTTAAAACTAAATAAAATAAAACAGGGCTGGGTGATGGTTCAGTGGTTAAAGACACTTTTGCTTGCCAAGTCTGTTGATCTAGTACTGATGTAAAGCGAGATGCTCAGAGTGGCAAATGTGTCTAGAGTTCATTTTCAGTAGTCAGAGGCCCTGGGGCACTTATTTCTTCCCTCCCCCCTTTCTCTTTTTCTCAAATAAATAAGTAAGGTCAGGGGAAGAGATTGAGTAAAGAAAGGGTGGGGGAAGGTTAATCAAAATCTAAGATGTGTGGGGCATGGTGGTGCACTCTTTTAATCCTAGCACTCAGGAGGCAGAGGTAGGAGGATTGCCATGAGTTTGAGGCCACCCTGAGACAATGTAGTGAATTCCAGGTCAGCCTGAGCTAGACGAGACCCTACCTTGAAAAACCAACCAACCAAACAAACAAAATCTAAGATGTTATGAATAAGCAATATGAAAACCTACTTTTTGAATAATGGCACACCCAGAAGCTATAGATTGTTACTAGAAAAATCTCAGTGCCAGGGATGGGCTACTTCCCAGTGAGTTGTTGGCCAGGGAGATCCCTGATGCCCCCAAAACATTACAGGCCATTGTCAAGGCTCTTGGTTTCCCACCAGGAATCGATGGGAAGACCCTCTTGCTGAAGACTCCACATGCTTAGGCTGCAAGGTCACTAAGAAATCCTGCTGGAGCTGAGCTGAAAACCTCCTCCCTGTAGACCAGCTGACTGAAAGCTGGAAAAAGTTACACTGCATGCAGCTCTATGGGAGAGAGAGAAGTCATTGGTGTGATAAACAACAGTGGACACTGCAAACCTTATATTTGGCCAACCAGGACAAATGAGCCAACAGAGGCAATAGTGGCGTGACTGTTATGGCAGAAACCAGTCACTCTCTAATTAGACTGGAGGCCTGCTCTGTGGGAGTACGTGCCTGGTACTGAAAACCTAATCAAAAGCCTATAGCAGGCACTGGAGAGATGGCTTAGTGGTTAAGGCATTTGCCTGCAAAGCCCAAGGACCTCAGTTTGATTCCCCAGGACCCAAGTAAGCCAGATGCACAAGGGGGTGCATGTATCTGGAGTTTGTTTGCAGTGGCTGGAGATCCTGGTGTGCCCATTCTCTCTCTCCCTCTTTGCCTTTCTCTCTCTCTCCCCACCCTCCTTTCTCTTTGCCTCAAATAAAATAATAAAAAAATAAAGTTTCCAAAAAAAAAAAAAAAAAAAGCCTATGGCAGGGAGGTCATGAGCCCTAGGGGAGTAATGCCTGCTGTTGTCTAGCTAAATGCATATGTTATGCTCACCTAAAAGCCCTGTAAGCACTTTTCTTAATGTTCATACCCATATATTAATGCTACTTTCACTTAATTTTTTTTTTAATTTTAGAGAGAGAGACAGACAGAGGGAGAAGAGAGACAATTGGCATTACAGGGCCTCAGCCACTACATTCGCACTCCAGATGCTTGAGCCACCTAGTGGGCATGTGTTACCTTTGTGCATGTGGCTTGTGTGGGATCTGGAGAGAGACTGAACATTGGTCCTTAGGCTTTTCAGGCAAGCACCTTAACCCCTAAGCCATCTCTCCAGCCCCACTTTCACTTAAAAAATATTTATTTTTATATAGTTATTTATTTATTTGACAGAGAGAGAGAGAGAGAGAGAGAGAGAGGGAGAGAATTGGCATGCCAGGGCCTCCAGCCACTGCAAACAAACTCCAGACGTGTGCGCCCCCTTGTGTATCTGGCTAATGTGGGTCCTGGGGAATCAAACCTGGGTCCTTTGGCTTTGCAGGCAAACGCCTTAACCGCTAAGCCATCCCTCCAGCCCCCTCCTCTCATTTTTGGTTAGAGAAGCTTCTCTTTTCAGATGGTGGTGCTTAGAAGTGACCAAAGAGTGTTCAGCACTGGAACATCTTTATCATTCCCTCCAAGGCTCACAGTCCATTTTGGAAGAGGTTGCAAGTCATAAAAACAGACATGTAGATCAGTGGAACAGAACAGAGGACCCAGATGTAAGCCCAAGTAGCTATAGCCACCTGATATTTGATAAAAATGCCCAAAATACTCATTGGAGACAAGACAGCCTCTTCGGCAAATGGTGTTGGGAAAACTGGGTATATATCTGCAGAAGGATGAAAATAGATTCTTCTCTCTTGCCATGCACAAGAATTAAGTCCAAATGGATTACAGACCTTAACATCAGACCTGAAACTCTGAAACTGCTAGAGGAAAAAGTAGGGGAAACCCTCCAACATATTGGTCTTGGCAAAGACTTTCTGAATACAACCCCAATTGCTCAGGCAATAAAACCACAGATTAATCACTGGGACCTCATGAAATTACAAAGATTTTGCACTGCAAAGGACACAGTGAAAAACGCAAAGAGGCAACCTACAGAATGGGAAAAAATCTTCGCCAGCTATATATCTGATAGAGGATTTAATATCTAGGATATACAAAGAACTCAAAAAGTTAAATAATAAGGAATCAAACAAGCCAATCAAAAAATGGGCTATGGAGCTAAATAGAGCATTCTCAAAGGAATGGCATATAAGCATCTAAAAAGATGTTCTACATCACTAGTCATCAGGGAACTGCAGATTAAAACTACATTGAGATTCCATCTCACTCCTGTCAGATTGGCCACCATCATGAAAGCAAATGATCATAAATGCTGGCGGGGATGTGGAAAAAGAGGAACCCTTCTACACTGCTGGTGGGAATGCAATCTGGTCCAGCCATTGTGGAAATCAGTGTGGAGGTTCCTAAAACAGCTAAAGATTGATCTTCCATATGACCCAGCTATAGCACTCCTAGGCATATATCCTAGGGACTCATCTCAACCATGCTTATTGCTGCTCAATTTATAATAGCTGGGAAATGGAACCAGCCTAGATGTCCCTCAACTGATGAGTGGATAATGAAGATGTGGCACATTTATGCAATGGAGTTCTACTCAGTGGTAAAGAAAAATGAAGTTATGAAATTTGCAGAAAAATCGATGGACCTGGAAAGTATTATACTAAGTGAGGTAACCCAGGCCCAGAAAGCCAATCGCCACATGTTCTCTCTCATATGTGGATCCTAGCTACAGATGATTGGGCTTTTGCGTGAGAATGAAAATACTTAGTAGCAGAGGCCAGTAAGTTAAAACGGAGACATAAATGGAAGAGAAAGGAAGGGAGGAGGGTACTTAATAGGTTGATATTGTATATATGTAAGTACAATGATTGAGATGGGGAGGTAATAGGATGGAGAATGGAATTTCTAAGGGGAAAGTGTGGGGGAGGAGGGACGGAATTACCATGGGATTTTTTTTATAATCATGGAATATGCTAATAAAAATTAATTAAAAAAAAAAAAAGAGGTTGCAAGTAAGAGCCAAAGGAAAGAGAGGACAGCTTACAATGCAAGCTTCCGGATTCAGCTTGGCCTTAATATTCATGACCTCACGGTGCCTAGTACTACCTACACAAGACCCTCATAATAGGAGGAAAAGACAATGACATCAAAATAAAAGAGAGGGGTTGGAAAGATTGCTTAGCAGTTAAGGCATTTGCCTTCAAAGCCAAAGGATTTGGGTTTGATTCCCCAGGACCCACATAAGCCAGATGCACAAGGTGGTTCATGCATCTGGAGTTCGTTTACAGTAGCTAAAGGCCTTGTGCATCCATTGTCTCTCTCTATCTCCTCTTTCTTTCTTTCTGAGATAAATAAAATAAATTTAAAAAATTAAGAGAGACTAATTGGGAGGGGCATGAGATAGGATGAAGAATGGGGGAGGGGAGGGAATTATCATGGTTTATTGTGTATAATTATGGAAGTTGTCAATAAAAAAGTTAAAATAATTAGAAAGTAATAATCTAACTTTTACAAAATATATCTTCCTTTCTTTTATTATTTTTATTTATTTATTAGCGAGAGGAAGAGAGGACAGAGAATATGATAGAGAGAGAGAATGGGCACGCCACAGCCTCCAGCAACTGAAAACGAGCTGCAGATGCATGCGCCACCTTGTGTGCCTGGCTTACGTGGGATCTGGGGAATTGGACCTGGGTCCTTAGACTTCTCAGCAAGTGCCCTAGGCCACTAAGCCATCTCTCCAGTCTCTACAGTCCCATCTGCAAAGATTTTGTGGGGCTGTTGATGTAACTCCGTTGGTAGACTGTTTGCTTAGTGTGCACAGGGTCCTGGGACCCATCCCCAGCACTACATGCATTAAGCATGAAGGTACATGGTACATACCTTTAATTCCAGCACTTGGGAGGTGGGGGTTGGGAGATCAGAATTTCAAAGTCACACTCAGCTACATAGCCAGTAAGAGGTCAGCCTGGAGTACATGAGATCTGGCCTTTAAACACATGAACGAGCAAACAAAAATGTATCCAAGCACATGCTTTATCTATAGATGCATAGTGGATATTATAAAATAGCAGCTGGGATGTGCTTTTAATCCCAGCACTCAGGATGCCGAGGTGGGAGAATTACTCTGAGTTTGAGACTAACCTGAGACTGCATAGTGAATTCCAGGTCAGCCTGTGTTAGAGTGAGACCCTACCTCAAAAAACCAAAAAATGGGACTAGAGAGATGGCTTACTGGTTAAGATGCTTGCCTGCAAAGCCAAGTAATCTAGGTTTGATTACTTACTACCAATGTAGGCCAGATGCACAAGGCGGCACATGCATCTGGAGTTCGTTTGCTGTGGCTGGAGGCCCTGACATGCCCATTGTCTCTCTTTGTCTTTTTTTTTTTTTTTCCTTTGGTTTTTAGAGATAGGGTCTCACTCTTGCCCAGGCTGATCTGGAGTTCACTCTGTAGTCTCAGGGTGGCCTTGAACTCATGGCGATCCTCTTACCTCTGCCTCCTGAGTGCTTGGATTAAAGGTGTGAACCACCATGCCCAACTCATTCTCTATCTACCTCTTTCTCTCAAATGACTAAAATGTATTTGCAGGGCTGGAGAAATGGCTTAGAGGTTAAGGCACTTGCCTGCAAAGCCAAAGTACCCAGGTTCGATTCCCCAGGACCTACATAAGCCAGATGCAGAAGGGGGCACATGCATCTGGAATTTGTTTGCAACAGCTGAAGTCCCTGGTGCACCCATTCTCTCTAATAAATAAAATAAAAAGATTTAAAAAAATAAGATGTATTAAAAAAAACAAAAAATATCTGAGAAGGGCTTAATACATATGTCTCCAAGGAAGTTATACCAGTGGCCAATAAGAACTTGAAAAGAAAGCTGGGGAAATATCTCAGTGGTAGAATGTTTGCTTAGTTCTGGGTTTGACTCCCAGGTTCAAACAAACAAACAAACAAACAATGACGTTATATACAACATCATTAGGCATCAGGGAAATAAAAATTGAAACAACAATGAGATATCCTTTTAATTTCAATAGAATTGATAGAAATTTGGCTGGCCTCGCACTACCGGGGATCCTCCGGCCTCTGCGTCCCAGTGCTGGGATTAAAGGCGCGCGCCACCATGCCCGGTCAGATCCCCTTTTAAATACCTATGTTTGTATCTGCTGTCAGCTTTGGGCAGAGAAGCTTCTTTTTGCAGTGGGTGACAGTTGCTGCACAGACTCCTGCTTGGTCAAAGTGCCGAGAAGAAGTGAATGCTTAGCCTGAAATGGGCACCCATGTCACATTTCTTTCCAAGGCTCGGGAAGCATGCAGGGGAGAGTGCAGGAGCCGGGGAGGGGCGGGGTGCTGGGGAAGGCCACTCCTGGGGCACTGAACACTCAGCAGCGCTGATTTCCTGCACAAGACCGGGTCAGCCAGCGTCCCATGGTGGAGGGCACAGCTCTCCCTGAGCATATACGGGCAGTTAGTGGTGGCACGGGCAGGGAGAGTGACCCTTGCCTCAGTGATGCTACCACTGGCAAGTTGCCCATGCCCCTGTAAATAGCTCTTCACCGTGGTCTAGGGCCCCAATCAACTAAATGGAAAAAAGACATAAAAGCAGAAGGAGGGCTGCATCGATGGCTCAGTGGTTAAGGTGCTTGCCTGAAAAGCCTAATAACCCAGGTTCTGTTCCCTAGCACCCACATAAACCAGATGTACAAAGGGGCACACACATCTGGAGTTCGTTTGCAGTGGTTAGAGACCTTGGCACGCTCATTCTCTCTCTGTTCATCTCTCTCTATCTCTATTTTTATTATTTACTTATCTGAGAGAGAGATAGAAAAGGGAGAGAAAGAGAGAGAGAGAGAATAGGCACGTTAGGGCCTCCAGCCACTGAAAACAAACTCCAGGCACATGTGCCATCTTGTGTATCTGGTTTACATGGGTTCTGGGGAATTGAACCTGGGTCCTTAGGGGTCACAAGCAAGTAGTTTAACAGGTAAGCCATTTCTCCAGCCCATTTTTGATTTTTCTTTCTCTCTTTCTTTGTCTCTCCCGCCTTCCCTCCTTCCCTCTTTCTCTTTCTTTTCTTTTTGGTTTTTCAAGATCAGGTCTTGCTCTAGCCCAGGATGACCTGGAATTCATTCTGTAATCTCAGGGTGGCCTTGAACTCACAGTGATCCTCCTACCTCTGCCTCCTGAGTGCTGGGATTAAAGGTGTGCACCACCACACCTGGCTCCACAGTAACATGGTTTTATCTTTAAAAAGGAGGATGCAAAAAGGAAAGTTAAAGCCAAAAATCGGTGTCATCTTCTTGTCTCATGTCCCCTGTGGCTCACCTTATATTGTAGGGCGAGGCAGTTTCTTTATCAAAGCAAGGCTTACTGACTGTGGTGTGAGGTGGAGGGCGTACTGGGAAGATAGGCAGGTCATGGTTTTGGTATTGTCTACAACTCAGAAAGTAATTTTATTTTCAATATAAAAGAAAGAGAACCTGCTAGAGGTTTAGCCGCCCTCCAGCGCATACGGTGCGCTTTCTGTCTCGTGTCCTCAGGTAAGACACCAGGCCGACTTAAAACACTCCTTTGCAGAGCTGTTGGAAGTCATGCTCATGACCGCTCCCCTCCCCCAACAGCAGCGATGATGGGGGAAATGAGAAGAAATAATAAAAAGATTAACAGTTCATATCAGGGTGTCTACAGCGCGCAGGCCCAAAGCGTCAAACACGAGGCTGGCAGAGGAGCAAGGAAATCGGGAGGAAAGCTCACGGCGGACGTGTCCGCGGCAGCAGGTCCTGTGTGTGACACGCAGGGAGGACAACGCCGACAGCCAGCTTGGCGACAATGCGTTTCTGCACAAGCATGCGGTCTCCAAGTTTACTAAGTTTCTTTTTAAAAATCACCCAATTACTCTATGCAAATAGGCTCAATGGAGTGCTGAGTTTGCACTTACAACTGGAATGTTCTACCCCCTCATGGAAGCAACCCTAAGTAAATTCAGTGGCACTGCATAAAAGGCATGGACCCAGAAGAGGGAAGTAGTTGGGAAGAAGGGGTTCAGTAGGAGTGGGTGGGACAAAAAAGGTGAGGAAGCCGGGCATGGTGGCGGTGGCGCACGCCTTTAATCCCAGCACGCAGGAGGCAGAGGTAGGAGGACTACGTGAGTTCAAGGCCACCTGAGACTGAAAAAGATAATGGATATTTATAATGAATAAAGTATATACTATATACTTTTTTTTTTTTTTTTTTTTGAGGTAGGTTCTCACTCTAGCTCAGGCTGACCTGGAATTCACTGTGTAGTCTCAGGGTGGCCTCGAACTCACAGTGATCCTATCTCTGCCTCCCGAGGGCTGGGATTAAAGGTGTGCGCCACCACTACTCCTGGCTCGTTATACACTTTTATGAAAGTGTCAGAAAATAAGGGCTAAGCTGGGTTAGTGGCACACACCCTTAGTCCCAGCACTGAGGTAGGAAGATCATCTGAGTTTGAAGGCCAGCCTGTTGCTGCAGAGTGGATTCCAGGTCAGCTGGATTAGAGTGAGAGCCTATCTTAAAAAATTAAAGCAATGGAAAACAGTGTGGAGGTTCCTAAAGCAGCTAGAGATTGATCTACCATATGACCCAGCTATAGCACTCCTAGGCATATATCCAAAGGACTCATCTCATTTCCTTAGAAGTACATGCTCAACCATGTTTATTGCTGCTCAATTTATAATAGCTGGGAAATGGAACCAGCCTAGATGTCCCTCAACAGATGAGTGGATAATGAAGATGTGGTACATTTATACAATGGAGTTCTACTCAGCGGTAAAGAAAAATGAAGTTATGAAATTTGCAGAAAAATGGATGGACCTGGAAAGTATTATACTAAGTCAGGTAACCCAGGCCCAGAAAGCCAAGCGCCACATGTTCTCTCTCATATGGGGATCCTAGCTACAGATGACTGGGCTTCTGTGTGAGAATGAAAATACTTAGTAGCAGAGGCCAGTAAGTTAAAAAGGAGACATAAAGGGTGGAGAAAGGTAGGGAGGAGGATACTTAATAGGTTGATATTGTATATATGTAATTACAATGATTGTAATGGGGAGGTAATATGATTGAGAATGGAATTTCAAACGGGAAAGTGTGGGGGTGGGGAGGGAGGGAATTACCATGGGATATATTTTATAATCATGGAAAATGTTAATAAAAATTAAAAAAAAAAATTAAAGCAAAACAGGGCTGGAGAGATGGCTTAGCGGTTAAGCGCTTGCCTGTGAAGCCTAAGGACCCCGGTTCGAGGCTCGGTTCCCCAGGTCCCACATTAGCCAGATGCACAAGGGGGTGTACGCGTCTGGAGTTCGTTTGCAGTGGCTGGAAGCCCTGGCTCGCCCATTCTCTCTCTCTCCCTCTATCTGTCTTTCTGTCACTCTCAAATAAATAAATAAAAAATGAACAAAAAAATATTTAAAAAAATTAAAGCAAAACAAAAATAATAGTTTAGAAAAAAAAGTTAAGAGTATTTTTCTAGTAAAATAAAGAAAAGAGCCACTGCTCTAAAATAAAAGCTAAAATGAAGATAGACTTCACTCAATCTGCTTTTCCTAGAGATCTGTGATGTGACAGCCCGAGCTGACTGTCGCTTTCCTTTGGCAGTCCTGTTGGAAATCACGACTATTTTGCATTTAGAAAGAAAACATCCTAGAACTATACTAAGCCATAGTTCACTCACAATTAATAGTGTGCCTAATGTATGACAGGCCCTGGGCTTCACACACAGCACTACAAAAATAAATAACTAAATAAATAACAGGGACTCTCAAGTTAATTATTTTTTAATTGTTTATTTGAGAGAGAGAAGCAGATGAGAGAGAGAGAATGGGAATTCCAGGGCCTCTAGCCACTACAAATGAACTCTAGACACAAGCATTACCTTGAGCATCTGGCTTATGTGGGTCCTGGGGTATTGAACCTGGGTCCTTAGGCTTTGTAGGCAAGCATCTAACCACTAAGCAATCTCTCTAGCCCTTAATTCTTTTTAAAAAATTATTGCCAACTTCCATAATTATAGTCAATAAACCATGACAACCCTCCCCCACTTTCCCCTTTGCAACTCCACTCTCCATATCCCCTCCCCTTCTCCATCAGTCTCTTTAATTTTGATGTCACCATCTTTCCCTCCTATCATAAAGATCTTGCGTAGGTACTGTCAGGCTCTGCGAGGCCATGGATATCCAAACCATTTTGTGTGCGGAAGACAGCATTGTAAGGAGTCCTACCCTTCCTTTGGCTCTTTCATTCTTCCTGCCACCTCTTCTGCAATGGACCCTGTGTCTTGAAAGGTGTGATAGAGATGTGTCAGTGCTGAGCACTCCTGTCACTTCTTTTCAGCATGATGGCACCTTTTGAGTCATCCCAAGGTCACTGCCATCTGAAAAGAGAAGCTTCTCTAACCAAAAGTGAGGTATGAACGATAAGAGAAGTGCTTACTAGGCAGTTTGGTGAGCATAATATATATGCATGTAGCCAGATACCAACAGGCATTTGGTTGGGTGGTTTCTACCAGCAATGCGAACCTGACTGCAACAACAGATGTGCCATCATTGCACCCATTGGTTCATTTCCTTAAGTCTTTTTTGTTTGTTTGCTTTTTCCTTTTTTTTTTTTTTTTTTTTTGAGGTAGGGTCTCGCTCTAGCCCAGGCTGACCTGGAATTCACTATGGAGTCTCAGGGTGGCCTCAAACTCACAGCAATCCTCCTACCTCTGCCTCCCAAGTGCTGGGATTAAAGGCATGTGCCACCACGCCCGGCTGTTTTTTCCTTTTTTTGAGGTAGGGTCTCGCTTTAGCCCAGGGTAATCTGGAAGTCACTATGTAGTGTCAGGGTGACCTTGAACTCTTGGTGATCCTCTTACCTCTGCTTCTCAAGAGCTGGGATTAAAGGTATGTGCCACAATGCCTGGCTTTCCTTAATTCTTTTTTTGTTTTCCTTAATTCTTCCCCCCCCCCCCCCCCGAGGTAGGGTCTCACTCTAGCCCAGGCTGACCTGGAATTCACTACGGAGTCTCAGGGTGGCCTTGAACTCACGGTGATCCTCCTACCTTTGCTTCCCTAGTGCTGGGATTAAAGGCGTGCGCCACCATGCCCGGCTTTCCTTAATTCCTTTTTAAGGATGTATTTTTATTTATTTTCAAGGAGAAAGTATAGGCGCACCAGGGCCTCTTGCTGCTGCGATCAAATTCTTGATGCATGCACCACTTTGTCCATCTGCTTTACATGGGTACTGCGGAATTTAACCCAGGTTGACAGGCTTTGCAAGCAACTGCCTTTAACCACTGGTCTATCTCCCCAGCCCTTAGACTAACTTTTTTAACAGATAGTTCTCAGTTGGTAGAGTGCTTGCCTAGCATGCATAAAGCTCTGGGTTCAAACCCCAGCACCCCATAAATGGGTGTGGTGGTGCACACTGCAAATTGGGGGATCTTGGAGGCAAAAGGATCAGAACAAGGCCACAGGATACATGAGGTCCTGCTCCAAGAGAGGAGACAGTGTTCACCTGAAACACTGTCTTCCCATGCTATTATACCACAAAGTATTTCAAAATGTTTGTAGCGTCTGTTTCTAAACTAAACTGCAGTTGGTTATTTTTTTTAAACTTTTTTTTTTTTTTTTTTTTTTTTTTGAGGTAGGGTCTTGTTCTAGCCCAGGCAGACCTGGGATTGACTATGTAGTCTCAGGGTGGCCTTGAACTCACGGTGATCCTCCTCCCTCGGCCTCCCAAATGTCGGAATTAAAGGTGTGTGCCACCATGCCCGGCCCCTAAACTCTAGTTGGCAGAGGCACAAGTGTGGGTAGGTGTTCAGACTGGCTCAGCCGTTTCCCAAGTTCCTGGTGAAACTCTCAGATGTCTGTGCCTGATTTGGAACCTACCATTAAAAGCGTCTCCCATTGGCAATGTGGTCATGCCAGAAACCCCTGGCTTCGAACAGATGAATGCTCCTGATGCGGAGAAATGTGCATTAGGACTGTTCTTGCCAAAAAGCCTTCTGTTTCCTTTCCCAAACTGATATTGTTTCAAAACTTTCCTCAAGGCCTTCTAGCATGCTGTAGTAAAAGAAAGTTTCCAAACATTTTTTTTTTTTTTCTTTTTTGGTTTTTCAAGGCAGGGTTTCACTCTAGTCCAGGCTGACTTGGAATTCACTATGTAGTCTCAGGGTGGCCTCGAACTCAAGGCGATCTTCTTACCTCTGCCTCCCGAGTGCTGGGATTAAAGGCGTGCGCCACTATGCCCGGCTCCAAACTGGCTTTAACACATCTTTTTAAGACTGATAAGCAAAGGTTTACTGAAGCAGTTTTGAGTAAGATCGACTCAGAGTTATCCCCTAAGTTTCACTAACCCAGCCACACTTTTACATGGAGGAACGTTAAATAAGCTAGAGGGGGTTAATAAAAAAAGGGGGGGCTAGAAACATCCTAAACCCCCAGACCTGGATGAAGACATTTCTTCTTTGTAAAACACTAGCCCACAACTTCCTTGGCACTGAAGCTAACATCCTGTTGGACTGATGGACTTTCAAACCTGCTTTGTGGGTATAATAAATGAATGTGTGCAAACAGTAAGTGATTGTGAAAATAAACATCTAGTGTTTAAAAAAAGATGAACTGTCAATGGTTCTGGATTGACCAAGAGTTTTGGCGAACAGCAACTATGTTTCTAATCTTTCTTGAAATTCTCAAATAAAACTTACTGAACTTTAAAATCGTCTTCAATGAGCCAGGCACTGGGTTCATCCTAAGTACCACACAGACAAATGTCTCACTGGACAACGTGCTCGTCTTGATGATAATTGACAGGTTCCTGCAATCTAGGATTGTATTAGCAAATATTACCCATCATCAGTAATAGAGTACTTGCCTGTCTCTTTCTCTCCATCTCTTTCTCAAATAAATAAATAAATAAAAATGAAATTTCAAAAGAGGAGGGAAGCCGGGCATGGTGGCATATCCCTTTAATCCCAGCACTCGGGAGGCAGAGGTAGAAGGATCGCCATGAGTTCGAGGCCACCCTGAGACTACATAGTGAATTCCAGGTCAGCCTGGGCTAGAGTGAGACCCTACCTTGGAAAACTAAAAAAAAAAAAAAAATAGTAATAATAATAATAATAATAATAATAATAAATTTTTTCAAAGGGGAAAGTTGGGGGGAGGGAGGGAATTACCATGGGATTTTTGTTTATAATCATGGAAAATGCTAACAAAAATTAAAAAATAAAAAAAATAAAAGCAAACAAACAAAAATAATAAATTTTTAAAAGGAGGGCTTGAGAGATGGCTTAGCAGTTAAGGTGCTTGCCTGCAAAGTCAAAGGACCCAGGTTCGATTCCCACATAAGCCAGATGCACAAGTTGACACATGCGCCTGGAGTTTGTCTGCAGAGCGTAGAGGCCCTGGCATGCCCATTCTCTCTCTCTCTGTCTCCCTCTCTCATCTGTCACTCTCTCCCCCTGCTTCTTTCTTTCTCTCTCAAATAAATAAATAAAAGTAATATAAAAGAGAGTACTTTCATGGCATCCAAAAGAGAAACTGGGTTTCAATTCTGTGGGTGATCATGGCGGGGTGACGTGGAATGTGGGGCGAAGACTCTGCCATTCACAACTTCATGCATTTTCAGCTTGGGCTCTGTCTGCTCAATCACCAGGCGAGTTGTACTTTGAACACGTGGCTTGGTCTCATTACAGTTTATAAACAAAAAGGAAAGGAAGAGTCAACGATCAGTTTGTAGCTGGATAATTACCATCAGGCTAATTGAAAGCTGTGACAAAAATGTCTGACCACTTCTCAACCTGACATTACTTTTCTTGTCGCGTAGTGGTGTGTGGCACGCGGCGGACACCTTTAATTCCAGCACTGGGAGACCAAGGTAAGAGGGTTGTAGCGGCTGAGACTATGAAGTGAATTCCAGGTCAGCCTGGGACAGAGATAGGGTCTATTTCAAACAACAACAACAAAAAAAAAAAAAAAGAAAAGGAAAAAGAAAAAGAAAAAGAAAAAGAAAAAGAAAAAGAAAAAAAAGAAAGAGAGAGGCAGGTGTGGTGGTGCACGTCTTTAATCCTAGCACTTGGGAGGCAGAGGTAGGAGGATCACCTAGAGTTCGAGGCCACCCTGAGACCACATAGTTAATTCCAGGTCAGCCTGGACCAGAGTGAGATCCTATCTCAGAAAAAAAAAAAAAAGAAGAAAGAGAGAGAGAGAGAAGTGAACAGATACATACATAGGCAGGAATTCCTTAATCAAGGAAATCATGCCCAAATTTCTGACAATGTATCTCTCCTCTAAGCTAGCAGACCCTGGGGGCTCATAGCCTGCGGCTCGCTTCACCTCTCCTTGGGCTACAGAGCTCCCTTGAGACCATCAGCCAAACAGTGCACTCCTGAAAATGCTGCCAATCGCCACACCCTGGGCCTGCAAATCCAAAGGTACAGGAAGTGGTCTGCCCAAGCTGGGCTATTGCGTCACTTCGACCTGCTTCCACGTACACAGTTTGACTCACGCCTGGCCACACTTAGCTCAGAAACGCTACCTTCTCCCTGCAGCCAGCCGGGCAGAGGACTGGAGACATCCGTGCCCTCTTCCAGACCACTGCTAAATTTGGAAACCAGCAGGTCGTGGGATAAAAACAACTTTGAGTGCTGCCTGTCAATGACCGTCCACCCAGCTCCAGAGCAAGGGGTGAAAGGCACGCAAGAAAAGCCAGGACTCTCTTGCTCTTTTTTGGAGAGTCGTGGGAAACCCAGAGGGTGTATGAGGCTGGGTCACACACCAGCGGTGACACCTTGCTCCAAAGGATCCGTACTGCAGTGACCTATGGAGCTTGTTAAAAACCTGGCTCTGGGCTGGAGAGATGGCTTACTGGTTAAGGCGCTTGCTGGCAAAGCCAAAAGACCCAGGTTTGATTCCACAGTACCCACGTAAAAGACGGATGCACAAGGTGGAGCATGCATCTGGAGTTGTTTGCAGTAAGTGTTTAGGGGCCCTGGCACACCAGTTTTCTCTGTCTCTCAAATAAATAAATAAATAAAATTTAAAAAAATAACCCTGGTCCTGGGGGATTTGATGTGGTATGTGGGGCTGGGGCCCTTCATCTGAGGCAGGTTCAGGAGCCACTGGGTACTTTGGTTAGAACAGTGCTGAAAGCCTCATGAATGACTCATTTGTGGTCTCTGAGAAGGAAGATGTTTCCAAATTGAGCCGAGGTAAACTGATTGGGAATGTCACCTCGAACTGGTGCTTTGCCTGCACTTTCTCACCAGGAGGGAGTCCGTCCACACTGTGGCCTGGCAGCCAGCACTCCTGCAGGTGATCCTAGAGCACATCTGGGCCTTGACTCGCCCATTCCCCTAGATCCCACTCCAGTGTGGCCTTGAAACCAGGTTTCTCTAATAAACCATGCACACTGGCTTCCTGCTCCGTTTTTTTTTGTTTGTTTGTTTTGTTTGTTTGTTTGTTTTTGTTTTGTTTTTTTTTTTCCGAGGTAGGGTCTCACTGTAGCCCAGGCTGACTTGGAATTCACTATGGAGTCTCTGGGTGGCCTCGAACTCACGGCAGTCCTCCTACCTCTGCCTCCCGAGATTAAAAAGGCGTGCGCCACCACGCCGGGCCCCAAGTTTTCTTTTATGAAGGTGATTCCCGCTGATGTACTTCCCCCCCCACCCCCGCAGGTTCCTGCAACAGCCACTCAGGGTCCTTAAACTATCACCGTATCCTACCGTACAAGGCTGACCTCCTCCAAATCCAACCTTGACCTCACATAGCAGGGTTGCCAGGCCCATTCCAGACCACGACAAGAAAGCTCACGCTGTAATTGTGTGAGTCACTCAAAAATCTTGAGTTTCCAGTGCCTATCAAAGCTATGTTTACGCTATGCTGTTGTCTATTAAGTGTTCAATTGTGTCTAATGAAACAATATGCATACCTTAATTAAAAATAGCTTATTCTTAAAAATGCCAACAGTCATCTGAGCTGTTGGGGAAAAAATGGTACCAATAGACTTGCTTAATTCAGGGTTACCACCGACCTTCAATTGGTGACAAAATGCGTATCTGCAATGCGCAGTAACACAAGGTCAGCCTACATTTCCCCGGCTTACAGTCTTTTCATCACATCCTCCTTCTCTGAATACAGAGCTTAATAGCAAGCCTGGGAAGCCGTTTATGGTCCCTAATCGGTCTGGTTCTGATGTTACCCCTGAAATGACAAAATTCTTACTTGACCTATCACAGTCCCCAACTGTGTCCTGCCTCTTGGCTGACTTGGTAGGCTTGCAGCACCAGCATCAATGTCTTTCCCCTCTAGCTATAAACTCATACCAATAGTTTAAGGGCCAAGTTCAAATCCCGGGACCTCCTTCTGAAGCACTGCCTCCTGGGTGCCACTTGGCAGCCTCCATCTGAGACCATGCCTGCAGCTGGCAGCCCCTAAGCCCAAGCAAGGGTGTGAGCTCTCCTCTCTTCTTTCCGGGTGCCATCAGGCAAGGGTGTGGGCATGCTCCTCTGCCTTCTGGTACCTTTTGCAATCTATCAGCTAACGAGGGGTAAGCTTGGGTTTTGGGAACATCATGGAGCCTCAAAGCCTAGCCCATTTTTTCTTCCCTCCTTCTTCCTAACTATCTCTATCTCCCTCTTCTTAACTATCTCTATCTCTATCCCTATCTATCTATCTATCTATCTATGTATTTTTTTTTTGAGGTAGGGTCTCATTCTAGCTCAGGCTAACCTGGAATTCACTCTGTAGTCTCAGGGTGGTCTTAAAGTCTCAGTGATCCTCCTACCTCTGCCTCCCAAATACTGGGATTAAAGTCATGTGCCACCACGCCCAGCTGAGATTGTACTTTAAAAAATTATTTTATTTATTTATGAGAAAGAGAGAGAGAGAGAGAGGGAGAATGAGTGCACTAAGGCCTCTAGGCATTGCAAACTCCAGATGCATGCGCCACCTTGTGCATCTGGCTTACGTGGGTATTGAAGAATTGAATCTGGTTCATTAGGCTTTGCAGGCAAGTGTCTTGATCACTAAGCTACATCCCAGCCCCTAAAATTTTCTTTTTGTAAAAACATTGTTTAGGGCTGGAGAGATGGTTTAGTGGTTAAGGCACTTGCCTGCAAACCCAGAGGACCCAGGTTTGATTCCCCAGGACCCAGCTAAGCCAGATGTACAAGGGGGCACATGCACCTAAAATCTGTTTGCAGTGGCTGAAGGCTCTGGTATGCCCATTCATTCTATCTGCTTCTCTCTCTCTCAACTCTCAAATAAATAAAATAAAATAAATTAGTTATTTGAGAGAGAGAGAGAGAGAGGGAGCGCGAGTGAGCGAGCAAGCTGGGGAATCGAACCCATGCTGTCAGCTTTTGCAAGCAAGTGTCTTTACTCACTGAGCCATCTTTCTAGTCCCATTCCTTCTGGAATTTTCTGCAGCCCATTTTGGCTGACCCATTGCTGATAGTCACTCAAATACCGGCTGGTGGTACTATTTCCTCAAAAAGAGAAAATCTTTTATTATAGAGAAGTAATTCAAGTTCACTGTTAGCATGCTAGGGAATAAATCGAAGCAGAAAAAGAAAATGAAAAGTTATTCCGCTCCTAAAGTCAGTGTGACTTCAGTATATGAATCCACTGTGATTTCTGTAATGTTTTTTTTTTCAAGATAGGCTCTCACTCTAGCCCAGACTGACCTAGAACTCACTATGTCTCAGGGGCCTTGAACTCGCAGTGATCCTTCTACTTCTGCCTCCCAAGTGTGGGGATTAAAGGCATGTGCACCACGCCTGGTCACATTTTCTGTACTGGTATTTTAACTCTTGAACAATTGAACTTTTATCTGTTATTCAGCTGTCACCCCAACTGGATCTTACTAGTCTCTACTTCTTTAGGAATATCACTGTGCCTCTTTGTAGTGCCCACAGTGACTGACAGACCTGCACACAGCCTAAGTGGCTCAGATGTCTCAAAGGTGCCAGTGAGTATATGGTTCCAAGCTCATCATGCACAGTAATTTATGTGAAAACCTGTTACATGCAGATGATTTCTTTTTAAAAGTTTTGTTTGTTTGTTTGTTTGTTTTTTGGCCAGGCATAGGGGTGCATATATTTACTCCTAGCAATTGAGAGGTTGAGGTAGGAGGATCGCTGTAAATTCAAGTCCAGCCTGAGACTACTTAGTGAATTTCAGGTCAGTCTAGGCCATAGCAAGATCCTACCTCAAAAAACAAATCAACAACAAAAAAAGTTGTTTTCAAGTGCCAGGGATCAAATCCAGGGCCTTATGCACACTAGTCATTAAATGCTGTACCAGTGAGTCACATCCCAGCCTGGCATAGATGATTTCTTTAAATATGCTCTCTAATTGTTGTATGTATGGAGGTTGTCAATAAAAAGTTTTACAAAATGTTCCTGAATGTACATGTCAAATATCTTTTATTTATTTTCAAGGAGTGTCTTATTCTAGCTCAGGATGAACTGGAGTTCACTCTGTAGGCTGGCCTCAAACTTCTCCTCCTCTGTTCCCTGAGTGCTGGGATTAAAGGTGTGTGCCACCACACTTTGCTACCTATTTTAAATATACAAGAAGAGTTTACAATGTGAAGAGCCCTGTTGCTAACCTCTGACAGATGCTTATTCTTCAACTTAATTTGCTTTCTAAACCTGACTTATGGACACACACACTACCCTATATATAACAATTACTTCATGAATTGAGAAATTCAGAACTGAAATTTGGAGGAAAAATGGTGGGTAAAGGAAGCTTACCACTTCATTTTATTTAAAATTTCAATCTATTTCCATAGCAGCAATTCTGATTCTGGTTTGAACCAAGATTTTATTTATGTTAAAAATATTTATTTTCTTAGCTGGGTGTGGTGGTGCATGCCTTTAATCCCAGTTTGAGAGGCAGAGGTAGGAGGATCACCATGAGTTCAAGGCCACCCTGAGACTACATAATGAATTCCAGGTCAGCCTTGGCTAGAGCAAGACCCTACCTTGAAAAACCTAAAAACATAAAAAAAAGTTTTTATTTTAATTTTTCTTTATTTATTTGCAAGGGGGTGGAGAGAATGGGCATGCCAATTGTTCCTGTAAATGAACTCCAGACACATGGACCACTTTGTGCATCTGTCTTTACATGGGTACTCGGGAAATCTAACCAGGCTGTCAGGCTTTGCAAGCAAGTGCCTTAACTGCAGAGCCATCTCTAGCCCTATTTTTAAAATATTTTATTTATTTATTTGTGAGAGGAGAGCTAGGTAGGAAGGTACAAAGACAGGGTCTTTCGCTGCTACAAACAAGCTTCAGATGCATGAGCCACTTTGTGCATTTGGCTTCATGTGGGTACTGGAAAATTTGCAAGCAAGCATATTTACCACTGAGCCATCTTTCCAGCTCCTGAACCAAGATTTTAAATGCAAATTATCTCTTATAGAAGAAAATCTTTCTATGTGTTAACTTTTGGACAATTTGAATTTTTGGACAGCTGAACTGAATATAAAAAGTCTGATGTGCCAGGTGTGGTGGTTGAGAGTTTGAGGCCACCCTAAGGCTGCATAATGAATTCCAGGTCAGCCTGGACCAGAGTGAGACCTTACTTATCTTGAAAAACAAAACAAAACAAAAAAAAAAAAAAAAAAAAAAAAAAAAAGTCTGATGTATTACCTAACAGAAGATAACGATTCCAGGGCTGGAGAGATTGCTCAGTGGTTAAGGCACTTACCTGCAGAGCCTAACCACCTGGGTTTGATTCCCAGTACCCACGTAAAGCAAGATGCAAAGTGGCTCATGCATCTGAACTTTGTTTGCAGTAGATGAAGGAAGACCCTGGCATGCCCATTCTCTCCCTCTGTCTCTCTTCTCTCTCTCTTTCCATATTTGCAATTAAATAAATACAAATCTTTTTAAAAGAAGATAACTATTCCAATACTAATAGCTATTATTAGTACTTTGCTATTTCTGAGACAGTTCAATGAAAGCCATCTAGATGCAAAATAATAATCAAAGCCTGGTGTCGCAGCATTTGGGAGGCTGAGGTAGGAGGATCTTTCACAAATAAATAATAAATAAGTAAATAAAATCAAAATAATAATAATTTGGGTTAGAGGTCTAGCTGAATGGCAGAACATGCTTAAGCCATACAAGACCCTAGGTTCAATCACTCATATCAAAATAAATAAAGAATAGAGCTAGGGATGGAGGTGGTATACCTGCATTCAGGAGGCAAAATCACAAGGCTCACCGAAAGTCTGGTCTGTTTCGAAAGTTCCAGGCTAGCCAGGCCACTTTAGACCTGTTGGAACAAAACAAAAACAACCACCCCCAAAGAAAGAATACTTCTTTTGTGGATTAGATCTCACAGCAGAAATAACCTCCTTTCACATATTTAGAATGTGATCCAATTTATAATAAATTCCATTTTCCAGTTTTGTCTCCTAGGGGTATATACTATTTTAGTAAAGTCCCTCTTGAGCCATACAGGTTTCTTTACGGTGCCTTGGAAATACACATTTACATTAATTCCAAAGCCAGTTTAATTCTGTGCACAAGGACCTTTGCTCTGCGCTCCACCTCACAGCTCAAATCTCAGGTTCAGTGTGCAAAGCGAAGCAGGAAGGAAAATAGGAGGAAGCCAGGAGGTGCTCCAAGAGAGTTTGGATTGCGTCTTTTGCAGCTTTGTCTTGTAATTACTTTGCCCCTGACTCTGCTTTTTCTCTCCACCTCAAAGCTCACGGCTTTCAAATCTCAATTCCTCCCTTCCTAATCACGTGCTTGGGGTTGATCTGCCCAGGAGGGAACTGGCTACTTTACTTCTGCTTTGAGAGGGATGGTGTGTGTGTGTGTGTGTGTGTGTGTGTGTGTGTGTGTGTGTGTATTTCTCTTCCCTTTTTCTATAAAGGCCTTTTCATGTTTGTTCCTCAAGCCTTCCCCAAATACAAAACAGTTACTGTCCCCTGCTCCTTCCAACTCTAGGGAATCAACTCCGAACCTTTGTGTCAACCAAGTCAGAGACTGTTAAGAACTCTGGTAAATTTATGGTGCTCCTGGCCTGCATCGGGAAGGCTCTAACCCTAAAGCAAAAACTTTTAATTTATGTCCTCTGAGGCAGTTAAAAAACAAACACAGAAGGGAACGAAGCCCCAGCTCCTCCTCAGCTTCCCTCTCTTCTCCTCGGATCGGTAGCCAGAAAACCTAATCCACCCTGCCGGCAACTGCGCTCTCCTGCGGGCCTCCTTCACCTACGCCGTTGAGCCACCAACGCCTCCAACGCCAAACCCGGTTACTGAGGCAACTACATTTTTCTTCCCAAAGGGTCACCGGGAAACGCATCCCTTAGGATGCCCTGGTAACCGTCCACCAATAATGCTGCTGGTGGTGGGGGGACCACAAAAGCAATCGACTCGCCTTCCAAGGCTGGAGCCGGCGGCCGGCCGGGGTGGGGGGCTGCATCCAGTTACATTCCTGACCCACTTTCGCATCCCCTCCCTCCTCCTCCTCCTCTTTCTCCTCCTCCGGGGCTGCTCTCCAGAGAGCCACCTCCCCCCAGGACGCGGCGGGAGGGTGCCCTGGGGGTCCGGACCCCCACCCCCTCGGGTCACTTGGGCTTGCGAGCACCTGCTGGCGACCTGGGCGCTCGGTCGTGTCCCCCCTGGCCAAGCCCCTGTCGGGAGGGACGGGGCGGGCGCGGGAGAGGGAGGGGTGGCGAACAACACCCGCAGAGTCCCGGTTCTGTAAACCCTGCTTCCCACGGTGGCGGGGCGCGGGTGACGCCTGTGCCCGCCGCTCAGCTTTGCACAGTGCAAAAAGCGCCCGGGCCGAGCGGCGGGGACCCGAGGTGGGTGGGGTGCGCCCGCCGCCCGTCCACCCCCACCAACCCTGGGAACCCGGGCTTCCCTCGGGGTGGGAGGGCCGGGCAGGTAGCTGGCGGTGGCGGGCGAGGGTGAGCGTGTCCCCGGAGGAAGGGGACGGACGCAGCGACTGCGGAGCGCGCCCGGCATCTCACCAGCTGTGCCCGCGCCGCGCCCCTCCCCCGTGCCAGCGGGCCGGGATGGGTGGTGGTGGTGTTGGGGGGCGGGGGACAGCTGGGGCGCCGGCGAGCACTGGAAAGGAGTTCTGACAGTGACACAGCTGCACGGGGGGAAAAGGGGGTGCATCCAGCGCCCCGAGGCCTTGGGGAGACGCGCACGCCCCTTTCCCCCACCGGCCTCAGGGCGATGCGCAAGGAGGAGGAGGAGGAGGGCGCCGGAGCCTCGGAGACACTGGCGGGTGGGGAAGTTAGGCGAGGCCGCCCCGGGTCGCGGGCATCCCGGCCGCCGGCACGGCTCAGCTCGGCTGGCACAAGGTGCTCCACGCCGCGTCCTCCGGGGCCCAAGACGGCGATCCGGGCGCGGAGCCGCCCGCTGCGGGCCGAGAGGGTGGCGAGGTGTGAGGCCGAGGCCCGGGTGAGGGTGACCAATCCCGGAGGCACCGGATGCTTGTTCCGGGCCCGAGCGACAACACGAGGCCCCAGCTGGCCTCTCACCAGCTTGGAGAGCCTGGAAAAGTCCCAGGCGCATCCGGGAAGATGATGGAGCGAGAAGCATCAGTGAGGGGCTACACCAGCAGTGCAGGGGAAACGGGGGGGGGGCGGGTACCTGTGCCAGCCTAGGGTAGTGCCCCAAGTCCCTGAAGCCAGGCCCACCCTCCGGGGAGGCTGTCCCCGGGTGGAGTGGGGCTGTCCCAGCAAGGTGTAAGGGTGTAAACAGAGGCTTGGCCCGTGCGGAGGAGCCATCAGCCGCACCCAGGCCCTGGGAGCCAGCCTGGCCTCCGCGCCCCACACTCGCCTTCTTCAGTGACTCTCCCCGGAGTAACTGATGCTTTCTGCTTTCCGCCTCAGCCAATTGCCCGTAAAGCTAGAGATTTCTTTTCTTTTTCTTCTTCTTTTTTTTTTTTTTAATGGTGGTGTTGTGAAGTTGAGTCACCCAGGGTGTGGGATCCTCTGAAACAAAAGGGGCATTTCAAGTGAAAGTAAACTACCTTCGTGGACGAATGGTTTAATTACATGCCATCTTCATTTAGAGAGATTTGCACACTCACTGAGGCCAGCGGGACAGTTCGTTCTGCTGGGCACCTGGAGGTTACTTTTTAACTGGGCTAGGTCAATTTATTTCCCATTATGAACAGGTGACTGGTATTTTTTCTTTTTACTCAAATATGTTTTCTTGTTGTTGGTGGTGGTGGTTTCTGGTTTTTCGACGTAGGGTCTCGCTCTAGCCCAGGTTGACCTGGAATTCACTATGTAGTATCAGGGTGGTCTCGAACTCACGGGGATCCTCCTACCTCTGCCTCCTGAGTAACTGGGATTAAAGGCGTGCGCCACCACGCCCGGCTTCAACTATGTTTAGTTCTCATTCTCAGTAGGGAAAACTAACCTTCCACCCTTTCCCCTGGAAAGAGTTGTGAACATCTAGTGCCTGAGCATAGTTTTCCAGAATGTTCCAGAGGCTAGATCCTTAGTATGTCCGACCGTTTTATTTGAAAAGAGGCTTCTGGGGTCCTT
Source organism: Jaculus jaculus (assembly GCF_020740685.1). Classification (NCBI taxonomy): domain Eukaryota; kingdom Metazoa; phylum Chordata; class Mammalia; order Rodentia; family Dipodidae; genus Jaculus; species Jaculus jaculus. The sequence goes on from NC_059118.1 coordinate 63,382,970, forward strand.
CAGGCTGCACGTTGTTCCATTCAGATACTTGAACTGTCACATCTCTGATGTTTTCTACTGATGGTTCCCAGCATTGAATCTTAGTTTCATAGACAATGGCTTTCTTTCTTAGTGGTCCATAAAATAAGGAAGTTTGAGAAATGCTGAGTTAAACAAGTTAAGCCCAGTTACTTGCAGTAAGTAAGACGGCTTCATCTCAAGACCTGTGGTCTTCCACGTGGTGAGGGGCCCGCAGGCCTCCCAGCAGAAGGTACAACGTGTACTTTTCTCTGTGTAGGTAGTGAGAATTGTTGCTTAGAGTTGGTCCTGGTTCAGGAGCCGCTGCTGGAGGGCTTGTGCAAGACTGGAACACGGAGAAGGGAGATGTTTATGTTACAAAATGGTCTCGCTGGGAATTATGAAGTGATAAATTTAGTGTCATTACCGAAAGGGGAAGAAGCTGGGCATGATGGTGCACGCCTTTAATCCCAGGACTCAGGAAGATTGCTGCGAGTTCAAGACCAGCCTGGGGCTACAGAGGGAGTTCCAGGTCAGCCTGGGCTAGCCTAAGACCCTGCCTGGAAAGAACAAAACAAAATACCAACCAAAACAACGACGAAAAGAGTGGAAGGAAGGAGGGAGGCAGGGACGTTCACTCTCAGCTGAAGTCAGGAAGTCAGGGAGATGAGTCCAGAGAACGTTTCCATTAAAAGCTTCCCTCCCCTTCCCTTCCCTTCCCTTCCCTTCCCTTCCCTTCCCTTCCCTTCCCTTCCCTTCCCTTCCCTTCCCTTCCCTTCCCTTCCCTTCCCTTCCCTTCCCTCCCCTCCCCTCCCCTCCCCTCCCCTCCCCTCCCCTCCCCTCCCCTCCCCTCCCCTCCCCTCCCCTCCCCTCCCCTCCCCTCCCCTCCCCTCCCCTCCCCTCCCCTCCCCTCCCCTCCCCTCCCCTCCCCTCCCCTCCCCTCCCCTCCCCTCCCCTCCCCTCCCCTCCCCTCCCCTCCCCTCCCCTCCCCTCCCCTCCCCTCCCCTCCCCTCCCCTCCCCTCCCCTCCCCTCCCCTCCCCTCCCCTCCCCTCCCCTCCCCTCCCCTCCCCTCCCCTCCCCTCCCCTCCCCTCCCCTCCCCTCCCCTCCCCTCCCCTCCCCTCCCCTCCCCTCCCCTCCCCTTTCCTTTCCTTTCCTTTCCAAGCAGAGAGAAAGAGAGCTGGGCATGCCAGGGCCTCCTGCCACTGCAAACGAGCCTCACATGCATGTGCCTCTTTGTGCATCTCGTTTGGTTATACCTGGACACTGGCGAATTAAGCCCAAACTGCCAGGCTTTGCAAACAAGTGCCTTTAATTGCTGAGCTATTTCTCCAGCCTGAGGAATGTTTAATTTAGAATAGACTGTTTAGTTGGGCTGAGAGTGTAGCCCAAAGGATTGTGAAAGAAAAAAAAATAAATGAGTGAGTGCATAAAAGTGACAGAGAGGTAAAGAGAGAGGAACTAGCCCAGGCTGTATGCCCAGCTACTCAGGAGGCTGAGGCAGGATTGTTCAAGGCCAGCCTGTCTACAGAATGAGTTCAAGGCCAGCCTTGACAACTTAGTGAGACCCTGCACCAAAATAAAAGAAGATGGCTAAGGTGTTGCTCAGTGGTACTGTTGTTGGAATATTTTCCATACAAATAATATTTTTTGTTTCACTATGAAATATAAAGTGCATATTTGCCTTCATCAACTCATTTCATGGTGACATAATACTGTGATGTGGGTGGAACAGTCGTTCTGAACTGCTGACAACAGGGCCACCACTCACTTCTGTAACAAGCGCGCAGTGAGGGCCTGTCAGGCTCCAGCTGTGACTCTGGGCTTCTGTGAGAAAGATGAGTATGAGAAAACGTCTGTAAAGTCCATATCACTAGGAAAGATGATATGTAACACAGATAATTGTAATACAAGGTGATGTTGAGATTTACAAAGATTAATGATTCAAGCTGGACATGGTGGCGCACGCCTTTAATCCCAGCATTTGGAAGGCAGAGGTAGGAGGATCACCATGAGTTTGAGACCACCCTGAGACTACATAGTGAATGCCAGGTCAGCCTGGGTTTGAATGAGACCCTACCTTGAAAAACCAAAATGATTAATGATTCATTCAGGAGAACTAATGTCAGGATTTGATTGGTTTTATTACTGCAAGTACCCTGCTATCTCCTACAACAGACCTGCTTTCATCTTTGCAAATATCACCATGTATGTACAGAGTAATCGGCTCTTGGCATCCTTCCCATGGTATACGAAAGGGCTTGGTTCCAGACGTCCTCTTAAATGCCATAATCCATAAATTCTTAAGTGGACGTAGAAATGGTTCATATAGAACCCAAGTATACCTTTCCATACACTTCCGATGAAATGGAGGTGACTTGTCACACCTGATCCAATATAAATGCTGTGTAAGTAATGGTTACAGTATATTGTTTAGGGAATAATGTCAAGAAAACGTATACATGTTTAGTACAGGTGAATTATTCATATCTTGCTTTACATGGGTACTAGGGAATCAAACCTGGGTCTTCAGGCTTTGCAAGTAAGTGCCTTTAACCACTGGGTCATCCCACCAGCCCATAGATGCATTATGTTTTGGATACTTTCAATCTGAAGTTGGTAGAATTTGCTGACATGGAACACAGTGATATGAAAAGCTGATTTTATTTTAAATAAAGTCTTTTTAAATAAATGTATTTTAATTTAATTTTATTTGTTTGAGAGAGCAAAAGAAGGAAAGAGGCAGATACACACACACACACACACACACACACACACACAGAATGGGCACACCAGGGCCTCCAGCCACTGCAAATGAATTTCAGACGCTTGTGCCACCTTGTGCATCTGGCTTATGTGGATCCTGAATTGAACCAAGGTCCTTTGGCTTTGTAGGCAAATGCCTTAACTACTAAGCCATCTCTCCAGCCCCTGATCTTATTTTAAAGGAATGAACCATAACATTAAACAAGTTGGATCTTAAAAGCCAGAAAGAAATTTAGACGTTACATGGGCTAACTTGCTTATTTCACAGGGCTGGACACTGAGACACAGAGAAAGATATGTTTGGGTGGGGGAGATGGCTCAGCAGTCAAGTGCACTCACTGCGTAAGCATTAGGGCCCGAGGTGAGCTGAATTCACCCAAGTTCAAATCTCCAGATCCTACCTAAACAGCTGGGTGTGTCCACAGACACCTGTAACCCCAGTGCCCCAAGGGGAAGCAGGTTCATGTCAGTAGGAGACTCTGGCTCAGATAAGAATGGGTGGAAGAGCCTTGGAACAGGACACATTCTGCTCTGGCACCCAGCATAGATGAGCACCTACCCACCACAGTACATGCATGAGGGCACACAACACATGCAAAAACACATGCGGTAACACATGCGGTAACACATACAATAACATGCATATAGCACATCATGTACACACAAGCAAAAAGACCATGAGTTTGTTCACAGTTACAGTCTAGTTATGTAATGATGGTTAGAATCAAATTTCCCTGCTCCCAGCTCTTGGCCCTACACTGCTGGGCCCTGCAGTCAGAGCCATGAGAAACAGACTCGCGTGGAATCTGTAGAGTGTGGGCACATCTCAATAAAGGTCTGGAGTGACGGTGGAATTTGTGATAAAACGTCCCGTGATTAAACAATTATTTTAAGAAATATTTCTAAGAGGAACTGCAAGAGGATTTCAGTTCTGCGCGTTCCTTATAAACAGCCACTGACTTAAAAGTTGAAGATGATGCCAGGCCTGGTGGTGAAGCCTTTAATCCTAGTGCTCTGGAGGCAGAGGTGGAAGGAGAGCGGTCAGTTCAAGGTCAGCCTGGGCTAGAATGAGACACTACCCACCCCCACCCCCCGTGCCAACCCAACAAAACAAAACAAAATAATAAGATAGGATTTTTGTTTGTTTGTTTTTTTGAGATAAGGTCTTGTTCTATAGCCCAGGCTGGCCTAGAATTCACTATGTAGTCTCAGGGTGGCCTCAAACTCATGACGATCCTCCTACCTCTGCTTCTTGAGTGCTGGGATTAAAGACATGGGCCATAATGCCCAGCTAAAATAGGAATTATTGTTACATGTTTAAGTATTAGTAAATTTGTGATTACATTATTTTAAAGAATGGTTCTTGGGCTGGAGAGATGGCTTTATAGTCAAGGTACTTGTCTTCAAAGCCAAAGGACCCAGGTTCGATTCCCCAGGACCCACGTAAGCCAGATGCACAAGGTGGTACATGCATCTGGAGTTTGTTTACAGTAGCTGGAGGCCCTGACATGCCCATTCTCTCTATCTCCCTCTTTCTCTCCCTCTCTCAAGTAAATTAAAATAAAATGAAACATATAACTTTAAAGAATAGTTGTCATGTCTTATGTCTTTTTTTGAGGGGGGGGTGTTTCGAAGTAGGGTCTCACTCTAGCCCTGGCTCACCTGGAATTCACTATGGAGTCTCAGGGTGGCCTTGAACTCATGGCAATCCTCCTACCTCTGCCTCCCAAGTGCTGGGATTAAAGGCGTGCGCCACCACACCTGGCTATGTTTTATGTCTTAGTGAAATATTTGCACTGAAAGGCTATGATGGCTGATATTAAAAAGTCTAGTGCTGAGGTAGAAGGATCACTGTGAGTTGGAGGCCAGCCTGGGCTACAGTGACCCTGCCTCAAAAAAAGCAAGCAAGCAAACAAAAACTAGTGTAATTGTTTTTGGTGGGAATAGAAGGAAAATATCAATGAAACACAATGCCATATGTGGACATTGGGTAGGTATTTGAGGATTCATTACAGTATTGGCTTGACTTTGTGTTTTAAAAGTTGTCCTTAAGGGCTGGAGAGATGGCTTAGTGGTTAAGTGCTTGCCTGTGAAGCCTAAGGATCCCGGTTCGAGGCTCGATTCCCCAGGACCCACGTTAGCCAGATGCACAAGGGGGCGCACGCGTCTGGAGTTCATTTGCAGTGGCTGGAGGCTCTGGCATGCCCATTCTCTCTCTCTCTTTCTCTCTGCCTCTTTGTCTGTTGCTCTCAAATAAATAAATAATTTAAAAAAAAAGTTGTCCTTAAGCTGGGTGTGGTGGCATACACCTTTAATCCCAGCACTTGGGAGGCAGAGGTAGGAGGATCGCCATGAGTTCGAGGCCACCCTGAGATGACATAGTGAATTCCAGGTCAGCCTGAGCTAGAGTGAAACCCTACCTCAAAAAAGTTGCCTTTGTGTGTGTGTGTGTGTGTTTATATTTTTATTTATTTGCAAGCAGAGGGAGACAGAAAAAAGAGAGGCAGACAGGAGACAGAAAGAGAGAATGGGCTTCCAGTCAATGCCAACAAACTCCAGATGCATGTGCCACCTTGTGCAGCTGACTTTATGCTGGTACTGGGGAATCAAACCAGGGCTACTAGGCTTTGCAGGCAAGCGCCTTGACTGCAGAGTCACTTCTCTAGCCCCTTTTTTGTATTTTAAAAATGTCTTTTGGGCCCAGCAGTTAAAGGTGTTTGCTTGCAAAGCCTGAAAGCTGGGTTTTATTCCCCAGTACCTACATAAAGCCAGATCCACAAAGTGGTGCATTTATCTGTAGTTTGTTTACAGTAGCAGGAGGTTCTGGCATGCCCATCCTGTCTGTCTGTCTCTCTTAAATAGATAAATAAATTAAAAAAAATTTAAATGTCTTTAAAATATCCCAAAATTAAATGGGCCTATTTCTTTTTGGTCCATGTGAAAAAAATTTTCACCCTCCTCTTGCACAGAAGAGACATGCTGCTGTTAATTTCAGGGAGCTGATATTCTTCCTATGGAATATTAAGTCAAGCCCTAGGCCCCAGCATCACGGGCTCTGTATTATTAAGGGCCTCTTTGTGGTTCAGAAGAGTTAGCTGTGTGTTATTGTTTTTATCCTGCAATTTATAGCACTGATTTAAAGAACCATATCCCTAATTGTATGGGCAATATATTTAAAACACATGTAATAGCTACAGTTCTGGTTCCATTTTGAGTGACTTTGGCTCCCTCCTCCTTTCCCTTCATATAAGGTGTATCTGCATCTGGAAACCATCAAAACAGCACAAAGGCAACACAATGAATGCTGGTAATTTGAAGGTTAGACATCACCGAGGTCATCAGCGAGAACGCCATCATCCAATGACTATTTGATTGGCAATACTGTGGGCTTGTGGAGATCTGCAAACCTGTAACACGGGGAGGGTTTCCAGACACAGCACGTGGATGGAAGTTCCGTGCAAGAGGAGGCCAGCTTTGTATGCTCAGATGTTTAGGGGAAAGCTTAGGAAAATTTATTTTAAGTTATTATTTGAGAGACAGAGAGAGGGAGGAGAAGAAAGAGAGAGAGAGAGAGAGAGAGAGAGAGAGGGACTTCTCATTGCTGTAAAGAAACTCAGGCTTATGCACCACTGTGTCCAGCTGGCAGCCTTTGCAAGCAGCTCCTTTAACTGCGGAGTCACCTCCCCAGCCCGTAATTACTATAAAAAGAAATACTTTTAGAGCTGGAGAGATGGCTTAATGGTTAAGGCACTTGCCTACAAAGCCAAAGAACCCAGGTTTGATTCCTCAGGACCCATGTAAGCCAGATGCACAAGATCATGATCATGCGTCTAGAGTGTGATTGCAGTGGCTGGAGGCCCTGGCATGTTATTCTCTCTCTCTCTCTCTCTCTCTTTCTCTACACACACACACACACACACACACACACATATATAACTAAATAAAAAAGAAAACACCTTTAAAAATATAAATATATTTCTATATATTTGCAAGGACAGAGAGAAAGAAAATGAGAGAGAGAAAGAGAATGGGTGTTCCAGGACCTCTTGCCACTGAAAACAAACTTCAGATGCATGCACCACTTTGTGCATCTGTCAGTCTTTGCAAACAAGCACCTTTAACTACTGAGCAATCTCTCCAGCCCTAATTTTTTTTTTTTTTGGTTTTTTGAGGTAGGGTCTCACTCTGTCCCAGGCTGACCTGGAATTCACTATGTAGTCTCAGGCTGGCCTTGAACTCACCGTGATCCTCCTACCTCTGCCTCCTGAGTGCTGGGATTAAAGACGTGCACCACCATGCCCAGCTCTCTACAGCCCTAAATTGTTTTAAATACTTATTTTTAAATGTTTTATTTATTTGCAAGAGATAGATGATAGGTAGATAGATATATACAATATGGGCTTGCCAGGACCTCTAGCCACTGCAAAAGGACTCCAGACACATGTACCACTTTGTGCATCTGGCTTTATGGGGAATTGAACTCTGGGTGGTTAGGCTTTGTAGGCAAACACCTTAAACATGGAGCAATCTCTCCATCCCTAAATTATCATTATTATTTTAATATATTTTATTGATTTATTTTATTTGAGAGAGGCGGATAGAGAGACAGAGAGAGAATGGGCACACCAGGGCCTCTAGCTACTGCAAACAAACTCCAGACACATGTGCCACATTGTGCATCTGGCTTTATGTGGGTATGGGAACTGAACCTTTGCAGGCAAGCTTAGCTGCTAAGCCATCTCTTCAGTCCTAAATTATTATTATTATTATTATTATTATTATTATCATTATTTTGGTTTTCTGAGGTAGGGTCTCACTCTAGCCCAGGCTGACCTGGAATTCACTATGTAGTTTCAGGGTGGCCTCGAACTCACGGTGATCCTCCTACTTCTGCCTCCCGAGTGCTGGGATTAAAGGCTTGCTCTACCATGCCTGGCTTAAATGGGGATCTTTTTAAAATTTTTATCTTCTTTCTCAATTTTTATTAACATTTTCCATGATTATAAAAAATATCCCATGGTAATACTCTCCCTTTCCCCACTTTTCCCTTTGAAACTCCACTCTCCATCATATCCCCTCCCCCTCTCAATCAGTCTCTCTTTTATTTTGATGTCATGATCTTTTCCTCCTCTTATGATGGTCTTGTATAGGTAATGTTAGGCAGTATGAGGTCATGGATATCCAGGCCATTTTATGTCTGGAGGAGCACGTTGTAAGGAGTCCAACCCTTCCTTTGGCTCTTACATTCTTTCCATCACCTCTTCGGCATTAGACCCTGAGCCTTGGAAGGTGTGATCGAGATGTTACTCAGTACCCCAGTCACTTCTTTCCAGCACTATGATACCTTCTGAGTCGTCCCAAGGTCACTGCCATCTGAAAAGAGAAGCTTCTCTACCCAAAGTGAGAGTAGCATTAATATAAGGATGTAAATATTAAGAGAAGTGCTTACTGGGCAGTTTGATAAGCATAGTATATACAGTTTCCAGACATCAGCAGATGTTACACCCCTAGGGCTCATGACTACCCGTTTTAAGTTTTCAGTATCAGGGATGTATTTCCTCCCTAGGAGCGGGCCTCCAGTCCAATTAGAGGGCAGATGGTTTCCACCATGACAGACGTGCCACTATTGCACCCATTGGTTCATTTGGCCTGGCTGGCCAATTATAAGGCTTGCAGTGTTCAATGTTGAGTATTTTCACTGGTGGTATCTCTTTCTCCCATTGAACTACATGTAGAATGGCTTCTTCCAGCTTTCTGTCAGCTGGTCTACATGGAGGAGGTTCTCAGCTCAGTTCCAGCAGGATTTCTCAGTGGCCTTGCAGCCCAAGTATGTGGAGTCTTCAGCAATAGGGTCTAACCACCGATTCCTGGTGGGAAACCAAGGGCCTTGGCAATGGCCTATAATGTTTTGGGGGCATCAGGGATCTCCCTGTCCAACAACTCACTGGAGGTATAAATGGAGATTTTTTTAATATTTCCCAATCTGTTTTTTTTTTTTTTTCCTGTTGGAGGTAGGGTCTCACTCTAGCTCAGGCTGACCTGGAATTCACTATGTAGTCTCAGGGTGGCCTCGAACTCACAGGGATCCTCCCACCTCTGCCTCAGAGTGCAGGGTTACAGGTGTACAACCCCGCGACCCGCACAATCTGGTCTGAGCTTTTCTGGGCTCCAGGAATTCTTTTGCCTTCACCTCCCCAGTAGCAGAGCCACAGACTTCGGCCTCCGAGCCGGGATCCCTAAGGCAAGGCATCTGATCTCACCTGCTCAAGTCAGGTAAAGCGCATTAAGGACGAGCGGCGCACCTCTTCCCGCTCCCACAGCGTTGGCGCTGGGTGCTGCTCGGTGGGTGAACGCTCAGGACACTGCGCCACTGTCACTGCCGAGGTGGGGAACACAGCCTCCCCGACCTAAGAGGGTCTTCTTCGGCTGGCTGAAGCGCTTGCCTGCTCCCCTCCCTTCTGCTTTGTTCTCCCTCCTTTCACCTGGGCCTTTCCGCCCCTCCTGTGCCCTCCATGCACCAGCCTGTTTGTGGTGAGATGTCTTACTGTGTTCCTCACGCCTCCCTCGCTGTGTGTCATAGTACCCAAAAGAACCAAAGGAAAGAGAACAAAGGGTTTTTAGAAAAAAAATTAATTTATTTATTTGACAGAGAAAGAGGGAGAGAGACAGAGAGAAAGAGGGAGAATGGGTGCGCCAGGGCCTCCAGCCACTGCAAACGAACTCCAGACACGTGGGTCCTGGGGAATCAAACCTGGATCCTTTGGCTTTGCAGGCAAGTGTCTTAACCGCTGAGCCATCCCTCCAGCCTGAGAAAGGGTTTCTTTTTGGCTGGTGCTTTCAGTGTATGGTTGCCTGGTCACCGTTGTCCTGGGCATGGGGCGAGGCAGCCCACCTGCGGCAGAGCAGGCCTGCTTGCATCCCAGGAGACTGGGATGCAAAGAGGGAGGAAGGGGCCGGGGTTAATGGTTAGTCTGTGTGACCAGTTTGACTGGATCTGGAGTCACCTAGGCAAGATGCCTTTGGAGGAATCTGTGAGGACATTTCCAGAGGGCTTTGACCAAGATGCACCCTGAGCACGGGTGGTTACCATCCCATGGGTGGGGGTCCCAGGCGAAAAGGGAGGCGCAAGCTGAGGGCCAGCTGGCCTGGCTCTCGGCCTCCTGATGGTGACACAGTGTGGCCATGCGCCTCCTGCTGACATGGTGAAGGCTGCTTTTGCCTCCATTCCCCCCCCCCCCATGGACTTCCACAGACTTAACTGCAAGTAGGAAATATTTCAAAACCCGTGCCTGTACTGAACATATGCAGAACATTATTTTCCAACAACAACATAGTTGTATGGCCACAGCATTTACAAAGTTTAAAAATTGCATTTAAATTATGTTTTGTTTTGTTTTTGTTTTTCAAGGTAGAGTCTCATTCCAGCCTAGGCTGACCTGGAGTTCACTATGTAGTCTCAAGGTGACCTTGAACTCACGGCTATCCTCCTACCTCAGCCTCAGTGTGCTGGGATTAAAGGCATGCGCCACCATACCCAGCATTTTTTAAATTTTTTTTTTTTTTTTTTTTTTTTTGAGGAATAGTCTTTCTCTAGCTCAGGCTGACCTGGAATTCACTATGTAGCCTTGAACTCCTGGTGATTCTCCTACTTCTGCCTCCCGAATGCTGGGATTAAAGGCGTGTGCCCCCACACCTGGCTTAAATTTTTATTTCTTTATTTGAGAGAGAAAGAGGCAGAGAGAGAGTTAGAGAGAGAGAGAGAGAGAAAATGGGCATGCCAGGGCCTCCAGCCACTGCAAACGAACTCCAGATGCATGTGTCACCTTGTGCATCTTGTTTATATAGGTCCAGGGGAATTGAACTGAGGTCCTTTGGCTTTGCAGGCAAACAGCTTAACCACTAAGCCATCTCTTCAGCCTCTAAAATTATAATTATTTTTACAAAGTATTTTTTTTTTTCGAGGTAGGGTCTCACTCTAGCCCAGGTGGACCTGGGATTTACTCTGTAGTCTCAGGGCGGCCTCCAGTTTATGGCAATCCTCCTACCTCTGCCTCCTGAGTGTTGGTGCTGAGATTAAAGGTGTGCGCCACCATGCCCAGCTACTAAGTATTTTTTAAGTATCTTGTTTATTCATTTGCAGGCAGAGAGATAGAGATAGATAGATAGATAGATAGATAGATAGAGAGAGAGAGAGAGAGAGAGGAGAGTTGTGTGCCTGGACTCCTAGTCTAGGAAAGAACTCGAGATGCATGAACCACTTTGTGTATCTGGCTTTACATGGGTACTGGGGATTCAAACCCAGGTTGTTAGGCTTTGCAGACAGGCTCCTTAACCGCCGGGCAGTCTCTCCAGCCCTACATTTACAAAGAATTTTAAGACATCTGCAGAAAGATGTTCACAGGCTATATGTAAATAAGTGGCCGTTTTTTTTACAAGGGACTTGACCATCCTTGGATTTTGGTATCTGCAGAAAGTTCTGGAGCCAGTTCTGGAATACTGAGGGATGCCTGGACTCACTTTAGTACCTAAAGCCAAGAAAAGCTTTTACAGTCTATACACACTGTCAAACCTGAAATACCCAAGATGCAGAAGTTTGTGGCAATGTTTTTTGCATGAATTGGGAACTTAAATCTCAGTGGATTTTGTCAGAGGCTCAACTACTGTTCAGAGTGGCTCAGAAGGTTCTCGTTACAGAGTACAGTTTTGCTTTCCATTTTCTCCTTGCTGTTTTTAATCCTGCCTTCTGCAGGATGGTCTTTGGAAGGGACTTCAGTTTGGATGATTACAAGTAAGGAAGCAGATGGCATTTTGGCTGAGTGTGTGTCCAGTCGAAGGGTGAGTCCCCAAATCATAACTAGGGGTGGGGCTCATAGGAAGAGACTTACTTCTTGCAAATTCCTTATGTTTTGTTTATTCCCCAGTGGCTATTGCTACTTACTAAGCTCTTACCCGGCATCTGGGCCTTCACGATAATCCTCACAACAGCCCTGGGAGGCAGCAGCTGTTCTTCGTCCTGAAGATGAAGGAATGGTGGCTGATAAAGAGGCTGAGGTGCATCAGTGAGGGACGGAGCTAGGACTTGAACGCAGGCTTGTGACTCTAAGCCTTAGCCAGCATAGAGCGGCCTCCTCACCAGCTCTTAGGTCTAGCACCCGCTTCTGCTCTTCTCTCGGGGTCGGCAAGAGTCCCCGTGAAACCGCACTCAGATACCGACAGATTGTTGCCTCGCCCACCCTCCTTAACCACTTCTTCCGCTTCCTAGGGACTAGTAGGTGCCCAAGCGGCTTACCTGCTACCCAGGTCATCCCCACATCTGATACCCAGATGGCACTGGGATGGACATGACTTAACCTAATTATGCTGTGGCCTTTTCACATTGAGAAACAGTCATCAAAAAAAGGGTAGACTTAGCTGAGTGCACGCCTTTAATCCCAGCACTGGGAAGCAGAGGTAGGAGGATCGCCACGAGTTCGAGACCACCCTGGGGCTCCATAGTGAATTCCAGGTCAGCCTGGGCTAGGGTGAGACCCTACCTCGAAAAAAAAAAAAAAAAAAGAAGGGAGACTTTGAGATTTTGAAGGACTTACCTTGATCTCAGGCTCTAAAAAAAAGAGAAAAATTATCTTGGCAGTAAGTCCCCGACTTTCCCATAAAAAGGGAGACAGTCAGCTGGGCATGGTGGTGTGGTGCACCCCTTTAATCCCAGCACTCAGGAGGCAGAGGTAGGAGGATCGCTGTGAGGCCAGACCCGGCTAGAGTGAGACCTTACCTTGAAAACACAGAAACAAACAAACAAAAATGTCGGGGAGCCTGTCTGTTTCTTACTTGTCTAGGGGGAAGAGAGGAGGATATTGCATGCAGTAGCTATTAAGGCAGCAGACAGCATGGGGAAGCCGGAAGAGTTCAACCTTCCACACATGGAGTGACTGAAAACGGGGCTTTCTTAGCTGGACCATCTCGCATGCTCTGATGGAAGCTCGTCACTCACTGCCTGTCCTCTTGTCAGGACGCTGAGCCACTTCACTGCCCGCTGATAAGCAGCTGGTAGTTTCCGATGTGCCCCTCACCACCACACGCACACGGCAGGGCGCATTCTTTGCAAGGGCTCCATTGCTAAGCTGCACCCCCACCCTGTGTGCGCCTCTCATTCTGAGATGAATGGAGAAAAGTCCTAGCTGGCCACCCTTACATTAACACCGAAAGGATTGTCTGTTAGAAGAAGCCAGTCCCAGCACCCAGGAGGCCAAGGGAGGAGGACTGCTGTGAGTTTGAGGCCAGCTTGAGACTGCATAATGATTTCCAGGTCAGCCTGGGCCCGAGTGAGCCCCTACCTCCAAACACACGAGACAAATCTAAACGCAGGCTGTGAACCCCGCTGCGGCCCTCCAAGGGTTTTGCCCTGCATGCAGCGTCGCCCCTCGCTTGGAGAGCAAGAAGCCATTTATACCAGGGAGCCAGGGGGTGGGTGGCTGGCTCAGCGAGATCAGAAGTGGGTCTGGGGAGATGGCTGGGCAGGTCGGGGTGTTTCTTGCACAAGCATGGGACCTGGGTCCCATCCTCAGCTTCCGTGTGAAAGCTGGGCACAGGTGGCCACGCAGGCCTAAGATCCCCAGGTGGGTGGAGACTGGAGAATCATTGCGGCATATTGGTCAACCCATCTAATTAACTGAGAAATGAGACTGAAGACTGAGAGATGGAGGAGGCCTCTGGCCTCCACACTCATGTTCACAAGTTGTGTGCATGTGTACACATGCATGTACATGCCACACACACTGCAAATACTACGGAGAGAGAGGAGGAGGAGGAGGAGGAGACTCTGGGAGCTGAAGCAGCAATGCAGCAAGCATGTGCCACAAGTCAGGCACCCAGCACCACCACTTACCCTGGGGGCGTGGGGGACAGGCAGAAGACCCCAGCCCTGCGTCTTAAGGCCAACAACACCTCCTCTCAGATGGAGGGGCTGCGGGACTAGCTAAAGCCCAGTGGGAGGCGAGACCCTGAGACCTCTCCACCTGCCTGTGGACAGAGAGAAGCCGCCTCTCCTCTCTGCAAGACCAAGATGGTCATGCATAGTAGCTTCTGCCCTCCCTGGCCCTGACTTCCAACGTGTCATGCTGGGGGCGGGGGGGGGGGGTCACAGCGTGGCTTCCTGGAAAGAGTTCCTTTTCCTTTTGTTTGTTTGTTTGTTTTATGTGTTTTTTTTTTTCAAGGTAAGATCTCACTCTAGCCCAGGGTGACCTAGAACTCACTCTGTAGTCCCAGACCTACCTCGAATTCACAAGAATCCTCCTACCTCTGCCTCCCAAGTGCTGGAATTAAAGACGTGTGCCACCACACCTGGCAAGAGTCCCCTCTAGATAGTCTGTCCGCTTGCCTGAGTGACACAGAAATACAAGTTTTACAAATGTCTTTTTTCCCTGCTTACTTGGGTCACAGTTGTGGCATTTCCAGATTTCACAGTGAAGAAGACCCCGTATGTGGAGTCATAAATTCAGCTGTGTAGAGATGTTTTTCCCCAGATGAGGCGGGTTCAATTCTTGTCAGCTCTAGGTTGATGAGTTAACACCAACCAAGTTGCAGGTAGCAAGCTCAGATGGGTCTCAAAATAGACCAGGAACACAGGGCTGATAAGATCCCAGTGTGCAGAAGGTAATGTTACACCATCTATGACATAACCTCTAGAATAATCAGGGCTGCCCTTTGCTCCAGAATCCAGCTCTGTCCTATTAAAAGGTGGAAAGTCCTCAAACAGTTGGGGATTTAATATTCACTGCTTTCCTTGAAGTTGGTTAAACTTCCACTTGGCGTTGAAAGCGTTGAATAAGCAGTTTGCACCTTTTCTTTTCTTTCTTTTGCCCCCCCCCCCCCCCGTTCTTGCTTTAGAGGGAAGAAGGAGCAAGCAAGCTGAGCAGAATTCTTTGCCTGAGCGCGTGCGGGGCTTTTCCAATGCGAGGCACACTTTGGGAGCTTTTGGCACACTCGCTGGAGCACAGTTGGGTTCCGGAGCTTTGGGGACAAAGGGACGCTGCTAATTTGCACAGCCACTGCCTGGGGGTGGGGACCGGGAGGCCGCGTCTGCGAAAGGACGTCAGAGCATCAGATGGGCTTTGCAGGCTTAGGGAAGGTCTGGAGGAAATTGGTTTCTGCTGACTCACGTGCCTGATGTAGGATGTCTGGTCCCTCCCCAGCGTAACCCAGATCTCTGTGTGTGTGCCTCCCCTGCTGGAAAGCCACCTCTCTGTCGCAAGCCAGGGCCAGTGGCCCTGCTCTCAGAGGAAGGGACTGTCCTCATATTTATAGAGGAACGCAAGAAGCTTCCTGGTGGGGCTGCTGACTCACACCACCATCCCTAAGGCGATTTCCTTCAGTTCTTTGTACCTCAGTTTCTCAGCAAGCTGAAGGAATTCGCCCGCAGGCCCCGGGGAGCCTGATTCATGTTTACGCTTCTTGCAGATAACCGGGCTTTGGGTGGAGCAGGGAGGCGATTGCATCTTACTGTCAACTCCGGGCATCATCAGAACTCACCTCTCTGCAGACCTTTCAGGTCACCTTTGGACGGTCCCCTCAGCGAGGAGCGCCCCCACCGTCCCTTCCTCTTTTCCCCAGTGACTCTGTGATGTCATTGCATGAGGTTTTGTTTCTAGAAGATAGGAACCTTTCTCTTTCTCTGCATACATCATGTGGGGCCTGGGACTGGCGAGAAGTTAGCTGTAGCCTGTGTGGTCACAACTCTATGTGCTCTTTTAAGGTATTCAGGCTGTCCCTTTGTGCTGTGTGTGTGTGTGTGTGAATGTGAGTGTGTGTGTGTTGACTTCATTGTTTGACAAGGGTGAACACATCACTTCCTCTTTGGCGGGCGGTGGGGGGGGGGGGTCTGTGTTTTGTCTCCTGCTGGGTTTGAAATGTCACGTAATTTGTTGGGTTTTGCTGGATTACGTGGGGGAGTTTGTTTGTCTTTTGGTGTTCCCAAATTGTCACTGGTCCCCAGAAGCCTTCTAGCTCCTGATGAATGGTGTGGGAGAAAGGCAGCCCTCCATCCACGTTTTTGAGAGACACGCAGCCGTTTTCAACTGCTCCCTTGCTTCGCGCCTATGCAGGGAGTTTCCCCACCAGGACAAAAGGGCAGAAAACCCGCAGGGCTGTTATCTTCTCCGCCGGCTGTGTCCCTGTGTCCGGGGCTGCTCTGTTGCTGGGCCCGTTATCCAGCCATCCAGCCGCAGAGTGGCCCTCCACAGCGCTCCTCGAGAACGCGGTGCTAACCGGGGCCTCTTCTCCACCCTTACCGGCCTCTGCCTGGATCCTCACCCATGCTTCCTTCCTACAAGCAGCATCGCTTGGCTCTACTGATACGTGCATTTTGCTAGAGATCCTAGAGTTTTATTTTTATTTATTATAGTTAGATAAAATATTTTTATATGTATTCATTCTTATATTTATTTATTATATTTATTATTCAGCCCACCAGCCTGATTGAAGTGCCCAGCCACCGTACCGGATCTTGAGATGGAATACGAACCATAGGCCCTTAGTGACTGTTCCCTAACAGCAAGGTTGCAGGCAGAGCAGGGTGGTGAGGAGCTGAGAGAGACCCACAGGCTCAGAAGTTGCCAGGCACAAAGGAAGACGGAGGGGCTGGGGAGAGGGTTCAGCAGTTAAAGACACTTGCTTGTAAAGCCTGCTAGCCCAGAAGTTCCATTCCTCAGCACCCACATAAAGCCAGATGTACAAAGTGGCACATTCCTCTAGAGTTTATTTGCAGAGGCAAGATGCCCTGGCACATTCATTCTGTCTTTTCCCCAGCTCTCTCTGCTTGCAAATAAATAATAAATAAGTACATAACTATGTTTTAAAAAGAAAGGTAGGGCTGGAGAGTTGGCTTAGTGGCTAAGACGCTTGCCTGCACAGCCAAAGGACCTCTGTTTGATTTCCCAGGACCCATGTAAGCCAGATGTATAAGGGGGCTCATGCATCTAGAGTTTGTTTGCAGTGGCTGGAAGCCCTGGTGTGCCCATTCTCTCTCTCTTTCTCTACCTATCTCTCTCTCTCTCTGCCTCTTTCTCAAATAAATAAATAAAAATTAAAAAAGGAAAGGTAGAAATAATATCCTAATATTCATGATTTTGTCTGCAGAAAGCAGTGAGTTATAATGGTATCCTTACTTTGAAGCTTCAGGGGCCACACATTTCAAACCTCTAGGCCCTGCTGTTCTGAGGAGGGCTCTTTTGGACAGCATTCTGTTGACACTTGTGATAGGCCTGGAAATTCAGTTCTCCTGATTCCCTGAGAAGGACTCGTTTCTTGGGTTCTAGGGGGACATCAGAGCTGGCCGTGCTGGGGAGCATGCTGCAGGTGCCTCCCTAGCCTGCAGAGGTATTCCCTAATGTGCCCCAGGTCACCTGGGCTCTGCACCGTTGAGCTCTCGGGTGCATTTAAGGAGAGCTCCCAGCCTCTCTGCTAATGTAGTGAGAGCACCTGCTGAAAGGAAGGGGCTCTGGGAGGGAGGCCGTGATGCCGATAGCTTGAGTAGCTCCTGACCTCTTCACAAGGGGGCATTTCTTTCTAATATAGTTAAACCTATTGCAGTTGTCTTGTGGGCTGCAAGAGAGCACCCTTGAGGCTGACGTGCTTGCCGAGGTCTTGAGCGATGCCCCTGTTGTTGGCTTTCAGGGCACGTCAGAGTTCTCACGGTGACTTCTCAGCAGCATTTGCCGCTTGCTGACCGTCATCTTTTGAAGGAATTCGTTCTCTCGGCTTCCCAGTTTTCTTCATATCTGAGTGGTTTTGCTTATTTCTTCAGGGTTGGCATTCTCTCTCCTTTGAAAAACATTTTATTTATTTGAGAGAGGGAGAGACAGAGAGACAGAGGAGAAGAGGGCCTCCGCTCTCTGCAAATGGACTCCAGACGCATGCGCCACTTTGTGCATCTGGCTTCATGTGGTACTAGGGCATCAAACCCGGGCCGTTAGGCTTTGCAGACAAACGCCTTCACCATTGAACCGTCTCTCTCCAGCCCCGTGGATTGTTTTTATTTATTTATTTACTTAGTTATTTTGAGGCAGGGTCTTGCTCTAGACCAAGTTGGCCTGGAATTCACTGTGTAGTCTCAGACTGGTCTTGAACTCATGGTGATCCTCCTACCTCTGTCTCCCAAGTGCTGGGATTAAAGGTGTGTGTCATCATGACTGGACTTTTTTTTTCTAACAAATTCATGTGTGTGTGTCTGTGTGTGTGTTTGGCATTACATGGGTGGGTGGAGAATTGAACCCTGGTTGGCAGGCTTTGCTAACAGACACCTCTTTATTTTTTATTTTTTATTTTTTTGAGGTAAAGTCTAACTCTAGCCCAGACTGACCTGGAATTCACTATGTAGTCTCAGGGTGGCCTCGAACTCACTGCGATCCTCCTACCTCTGCCTCCTGAGTGCTGGGATTAAAAGCGTGTGCCACCACGCCTGGCCCTTTCTACTCTCTAAAGCTCCTTTGTAGATTGCCTCATTTTCAAGACTCCTGGAAAGCAGACTTGAGGGTTTTGGCAAGTTGGGGTGGGTGACCTAGACAGCAGCTGCACAGCATTGACTGGTCAAGTGTTTCCGGCCCACCACGCTCTTTGAACAAGCTAGTGCCAAGTACCAGAAGTAAAATTTGAGGCCAAGTAAGTCTCCTACTTTCTGCTCATCAAATTCTCCAGGGAAGCAGTGGGACTCGGAGCTAAGAGAAGTAGGTGGGCTCTGCACACGTGAGTGGGCTTCAGTTCATCACCTCTACAATGGGCATTCTGGCCAGGTGTGGTGGCGCACACCTTCAATCCCCCAGCACTTGGGAGGCAGAGGTCAGAGGATCATTGTAAATTTGAGGTCCCCTAAGACTACATACTGAATTCCAGGTCGGCCTGGGCTTGAGTAAGACCCTACCTTGAAAAAGTAAAAATAAGAAAATAAAGCTGGGTGTGGTGGTTCATGCCTTTAATACTAGAGGTAGGAGTTCGAGGCCACCCTGAGACCCTGAGACTGTGTACATAGTGAATTCCAGGTCAGCCTGAGCTACAGGGAGACCATACCCTACCTTGAAAAACAAAACAAACAAATAAAAACCCACCCTCCCAAGCAAATAAAGAAATAAATAAATAGAGATTCTAATAATACCTACCTCCTGGGATCGCTGGGAGAGCTGAACGAGAGCCAGCGTGTGTGGAGCGTTCAACAGTGAGTAACGCTCAGCCCGCTCTCTATGCCCGTGTTCCACTGGGAGGAGGGTGGCAAATAGGAAAGCTTTCTTATTACCCAATAGCGCTCAATCCAGCACAAGCTGACCTGGAACTCATCCTGCAGCACCAGGCTGCCCTTGAACTCAAGGCAACCTCCCTACCTCAGCCTTCCAAGTGCCAGTGCCGAGACGGTCGGTGCGAGCCGCCGCACCAGCTTGAAGTCTTTCAGTGCCGTTTTCTTCCTCTCTCCCTCCCTCCCTTTTCCTTCTCTCTCTTTCCTCCTTTCTTTCTCTCTTTCTTTCCTTCTCTTTTTTGTTTTTTTGAGGTAGGGCCTCATTGAGGCTCAGGCTAACCTGGAATTCACCCTAAAACCCCAGGCTGGCCTTGAACTCCTGGCAATTCTCCTACCTCAGCCTCTCAAGTGCTGGGATTCATGGAATATGCCACCATGCCTGACTCTAAAGTTTTTTTTTTTTTTTTGGTTTCACTCTAGCTCAGGCTGACCTGGAATTCCCTATGTGGACTCAGGGTGGTCTCGAACTCATGGTGATCCTCCTACCTCTGCCTCCCAAGTGCTGGGATTAAAGGCATGTGCCACCACGCCCGGCTAAAGTTTCTTTCTGATGAAACACCTTTCCATTTTGACCAAGACTTTGAAAAATAATTAAGAATAATTTTAGGGCTCAATGGCAGTGCTTACCTAGCACACGAGAGGCCTGTGTTTCATTTCTACTACTGCAAACCAACAAACAAGCAATAAATACATTTAGTTCTCAAATTATATCACAATTCCCTTGGTTGATTGAAGTCAGGTTCCTGGTGCTATATGGACATGTTTTTTTTTTTTTTAATTTTTATTTATTTATTTGAGAGCGACAGACACAGAGAGAAAGACAGATAGAGGGAGAGAAAGAGAATGGGCACACCAGGGCTTCCAGCCTCTGCAAACCAACTCCAGACGCGTGTGCCCCCTTGTGCATCTGGCTAACGTGGGACCTGGGGAACCGAGCCTCGAACCGGGGTCCTTAGGCTTCACAGGCAAGCGCTTAACCGCTAAGCCATCTCTCCAGCCCTATATGGACATGTTTTGAGACAGTCTTGCTTGGTAGCCCGGCGTGTGGGTGCCGGGCTCACAGGTGTATAGCGCCACACTGGGAATCATGTTTACTCATTGCAGGGCCAGCAACTGTGGGTGACTTTACCAGGTGTTCAGTGGTTTCATGTGTGACTAAGGGACTCACTCAGGCCAATCCCACTTTGTGATATCACCTCTGGAGAGGTATTTATTTTTTTCGGCTTTTCCAGGTAGGGTTGCGCTGTAGCCCAGGCTGACCTGGAATTCACTATGTGGACCCAGGGTGGCCTCGAACTCATGGCGATCCTCCTACCTTTGCCTTCTGAGTGCTGGGATTAAAGGCGTGCGCCACCATGCCCAGCAGAGATGTTCTTTTCTTTTTCTATTACTTTAAAAAATATTTTTAAAAATATTTATTTTTATTTATTAGGTACAGAGAGAGAGAGAGAGAGAGGGAGGGAGAGAATGGGCATGCCAGAGCCTCTAGCCACTGCAAACGAACCCCAGATGCATGCACCACCTTGTACATCTGGCTTACATGGGACCTCGAGAATCAAACCTGGGTCCTTAGGCTTTGCAGGGATGCGCCTTAACTGCTAAGCCATCTCTCTAGCCCGATATGTTCTTTTCTCCATCTTCTCCCACTCTTTTTTTGTCCATAATTAAAACTTTATTGAAAAACTGATATCAAAATAGGAGATTGATGTTGCATACCTTACAAAACCAAACATTACATTGTCTTGGTAGAGTAACTCAAGTTAAGATAAGGCTTTCTGTGAGAAAACATAAACTATCCAGGGGTGGACTATAAAGACGCTCTACTCCCACTCTTTCTTATGGAATTTTAAAACAATGATTTTTTTGCCCCCAAGGTAGGGTCTTACACTCATGGTGATCTTCTTACCTCTGATTCTGGAGCGCTGGGATTAAAGGCGTGTACTGCCAAACCTGGTTAAAATATTTAAAAGTATTTATTTACTTATGAGAGCGAGAGAAAAAGAGGCAGATAGATAGATAGATGATAGGGAGGTAGGGTGGGCACACCAGAGCCTCTAGCCACTGCAAACTAACTCCAGAATCGAACCTGGGTCTGTAGGCTTGCAGGCAAGTGCCCTAACCACCGAGTCATCTCTCCAGCCCATCTTCCCCTTTGCCGCTTGGCTGTGGCTCTTCTCTTCCAAACTGAGGTGCCCCCAGCATGACCGTGGAGGGGTGTGTTTGCCTTTCTGTGCAGCAAATGCAGAGGCGGGTGTGATGAAGGTGGGAGGTGTGAGTGAGGGGATTCTTGGTGGTCGTTGTTCTCTGAGGCCAGCTCTTTCTATGCAGGCCTTGAACTCACCTTCCTGCTCGGTGCTGGGATTCCGGGCGTGCTCCACCATACCTGCCTTGGGAGGGGAATTGTTCTGGTTTTTTTTTTTAATTTATTTATTTGAGAGCAACAGACACAGAGAGAAAGATAGGTAGAGGGAGAGAGAGAGAATGGGCGCGCCAGGGCTTCCAGCCTCTGCAAACGAACTCCAGACGCGTGCGCCCCCTTGTGCATCTGGCTAACGTGGGACCTGGGGAACCGAGCCTCGAACCGGGGTCCTTAGGCTTCACAGGCAAGTGCTTAACCACTACGCCATCTCTCCAGCCCTTGTTCTGGTTTTGAGGGTTCTGTTGAGTCATATAATCCTAGTTTTTGTCTTCCTTTTGTTTCTGGGTCATGATTCCAGAAGTCAGGTGTATCTAAGTGGCAAGAGAATAGCGCCGTGCAGAGACTCTGTAACCGTCCATCAGGTGACCGGGCCGTGGAGGTGGCCCTGAACACCGTCTTGTTGGCTTGCGCGTGCCTTTGCTGGGAAGGCACCGATGTCGCCCGCTGACGAGGTACGTTCGCAGCTCGTGACTTTCTGCTTGGCCCCGTGTGGCTGGGGCAGCTCTTCCTTTGGGGGCAGGATGTGCACAGCCGGGAGGGAGCAGAGGAAGCCCGCGCAGGAAACATCAACTCAGAGTGCTTAACATCCAGGGTCACGGCTGTGCAGGGGGACCATTCGGCGTCACCGTGTGCAGTCACAAGCAAGCCCTGGCATGTCGGCCAAGCTCATCAGCGCGGGTTGGATACCTCAGCTGGGTGTTAGAAGGGCAGCTGCTCCTTTCATGAAAAGACAGGACAAGGCTGTCCTTCCTGAGGGCCACAGATCGACAAGGAAGCTGCAACATTTGGAACTGGAGCTCGTTAACTACGCGGAGCAATGATGTCTTGCCACAGATGTGTGTGTGTGTGTGTGTGTGTGTGTGTGTGTGTGTGTGCACGCGCATGTGCACGCATGCCAGGGCCTCTTGCTGGTGTAAATGAACAACAGACACCTAGGCCTTTAAAAAAATTGTTTATTTATTTTGGCTTTTTTGGTGGTTTTTCAAGATAGGGTCTCACTGTAGCCCTGGCTGACCTGGAATTCACTCTGTAGTCTCAGGCTGGCCTCAAACTCGCAGTGATCCTCTTACCTCTGCCTCCCTAGTGCTGGGATTAAAGATGTGTGTCAACATGCCCAGCCCATTAAAACCATTTTTTTTAAATTTTTTTTTTAATTTTTATTAACATTTTCCATGATTATAAAATATTTAAAACCATTTTTTAAAAATTTATTTGAGACAGACAGAGAGAGAGAGAGAGAGAATAGGCACGCCAGGGCCTTCAACTGCTGCCACCTGGTGCATCTAGCCTACATGGGTGGCTTGGGAATTGAACCTTGGCCCACAGGCTTTACAAATAAGCATCTTTAACCATGGAGCCATCTTCCCAGCCCCACCAATATCTTCTTTTCTCCCCCACTTTACCCACCCCCTTCAGTCAATTCCTTCCTTTTTTTTTTTGAGAAAATTGTATACTATGTATAACAGAATATTTGCTTATATCCCCTCAACTTAGCCCAATAACCCTGGGGTCCCTCCTCAGTTGGGCTATGGCATTCTCTGTGGGGTCATGAAGGCCTCAGTCAGTCCCTATGGGCAACAGGGGACCGTCTGTGCCTCAGGGGAGGGAAGGCTTCCAGCGCAGTTCCAGCTTGAGTTTTCACTGTCTTGCTACTGTGTGTTGACTCTAGCAGTAGTTCTGGTGGGCATCCAAGAGCTTTGGGGATGGTTTGTATTGTTTAGGGAGCCTTATGACCACTACTCACTCTGGGTTTTCCTGCAGCAATCTATGGCTTCTATGAGCAGCATTGTTTACCTTCATAGGAAGCTTCCGTGCTAACTAGGCTCTCTCTCTCTCTTTTTTCACAGGGTCTCACTGTAGTCCAGGCTGACCTGTAATTCACTATGTAGTCTTAGGGTGGCCTCGAACTCATGGCAGTCCTCCTACTTATGCCTCCCGAGTGCTGGGATTAAAGGCGTGCCCCACCATGCTCTTTTCACCCAGCTCTCTTTTCTTTGCCTTAATTCTATTTAAAAAAAATATATTTTTAGGGGGCTGGAGAGAGATGGCTTAGCAGTTAAGCTCTTGCGTAAGAAGCCTAAGGACCCGGGTTTGAGGCTTGATTCACACGTAAGCCAGATGCCCAAGCTGGCACATGCATCTGGAGTGTGTTTGCAATGGCAAGAGGCCCTGCACGCCCATTCTCACTCTCTCTCTTTCCCTCCCTCTGACTGTAATGAATAAATAAACATAAAGTTAAAAAATTATTTATTTATTTGTCAGCAGAGAGAGAGAGAGAGAGCAATTGGGAGAAAAGGAGAGAGCTTGGCCACACTAGGGCCTCTTGCCACTGCAGATGAGCTCTAGATGCATGGTCCATGTTGGTATCTGGCTCTTTGTGGGTACTGGGGAATCAAACCCAGGCTATCAGGCTTTGCAAGCAAGGGCCTTTATCTGCCGAGCCATCTTCCAGCCCTTAATTCTATTTTTTATTAATATATTTATCTGAGAGTGAAAGGGAGCAGGGAGAGAGAGAAGAATGGGTATGCTAGGGCCTCTAGTCACTGCAAAAGAGCTCCACACACCTAGTGCATCTGACTTCACGTAGCTACTGGGGAATGGAACCTATGTCCTTAGGCTTTGCAGGCAAGTGCCTTAACCACTGAACCATCTCTCCACTCCCTTAATTCTATTTTTATTTTTCTGTTTTGCTTTTTTGAGGTAGGGTCTCACTCTAGCTCAGGCTGACCTGAAAATCACTCTTAGTCTCAGGGTGGCCTCAAACTCATGGCAATCCTCCTACCTCTGCCTCCTGAGTGCTGGGATTAAAGGCATGCACCACCATGCCTGGCTCCTTAATTCTGTTTTTAAAATTAGTTAACAAAGAAGTGGATTTCCTTCCGGATTTTTCATAGCATTTTAAGTTTTTTCATTTTTACTTTTTGAGGTAGGGTCTCACCCTAGCTCAGGCTGACCTGGAACTCACTATGTCGTCTCAGGGTGGCCTCAGACTCAAGGTGATCCTACTACCTCTGCCTGGGGAGTGCTGGGATTAAAGGTGTGTGCCACCATGCCCGGCTTCCATCTTAAGTTTTGAATAACTCTCCCCACTTCCATTCCCCTACCCTGACTTCAGTTGTACGTTTCCACCCCAGGTATTTTGTCTCTCTGCTTACGTACCTACTATGTACAGCTAAGGAAATGGTCAGTGAGGTCGAGGCAACCTACAGAATGAGAGGAAATCTTTTTGAGCTATACATCTGACAAAGGATTAATATCAAGAATGCACAGAGCTTAAACAACTCACAGAGAATTCTCCAAAGATGAAATACAAGTAGCCAATAAATATTTTTTTAAAATGTTCAATATCTTTAGCTATCATGGAAATGCAAATTAAAACTGCTTTGAGATTGCATCTCATTCCAGTCAGAATGGCTGTTAATAAAAACAGCCAGGCTTGGTGGCGCACACCTTTCATCCCAGCACTCGGAGGAAGAGGAAGGAGGATTGCCGTGAGTTCGAGGACACCCTGAGACTGAATAGTTAATTCCAGGTCAGCCTGGGCCAGAGTGAGACCCTATCTTGAAAAACAAACAAACAAATAAATTAACAACAACAACAAAAAACCCCAAAACCAAAACACAAAAACAAAACAAAGCAAAATAAAAATGACAACAAATGCTGGAGAGTCTGTGGGGACAAAGAATCCTTTAGTCATTGTTGGTGGATGTGTAAACTGGTATAGCCAATGTGGAAATCAGCATGGCGGTTCCTCAACAAGTTGAAAGTGGGGGGCCAGAGAGATGGCTCAGTGGCTAAAGGTGCTTGCTTGCAAAGTCTGAGGGCCTGGGTTCAATTCCCCAGTGTCCATGTAGACCAGAGTGAGAGAGTGACACATGCATTTATAACGGCAAGAGGCCGAGGTGTGCCCACTCTCACCTCCTCTGCCTCTCTCTCTCTGCTTGCTAACAATGGACTACACATGACACGGCTACACCATTCCTGGAAATCAGGCCTCTCTTTATTCACCTCAAGGACTCTATTCTTTACTACACAGCTACTTGCTCTTTCGCATGGCCAGGAAATGGAATCAGCCAGATACCCTTCAACCGATAATGGATAAGGAAGATGTGGCACCTGTGCACAGTGGAGTTGTCTTCAGCTGTAAAGAAAAATAAATGTAGCGTAAAAATGGATGGATCTGGAAACAGTATACTGAGCTCAGAAAGATAAAACTGGTCTTCTTACATGTGGATCCTCACTTCAGATTTTATTTATTTATTTATTTTTTTAAACATTATTTATTTATTTATGTGAGAGAGCAAAGGGGGGAGAGAGAGAGAAAGAGAATGCGAATGGGAATGCCAGGGACCCCAGCCACTGCACACGAACTCCAGATGCATGTGCCCCCTGTGCATCTGGCTAACGTGGGTCTTGGAGAGTCGAACCGGGATCCTCTGGCTCTGCAGGCAAAGGCCTTAACCGCTAAGCCACCTCTCCAGCCCTTATTTATTTTTTAACAATATTTTTTTATTTATGAGAATGAGAGAGATGGAAAAAAAAAGTACACCAGGGTCTCCTGTCACTGCCTAGGAAACCCAGACTCATGCGTCACCTTATGCATCT